>NC_136418.1:6551573-7200461 GCF_052625555.1 Lactuca saligna | reverse complement strand
TTATGTTTTATAATAATGATATTAGTTTAAGCGTGATCAAATACCTGCTATATAGTACAAGCTCTATAAAAAATGAAATTTTAAAATAATTTGGGTAATTCGGGTATACCCGAAATCCAAAAAATGTACCCTTTACCCGACCCGAAAAAAAATCGGGTAACCCGATTACCCGGAAAAATTTACCCGATACCCGATTTACCCGACCCGATTTACCCGATACCCGAAAAAATCGACCGGGTAATTCGGGTATCGGGTATTTTCGACAGGGCTAGTATGGGGTGTTATTGTTGGATGGGACTATTACTAAATGATTATCTTGCAGGTTCTGATTCCTAAGTTAGAGAAATTGCATGTTGGTAGTATGTGGAATTTGAAGGAGATATGGCCTTGCAAATTTAGTAGGAGTGAGGAAGTTAAGTTGAGAGAGATTAAAGTGAGAAATTGTGATAAACTTGTGAATCTATTTCCGTACAATCCCATGTCTCTGTTGCATCATCTTGAAGAGCTTGAAGTCAAGAATTGTGGTTCCATTGAATCGTTATTCAACATCGACTTGGATTGTGATGGTGCAATTGGGCAAGAAGACAACAACACCAACTTGAGAAGAATTGAAGTAAGGGAATTAGGGAAGCTAAGAGAGGTGTGGAGGATAAAAGGTGCAGATAACTCGCATCCCCTCATCCATGGCTTTCAAGCTGTTGAAAGCATAAAGATTGAAAGATGTAAGAGGTTTAGAAATGTATTCACACCTATCACCACCAATTTTGATCTGAGGGCACTTCTAGAGACCTCTATACATTACTCTGGAGAAAACAAGGGAAATAATGAATCAGAAGAGAGTAGCCGAGAGCACGAGCAGGTACAGATTTCAATTTCACTCTCTTACTTAATTAATGATTAAGCTCCCGCTTTTTGAATAAATAGTATATTACACGAATGGTCCTTATGGTTTGGGATAATTTGTGTTCTTAGTCCCTAACTATTTTTTTTTTTAACTCGGAAGGTCCACATTGTTTGTTTTTGTTACACGCTTGGTCCCTACTATTTGTTTTTGTTACACGTTTGCTCCATGTCTTATCTAAAAAGGCTATTATTTAAATAGAAAAAAATGGTAGGATAGGTAAGGTAAGGTGAAGAGGTGGGGTTAGGGGTGTGTTTATTTAAATAAATTAAAAAATCAAGGATAAAATAGTCTTTTTAGGTAAGATAGAGATCAAACGCGTAACAAAAACAAACAGTAGGAACCTACCGAGTTAAGAAAATAAGTTAAGAATCAAACATGCAGATTACCTATAAACCATAAGGACCATTCATGTAATTTACTCTTGAATAAAAAAAGGACAAACCATTTCTTGACTTAATGTAAGCAATATAAGTCATGTATGAGAATGACCAACTTTTTTTAATTTATATAATGACTACAAAAAGTGTTTTTTTCATTAGAGATCATGTATAAATTTGACTAATTTTTCATCACCTAACTTTAGTTGATAAATCAAATTAAATGTCACTAATTACTTTTTAGTAAAAAATAACAAACTTAATAAATTATCAATTAAAAGTATCAACTAGAAAAATCCCACAACCCGAAATAACTTAAAATAAAAAAAACTTGACATTTAGTACGAACAATATTTTTCTAAACATGACTTGGACCAAATATTACCAGTAACTTAAGTTTGGAATCGATTCGCCTTAAAGCTTAACCAACATAATTGAGATTATAGAGAGATTAGCTTGAAAAATTGATCTAGGTGGGTCTTGGATCTGGTAGATGAAGATGGAAGGGATAGCAGATTTCAAAGACACAAACTTATCTTGATTTTTTTTTTTTTGATGTCTTGCTCGTACTTGTTCCAGTTGTTTTTTTCTTCTCATTTCTTGTGGGGATAAGAAAAGGAAGGCGGTGAGAGGATTGTTGGTGGATACAATCGGTTCCATGGGATGTACGGTGGAAAAGGTGTGAGATTTGAGATCGCTTGGGGTATCTGAGATTATGTTTGACCGTGGGGTGGTGGGATGGTTTATGGTGAGCCCATTTTGATTTATATAAAACATGCAAGGGGTAAAATGATTATTTTATATATATTTAATGGTTCTCTTTTAATGATGAAAGCCTTACAAACCAAAACCACAATGAAACCTTGTCATAAGGATGTTTTTTTTTTTTTAATTTTTTTAATTTTAGGAACAAGAACCACTTTTTTAAAGGCTAATCATAGAGAGCATTTTTGCAGTTAATCTATATCTATTGTTTTTTGGTTGTGAAGCCCAATATTGAAACCATTCATCCTCTTCTTTAAAAAAAAAAATAATAAGGGGTACCAATGCTAGCTTATTCTTAACCGGTCAAAAATGGCAATAACTTAAAAGCATAGGGACTGATGTTTATTCTATTGTATTTTAATCGGTCAAAAAGATTGTATTGAAATAGTTAGGGGACTTGGATGGGAAGATAAAGTTAGTTGTTGTTTGTTTTTTTGGGGACAAAATATCTGTAGTCTGCAGACCACATTTGCAAACCTCTACAGTAGAAGAGGTGGATCAAATGTCTGCGGTTAGCAAGAAGAAAACTGTTTGTTTGTTTTTTAATGTCTGCATCTTGTTAAAATAAATTGAGATTTAGATATACCGGTTTTTTAAATAATAAACTAAAACCGATACAAAATCGACGTGATGATTCAAAGGCCTGAAACTATGTTAGGATTCAATAATCAAAAAATTAAATGAACTTAGTTATTAATGTTGTGTAAATTATGATAACCGAAAAATAAAGCTTCATTAAGATTTTTGATATTATATATATGAACTAATTGATCGATGATATTGTTTCAATCCTAAATAATATAAAAAAAAAGTTACCAAATTTACCTACTAGATGTAAATGTGCTCAAAAATGAAAATATCTATAAAACTATGTCATAATTAGTTGGATAAATATATTACGTGAATCGAAAAACATGTACATAATCATATACATAAACATTTAGGTTAGTACATAATTATGATACAAAAAACAATAAATAAAGTAGAAAATAAATAAATAAAAAGAAAGTTGGAGGACAAAAGTATAAAAAATAGAAAACGACACCAATAATTACCAATATATATATATATATATATATATATATATATATATATATATATATATATATATATATATATATATATATATATAAAGTCAAATTAAGATTGTGGAAGAGGTAAGAAAAAGACTAGAAGATATTAGAAGACATAGGTCCATATCTGCATCAAGAAGAGGAAACACAGACCTTTTTAGGTCTGCGATCTTCTAAAAAACAAACAGTCTGCGAAACCAAATGACTGCGTGTTGTTTACGCGGCGTAGACATAAGAGGTCAAGAAGAGCTTTTGCTGAAAAAGAAACACCGCCTTAGTAAACTTAACCCTTTAATTGACAACCGTTACTTATTAACACAATTTATAGTCAACTTCATCTCTTGTTTGAAAATAGTCCACATCTTAATTAAAATATATTTTCTTGTTGCATAGGGGCCTATAACATCTTTTAATAAATTATCTGAAGGTGAAAAGTCCAACTAGTTTTAATTTGTTGATGTTATAGATTTAAAGTGATAACAGAGAAACCTCACACACCACCAATGGATTCAAAAGCTTTCTTGATTGAAATGTAAAGACAATGATAGAAAGTTAGCAATTAGAGAAGATAAGGGTATCTAAGAGGGGTGGGTGTGGGCAACGCCCACACGAGTTACAAGGCAAGAAAACAAAAAAACGCCATTACCATATGTGATGGTGGTAACGGGAAGTAACGTGAAAGCCCTTAACATGTAATAACGGGAGGGTGGGGCGGTGTTCACTGACGTTGTCACGTGTTATGAGGCGTAATAACAGGAGTGGGGCGTTGCCCACTCCGAGTAGTCTAATAAGACATATCGATCAAATTACGAAATTCCTCATACATACATCCCACTACCTAAAATACCCCGACAACAATAACAACTTATGATTAATTCCTAAAATACTCGTGGTCCCATCTACTAATGGCCGGTGTGGTCCCATCTACTAATGGCCTTGTTTTGTTATTTTTTTCTTTTGTACGTAATAAATTGTAGTAAAGGGTGCATGGCATTACCTCACCCCAAAGATTGGCCTTGTCTTCGATGTCAAATTCTAGAAAAGTACCATGAATGTTATTCAAATTTGTTTGGCATATTCAGATGGTCTGCTATGGTCCTATATTCTAATGGTCGTGTCTTGTTCTTTCTTCTTTTGTACATAATAAATTGTATTAGTGGGTTCATGAAATTACCCTGCCACAACCTTGTCCTCAAGGTCAAATTCTGGAAAAGTACTATGAATGTTATCCAAATCTTCCCAGGTGGAGTTAAAGTCGAGAATGCCCTTCCATTTACTCAAAACCTCAATTCTCTGTAGATACCGTCATATTACTCACCCCCAATATATTCTCCAACTCCAATTTTAGTTGGAACTCTACAGTGAACTGATCGGGTAATAAAGGAGCTATCACTTGGTTACCCATGGCCTTTCGTAACTACGATACATGCATAATATTAGTTGTGTCTAGTAATTTGTAACTTATAATCCCCATCACATATCCTTTGAGTGATAAAAAAAACTAGTAAAAACGAGCAACTAATTTTTGAAATGGTTATTGGTCGTTGCCTATACGGTTGTAGTTTCAAGTACAACCAATCCCCTTTTGAAAAGTTCACTTAGTTCTGCTTCTTATTAACATCTGTCTTCACTTTTCTACTGAGCATAAAGTAAATGGCCCTTATATTCATCTAATATGGCATCTGATTCCAGCAACGGGTCTTCTAGAGATAATACCCCCGTCTAATCCTGTTGAAGCTGATGAACACGCGGTGGGTCTCTTCCATGTAAGGCATTAAATGGAGTATACTTAGTGGTTGTATGAAAGGTCGTGTTGTGCAAAATTTTTGACCAAGACAATCATTTGGACCAAGTTATTAGGCTTCCTTGAATAAAGCAACAAATGTACATTTCCCCGACCTTGTTGACATTTTTTGCCTGCCCATCCATTTGTGGATGGCAGGCTCTACTATGTTGCATGCTTGTACGTTGGACTCAAAACAATTCACATCAAAACAAGCTTGTAAATACCTTATCTCTATCAGAAACTATAGATGAAGGAAACCCATGGAGATGCACAACTTCTTTCATAAATTTGGTTGCAATTTGAATGGTTGTGAACGAGTGTTTGACTGTTAAGAAGTGGCCATATTTCGTAAGATGGTTGACCACCATAAGAATAGTATCGAAACCTTGAGATTAAGGAAATCCTTCAATGAAGTCCATGGAGATCTCGGCTCATACTTGTGCCAAAATTGATAAGGGTTGAAGGAGACTAATTATGTGTGAACTTAAAGCCTTTTGGGTTAACCATTTGGGTTGTGGTGACTTGATAAAGTATATGAAGGATATGGTGGATAACCTATTGGTACATGTTCAAATCTTGGTACTATTCAACCCATGTGGCTATGGAGATTCTTTTACAATGACTCCGGTGTATAAGGCATAACCTCAAGTTTGCAGCAAAGGATTAGTCGGTGTGCGAAAATTAAACTTCGTTTCGTTAGGGAAGTTCCCGTTCCAAAAAAAAGGCTTCTAGGGTTTGACAAACATTGTGGTCTTATACATATTTCTAGATGTCCTTGCGTATACCCACCTAAAACCATTCTTCCACATACTAAATCATGAAAGTCCTTAAAAATGAGTGGGGTCTGTTAACATTGGGCCTATTAGACACACACACACACACACTTGCACACAGCAGATTAGGCAAAGCAAAATACAGAGGAAGTTTTGGTTACACACAACTGATGTGTATTATTCTCTGAAGACTTGAATACAAAAGGAAATTATCACACACCTTATAGACACTACAAGGAACGTGGATCAACAAGCTAGGAAACTGAAAATAACTTCTAAACAGTTTTGACTAAGGAAATAACTAAACAGAGAATAAAGAAAAACATAAAATAATAAAAGTGGACCAGGTCTTCTAATGCTTTGAGGTGTTGTACGTTCAATACTCCCCCTCAACACCTGCTTCCACCATTCCAATCTCATCACATAGTTCAATAAATCTAGCTCCAGGATGACCCTTAGTGAGACAATCTGCAAGCTGTTCTGTGGTTCTAACATACCTCAAATCCAGTTCTTCTTGAAGCACCTTTTCTCGAATAAAATGATAGTGAATTTCAATATGTTTGGTCCTTGTATGAAATGTGGGATTTTCAGCAAGCTTAATTGATGAGAGATTGTCACAATACAGTGGTATACTGTAATCAACTTCTTGATTAAGATTCTCCAACAATTGCACCAACCAAACACATTCCTGAGCTACCATGGTTGCAGCACGGTATTCCGCTTCAGTGGTTGAAAGTGACACGGTTGGTTGTCTTTTACTAACCCAAGATATAGGATTGGATCCCAACATGAAAACGTATCCGGTAGTGGACCTTCGAGTATCAACATATCCTGCATAATCAGCATCACAATAACCTTGTAATCTGCAGCTTGTATCTTTCTTGAACATGACACCATAACTCATTGTATATTTGATATATCTCAACACCCTTCGAGCAGCCTGCAGATGAGGCTTTCTTGGTTTCTGCAAAAAACGGCTGAGAACACCCACAGTAAAAGCTAAATCTGGCCTGGTTAAGGTTGAGTAGATTAAACTACCAACTATCTTCCTGTACATTGTTGGATCTTCCAGCTCTCTTCCAACATCCAAGCTCAACTTGACATTTGTATCTATTGGAGTCATAGTGGGTTTACAGTTCAACATTCCAAATTTCTTGAGTAAATCAAAGGAGTACTTCTTTTGATGTAGAACAATGCAAGTGCTTTCATAACTCAACTCCAGACCAAGAAAGTGACTTAGTTTGCCCAGATCCTTCATATGAAAACGGATACAAAGATTCTCTTTCAGTTGTGAAATCATCTCAGTGTGATCACCTGTGATGATAAGATCATCCACATACACTAGCACAACTGCCATCTTGTTGTTCTTCCTTTTCACAAACAAACTTGCATCAGCTGAGGTTATAACAAAGCCATTGTACTCAAGAAATTCAGCTATTTTTCCAAACCATGCTCTAGGCGACTGTTTTAAACCATAAAGTGCTTTCTTGAGCTTACATACATGATTAGGATTTGTACCACTTACAAAACCTAACGGTTGATCCATGTATATAACTCGATCTAACTCCCCATAAAGAAATGCGTTGTTGACATCCATTTGCCACAAGTTCCACTTCTTGCTTGTTGCCAAAGCCAATATAACTCGCATAGTGGTTAGCTTAGCCACTGGACTGAAGGTATCTTCATAATCCAACCCATATTCCTGTGAGAAACCTCGTGCTATCAACCCTGCTTTCAGTTGCTCTACTGATCCATCAGCCTTTCGTTTCACTTTGTACACCCACTTACATGAAATAGGTTTCACATCACTAGGTTTTGGGGTTAACTCCCATGTTTGGTTTCTCATGAGTGCATCGTATTCTTGATTCATAGCTAAGATCCATCCTTCCATAACGCTTGCTTGTTCAAAAATTTCAGGCTCAACTGTTTCATCTTCAACGATTGCTGCATTTGCATACTTTGGATTGGGTCTTTTTAAACGAGTAGACCTACGCAAGCTTGAGGGTTCCATTGCTTGTTCATCTGCATTTGTGGATTGAAAAACTCCACTTTGCCATGGTTGTTGCCTAGTTGTTGGTGGTTCTTCATCTACTATCACAGTTTGAACATCACCTAATATTAAATTAATATTAGATGATTCAAGTTCTCCCTTGAGTACATCAGTATCTGGTAGAGTCTCATGGTTGACTGACCACCATGATGACCTTTCATCAAAAACAACATTTCGTGACACATAGCACCTTCCAGTTTCTGGCTCACAGCAACGCCATCCCTTTCTTTCTTTGTCATAGCCTATGAAAATACAACGAACAACTTTCTTCTCCATTTTGCTGCGTAGGTGGTTAGGAACAAACACATAACATACACAACCAAACACACAGAAGTAACTTACATTAGGCTTTTTGTTCCATAATCTTTCATATGGTGACACATACTTTAGACCCTGCTGAGGAATTCTGTTAATTACATATGCAGCGGTTTGCATGGCCTCAGCCCAAAAACGACCGGGTATGTTTTTATCATGCATCATGCTTCTAGAAACTTCACCTAGGTGCCTATTTTTTTCTTTCGGACACCCCATTTTGTTGGGGTGTATTTGCACAAGTCAGTTAGCGTTTGATTTTGTGCTTCTTTAAATAATCAGCAAAATCAGATGCGAGATATTCGCCACCATTATCAGATCGTAAGCACATAATGCTATGTTTCAAGTCTCTTTCTGCATCTCCCTTGAAATCTTTGAATTTATGGAACACCTATGACTTTTCTTTCATAAAATACACCCAAACATATCTATAGTAATCATCAATAAATGTTACCATGTACTTCAAACCTTTGTTGGATGGCTGCTTTACTGGTCCAAAAACATCTGAATGTATGAGTTCCAAAGGCTGCTTTGCTTGAAAGTTAGACTTCTCAAATGGTTGTTGATGAGCTTTACCATATTGGCACCCGGCACAAACAATTTCTTTGCTTACTTCTAACTGTGGCAATCCAGCAACTAACTTCTTCTTCATCATCAAATCTAGTTTGTCATAACTTACATGACTTAGTCGCATATGCCACAAATCTGAAGTTTGGTTCTTCTTGGTCTTTTCTACATAGGCAGTTTCAGCTGACATAACATAAATGGATTCGGATCGATGTCCATTCAACACAGGTATAGACTTAGTTTCAAATTTGTCATATACCTTAACATCATTGGGTCCAAAGACAACATAATGACCTGCAGAGGCGAGTTGTGCAACAGAAAGTAGATTCTTTTTCATTCCTGGTACATGATACACTCCTGGTAACATTAACTCCTTCTTGCTGTCTTCAGGTGAGAAGACTACATCCCCAATATGAGCTATAGGAAGCTTAGAATTATCATCAATGACCACCACTCTACTCCCTTCATATTTGATTGGATCTTGTAATCTTTTCTTTTCTCCTGTCACGTGATTAGAACATCCCGAGTCAACGATCCATTCATCCATTTTATTTTGTTCACCTTCAGTAGTTGCTGTGTATGCTTTGGCCTCATCTACGTGGGCTACTAGAGCTTCTACATCCCATGCATCTTCTTCTTGAGTAGCCGCTACATTCCCTTCTTCATTAGACCTTGCAGGACAGTTTCTGGCTATATGACCCTTCTCTCCACAATTATAGCACTTGAAAGAAGATCGTTTGTTGTGATAACGCCCCTTATGCTTATCTCTTTTATCATGATCACAATTCTTGCTTCTAGATTCAGACCCTTTATTCTTATCTTCATTACGTTTGACATTTGGATTTGAACCTCCCTTATACTTGTTTCGACTTCTATCAGCATACAATGCTTCTTCTGTGGTCTTCTCAACACCTCCCCCTAACTGCTTGGCTAGGGTTTCTTGAGCAGTCAACAAGTTTTCAAACTCTACTAAGGACGGTTGAGTCGGCCACCCTTGGATCGCTGCCACAAAACTCCTGAATTCAGGTTTTAAGCCATGAATGATGATTCTTTTCATTCGAGATTCACCAATCGGAGCTTCAGGATCTAATTCTCTAATTTCCCTGCACGTAGTTTTCACCTTATGAAAATATTGAGAAATTGATAAATCCTTTTGTGATACAGACAAAAGATCATTCTCAAGCATTTGGAGTTTTGTGTTGTTCTTCTTAGAGAACAAACTAAGCAAAGTTTCCCAGGCTTCATTCGGTGTTGCAGCGTCCTTTATGTGCTCTAGAACTTCCTCTTCTACTGTTGTCTTCAACACAAATAGAGCTTTTCCTGCCTTGATCTTCCACTTACGTAGAACACCATTGTTGTCTTCAGCCTCAGGTTGTTTCGTCTCTGATCCCTTCACAACTTCCCACAGATCTTGACCTTGCATGTAGGACATTATGCAAGTAGACCATGTGTTGTAATTGTGATGATTAAGTTTCTTGACACCACCGGCCTCCTGTAATTCCGCCATGAACCTGGAAGCTCTGATACCAGATTGTTAACCTTGGGCCTATTAGACACACACACACTTACACACAGCAGATTAGGCAAAGCAAAATACAGAGGAAGTTTTGGTTACACACAACTGATGTGTATTATTCTCTAAAGACTTGAATACAAAAGGAAATTATCACACGCCTTATAGACACTACAAGGAACGTGGATCAACAAGCTAGGAAACTGAAAATAACTTCTAAACAGTTTTGACTAAGGAAATAACTTAACAGAGAATAAAGAAAAACATAAAATAATAAAAGTGGACCAGGTCTTCTAATGCTTTGAGGTGTTGTACGTTCAATAGGGTCAAGGTGGAGTTTTAGGGATTACCATCCTTCCTTTGTACAACACCCGATTGAATGAAGGGATACACTTCTATTTCCTTTTGCAACTGTTCAATTAGTATTAACCATGATGACATAACGGTGCATAGTTCTGAATTGGTAGTGAATTCATAGGACAGAGCATCTACAATTTGATTCATTATCCTGGGCTGATATTGGATTTTGAAATCAAATCTCAATAATTTGTACATCCATTTTTGGTACTCCAGTCCCACCTTTCGTTGCTCCATCAAATACTTGAGGCTCTATTGCTTGGTGCGAAAAAGGAACTGATGACCCGTCAAATAGTTGTCTTATTTTTTAACTGATAACACAATAACGATTAGTTCCTTCTCATATATATATATATATATATATATATATATATATATATATATATACACACACACACACACACACACACACACACACACACACACACACACTTGAGTCTATTTTACACCCCTAATAATACTTGTCTATAAAAAACGATAAGATGATTATCTTATGTTAGCACGATGCCCAATCCATCCACCCTAGAGGCATTCGTTTCTACTACAAAAAACTTTGTAAAATCTAACACTACTATATATATATATATATATATATATATATATATATATATATATATATATATATATATATATATATATAGGGTTAGGTTCATGTGAGACGACCTAATTTTGTGAGACCGTGAGATGCATTTTTTTTATTATTTTTTAGTTAATTCAAGTTCCAAAAATAATATTTAAAAAAAGAATTTTTTGATTTTTTCATTTTTATTACATTTTAAAATTATTTTTTAGAATATGTACAGTATAATATTCTATTACAATATTTCACGTATTTTAAAAAAAAGAGATTTTTTTTATTTTTTTAAATTAATTCAAGTTCCGAAAATAATATTTAAAAAAAGAATTTTTAGATTTTTCTATTTATTTTGCATTTTAAAATTATTTTTTAGAATATGTCAGTGTAATATTCTATTAGAATATTTCACGTATTTAAAAAAAAAAAAAACAGGATTTTTTTATTATTTATTTATTTATTTATTTTAGTTAATTCAAGTTCCGAAAATAATATTAATTTTTTTTTTTGTATTTTAAAATTATTTTGGTCTCACGGTCTCACAAAATTAGAATGATCTCAAATTAACCTGAACCTCTCTCTCTCTCTCTCTCTATATATATATATATATATATATATATATATATATATATATATATATATATATATATATATATATATATATATATATATATGATTGATTTAGAACTTAAAAACGGTAAGCAACATGAGTACAAATCCCGACCATAGGATTGAAAATATTAGAGGCCAAAATTTAACTTAACTTATCCTCAAAATGTCATGAGATAATATAATTGGTAATTATTTGCGAGATTTAAAGAATTTGTAGTGAAGTGTGAATGTTTGAAAGGGAAATATAGAGAAAAAAAAATCAAAAAATCTACCCTAATAAATGAAAATGTTATTGCCACTTGTCATTCTCTTATTTATTTGGCCACATGTCATTTTGTCATGATTTTGAAATATATTTATTTTCCACTTGTCAATTACTTCATTATTCATTTCCACTATATCATTAATTTAGTTTCCATAAACTAAACCTACTATAATAACTATTAATTTCAAATTTCAAATTTCAAATTTCAATTTAATTTCAATTTCAAATAAATTTACACTTTAAACATTTGTATTTAACATTTTATTATAATAAATCGTTTAGTACACGGGTCTAACAATTAAACACATTATTTTTAATAAATTTATTTTTTGCATGTTTTTTTTCATAATTGTCACTAATTTCATATTTCAAATTCAAATAAACTTTTCATTTAATCGCTCATGTTTAACATTATGTTTTAATTATCCCGTATAATATACGGGTTTCACAACTAGTCAGATAATAAACGCGATTTCCTTCTCTCCTTACTATCATTGCCATTTATTAGTATTTGATTAGTTGCCTCCCTTCTCTCCTTACTCTCGTTGCCATTTATCAGTATTTGGTTGGTTGGCTGATGTTTTATATTTCTTTTCCTCTCACTTCCTTTTTGGAAATATCTTATCTTTATTTATAAAAAAAGTAAAAAAAAATAAATAAATAAAAATAAAGTTATTAGAACTTTATTCTCTAATAAATGAGCATAATCATGAAAAAAGAATTCAAAATACTTTTCATTTATAGAAATTCTCTAAAAAATATCAAAATATCCGAAAAATCTAAATCTATTCTTTATACTACTAAGTTTGCAAAAAGAAAAAAACAATTTTAAAAAATGTTTAAGTGTTCACACTTCAGCTTAAAAATATTAGTTTTTATAAAATGTAAACAAAAAACTTTTTTATCTCCAAATTCAAAGTAAAGTTATACATTTTGCAATTTTAGTGAGTTCACAAAAAGAACTTTTAAAAATTATTGTTGTTCAAATGTCACTTTAAAAAAAATATAAGTTTTTATAAATAATATAAATTTAAAATTCTTTTAAAGGTTTTTTATATAAAAGTTTTTTATACTATTTTACAAGTTTGCAAGTTTTTAAAAAAATAATATTGTAAATTATGATTCAAAATGATTATGATGGTTAAGTCTTATAATCTAAAAATATTATGATTTAAAAAAAGGGAAAGTAAAAGTAATAAAAATACACAAAGAAACACCATAAAGGGATTAAAGACAATAGACAGAAGAAACAATATATAAAATATATCTTATAACAAAATAACAATAATAACAAGAAAAGTTAAAACAAGTTTAAAACCGTTAGCAAATAAATTTCCTTTTAAATGTAATGAAAAAAATATATATATATTTACGACAAGAGTATGTGCACACATGTGTGCATGTTTTGATATTGCAAATGCAAAAATGATGTGGTATAATTAAAAAACCAATGATATTGCATTGGTGTAATGATCTTCATGGCATTGTTTTCATCGAACTATAAATATTTTGTGATTAACATTTTTCTACGGAGGATATTAATTACAAAAAATGCCCATAGTACAAGGTTGTATAATGGAGTAGGTCATTGAATTTAACAAGGCATATTCTTATGTCTTAATACTTACTAATTTACCTTATATTTATAAATTTTAAACCAAAATTATAGTTTTGGTCCATGTGGTTTTCACTTTCATGCAGTTTTAATCCAAGTTTTAAAAACTTGATACGAGTTCTTTTTGTGATTCCAAAATGCATCACGTGTGGTCCTATTTGTTGTTACCAAAAGACCTTTGAACTAATGACTATCATATCCTACTTTTTCTTTTCTATTATTTTATTAATTTTATAAATAACTTTTAATTATAAAGGCACATCACCAACCATCACTCCACCGTCTTGTCAACCATTTTCTCTAATTCAACTTCATATGCAGCACTCTTGTTTTCAAAATACCCTCCACATCTTAATTAACCTGTCTTTTATTTTTGCATAGGAGCCCATAGTATCTTTTTATAATTTATGTGAAGGTGATAGATCCAACTATTTTAAATTGGTAAATGTTCCTTGGAAAAATTATATAAAATCAAAATAATCTTCTTCAAATCCAAAATTATAAGATAGAAATGTGAATGGATGTGGAATTATAAATCATTAAAACAATTCAGTACTCACATTACTAATTACATTTCTTGTTGGGATATATGTGTGCAGAGTTATATTCAGGAAGAGACATTACAAGAAGTCACTAATACTAATATTTTTAATGATGTCGTATTTCCATCCTCTCTCATACACTCTTTTCATAACCTCCGTAGGCTTAGATTGTGGAGTTATGAAGGAGTGGAGGTGGTGTTTGAGATAGAGAGTCGAACAAGTAGAGATTTGGTATCAACTCACCATAACCAACAACAGCCTGTTATACTTCCCAACCTCCAGGAATTGCATCTAGTTTCTATGGACAACATGAGTCATGTATGGAAGTGCAGCAACTGGAATAAATTCTTCACTCTTCCAAAACAACAATCAGAATCCCCATTCCACAACCTCACAACCATACACATGTTCAGCTGCAGAAGCATTAAGTACTTGTTTTCACCTCTCATGGCAGAACTTCTTTCCAACCTAAAGAATGTCAAGATAAGTGGGTGTGATGGTATTGAAGAAGTTGTTTCAAACAGAGATGATGAGGATGAAGAAATGACTACATCTACCCACGCAACCACCACTTTGTTCCCTCAACTTGATTCTCTCTATCTATCTAGCCTGGACAATCTGAAGTGTATTGGTGGAGGTGGTGCCAAGGCCAAGGATGGGAACAATGAATTATCTTTCAACAATACCACTACAACTACCGATCAATTTCAGGTATGTTTGTACATATTCAAGTATTTATTTAATTTCTTTGTTAACATGTATTACCTTGTATCTGTTATTTATCATAATTCATATCATTTACTTATAAGTTTTGTTTTTTATGTTTTCTAATTAGAAAATGCACACACATCTAATTAGGTTTTCCATTCTATGTGAAATCCTCTATTGTTTATGTAACCAAGCATCTGAGATTATTTTTCCATTTTCATAATAGTGTTTATTTTGGATAATATTTCCTTTTATAGTTGTAATTCCAACCAGTTATATTTTCAAGTCTTAAAATGCATAATAATGCATTTTATACATACTATACTAAGATAATAGTTACCTAAAGGATAAATGTCATGACACATTATATATATATATATATATATATATATATATATATATATATATATATATATATATATATATATATATATATATATATATATTCATTAAACAATCAAATTTATTTTTCAACAAAAACTAGGGGTGAGCAATGGTACGTACTGGTTCCAGCAGTTCCCAGGAAAGTTTCTAAGTTTTAAATATAAATTTCACAAAGTAAATAAGCTAACCATTACAAACCACAAAGATGCAGATCATACATGTACTAAAATCATCTTGTGACAATTTTGCTACTGATGTTCTCCAGCAATGGATAGGTCATTATCATATTATGACCAATTCATCACATTATGAAATATCATTTAATTATCACGTTATGACCAATTTAATAGTTACAGCTCTTATGACAAAATGTTAGTCATTAAAAATTGAGGGTCATTTATATATGTTATAACACATAACTTGTTAACCCCATAAATAAAACCAAGATATGTGCTCTAATCTAAACGGTAAGAAACAAAACAAATGGCAGTAAGTATTTAGTTGAATGTAACTTAGTTTAGATATTAGGGGCCATCGGGCGACAGACAGGTATTGTAGGATAATATTCAACAAATTATAATACTATTCAAAACTAATTTTTCTAAGCTTGCAGTACTGTGAAACATATGCTTTCTTGATTTCATTGAGTTTGCATTCCTATATTTTAGGTTGTAAAGTGGTATGTCTTTTATTGTCTCTTAAATAAATTCTGACATTAATTTTAAAAAAAAAATTAAAAAAAAAAAAAAAAAAAAAAAAACTACATTTTTGATGTGGAGAGCACTCGTGTCATTTAGTATAATAAAAAAAAAATAGATTTTGAATTAACTTTCCTAATTATTCCAAAGCTGTAATTATAGTTTAATTTTACATTAATTTTCCATCTGTTGTTGCACTGCAGTTGTCTGAAGCAGGTGGTGTTTCTTGGAGCTTATGCCAATACGCTAGAGAGATAGAGATATATAAGTGTGATGTATTGTCAAGTGTGATTCCATGTTATGCAGCAGGACAAATGCAAAAGCTTCAAGTGCTGACAGTAAGTGATTGCAAAGGGATGAAGGAGGTATTTGAAACTCAATGCAACAACAAGAGTGGTGCAGGTGATGAAGGAATTCCAAGAGTAAATAACAATATTATTATGCTTCCCAATCTAAAGATATTGAAAATCAGAGATTGTGGGGGTTTGAAACATATATTCACATTATCTGCACTTGAAAGCCTAAGACAGCTAGAAGAGATAAGGATAAGTTTTTGCTACGGAGTGAAAGTGATTGTGAAGAAGGAAGAAGAAGATGCATCATCATCATCATCTTCTAAGAAGGTTGTGGTCTTTCCTCATCTCAAGTCCATTAAACTAATCAATCTACCAGAGCTGGAGGGTTTCTTCTTGGGGAAGAACGAGTTCCGGTGGCCTTCATTGGATTATGTTAAGATCGATAATTGCCCTCAAATGCTGGTGTTTGCAGCTGGTGGGTCAATGGCTCCCCAACTCAAGTATATACACACAGAATTAGGCAAACATATTGTTGGAGAATCTGGCCTTAACTTTCATCAGGTATATATTTCTTTAATTGGTATCATCTAATTAAGAAAGTGATCATGTCAAGTAAAATACATAACACTAGATTCAGTAGAAGTTCATGTTGTGCTAGACCCCCATTCCGTTAAAGTTCACATAAAATGGGAAAGGGTATTTTAGGTATTTTCTGTCAAAAGTTGTTATTACAGGCATTTTAGTACCTGGAAGAGCATGATTATTCTTAATTTGCTTGTTTCTTTATCAATTTCCTTAGCCTAGGAGAGTCTAACCTCTCAAACAACTAGAAACCCTTTTAATCTTTTGATTTTCCATGAAATCTTTCCCTGTTACTCCATTTGATTGTTGTTCTTCATGGTTCTAAGTGAGTTATTGGCTCATCTGTTACTTCTTTTGATTGTTATTTTCATAGCATGTTGTCACTTGAATCAAACTTTTCCATTTTCAACAAGGGAAAAAGCTAAAAAATAACCTACTTTATGAGATCAAAAATAGTAACCCATTAATTGGATACTTCTAGTTGGAGTTATAAGTACCATGCATTGTGATTAACAATTATAAATCTCTTGTATTTCATTAAATTTAGTACAACATACATACACCATTTCAAATGTTTTTGTTTGACATATATATGCCTCTGTCGTTTTCTTTATTGGACCTGCAGACCCCATTACTGAGTTTACAAGCTGCAGTCTTGTGCCCTGCTACTTCAGAAGCAATACCTTGGTCTTTTCATAACTTGATCGAATTAGATGTGAAAGGTAATCATGATGTTAAAAAGATTATTCCATCCAGTGGGTTGCTGCAACTGCAAAAGCTGGAAAAGATTCTTGCATACAACTGTAATAATGTAGAGGAGGTATTTGAAACTGGATTGGAAGCAGCAGGGAGAAATACGAATACGAATACAAATAGTAGTAGTGGAAGTGGTTTTGATGGATCGCCACAAACTACTACTACTACTACTCTTGTTAATCTTCCAAACCTCAGAGAAATGAAGTTACAACATCTATATACTCTGAGGTATATATGGAAGAGCAATCAGTGGACAGCATTTGAGTTTCCAAACCTAACAAGAGTTGATATCTATAAATGTAAAAGGTTAGAACATGTATTTACTAGTTCCATGGTTGGTAGTCTATTGCAACTCCAAGAGCTACGCATATGGAACTGCAGTCAGATAGAGGTCGTGATTGTTCAGGATGCAGATGTTTCTGTAGAAGAAGACAAAGAGAAAGAATCTGATGGCAAGACGAAGAAGGAGATACTTGTGTTACCTCGTCTAAAGTCCTTGATATTAGACCAACTTCAAAGTCTTGAGGGGTTTAGCTTGGGGACAGAATTTGAGTTTCCAAACCTAACAACAGTCCATGTTTATGCATGTGAGAGGTTAGAACATGTATTTACTAGTTCCATGGTTGGTAGTCTATTGCAACTCCAAGAGCTACGTATAAGGGACTGCAGTCAGATGGAGGAGGTCATTGCTGTAGAATCAGAAGAAGAATCAGATGACAAGACGAATAAGGAGATACTTGTGTTACCTCGTCTAAAGTCCTTAAAATTACAATACCTTCCATGTCTTAAGGGGTTTAGCTTGGGGAAGGAGGATTTTTCATTCCCATTATTAGATACTTTGAAAATCAATCAATGCCCAGCAATAACCACTTTCACCAAGGGAAATTCCGCTACTCCACAGCTAAAAGAAATTGAAACAAAATTCAGCTCGTTTTATGTAGGGGAAGACATCAACTCTCTTATAAAGATCAAACAAGAGGTAAACTAGATCTTTCTTGTTTTAATAATTCTTAAATTACTTTTGGAAATTTCATGTAAGTTTTTTTGTTATTGTTAGAACCCACAACCTATATTTTCAACTTTATATTTATGTACTTTATGCAGGAATTGAAACAAGACTCTGATTAATGTGAAGTAAATACTAAAGGTAAATTCTATATTCATGTTTCTTGATTACCTATTAATGGCTTTTTAATTCATGATTTTTGGATGTATTCTTCATAATCACGTGAATGTTCTAATACCCCATTAATTAATTCTTAGGTTGAATGGTGATGAAGATCTAAACCAGGGGAAATTTTTTGATCATATGAAAAATATACTAAAGAAGAACATGGTTGCTACGAAGATGTTCAAGAAGGAGAAAACGCATGAATCAAATAACAAGCTACTCATTGATCTAAGTTTGTTGGTTGAGGACGTCGATTTTAATATTTCAAAATTTTTGGCATCATTATATGGGTTTATCAATAGTGTTAATGGGATAATGAGTAACTTAACCTAAATTATGTTGTTGGTAGATGTTGGACTCAAGTATGGAAAATTAAGAATGACTTGTGAAAAAATATATGCAAAAATAGGATTGAGATTTTCAATGAAAATATTATGAAACTATTGTATATAAATAAATGTCACATAGTGTTTGGGTTTCCTTGAAGCACATACCATGAAAGTAACTAGAAGCAGAGTTTGTTCCCATCTTCTGGTACTTATAGTTTCCTTTTCTTACCTGCTAAAATATGATTGTTTTTTTTACCAACCAAGAAAAGAGATTGGTGCAAATTTTCATATAAAGGCCACAAGTAAACTATAAGTAAAGAGTTCATAGCGATATAATGTCACACCCCAAAACCAAGAACGGCAGAAACGTTCAGGGGTGGAGGACGTCATGTACAGTATCACAACAAATGCAAAGTAGTAAACAAACAACAACATCATCCATTGCATTAAAAGTAAATATTTAATACATATGTGTTCTTTAAAAGTAATAAGACACCAAAATATGAAATCAAAATAAAAGACGAGTCTTGTCTGTGCTCCGTCTCCTCAAAACCTGGCCATCATACCTATCTACGGGTGACCTGAGAATACAACTTATTTTGAAGGCGAGTATCAACATAAAGCTGGTGAATTCATAAGTATTTAAGTGTCATTGTTTTGTTTTGGAAAGCTGTTATGAGTGCCATGTAAATCTTTGAATGAAACAATTAATATAAGTATGAAAACCCTAGAAAATCCCATATTTCCTATCAGTATAAGAGAAGTCTTCTACCAAGACCCGAATGTTTTGAAAGTAGTCTTCTACCAAGACCTGTATGTTTTGCTGTAACAAAGATGGTTTTTCCTTTTATGACTACTATTAACAATGTATAGTCTACCTCCTTGTTTATGTGATTGTGACACAAAATAAAAGTAATAGGAAAATTATAACCATAAAAGTATTATCCTTTTGTATTAGGATAATGCAACATCGCGACTGCCGAAATGTATAACCTAGAACATTCGAAGATTGTTCATTTTCCTCTGTAGCTAACAATAGGTTTAAGGAATGGTTAGTCCCGTAAAGGTACTCCTAATATAAGTATTAACTGTAGGCATCCGTAGATGTTCATTACCTCTGTTGCTAACAGGTGGGTTTCGGAATGGTTAGTCCCGTCAAGTTATCCTTTTGAACTAGGATAGGCAGAACAAATTACACATAATGTACTAGTAACTCATCCTACTGAATTTGAGTACAAGTATTCATGTACGTGTATACAAATAAATGTATATATTTAAATGTATTCATGTAAGCGTATCGATGTAGACGTATTCATGTAACATGTAATGTATAGTATAGACTCATGAATGAACTGACTCTGGTGTAATTCCTTGTAATAGGAATAATGTTTTGTATCTCCTAACTATCCCTATAATAGTTAACTGGAAGGTAATTGATTGTCCAAGCGGGTTTGATGAGATATAAAAACTCTTTGATCGATTAGATCTTTGCAACATGTAGATAATGAAAGTAAAACAATGAAACAATACTCAAGAATGGATTTGAATGTGTTGAATGATTAGAACGTTCAATCCTCAGCAGAGCTCGATAAAGAACTTCCGCTGTAGAGGATTCTAGGGTTACAAAAGAGATCTTCTTTGTTACACGTAAAAAACCAACGATCTATCAGTTCTCAAAAAGATGCATGGAAACATCTATTAATACACAAACCCTAGTAAAATAAGATACGGATGGATAGGCCCATGCCGTATACAAGATGGGCTAGGAAGCGAGCCCAAGACGCAACATCAAGTACCCAACAATCTCCCCCCTTTGCGTTAATTGGGGCGAGACCTCACTCCAGCTTGCTTACCCCCGCGACACTGGCTTTCTTTACGGTCTTGAACAGGCAGGGGATGATAGCAAGAAGTGTTTGTCAGAAGTGAATGTACCAATTTATCATATCATTGAAGTACTTTTTATCACTATCCGAGTTCTACTTGCACCGATTGATGATACCCAGAACATGCTCCAAACAGGTAGTGGTGTAAAAATGTTTGTCAGCCAAAGCAAATAGGCATTTCTGACCTTATGCCCTGGTGAACATGACTGAGTTCTGTTTCGGATCAATCTTTCCCATCTTCATTCGGTTTATATCGCTTGCAGAACCGACTGGAGTGATGATGGACTTCTTCCTCAGAACATTAGCAACCTCTTGATCAAGCTTAGCCACCTCCAAAATATAGCAAACTAACATTCTCTTGAAATGGTCTATGATCGGACCATATTCTGCTTCATTGACAAGAAGAATGTTGTGCAAGACAATCCTATCATGAGGGTTTAGGTTGGGAAGATCAGCCAGAGAGATGGAATGCTCGGATTTGTCAGATCCCCTCACGACCTTGAATCTAACATTAACGAAATTGCCTTCACGAACAGGTTTGAGAACCCGAACGTTGGTTATCTTCTGTGCGCTCCATGTCTGGTACTGAGGTTGAGCGGTCCTCATATAATAGTAGGCTGGGGTGAGCAAAAACCAAACCGACTAAAGAAAAACCGATAAACCGCAATAAACCGCAACCGAAAAACCGAAACCGATGCAAAAACCAATGGTGCGGATTTAATTTTTGCAAAAACCGAAGGTCAACGGTGCGGTGCGGTTTCTATCCAAAAAACCGGTCCACGAAAACCGAACCGCACCGTAAGCATGTATATTAATAAATCAATCAATGTTGATAATATATTTATTATTTGTTTATTTTATGTTTGTGTAAGACTATATGGGGTGCAAAAGAAATGTTCTATTGTTAGTGAAACGTACTAATCGATTACATGAAATAAACTTGTAACAAATTAAGTCAAAATCAACCAACTTTCAATTATTAATTAGTTTGTGAGAGTAATCACATGTTGTATTTTAAGCGACTTACAGTTTTTGATTATGTATTTTTGTTTTGAATTGAAAATGAATGGTTAAAAAAAACAGCACAATACAAGCTTACATGCAAATGGTTTTCAATTCTTACGGTTTTAAAAAACTGCACCAAACAACATAAAAAACTGCACCAAATTCTAAACACGGTTTAAAACCGAAACCGCACCGATACAAACCGAAACCGCATTTAAAAACCGAAAAACCGAACCATTGCAAAACCGCACCCAACGGTTTTAAAAATGCAAAAACCACACCATGCGGTTTGCGGTTCGGTTTGGTCTTAAAACCGCACCAAACCGCACCATGCTCACCCCTGGATAATAGTCTATAAGCTCCCTATCCACCTTCGGGTGAGGATGGGGAACTTCAGCTATATGAGCGAATGCGTGGAAGATAAAGGCTTTTCGGGTCAGGGGCATGTCGAACTGGGAATTGACCGAATTGACACTGTCTAAGGAGATGACCGGTTCTAACCAAAGAGTGCAGGGGGACTCAATGGCTTCTTTGATAAGCACTTCGAGAGTCCAAGGAGGAAATAAAGCTTTCCTGCTTTCAAGGAGATCATGAGCCTCCTTTATCTTCCTCTCCTTGCCCTCGGCTTCCCTGACGATGCGAGCGTTTTCATCCAGCTCTCTCTCTCTGGTCTGTTTCCTGGCTAAGCTGACAATCGGTTCTTGATCATCACTTTCATCACTGTCGTCAACAATTTGTTTGGCTTTGGTTTGAGCACTCAAACCTGATGAAGGAACAGGTTTTGGTTTGGGTGCTTTCGGAGGGACAAGTGATGAAAATGGAAGTGATTGAGCTTTGGAACTTGGAGGGGGTTTCGATTGAGTTGTGGGCTTCTTTTCCCCCCTTGTTTCGGATGGTCCTCCTGCTCAGGAATGCCTTGAATACGGCTAAGCAGGGCAAGAGCAGCAGTGAGCTTCTCTGCAAGACTACACCTCACCGAATAGTTAAGAATCAGATCATGGGCTTCGATAATATTAGACAAAGCTCCGTGGACATCTGAAACACAACTCCTGACCACAGCTTTCTCAGACCGAAGAGAATCGATCTCCTTCTCGGCTTGGGAGAGCTGATGAGTTGCCAAAGTAAGCTCAGAAGACTTTCGAGCAAGCTCTTCCTTTGTGGTGGATTCGGCGGCAAGAGTGGCTTGAAAGGAAAGAAGACGATCCGCAACCGAAGACTAAAAAGATTGATTGTCTTCTTTGAGTTTCTGGCGGAAGCTAGCAAATTGGTCTTTTTCGGTTTCGAAGGAGTGGACCAGCTTCTCCACAACGGTGCGAATCTTCTTAGTGTTTGTTTCTGATTCCGCCTGCAAAGACTCCAGCCAGATCTAGGCGTCTTGAAATAGTTTTTCGACTTTTTCGGTAGCTACAGCACTAGCCTTCGTGGATTTATCAATAGCAGCAGTAGCTGAGCTGATGGAGGCTTTGTGTGCTTTGGAGAGAGATTCCACCATCCCCTGAATGGCAGCCTCCGAAAAGTGAGATGTTAAGGAAGAGGAAGAAGCCACAAGTTGTCAATCTTCTCGCGGAGTTCCTTGATGTGCTTTTTAGTAACTGGAGCATCATCATCATCATCACTTTGAAGTTGGTAGGGGCTGTAGTAGATGGAATCAAAAACCGTATCTTCCCCTCCCAAAAAGGTTTCGGTTTCAGCAGATGGAGTGGGAGATAAGGGTGCGGTGGGTGGTTCGGTAGTGGTAGTGGGTTCGGGAATGGAAGTGGGTTCAGGTTGTGAAGTTGGAACCCCCGTATCAGATACGTTGGTTGGAACCTCACTGGTGGTGGTTTTGGTGGCTTCTGTGAAAAGTGGTGGGGGAAAGGAAGTTGTTGTGGTTGGAAGAGAAGTAGAGGTAGTTATGGGGGGAATAGAAATAGGGTTAGATATGGAGGGAATGGAAATGGAGGAGGTTATGATGGGAATGGAGGAGGTTATGATGGGAATGGAAGAGGTGGTTATAGGAGAAGGGGAAGGAGGTTTTGATGAAACATGTACCTCATGAGCAGGCGAGTGAGGAGGAGTTTCGCCTCTAGCCAACTCATCTGAGTCAGAATGGTTATCTTCTGAATCGCTGGAGGAAGAAGAGAGAATAAGTTTCCTCTTCGGCTGTACTTTCTTCTTCTTTGCTGGTGGGGAAAGATCTGTCTTTGAGGGTTTTCGCTTCTTAGGAGAAGGACCCTTTGCCCCCTTTGCTGCTTTCTTGATCTTCCTTTTCTCGGGTTTCTTCCCTCTAGCAGCAGGTTTATCTGCATCATTAATGGACTGAACCATTTCTGAAGAAAGTTCCCTTGGACCCGAAGGACGAAAGTCCTTGTAGGCCTTCATTATTACGCTCTCCTTGGACACCCCAGCGGACATAGAATCCGGAATGGATCCGACGAAAGAAAACTTGGTCGGATCGGTAACAATGATTTTGGTGGTGTGGAAGACACTGATGGTGGAGAGAAGGGAACCTGCAACAGTTGGAACATGAAGTTTATCCATGGCCCACTTGGTGATGAGCGTCCAAAATCTGGCGTAGGACACCTCAGTGTGGCGAGAGGAGGAGGCTAGGCTCTGAATGAGTTACTGCCAGGGAACCGAGCCATAGTCGAGGTTGAGACCGTGATAGAGACCATAGAGAATGGTCATGAACAACTTGCTGGCCCCATCAGAACCAGAACTGCGCTCGGAGAGCCCTTTGAACAGAATGGTGAAGAAACCATTCCATGGAGGAGGGAGACACGACTTCTTGAACTTAGTGACCGTCGTGAGAATCTTCGTGTAGCCCACGTTGTAGAACATCGAAAATAATTGTCCTACGGTGATGGAATCAGGATTAACCCTAGATTCATCAGCTTCAAAACCTAGGAGCCAACAGAATCGTTGCTTGGAGATGGAGGTCTTGTGAGAAAGAAGATCAAAGTAGATTCGATCCACTGATCTATCATAATGGGCAATGGAGAAGACCTGGGAAAGGCATTCCATGGGCACAACCTCGACCTTGGAAAGAGCGAGCACCAATGGAGAGTATTTGAGACACTCCACCATGGGATACATATAATTCTCGTAAGCTTTAGGGTTTAAATCGATCACCAGGCTTTGTTGAGCGCGGATGGGAAGAATGTTGGTGCGGGAAGAGGTTTCCTGAACAGATGAAGAATCCGCTATTGTTTAATATAGAAGATGATGAACAGTATAGTAGAAATCGCCTGGTTTTGCTCGTTTGAGTTTTGATTGTGGTAAGTTTGGAATGAAGCAGATGTGTTCCTTTTATACAGTGGGTAGAGGAGAGAGAAAGATCATCCTCCAAATCTTCTTGATACATGAAACGGTTTCGGATTTGACAGAAGCGCGATGGTTGGCACCCCCGATGATTACGCATGAGAGAGAAGAACTATTCCGTTTTGCACGCGTGCCCGTCACCTCACTATTGAGGCCGTTACTCTGTCGGCTGAGTCAGCATCTTATATGTTAAATAGCTGTCATCCAAACATAAGATTATAATGGACCCGAACGATATTTTTGAAAAATCAAAGATTTTTGTGCATAGAGTGTGAAAGATAAGGAAATAAAGCGAGATATATGTGGGAATTTGTGATGTCAATACAGACACAAAACAGTTGATCCCGGGCACGAATCACTTTCTTCAAGGTCAAGAGAGACCTTAAAGTGTCTGTATGGATTCCCGCTGAATTACGATCAATCACTTTATAAGAAGTGTTGAAAGGAATCTTTTTATAAGGCTTAAAAGGGTGGCTTTCGCTTCAGTTTAGAATTCCGGGCCTTGACATAAGACCGAGACTAAATGAAGTACCTGTGAGACCGATGTGGTCTGTTGAACAAGTAGGCTGGATTATATATATAGTGACTTATTGAAGATGTGTGATGGTGAAATCTCAAAAAAAAATAAACTGGATTCTAAGGGAAGAAATGTTATGGTAAATAACAATTTCATAAGAATCGCACAACCAAAAAGAGATTTCATGTTGACCGTCAATTCGTGTTAGGTATTGAATTTTGGGTTTCACTAAGCACGTAGTGACACAAGGCTTAGATCATAAACATAGAGATTGTGTAACCATAAACCTCAGTGGTTAATTCTAAGAGTCTCAAGGGTTACGATATGAGACCGAAATATGATGGAGAATTATATTAAGGTGGTGAAGAGAAACGATAGTACCTCTGCTGAAAATAGTGACCAAGCAGTGAACTCTTAACCCATATGAGAAAAGAGTAAGGTAGCTCAGGATTAGAATAATGAAGCAGCCTTATTGGGAAGACAAGGTTTGTATATACCTAGTCATTAAGGCTTTTATTCAAAATCAGTTGAGGCTTTGGATAACATGCAACAACATGCTTCTAGGGACGCTTAACTATTAAAAAAAATGTGAGAACCAAACTTGGCCCATCGATATTCAAACAAGAAGGAAAGAAGAAAAAAATATTTTTGGAGATTTTAAGTTTTTGAAAAGAGAAAAACCAAACAGAATAAATAATAATAAAAAATTGAACCGAACCCAAAATGGATCGAATGCTCGGTTCATTTCGGTTCAAAAAAAATATTTTTGGATTTTTGGAAAACAGCTTTACAAAAGTTTACAACCATAGACAACACCTTTTTGAGATTGAGCGAAAATATGTGCAATGGGATCGAACCCGAAATAGACCGAACGTTCGGTTCATTTCGGTTCCCATGTGAACCGAACCCGAAATAGACCGAGTGTTCGGTTCATTTCGCTTCTAACTTTTAACTTTGGGATGGTGTTTTTGGTACTGATTCTGATTCCATCATTCCTAGACCATGAAGGATTTTATTGAAACTTGCTTCAGGTAGGGCTTTGGTTAAGATATCGGCCAGTTGATCAGTGGTTTGAACAAAGTGAATTTCGACATTTCCATCCTCCACATGATCCTTAATGAAGTGATACCTCGGTGCTATATGCTTGGTCTTAGAGTGTTGCACTGGGTTCTGACAGATCCTAATTTCACTTTCTGAATCGCAGTATAGTGGGATCTTTTTCATGTTGAGTCCATAATCTCTGAGCTGGCTTTGGATCCATATGACTTGAGATGTGCAAGAGGCGGCTGCGATGTACTTTGCTTCGGCTGTAGAAAGGGAAACGCAGGTTTGCTTCTTTGACTGCCAGCTGACCAACTTCCCATCAAGGAATTGGCAACCCCCTGTGGTGCTTTTCCTGTCTAAACCACATCCTCCAAGGTCTACATCAGAGAAGGCTTGAACAAAGAAGCCTGAGTTGGATGGATACTATAGACCGAGAGAGGTAGTTCGCTTCACATACCTGAGTATATTTTTCACTGCAAGCATATGTGGTTCTCGTGGGTTCGCCTGAAACCTAGCACAATAACATACGGAAAACATGATATCAGGCCTGCTAGCAGTAAGATACATTAAGGACCCAATCATCTGGCGGTATAGCGTAATGTCAACTGCCGGTTTCTCCAGCGAAGGTGTGAGTTTGGTGCCAAATGCCATTGGAACTTTGACCTTTGAGTCTCCCATCATACCAAATTTGGCAAGAAGAGTTTTGGTGTATGCTTCCTGGTTGATAAAGATGCCTTCGGGTCCCTGTCTAATATTTAATCCAAGGAAAAAGTTAATCGGACCCATGGAGCTCATTTCAAATTTAGTCTCCATCAGCTTTCTGAATTCAGCTGTTAAGCTGGGATTCGTTGAGCCAAAGATGATATCATCGACGTAAATTTGTACATTCATAAGGTGGTTACCTTCCTTCTTACGAAAGAAGGTTGGGTCAACCGAACCTTGTTTGAATTTGGACATCTTTAAAAACTTTGTTAGTGTTTCATACCAGGCCCTAGGTGCTTGTTTCAGACCGTAAACCGCCTTGTCCAGAATATAGCAGTGATTTGGGAACTTCTCATTGATAAAACCAGGAGTTTGTTCCACGTAGACTGTTTCTTTGAGTTCTCCATTTAGAAAAGCGCATTTGACGTCCATTTGGTAGACCTCGAAGTTTTTGTGTGCAACATAGGCAAGAAATATTCGAACAGATTCCAGCCTTGCAACTGGAGCGAAAGTCTCTTCATAGTCAATTCCTTCCTCCTGATAGTATCCTTTCACTACCAGACGTGTTTTGTTTCGTATCATATTCCCTTCCTTGTCCATTTTGTTCCTGAATACCCATTTGAGACCAAAAACTGATGCATTTTGAGGAGTTGGAATGAGGCGCCAAACTTTATTCCTTTCGAATTCATTCAGTTCGTCTTGCATAGCTTGAACCCAATCGGAGTGATCAAGAGCGGTGTTAACTGTCTTTGGTTCAACTTTTGAAATGAAGGAATTAAACATACAGAATTCTACTTTTGAAAATAAGGAAGTTTGTTTTGCCTTAAGTTGTGATCGGGTCAGAACTTTTTCAGAAACATTACCCACAACTTGAGAGACAGGATGATTTCTGGTCCATTTGACGAGAGGAGGGTAATTTGGATCATAGGATGGATCCAATTCAGCGTTTACCATCTCTTCTGGTTCGGATTGACTTTCATCGTCATAAAGCATATTGGCATTCTCCCCCTCGAATGATGAGCTTTCTGGTGCAGTGGGACTTTCGGGTGTAGTGAAGAGTTCGGGTGCTACTGTGCCTTCAGATGCTGTGGAGTGTTCGTGTGCTGCAGTACCTTCAGGTGCAGTGGAGCGTTCGGGTGCTACAGTACCTTCGGGTGCTACAGTACCTTCGGGTGCTGTGGAGCGTTCGAGTGTTATAGTACCTTCGGGTGCTACAGTACCTTCGGGTGCTGTTGAGCGTTCGGGTGCTACAGTATCAGAGTGCTCTCCCTCAACTAGTGCATTGTGTTGAGAAGAATTGTTGGAACTGGATACTCCTTCATTCATTTGCCTTGTAGCATCTTCTACTAGTTGCTTTAGATGATCTACCTTGTTGTCTGCTGCACTGGCTTCCGAGTGAATGGCCTTCTCTGGTTCATCAAATAACTCGACAAGCTTCTCAAAGAGATTTGCAATTGATACTGTGACTTGACCTGTTTGAGGAAAGATTTCACCAGTTGTGTCTACGTTGGCCTTTAGCTTTTTGACATAGCTATCATCAAAAGTCACGTAATACGTTTCTTCTATTTTCCTCGAACGTTTGTTTAATACCCTGTACGCTTTAGAAGTGAGAGAATAGCCCAGAAAAATCCTTTCATCGGCTTTGACATCAAACTTGTTGCGATGTTCTTTTGAATTGAAGATGAAGCACTGGGAACCGAACACATGGAAGAATTTAACATTCGGCTTCCTGTTGTTGACGATCTCATAAGGAGTGAGCGTTAATCGCTTATTGAGATAAGACCTGTTCTGTGTAAAACAAGCTGCAGAGATAGCATCAGCCCAAAAATATAAAGGTAAAGAAGCAAAACTTAGCATGGTTCGAGCTGCTTCACACAAAGATCGGTTTCGTCTCTCGACAATTCCGTTTTGTTGAGGTGTGTAGGGAGCTGAGAAGTTATGACTGGTTCCTCTTTCTGCTAAGAATTCTTCGAATTCTTTATTTTTGAACTCCAGCCCATTGTCGCTCCTGATGTTGCGAACGATTTTCTCAGCTGTACTTCAACCTGCTTGATGAACATCTTTAGCTTGTGAGTCGCTTCAGATTTAAGCTTCAGAAAGAACACCCATGTAAAACGCAAAAAGTCATCAACAATCACAAGAATGTACTTGCTACCGCCGATGCTTTCGATAGATGATGGACCACACAAATCAATATGACGTAACTCTAGTGGTTCAACAACTTTAGTGTTTATGATTGATGGATGACTTTGACGACTCTGCTTCCCCATTTCACATGCCGCACACAAATGTTCTCTATCGTACTTGAGCAATGGAAGACCACGAACATGACCTCCAGTGACAAGTTTGTTGATATCCTTAAAGTTGAGATGAGAAAGCCTTTGGTGCCACAGCTAGCTTTCGTCTGATTGTGCTTTTGATAACAAGCAGATTGTTGGATTCCCTTTGATGGGTTTGAGGTTTAGGGGAAACATTTCACCTTTGCGCTCTGATTTGAGAATAACCCTGTTCGTTTGCTTCTCAATTATTTCCGAACCCTCATCATCGAATGAGACCTTGAGACCGGTACCTCCAACAAGCTGAGATACACTGATGAGATTATGTTGTAGTCCTTCTACGTATGCAACCTTCCTAATCATGAAATCACCGTTTGTAATCATTCCATAGCCTTTTATGGTTCCGAAGGAGTTGTTCCCGAACTTGACATTTCCACGTTTGAAAGAGACCTGAATTCCCTTAGCTCTTCCTTCCTTCCTGTCATGTGACGTGAGCAGCCACTATCGATATACCATTCTTCGTCAAATTGCTCGTCATTGATAACCTGCACAAATTAAGCAGATTTAGGAACCCAAAGTTTCTTGGGTCCTCGTGAGCCTTTTACAGGAACAGGAGTAGTAAGAGAGATGTCAACAAGATATGTTCTCTTTATTAGCATTGTTTCATCTTTCTTTTTTATGGTGAAAACTTTAATTTTATTGGGATTTGTTGCTTTTGGTTTGGACTCTGATTTAACTGACGAAACCTTTGATTTCCCATTCAGATCAGTTGAAGATTTAGGTTTTTGAGAATGAACCGAATAGAATTTAGAATGAGGTTGAGAGGAAAAATAATTGAAAGAATTAGAAGAGTTAGAATGAGAGAATTTAGACTGAGATGATTTCTTGACTTGATATTCTAGGTGACCCTTTCGGTTTTGATCATCAGTGGGACCGAACCTAGAATTTTGGTCTCTTTTGCTCTCTGAACCGAACCTTTGCTTTCGGTTGATGTTGTTTTCTGAACCGAGCCTCTGCTTTCGGTTGACACTGTTCTCTGAACCGAACTTCTGCTTTCGGTTGATGTTGTTTTCTGAACCGAACTTCTGCTTTCGGTTGACACTGTTCTCTTCATATATGTTATATAGTTCCTTGATAAAACCATGAGTATTCTCCACATGGAAAATGTTGTAAGCAACATTATTTGCCAAGGATAATCTCACAACACCAAGTGCATGCCGATCTAATAAATCCTAATCCTCCTGATTCCTAAGAAAAATTTTTTGTTCCGACAAAGGTTGATTAAAATTCTTTTGGTAGAGGTAGTCGTTGATTTGCATTTTCCAGAAACCGATTGGTACATTAATGAACACAATAGTTGCTACAAACATTTGAGCCTTTCTCTCTCTCACACTATATATATATATATATATATATATATATATATATATATATATATATATATATATATATATATATATATATATATATATATATATATATATATATATATATATAGGGAAAAGTGAATATACCCTTAAGGGTATATAAGCTTAGGTACCCAAACCCATCATAAAATGTCATTTTTTTTATATATTCATTATAATATTCTTAAACATCAATCCTAGCTTGATTTACTTTCAAGATTTTCAAAATTTCACTATTATCTTCCTCTTACATCATATTTTTTTGCCGAACATCTATTAGGTTATTTATATTATAGTTTGAAATGAAAATTATATGAGAGGAAGATAAATGTAAAATTATAAAATTTTTGGAAGTAAATCAAATTAGAAGTTTAATTATAAGAACATTAGATAATCACAATCTATATATATATGATACAAAATGGCATAGTATGGTGAGTTTGGGTACCTAAGCTTATATACCCTTATGGGTATATTCACTTTACCCATATATATATATATATATATATATATATATATATATATATATATATATATATATATATATATATATATATATATAGCTTTATTATTATATAAAGGATTTTAGACATCTCTTAAAATTTACGAGGTAACACACCTACTACATCATATGCAATTAATTTATGCTTACCCTTCAATACACAATATACAACTTGTTGAAACATAAGTTTTATAAAAGGAAACCATTTTATCAAATAATTACTTTCCATCTTTATTCCCCCAATCTTGGTCCCTCCATCAAATTTGTCTCTCACATTCATCTCTACAATTCGTGTACTTTTTTCAATATTGGTGCAAACCCTTTGTTTAATATTAGTGTTCATCTCTACAATCCATCGTATACTTTTTTCAACACTTTATTGGTGTTTCTTTTTTATAATAATTTTTGGAAGATAAAAAATTGCTTAATTTGAATGTTTGCCAAATGAAAGGACCGGTAGTAATTATGTTTGTGGTTGGATTTAAGATTTTTATGTTGGTTTATAACCATTTCGACACATATGGAATTAGTTATATTTGATTTTGCTTTTGTTTTAATGTGGATGTCTAAGTGTTATTTACCATTTCAATTTTTGATTATCAATATGATAGTAAATTACATTTTTTCCCAATTGAGTATAATTTTCTTATTTTTGGTCCCAATAAATATTTTGTTTGCAATTTTAGTCCTAAAAGATCTATTGTTTCAATTTTGGTCCTTGTTGTGGTATCATTAATATTTATAGTCCAATTTCGATTCTGATTACTATACTTTCACGTTTATATGTTTCATGTTATTTATTATTTAATTTATATTTAAACATTAATCATAACAATTTGCTCCGAGATTTGCAATAAAATAAAACCCAACCCCAACAAGCAATGAGTCGTGCTTTACGTATACAACCAAACCAAGACAACCACATTCATTTATTTAAACTAAAACCATAACAAGCTTTTATTTTTATTGTAAAATAGCAGCAAATTTATTTTCAAACCAAGAGCAACCTACTTTCATTTTAATGTAAAATAGCAGCAAATTTATTTTTAAAGTGAGAGCAACATACTAAGATACTTAAACTTTATCCAAAAGTAACAACTTACTTTTATTTTAAACCAAACCAACAAGGTACTTATATATTTAAACTAAAAAAACATTATACTTTTATTTTTAACCAAAACCAAAACCACAACAAACATTTATTTTAAACTAAACAACGTACTAAATGCCACCTGTCGCATTAAATTGTTACGTAATCATTCATCAAAAAAAGCATCAAGCATCCACCGCCCCAATCCCCGACCATTGCATTGTGCGAGTACCATACTACTATATATATATATATATATATATATATATATATATATATATATATATATATATATATATATATATATATATATATATATATATATATATATATATAATTCTTCAACATTAAGAGGTATAAGTTTTATAGCATACTATACAATTAGAAAATGCATAAATCGACTCTCCTAAATCTTAGGTTTTATTTCTTTCTCCACTTCATGTAACCATCGGTTAACCTATAAAGTTGAATAGTATATATTATTAAACATAAAAAACAATCCTATTGTGCTTGAACAAACTAATAATTCTTAACTGTATATATTAAATCGGATCCTATATTTATCGAATTCAAATTTGGAATCATGAATTTTCTTTTCACGTACAGTTTATATCCCGAACTCCGGTATTGTCTATAAATCTTCTAATGAAAATCAAACCATCATCTCACCCTTTGTCGCCTTTACAAGTGATGCTAAAGTTGTCAATCCTGATGGTTTGAGGGTATAAATCTTCTCGTGAGTGTATGGGTTGAACCCAAGAAACCAAAAAACCACCCAAACCGACTTCAGAACCCACGAAATTGAACCTATCAGAAACAGATCCTATTGGGTTCTAAAAACCAGAAACAACCATTTATGGGTTGGGTTGGGTTTGGATCCAAAACCGACCCAAATCGACCCATGCACAACTCTACTGTTGCCCATCTATTAAGTTTATATCATATTCTGACGTGAAATGATTATGAATAAAATTTGGCTATATCTTGTAGGTTTTGTTATTGTATATGGAAGTCGTTGCATTTATAATGCGCTCTATTAGTTACCAAAGATATTTGAACACGAAAACTTTAATTAGTGAAAAAACAACCATTTGAAAGTTTTTTATAGGACCATCGCTCTTTAAACGATTGCTATTGTTAGAGTATGGGTTTTTCTGTTTGAAAGTTTGTACAAGTTAAGATCAATCTTTTAGAAAATTATAATCACTTAACTGCCTTTGGCTTTTCAAAAATTAACCATATTACAATGCTAAAAGTTATAATAAAATGTCTTATAATTATGATGGGCCACTTACAAGCTTGAAAATTAATATTCTAATGTTTTTCCTAATAATGCAAGAAATCATAAAATCTATTTATTTTTATTATTTCGTACTTATTATATCTTGTAACCTCACTAAGATTTACCATATAATGCAAGAAAATCATAAAATCTATAGCTAATACCTTTTAAGGTTGACTTTCGGAAGGAAATAATATATCAATCGAACCATCCATTTACTGTAGAAAATTATATCCCGATGCATTGCACGGGTATATATATATATATATATATATATATATATATATATATATATATATATATATATACACACACACTAGTAAAGTACCTGCGCGATGCGGCGGCGATGAATTTTTTTGTTTCGATGAATAGTTTATTTTTAGCTGATGGTTTCTAGATGGCTATTGATTCCCTTCCGGCGGATGGTTTCCAGATGCAGTGGTTGATGGTTTCAGTTTTTTATGGTTTAACTTTTAATTTCAAATCAGTTGAAAAAAAATATTATTAGTCATTTTATTTGTCAACAAAATATTAGTTTGACTTAATTAAAATAGATTAACATAAAATTAAGTGATTTTTAGACGGTTTGTTAAATAATAATAATAATAATAATAATAATAATAATAATAATAATAACATAAGATAAAATTGCAAAAATGGTCCATGTGGTATGTCGAAAATTGTCACTTTGGGCCAAACAGGTTTGGAGTAGCACCAGTGGTCCAAAACGTTTAATTTGGTTGCGAGTTTGGTCCATTTTGCTTTAATTTTTATCAAATGATGATTTTGCCCTTTGTATTCTTTTCTTTCATTTTTTTATTGCACAAATGAAGAAAATATTCTCCATCTCTCTCTCTTTCTCTCACACCCATCTTCTTCTTCATCCTCAAGAACACTCAAGAACATCTTCTGCCACTATCACCGTTCAACCACCATCCGCCACCTCCATCTCCACCTAAATCAGATCGAATGAACACACACATAATATCATATCAGATAAATACACACATACACACACAAAACCAAATGAACACACACACACATGAAAGCTGATGAACACATACACAAATCAACACAAACATCCATCTAGTTTACAACATAATAGCGAAAACATATACATACACACACATACACACACACCGCAGCTCCGATCTTCAACTCGTTGTTTGGGTGGGACTTAGATCTGAGAAAGGGGGCGACCGGTGAAGGACAAACTGAGAAAAGAAGGACAAACTGAGTTGGTTTTGTTTTCGTGTTTGTCAACGTAGATTTTGTAGAGACGAAGTCGTCTCGGAGCATATGATATAGAGGACGACGGTGGTGGTGGTGGATTCTGGAGGGCCGATTTCCGACGGGCACTGTTGGCACAATCGATGTACAAATCTTGAAGGCGGGTTTTACAGATGAAGTTGGATTTATGGCATGAGAATTGTGGTGGATTTCCGATTGAGGAGATGCATCCTTTTCTTAAGCTTCTTTAATTGAATTTCGTCTTATTAATCTCCTTCAACATGTGTGTGTGTGAGAGAGAGAGGGAGGGTATTTTATTTTTGTTTTATATTTAATTATTATAAGAAAATAAAAATGGAAAATTAACTAATAAGGGGAAAAATTGTCTTTTCTAAATAAATTGGACCAAACTCGCAATAAATTGAAATTTTTGGACTATTAGTGTTAGTCCAAACTTGTTTGGCCTAAAGTAGCAATTATCAACATACCACAGGGAGCATTCTTACAATTTTGTCAAGACATAAGGGTTCTTTCTCCTACATTAATTGGTGAGATATTATGATTATAGGCTCTCAAAATAACAAATATCATATCAATCAAATTCAACCAATCAAATTTAACATCAACATTGCTGTAAATGTATAACTGTTAAATTAATATGAGTTTCAAGCTTGAACAGTGTAAATATAAAAATTATGAAACCTATGAGTTAGGTGTCTGGTAGTATTTATGTGTCTCGTAGTATTTACGATGACACTTTTCTATATTCTATTACTTAATTTATTCTTTTTATCTATAAAAAAGCTGCTGATTGTTTGATTCTATTTTTAATTATATGTATTATTAAATACAAATAACTATTCTCCAGGTCAATTAGAAGTTATCGTATCCCAATAGCAACTTGTGTAAACTATTCATTAAGTAACGACACACCTCTACAACCCATTTTTTAAATTAGGCTTAAACACAGTTAACTTGACAGGTTTTAGATCTAGCCAAAATACCAATAGGAAGTTAATCATACTATTTCATGAACTATGTGAGATCTAAATATTAAAAATCATCAACATAAATATTTCACAATATGTATTCATAGATATCAAAAAATCATCCGCAACAGAGATAGATCTACAATCATATTACAAATCCATTTGCCAAAAACAAAACTTTCCTACCAAATAAATTATCCCAATATGTGTTTCTAACCAGATCTGGAGAAAAAAAACACCATATCTACTTCTTGTATGTTCAAGCAGATATACTAATAAAAAAATATAAACAAATCTGAAATTGTTCGATGGTCACAAGATCAGTGCCGGTTGTGGACACTTTAGTGGAATCCGTAGGACAGTTCTGGCACACTCAATCATCTTGAGTTAAATGCTACAAGATTCAGCGTTGAAGAACACATGATGTGAAATACTAGTAATCATCTTGAGGTTCCAACCTATGTCGAGGGTTGGTTGAAAGATGTAGGAAAAATCATGGCAAAATCCGAAAAGGTTCTTGGTGAAGTCGCTAGTTGCTTTAATTTAAAGATTAGGCACAACGTAGGGAAGAATGCCTTCAATATAATTGAGGAGATTGATAGTGTGATGAGACGACACTCTCTAATTACTTGGACTGATCATCCCATTCCTCTGGGCAAAGTACTCTATTCAATGAAGGCATCCACCTCCACCCCATCAATTGAACACAATGTATTCCAGTCAAGAGAGGTGACTTTTAAAGAAGCACTAAAAGCACTTGGATCAAACCACAAAGGTCACATGGTAGCCTTATGTGGGATGGGCGGTGTGGGGAAGACCACGATGATGAAAAGGATAAAAGACGTTGTGGAAAAGAGGAAAATGTTCAATTATATTGTTATGGCGGTTGTAGGCGAATAGACAGACCCTATTGCTATTCAGAAAGCTGTAGCAGACTACCTTCGTATAGACCTAAGTGAAAGCACTAAATCAGCCAGAGCAGATAAACTTCGTAAATGGTTTAATGACAACTCTGATGGGGGTAAGAATAAGTTCCTCATAATACTTGATGATGTTTGGCAATTTGTTGATCTAGAAGATATCGGTTTAAGTACTTCTTTACCAAATCAAGGTGTCAACTTCAAGGTCTTATTGACATCACGAAAGAAAGATATTTGCACAATGATGGGAGTTAAAGATAATTCAATTATCAATGTCAAAGTCTTAGAAGAAGAAGAAGCACAAAATTTGTTCCTCCAATTCGTAGAAATTTATGATCGGGAGCTTCATCAGATACGGGTAGATATAGTAAAGAAGTGTTGTGGTTTACCCATTGCCATAAAAACCATGGCCCTAACTCTTAGATATAAAAGCAAGGATTCATGGAAAGATGCACTCTCCCGTTTAGAGGACCATGAAACTGAAAATGTTGCAAATGAAGTTTTCGAGATGAGCTACCGCAATCTCCAAGATGAGGAGACCAAAGCCATTTATTTGCTTCGCGGTTTGTTCCCCGAAGACTTTGATATCCCTACCGAGGATTTAGTGAGATATGGGTGGGGATTAAATTTATTCAAAAAAGTGTATACCATTAGAAAGGCAAGAACGAGGTTGTATTCTTGTATTGAGAGACTCATGGATTCAAATTTGTTAATTGAAAGTAATTATGTTGGGTACATCAAGATTCACGATTTGGTGCGCGATTTTGTTTTAGATATGTATTGTAAAGTCGAGCATGCTTCAATTGTCAGCCATGGTAATATGCATGGTTTTATTGAAAATAATATGACCGACTCTTGCACAGCAATTTCATTATCATGTGAGAGTATATCTGAGTTTCCAAGAGACCTTAATTTCCCAAATCTAACGATTTTGAAACTTATGCATGGAGATAAGTGGCTAAGGTTTCCTCAAGACTTTTATAAAGGAATGGAAAAGCTTCAGATAATATCTTACGATGAAATGAAGTATCCATTACTTCCTTCATCACCTCAATTCTCAATAAACCTTCGAGTGCTTCAACTTCATGCATGTTCATTAAGAATGTTTGATTTCTCATGTATTGGAAATATGTTGAACTTGGAAGTGCTCAGCTTTGTTGATTCTGGAATTGATCGGATACCTTTGACAATTGGAAACTTAAAGAAATTAAGGCTACTTGATCTGAGATGTTCTCATGGTCTTTGTATAGAACAGAGTGTCTTGAAAAATTTGATCAAACTTGAAGAACTTTATATTGGAAATTCATCTGGTCTTATAGATGATAACTACAATGAGTTGTCAAAGCGTTCAAGCAGCCTTTTCGCATTAGAATTAGAGTTCCTTAATAACAAGGATCAAATGAAGAATGTGTCATTTAAGAATCTTGAACGATTCAAGATATCAGTGGGACGCCGTTTAGATAGATATATCAGTAAGAGTAGTCACCCATATGAAAACACGTTGCAGTTAGTGACCAGCAAAGGTGACATACTAGACTCGAAACTTAATGAGTTGTTTGTGAAAACTGTGGTGCTTTGTTTAAGTGTAGATGACATGACTGATCTTGAAGATGTTGAGGTAATATCTTCAAATTCTTATCAATCCTCTTCATTATGCAATTTAAGAGTCCTTGTCATTTCTGGTTGTGCGGTGTTGAGATACCTTTTCAAACTCTGTGTTGCAAACACTTTGTCAAATCTTGAGCATATGGAAGTTTATGAGTGCGATAATATGGAAGAAATCATACATAATGGGACTGGGGGTAGTGGAAAAGAAACAATTACATTCCCCAAGCTGAAATTTTTATCTTTGGGTGGACTACCGAAGCTATTAGGTTTGTGCCTTAATCTCAACAAAATTGAGTTACCACAACTCATAGATTTGAAACTTGAGGGCATTCCAGGTTTCACACGCATTTTTCCACTAGAAACATCTACTTTGTTTAAGGGAGAGGTAGATATATACATGCTTTATGCAATACAATTTAAATAATCTTTTATACTAAAAGTTTGAAAATGTACTTGTAATTTGATTGTGTAATGTATTATTTTTGGATGTGGCTATTAAAGGGTGATTTTTTGCAGGTTGTGATTCCTAAGTTGGAGACACTTCAAATTGATGACATGGAGAACTTAAAGGAAATATGGCCTTGGGAACTTAATAGAGATGAGAAAGTTAAATTGAAAGAGATTGAAGTGAATAATTGCCATAACCTTGTGAATCTATTTTCGTGCAATCCCATGTCTCTGCTGTATCATCTTGAAGAACTTAAAGTTAAGAATTGTGGTTCCATTGAACCGTTATTCAACATCGACTTGGATTGTAATGGTGCAATTGGTGAAGAAGACAAGATTAGCAGCTTAAGAAGCATCAAAGTGGTGAACTTAGGGAATCTAAGAGTGGTGTGGAGGATAAAAGGTGCATATAACTCTCGTCCCCTCGTCTATGGCTTTCAAGCTGTTGAAAGCATAAGTATTGAAACATGTGAGAGGTTTAGAAATGTATTCACACCTTCCACCACCAGTTTTGATCTGAGAGCACTTATGGAAATGAATATAAGGGATTCCGGTGAAAACAAGCAAAACAACGAATTAGTAGAGAGTAACCAAGTGCAAGAGCAGGTATGACTTTCAATTGAACTTTCTTACATGATTAAGGACTAAGCTTTTCTTTTATATAAAAAAAGGATGGGATGACTTAAATTGGGCATCACAATTGGAACATAAGGTTACTAACCATTAACCGACAAAACACTTGAAGTAATGTTTGCGAAACAATTCATGTATAAATGTGACCAACTCATTTATTTATAAAATGACTAAAACATATGATTTTTAATTAGAGGATTATTATAACAAGTTTAAAATAGTTTAAAACATAACAAATGCTTACTAAAATTTTGTAACTTTATTTGTTATAAATGTCATTTATGATTTTTTAGTAAAAAAATAACACAATGGTAAAGTTTGACATACTTTATTATGTAGACATATAAATTTGGTCCATGTAGTATACATATTTTTATAGTTGGCAAATCCATCACATTTTTTTCTCCTAACGTCATTACTGTTTTTTTTTTTTTTTTTTTTTTTTTTTGATAAATTTAATGTAAAGGACTGTTTTTCCCTTCAATTTTTTCTTTTTCTTTTAGTATTATTACATATATTAATATTTTATTTTAATAATAAGGACCTCTGTCTTAATCTTAAATTGCTTCCATAAGACCATCTCCAATAATAATAATAAAATTCCAAGAATTCAAAAACCCAAAATGTAAAAAACCCAACTGAAGCACACAAACCATTAGTTGGATTAAAAGACAACAAAAATACTTTTGATCAACATGCCACGGAAAAAGCATGTCGGAGATGCAAAGAACAAAAATACCTGAAAAAAACCCAAGAATTCATAACAAAAATAAACTCTAATCATTACACAAATAAACCCCAAATTAGATTAAAGTCATTAAACAACCCACAATTCATACCATAAATCAATCCCAACTCATATTAAAAAAAAATGGAATACAATGTATACAAAGCACTACAAATTATGTAGCCTCTTTACAACAGCCATGGTTTGTTCTAGGTACCATCATCTATTTATGTTCTATATACCTTGATTTAGACCAGATATCTTAAATGCTGAAATCGATTCAGCTTAAACTCAACCAACATATTAAGATAGATGAGAGCCGAAGCTACAAGCCAATATAAATTCCTTTCTTCTGTTTTCTTGATCTTGATAGCACGTTAAATGATTTTGTACTTCAAATTGATAAAATTCTACATTGTAGAGAGATTATCTTGAAAACAGCTGGTCCAAGTGGGTCTGGATCTGGTTGATGAAAATGGTGTTATGACAAAAGTATACAATCAACAAGATTAACAAAAATAAAACAAACGAAATTGAAATATATATATATATATATATATATATATATATATATATATATATATAAGAATCAGTTTACAGAAAACATATTTGATGGTTTATGCTTACAACAGAAACACAAAAACGAAATTATGTAGATTGAGGCCTGCAAATTGCAGTGTTCTAAGACAGAAATTTCCCTGGTAGGGATCTGTCTAGAGGATACAACAATCAACTAAGAACTTCTCTTGATTTTGATGAAATTCTCTATGTTCCCTTCATTGTATTTGGAGTACGAAATCATAAGAGGAATCTGTATGCAATTTTTCTTAACCTGAAATCTGGTCTTTGGTGATCTATTTATACATATAGATTGCCAGGTTTTTTCCCTCAAAAACTGCTAACCGAAAATAACTGTCAAAACAGTTAAAACGAATTTAACAGATTTTTAATATATAATAAAAGTCAAATCGGAATTAATATATATAAAATATTGTAACTATTCAATGAGACCCCAAGGCCCAAGGCCAATCTTGACCATTAAATATATATATATATATATATATATATATATATATATATATATATATATATATATATATATATATATATTAATATAAGCTTTCAAAACCAATTTGCCTAGCCCAATCACCAAATCCAACCCATTCCCTCTAATCCAAGCCTTTGATCTAATTAGTAAACAACTAGTAGGAAGCTTTTTAAGGGAGTATAAGTTTCCTCTTTCTTCCAATGTGGAACAAATCCCAAAGAGGGTGTTTTCCATTTAACAAAGTTCCAACAAATGGAAGGGAGAGTTGGGGCGGTACTTCCAACATGGGAAGGGGTGTGGATTTATAGAGGAGATGGTTTGGGATGGTAATATGGTTGAACCCATTCATCTTTGTTTTTTTTTTTTTTATTTAAAATTTAATTAGGGGTATCAGTTGCAGCTTCTTATTCCTAATTATCCAATCAAAAAGGGTGATACTTAAAAGCGTAGGGACTTAGGTTGTTTGGAAACAATTATGTGTCTCTTTGGTGGGCATATAAATTTGGCATACTTAACCCTTTAATTGACTATGGTTGCTTATTAACTCAATTTCAAACTAAACTTTGTTTCTTGTTTGACAATTTCCATCATTCGCAAATGTTTCTTGAAAAATTACCTAAAATTAAAACAATCTTTTGCAAATCCAAAATTCTAAGTGTGAATATAAAGTATTAACACAATTCGGTACTCATGTTACTAGCTGCATTTTTTGTTGAAATATATGTCTGCAGACTGATATTCTGTCAGAGGAAGAGACATTACAAGTTACTACTAGCTGTATTTCTAATGTATTCCCATCCTGTCTCATGCACTCTTTTCATAACCTCCATAAACTCAAATTGGAGAAGTATGGAGGAGTGGAGGTGGTGTTTGAGATAGAGAGTCCAACGACTAGTGAATTGGTAACAACTCACCATAACCAACAACCGCCTATTATACTTCCCAACCTCCAGGAATTGTATGTAAGTGATATGGACAACATGAGTCATGTGTGGAAGTGCAGCAATTGGAATAAATTCATCACTCTTCCAAAACAGCAATCAGAATCACCATTCCACAACCTCACAAATATAAGTATTTATAATTGCAAAAGCATTAAGTACTTGTTTTCACCTCTCATGGCTAAATTTCTTTCCAACCTAAAGAAAGTCGAGATAGAACTATGTTATGGTATTGAAGAAGTTGTTTCAAACAAAGATGACAAGGATGAAGAAATGAATACATCTACCCGCACAAGCACCATCTTGTTCCCTCAGCTTGATTCTCTCATTATAAGATACATGAAGAATCTGAAGTGTATTGGTGGAGGTGGTACCAAGGATGGGAGCAATACAATATCTTTCAACAATACCACTACAGCTACTGCTTCACTTGATCAATTTGAGGTATGTTTTGTACATATACAAGTATTTATTTAATTTTTTTGTTAACATCCATTTTTCTTTGCAATATTCTATGAAAATCACCAAATCACCTACAAGAGATTTAAACTTTTATTGCATCCATTATAGCCAGAATTTCAACCATTTATATATTTAAGTTCTCATATTTAGAGTATCTTTAATTGAAGGTTTTTTTAGAGATCAATTCTTTAGAATCAACCTCTTAGAATGTTTTTTTTTTTACCATTAGAGAAGGTAGCTTTTTAGGTCAAATACTGTCGACCATTTTTATTCTACTAAGTGCTTTTTGAGTTTTGTGTTTTGTGTAACTAACCCAAAGAATCAACCTCTTAGAATGTTCCATTTTACTCCTCTAATTCTATTTAATTTTTAAAGCTTTATTACTATCTGACTTATGAATTTATTTAATTATATTATCAAATATATATTCAATTGAATTTGTAATGGTCATATGATACATTTTCGTCGTCTTTTTTTTCAAAGCCAAATATGATTTAGTACTACTTTTTTTAATTATACGTATCAAAATATATTGATATTATTTAATGTTATTCTTTGGTTTTATAAATACTAAAGGTGTCATGTTTGTAAAAAAGAACTGAAATCAAACCCAAGATAACACATTTATGTTCTCTAATCTGAACAAGAAAGAACCAAGAAGGCGTTAGGTATTAGACAACATAGTAACTTAGTTTAGCTATTAGGGGCCATCATGCTACAAACAAAATCATGCATAATTAACTATCAGTTTCAAACACAAGTATTAATGGAGAACTATGCAAGGTTGAATATTGTCTATCACAATATTATATGTTTGTTTTCCTGATGAATCATTTAATTGGTTCTGTTGGCCAGGTTCCAGCCGGTCTCCATTAGCACCCAGAAAATTATTCACTTCTCATCATTTAATTTATGCTTGAAACTGATTTTGCTTTAATTTACGCACATCATTCAACAGCCCTTTAAAATATGTTACCCAAAACGAATTTCATCATCAACCAAATTGATAGAAAACCTTTGAGTTGGCTATTTCAACTAGAAGATATGAGTATTTTTAGCTGCTTGTTGTGCTAAACAAACATATGCTTTCTCAATTTCATTGATTTTGCATTCTAAAATTATTGGTTGTAGAGTGGTGTGTCATTTATTTGATCTTCAGTGAACCCTGGCATTATTTATAAAAAACGGAAACTGTATTTTTCATATGGAGAACACTGGTGTTGATTTAGCATTAAAATTAAAATGTTGAATTGGTTTTCTCATACCACAGTTGTGTATATGTATGTAGTTTTGTAACATACAATTAAGCTCTGGTAAGTATATAGTTTAATTTTACATCAAATTTCCACGCGTTTTGCAGTTTTTAGAAGCAGGTGTCGCTTCTTGGAGTTTATGCCAATACGCTAGAGAGATAGAGATACATAAGTGTGATGTATTGTCAAGTGTGATTCCATGTTATGCAGCAGGACAAATGCAAAAGCTTCAAGTGCTGACAGTAAGGTCTTGTGATGGGATAAAGGAATTATTTGAAAAGAGTGGTTGTGATGAAGGAAATGGTGGAATTCCAAGGCTAAATAACGTAATTATGCTTCCCAGTCTAAAGATATTGCACATCGCATGTTGTAGGGGTTTGGAACACATATTCACATTCTCTGCACTTGCAAGCATGAGACAGCTCGAAGAGTTAACTATAAAATATTGCAAGGCCTTGAAAGTGATTGTGAAGAAGGAAGAAGACAATGCATCATCATCGTCATCGAAGGAGGTTGTGGTCTTGCCTCATCTAAAGTCCATTGTACTATTGGATCTACCTGAGCTGGAAGGTTTCTTCTTGGGGATGAATGGATTCCTATGTCCTTCATTGGATACGGTTGGGATCATTGATTGTCCTAAAATGCTGGTATTTGCACCTGGTGGGTCCACAGCCCCCCAACTCAAGTATATACACACAGGATTAGGCAAACATACTCTTGGAGAATGTGGTCTTAACTTTCATGTCACAACTGCTGCACATCGTTAGGTATAATTACTTGTGTGTGTGTGTGTGTGTGTATATATATATATATATATATATATATATATATATATATATATATATATATATATATATATACCTAACCACATCATACTACGTAATTTTATATCATATTTGCATTGTAATCACCCAAAGTTTTTAAAATTCAACCTCATAACTTGATTGTTTCCAAAATCTTTGGACTTTCACCATTATAATCCTTCAAATGACTTCTTTCTATCGGAGACCCCCTGGTGGGCTTCATATACTACCGTTACGAATCAAATGGTGTAGGAAGAATATAATGGTGAATATCTGAAAATCTTGGAAGTAAATCAAGTTAAGGGTTGAACTTTAAGAACCTTACACGATTGCAATGGAAATATAATGTAAAACAATGTAGTATAATGTGGTTAGATACCTAAGCTTATATAAGGTTGTTAGGTATATTCACTTTACCCATATATATATATATATATATATATATATATATATATATATATATATATATATATATATATATATATATATATATGGCATCATCAAATTAAGAAACCATGAGGCCAAGTAAAAGTATTAAAACAAAATGATACCAGTTTCGGTCTAATATTTTGTTGCAACTTGAATCAAAATTTTCCAGAACGTATTCTGCATATCTAACTTAATTTATGAGATCAAATATAGTAATCCATGAATTGAATAACTTTTAGTTGGATTTATAATCAAGTACTATCGTGATTAATAATTATAATCTCTTGTATATTGTTCAAATTAGTACAATATATGATATTTCAAATGCTTTTGTTTAACATATGCCTACATTTTCTTTATTGGACTTGCAGACACCATACCCCAGCTCATACGGGATGCCTTGGTCTTTTCATAACTTGATCGAGTTAGATGTAAACATAAACAGTTATGTTAAGAAGATTATTCCATCCCGTGAGTTGCTGCAACTGCAAAAGCTGGAAAAGATAACTGTATTCTCATGTTGGGAGGTAGAGGAGGTATTTGAAACTGCAGGGAGAAATAAAAATAGTAATTGTAGTAGTGGTAGTGATTTTGATGAATCGTCACAAACTACTACTACTACTACTACTACTCTTTTCAATCTTCAAAACCTCAGAGAAATGAAGTTGAATTATCTATGTGGTCTGAGGTATATATGGAAGAGCAATCAATGGACAGTATTTGAGTTTCCAAACCTAACAAGAGTCGATATATGGGGATGTGATAGGTTAGAACATGTATTTACTAGTTTCATGGCTGGTAGTCTATTGCAACTCCAAGAGCTTCGTATAGAGAACTGCAAGCATATTGAAGAGGTAATTGTTAAGGATGCAAGTAGGGATGAGATTTAGAACCGGAAAACCGGACCGGAACCGGAACCGAACCGGAACCGGACCCGTTAGAACCGGAATATATAGAACCGGGTCCGGTTCCGGGTTTAAAAATTGGCTTTATCCGGGTTCCGGGTAATCCGGGTTTAGGTCCATTGGGTCCGGGTAAACCGGGTCTAAAATCCGGAACCGGTTTTTGGAACCGGAACCACTTTTAGGGCCGGAACCACTTTTTGTGAAACGTTTACAAGATGTATATCTTATTCGTTTCAACTCCAATTGAAATACGGTTTTTTCCAACATGTAGTTTAGAGTTTGTACATGATTCTAGACTATAAATTTTTCATTTTTAGTTTTATATTCATTGACTTACAGTCCTCAAAAGTTGAGATACCAAAGCTGAAAGTTTTTAGTTTTTTAGTTTTTTAGTTTTTTTGTATTCGGTGAAAGTTTTAAAGCATGCATATCTAATTCGTTTGAAGTCGGATTGACATGTGGTTTTTTTTCAACTTCTAGTTTACAGTTTGTGCATGAGTTTAGACTATAATTTTGTCATTTTTGGTTTAACATTCAATGATTTACAGTCCTCCGAAGTCGGGATATCAAAACTGAAAATGTTTTTGTACTTTGTATTATGTGAAAATATTAACACAGGTATATCTCATTCGTTTAAATTCGGATTGACATGAGGGTTTTTCCAGAGTGTATTTTAGACTTTGTACATGATTTTGGACTCTAATTTTGTTAATTGTGGTTTCGTATTCAATAAGTTACAGCCCCCCAAAGTGGAGATATCAATATGAAAATTTTCAAAGTTCAACCCACTAAGTTGTAAGTAATTACCAAAAATTCCGGTTTTTTTCGGGTTTTTCGGGTTTAAACCCACTTTATCCGGTTCCAACCTACCCACTTTGATGTTTCCGGGTTTTCCGGTTCTAGACCCACTTTACCCGGAACCATACCCGGAACCGAACCGGAACCGGTTCCTATATACCGGTCCGGTTTCCGGTTCTATAAAATCCCGTTAACCGGTTCCGGGTTTTCCGGGTCCGGGTCCATCGGGTCCGGGTTTGGACCCACTTTCATCCCTAGATGCAAGTGGTGTTGTAGAAGAAGAGGAGGAACGAACTGATGGCAAAATGAAAGAGATTGTGTTACCTCATCTAAAGTCCTTAGTACTTGGAAGTCTTCAATGTCTTAAGGGGTTTAGCTTCGGGAAGGAGGATTTTTCATTCCCATTATTGGATACTTTGTGCATTGAGTATTGCCCAGCAATAACAACTTTCACCAATGGATATTCTACAACTCCACAGCTAAGAGAAATAGAAACAAGTTTTGGCCTGTTTTATGCTGCAGGGGAGGATATCAACTCCATTATAAAGATGAAACAAGAGGTAAATACATGTTCCTTGATTTAATAATTCTTAGAGTACATTTCAAAACTAGTCATGTATGTTGTTTTGTTACTGTCAACAGCCTAGCTTGGATCCTTCTCAAAAAATTCAACTTTATATTTATATACTTTAATTCATGCAGGAATTCAAAAGACACCCATATTAATGTCAAGTAAATAATAAAGGTTAACTCTATTTCCAAGCACTCATTGTTGGCTATAACCTATTTTTCTCCTATGCATCAATGGTATGTGATTCGTGCATTTCTGACTTGCTCTTCATGAGGATGTAAATTCTGATGTTGGACTACAAATGGTGTATCCTTTTTGCTTCCAAAGACAGTATCAAGAATCGCTGGAGATAAGTTACAATGATTTCAACCATTCTGTATCTTTGAAAACTGTGACATTCATGTCCACGTTTTTTAGTACTCAATTCCTTTCCTAATTGTATTCAATCAAAAGTGCATAACTGTTTATCATTATTCTTAAACATAATTATAAGATTCATTTGTCATCATTATTGGTAATTGTTATTGGTTGAGTAGTATCCTGAATACTTGGTTCTTTGGTGAAACCTTTTTTACCCAAACAAATTTTCTAATATAACAATAATTATACAAAGAAGTTTTGTTATGTGGGCTTGGTTTCTAAACCCACAGGTGCTATCAATTCTTTGAGGCCACATCTATTTATACATAGAAAATGTAACCTTCTGTTGTAAATATTTTATATCGGAGGGATGAGATTTTTCAAAAGCCTTGAATGGCAATTACATATTGGATGATCATTACTTACGGAAACAAGTCAGTAAAAATCACTTCTTCTACTAAGCCCTCAAAATAAAACTACACCTAATAAAACCTTTTATAATTAAGTGTAGTTTTATTTTTTTTGAATTTATTCAATTAATGAAGACAATACTCAGTCAAGTAAAGCTATATGTGGGTGCTTCTTTATGACATAATGCAAAAAGAATGTCTTAATAGAGAAAATCAAGAAGATGTTTCTCCATCAAGTTCTAATTTTCAAAAATTTACCCTCATTTTTTTCTTCCATTCCTTTGAGTGTCATGGTTTTCTCAAATGTGTTTAAGCATCATTTATTAGGGAAAAACAATGAACAGGGCCTTAGTGTCTTGTATTCAAGAAGTCAAAGGGATATAATAATAGGTTTCAACATTAGAATGCTTGGTTAATGCTTGTCTATATCAAGCCAACCTTAAAGCACATACCATGAAAGCAATTGGACGAAGAACTTGCAGCCATCTTGAGATACTTACAATTTCCTTCTACATGAAAGCAACAATCTAATTAAACTTTACCAGATATGCTATTCTTTAGCATCTCAGTAATCTTGAAAAAGTAAATTCAAAAGATCTGAAATTAAGAGTATCTGTAAACAATTAGGAGATCATATTAACCAATGCATGCAAGGCCCGGACACAGTCAAAACATACAAATAACATTAAACGACAATGTTAAAGTTCAATGCACCTTGCATTGAGGGTGACTAATTCATCCTTGATTTTGCATTACTTCTTACATTATTGTGAAACATTTCATTTATCTATTTCTCTTAAAACAATCTAAAATAATTTTATCAGGCCCTATTTTCTAGCAGCTTACATCAGTTTATTTCTTTAGTACAGAAGTAATTAAATAAAATTACATAAGTGACACTTCAATAGAATCTATCAACTAGCAATGAGTGGTGGTACAAGACCACAACCATCTAGTCATTTACTACCATTTCTTGTCTAGACTCCTCTTTACAACAATGAATCTAATCTCTTTCACTGAATCATGATGCTTCAAAACTGACAGAAATTTAGTTAATGATTTTGCTTCTAACAAGCATATTTTCCATATCCGTTTATTCATAAAATATTTCCCCACCATGTTTGAACCCAAGTTTGTGCGAGAGGATGGTTTATAGGCTCATATTCTTACCTGTGTTCACTTAAGCATATCATCAAACACTTAATGTGCGTCAAACAAAGGTGGCTGTTTATTCAATCATGTGCGTGTTTCACCCAAACGTAACATAAAAAACCTAGTGACTAGTGAGAGTAAGTCAAGCAAAGGGTGGGCATAAACTATGGGTGACCATGATAACCGTTATAACTACAGCAAACTACACCCTCCAATCTCCATCTGATAAAAATTTGAGCATGTTACAGACCATATATTATCAGCAGTTAATCATTTCACATGATTGATTACTATGACCCAATATAGCTTGAAATGAGCAAAAACAAAAGAATAGAACATGGAAATACCTCAAAATCAAACTGTTAATTTCATGGGACTTGGTCATTGACATAGTAGCATTGGAAAATAAATTAAAAGTTAATGATTGCAAAGAGCTGCTTTGGGCATATATAGAATCTGAATATTCTTTTCAAAATTAATTAAATAAATAATAAAAATTAGGGTGAAATACAATAACCAGAGGATACCTCGCATGCAGTTGAAGTAGTTTTCACCATCAATTGAGGAAAGCGCAGCTACTTTTTCCATTGGATGAACCGAAAGATGAAAGCCACTTGGAGTAACGACGAGGAAGAATAAATACAATATGCATGAAAAGTATTTAAATTATTATGAATATATAGGTATAGAGATCATATTTCAATTAATAATAAAATTTACTCTTTATCAGTTTATCTATGACATTTATATAAATTGAAATTAATTTTCTTTTCTAAATGAATAGGAGGGACCGAGGCGAAATCTCTCATTAAATACAACGCTGCCCCTCACCATTAAGGCATTAACTATCGCAAAGAACAAAAGCTCTCATGATTAGAAGATTTGTCAAATAATCCTCTCAACGTCTAAAGTTGGATGTGTCATGCTAATACGTTTATAACTGAATCAGACAAGGAGATGAGATTATTCCAATATGAACAACAGAAACCTGATTGTGGTAAGCGCTAAATTCTCTTGTTAGATTTCGTTTTCCGAGTTTTATAGTACTTCACTTCTCAAGTAAGCTCATAGATTGTTGCTTTTTAGTTATTTCATTGGTTTGGAAACCTTAGTTGATAATGGTGCCCCCCAAGTGTTCGACAGAATGTCTTAAAGAATGTTCATAGCCATATGGTGATTGTCTTGACTCTGAATGCAGGTTTGAGTGAAATGCTGGACTACCCACAGCTTTTCCACATACAAACTGTGTATTATAAGCAGCGGCTATGTTTTGTTCCAGTTTCTGCATCTTGAAGACTAAAAACACCAACAAAATAAGTCCTGTTTCTTATGATTTCAGAATTGTAAACAGAAATGCAATGAAAGTTGGTATCATTTGGCTCGAAAACATCAACATGTAACTCTTTTCTTTAAAATCTTATTAATACATACTTGGAATTTCTATATTATGATTACAAATTGATATGACTAATTTTCTTGCCAACTAGTGGTGCACTTTGTTTCTATATGCAAAGTATATATTCATCATGAAACCAGTGAGTGAAATATAAGATAATAATAATAATATCACAGTATACATTAATGTTCAGCTGCTTCATCCATGCACCTTTAGACTCTTGTTCGACCATTCCAATAAGCATCCAAAGTAACACTAATCACACACACATTTAGAAGACTTAACTAATTGATTATAAGTTTTCAAAACAGAATGTTGTGGATACCATTTGGAACAGAAAATATAAAGCATATTTTGTTGGATAGTGCTTAGTATCAATACATAAATCATATTTGTTAAGTTGGAGTCATTTTCTAAGTTATCCAATGGGCATATATAATATTATTTTAGTGGATTTTGGCTTATTAATTAGGGATATATACAGTAAAGCCCCGATATTTTCATCCAATTGACACGAAAGTCCCAAACTAATTTTTTTTGACACAAAAGCCCGAATTACTGGCATTTATTGACCCGATTTACCTTTTCTGCCGGTGCATCCGGTTTACTTGGTGAAGTGGCACCAAATGCTTACATGGACCACTGATTTATTAAATGAGAGGCTTATGTGGAGTTGTCGACCTTACTTAAGCACCATACCATCAATCCCCATGAACCCTAGCTTCGTATTTTTCAAAGGAAAAGACGAGAATGTCGTCTTCTTCATCTATTGGAAGCAAGGTTATGCGAAGGTTCAATCCCCCTCAAAGGACACATTGCGATTGCGGTGACTTAGTTGGAAGGTGGACTTCATGGAAGACAAGAAATCCTGGAAGAAGATTCATTGGATGCCCAAATTATAGGGTTAGTTGTTAATGTTGAAATTCTTCATCTTTTAGTTTTTTTTTCTTTCTTTAATCTTGGATTATCCAGGATTCGAGTAAAGATTGCAAATTCTTTGATTGGGTGGATCCTCCACTCCCTAATCAGTGGTACAAGGACTTGCTCTTACAATTGCACAATGGGTGGAATGGAGATGTTGTAGAACAAATGGAAGAAGCAGTATTAGAAGTTGTTCCAGCTCAAGTGCAAGGTGCAGGTGGTGGTGTTCCAAGGTGGTCAATGTTCTGGTTTATTTTGGGTTTATGTTTTGGTTTGTATTTTAAGATAATGTATTGGGATATGTAGTCACTATGTACGATGTTGTTTCTTTTGCAATGTAATGAACATTTTACTTATGTTGTATTGAATTATGGTGAAATCAAAGTACCACAACTATGAACCACATATGAATAATAAAACTGTCAATAACCAAGGCTAACCTGCACAACCAAACTTGAAATAAAATATGACATTGATCAATTGTGACCATTGGTTAATGCCCTTGCTTAATTACCAGTAATTGTTTACAAAATATGAACCAATATAAGTGGATATGCACCACCATTTACAAAATATGAACCACAAAGTGGTATGCAAAATATGAACCAAAAGATGGTATGCATCAGTTTACATAGTATCACCTTTGACAAAATATGAACCAAAAGATGATAACCCCTATCACTAATCTATAACTAATGCCTTATCTTCACACATTCCTATACCAAGAGGGTCAACCACCTTCTTTTTCAGCTTCTGAAGAATGATCCTCTCTGAGGGTCTCCTTGTTCTTTGTTTCATATTATTCCCAAAATGCCCTTGTTGTACTGGATCATTCACTGGAACACCTTCTGCATCTTCTTCTTGTCCATCTCCTTCATCTCCTTCTCCATCTTCTTTTTCTCCATCTCCTTCTCCTTCTTGTCCATCTCCACCTCCTTCCACTCCATCTCCTTGTCCATGTCCTCCTTCTTCTTCATTACCCTGTCCATCTCCTTCTAGTCCACCTTCAACATTGGCAGCCTAAAACAGAAAAAAAAAAAATAGTAAAAAACACTTAATCATATACATAAACACTAAATGAAACCTTACCACATATCCAAACTCTTCTAAATGAGCTTTTGTAATTCCAAGGCATCTTATAATGTCTACATCAGTGTAACCTGATTTCCTCAACTCTGTAATTTGTTGTGTAATGTAGTCCATATCTGCCATATCCAGCCCATCTCCATCACTCATCACATCTACATCCACCATCTCTTCAGAATTATATTCTTCATTGACCCTTTTTTGGGGTGGTACTGTATTTGAGGTTTCACCTCTTTCAAACCAGCTATGAAAGCCACCCCCACCTCTAGGTACCCTACCACCTCCTCTATTTCCCCTTGTCCCCCCTCTACCACGTCTTGTCCATTGGGTTAGACTAGGGTCCAATCTTGGCCTGCCTATTTTCTTATTGGGTTTAGGATCTGGTTCAACATGTGGATTTTTACAGGTTTTCTTGTTGTGCCCCTTTTGTTGACAGTTTTGACATTGGACAGTTCTGCCCTTTGAGGACACTTGAGAGAACTTGTCATCCCTCTCTGATACATGCCTTTTCCTTTTCACAGTAGGCCTGCCTGGCATCCTCCTCTCTAAGGGGGGTAAGGGCTTAATATAAGGAGCTTCTATCCATAAATTGCTGCCATTAACAGGTAGAATGTTATAACTATAACTTGAAATGTACATTGCCTTACCAAACCACTTGCTGATAAATGTCTTTGGATCCTGATGAGTTAACATGATAGATGCTTGGGCATGGACACATGGTATCCCTGATACATCCCAAAGTCTACATGCACAACTCCTTTTCTCTATGTTGACTCCATATGATTCAAGACCATTTCTAACTTCAAATTCATTTTGTCCACTAGGGTGTACCCTCCAAAAACTGCAAATAAAAGTTGTTACTAAATTAGCATAAAAGTTATTAATAACTTAGCATAAATGTATACAAAACAAGGAGAACTTACTTCAAGTCCTCTCCAAATTCTTCCATTTTCTTAATTGCAGATGGACACACATCTCCTTCCCATTTTTCAGCTAACTCCCTGAGGTTGTAAACCTTATCTCTTAATTGCAGATGGACACACGTCAGTAGTGGCTTCTTCCTAGCATCAAGTATAACTGCATTGAAGCATTCTGCCATACCATTTTCTACAGCCTCACAGGCTAATCCAGTGGAAAAGAAAGCCCTGCACCATGTATTTGGCTCCCTTGCCATTAGATGTTCATAAGCACCTGGGCTAATCTGTCTTATCTCATCCATGTGATTCTTGAATTCACCCTCTACAGTTGATTTGGCAGCCTTCCGGAATAGGTTCCTTAACTGAATTCCACTATATACTTGTCTGAAGTTGGCATAGATATGTCGTGCACACTGTCTATGCTCAACATATGGTAACACCTCCTTTGTTGCCTCAAGAAGACCCTTATGTTGGTCTGAAATTACACACATGCCCCTTCTTGCATCCATTCCAAGGTCAACCTCTAACAACTGAAGGAACCACTTCCAGTTAAACTTATTCTCAATTTCAACTACAGCCCAAGCTATGGGAAAAACGTGATTGTTTGGGTCCCTACCTATGGCTGTTAATAATTGTCCCTTACACTGCCCTTTCAGAAAAGATCCATCGATCCCTACTACCCTTCTACAACCCATCTTCCACCCTTCTTTGATTGATTTGAAACATATGTACATCCTTTTGAAAATAGTTATACCATCATTGTTGTCTTCGACACAAATTTTAATGGTGCTGTCTGGATTGGATCTTAGCAATTCACCACCATAATCCCACACCCTTGCATAGTGATCACCTAATTTTCCCTCAATCATGGACATTGCCCTACATCTAGCCCTATAACTCCTTACCCATGAAATCTTAGTGTGAAATTTGTGTTGAACTTTTTCTTGGATTTCCTTAGCTTTCAAATTAGGTGTCCTAATAAGTTCTTTAAGGAATTGTCTAGCTAACCATGTTGGTCCCATAAGTTTTCCATTGTTAAAATTCTTGACACATGTATGATGTGGATACATTTTCTTTATTTGGAATGACTTTTCAGTGCTCATCCAAGAGGCTTTAACATAATAAGGGCAACCAAATTTCTCATGATCACTAGCACACACACAGTGTAGTCTAACACTATCACATTTATGAAACCTAATCTGATAACCTTTAGATATGGCATGATTTGTTAAACAGAGTTTAAGTTGCTGTGGAGATTCATACCTTTCTCCCTCTTGAGGTTTCATTCTATTCCATTTCACATTTGGATCATGTGTGGAATATTTAAACTGAGCTTCACTATCATTTTCCTCTTCATCCACAACTTCATCTACATTTTCTTCCTCCTCCTGTTCGTCATCCAAAGGTTCTTCTTCCACGGGTGCTTCATCATCTTCAACATTCTCGAATAATGGGATAATGAAGTCTTCATCTTCATCGTCAAGAGACAGTGAGTTCAAGAACTCATCTCTACATCTCCTACTCTGTTTCTTTAGAAGGTCTTCATCTAGTTCCACGTCGATCGTGTCAAAGTCCAACACACCTTCCATCTTCAAGGCTCCAACTCGTATCTCCCTTGGACTCGAATTCGTATCTCCTTCACAGTAAAAACCCTAGAATTATCGCAGTAGAAAGAGAGGTTTTTCCAGCTCGATTAACCCTTCTTCATTTAATGATGTTCTCGTCATCTTCCAATTAAGCGTTAGTAGCCACATCATCTCGATTACCGGCTATTAAATGAGTTACCGGCAGAAAAGGTCAATCGGGTCAATAAATGCCGGTAATTCAGGCTTTTGTGTCAAAAAAAATTAGTTTGGGACTTTCGTGTCAATTGGATGAAAATATCGGGGCTTTACTGTATATATTCTTATTAATTATATTAAGAGTAAATCACAGAACTGGTCCCTATAGTATACACAAATTCGCATTTTCACTTCAAGTTTCAAAAATTTAGCACTCATGGTGTCATTTTCTTTAACCACTGGTCCTTATCATTAACACCTTTAGGATTTAACAGTTATGTCATAGTAAAATGACCATTTTACCATCAACTCTCGTTTTAATATTTTTTGTTTCTTTCTTATTTTCTTATTTATTAATTTGTTAATTCTCCATCACCCAACCACCACTTACCCCACCCTCCCCGTTGAAGTCGCCAGTGTACTCCATTCATTTTTTTCCAGCCGACTTTTTTGGTCATTTATATCAAAATATATTACAATAAAATATTTATCTGGTTTCGCATTTACTGGGAAGCTTAATTTGTCAATGTGATTTATGGGATAAACCTAATGTAACCTTGTCTAGCCTGATTATTTCCATTAAAATTAGCGTTTTAATTTTTGAAACAAGAGGTTGCATACTTTAGGATTTGATATGCTCAATGAACATTAACAGTAAATTTGGGAATTTAGCTCTTTAGTCTCTTAGATGGAAATAATAAATCTGCAGGTATTAGTAATGTAACTCTTATATGATCGGAAAATGTGTAGAAAAACAGAGGAAATAACAATTTCATTAAAATACACAACAAGTTTCACTGCTTTGGTTGGGTAAAATTTTCAAAACTCTTACACATTACACTAATGTAATATACTGAAATGACAGTGTGATGCTATAATCCACAAATAAATAAATGTGTTGCTATTACTTGCATTTAGCCCTCTTATTAAAATTCTAAACTAAATTGTATCAATGCACCATGATGTCTTTGTTATTTCAGTTTTATTAGTACCGATGCTATTGACCCCTTTGAAGATGGACACATTCATGTTATTTGCACATATAAGATTTCTGTTTTTTTTTTTTTTTGGGTGGATCAAAATTTTGTTACAAATGTCTTATTTCTAGCCTAATACACATCAATGGAGGTATAAAAGGAGCCATTTGGAAACTACTTATCATCTAACAAACTTTCCTTTTTTTCTTTTCTGATAATGTAGTTTAATAATTATTTTTAACCAACAATAAAATACTTGGAAAAAGAAACAATAGAAATGTAAAACACCGTGATCTTTCTGGAAATATTTACTAGAGATCTAGCCCCAAATTGCAAAACTCCTAACCGAAATAAAAGCTTAAGTTCTGCAACAAACTCTCAGAAACAAACCATTTGGCTGTCAACAAACGTGACCAAAGAAATCAAGATCATAAAATCAAAATTATAATCAATACGTAAAAGAATCGGTATTGAGAAAATTTATGATTTCGGTTTTGGATTTCGTTTTTCCAAAGCTTATTATATGTTTGATGCTGTATTGTTTGGATGCTAATTTGGTATATGTAAATTATCTTTGCTTGAGGATGTCACATAATTAAAATCATTAAAAATAAAAAATAAAAAAGATAGCATGTTATTTCTGTGAGATGAAAACTGTTACAATGTGAAGAGAATTATAAGTAATAAATTCTTTGTTATCAAGTTATATTTTATATCGTCAATGACGAATTCTTTGTTACTTTTTCAGTAATAAATTTGAAAATTAAAATCTTGATACTCTAATTAAAATCTTGATACTCTATTGATAGTTTTACGACGACATCTAATATATAATTTTTTTTGATTGATATTGAATTAATGACATAATAAACCTTTTTCATTTACTTATGGCTAATTAATAGTTTCTAATTACTAAATTTTATTCTTTTTATATTTATAAGACAAACAAAATTTCATATAAAAGATATACCTTTAATTTCTAATGAAAAGACCAGAAATAAATAAAAAGTAAGGATACCAAACCCCCTACAACGCCTAAACATCTAATACAAAACATTCTTGATGCTTTTGCTTTTTTCCGTGTTGATGCTTTAGCTTTTCTCACTTTAAATACCCTTCTGAGTATGTTATTCTCAAAAGTTTTAGACTTTCATAGAAGAAGATTGCAAGAACAAAACAAAGGTCCAGGTACTCTCCTTTCTATGCAATCCATTGTTTTTTATGCATGTTTTTCAAATTGAACCTGGATTGTGACTTTCGCACTCGATGATTCATAAGATATAATATTGGTAGTAAATGATGATGAGAGAGATATGTTGAAATGACTACAAAATTATTTTAATTTGGAATTATTTGATCTGCTAAGTTGAAAAACTCAAGCTAATAACAAATTGGTCATGCTAATTAGTTATAAAAAATAACGAACTCAATATATCTTTTTTCTTTTATAAAGATTTTCAAACATTTACTACCAAACTAAATTGAGACAAAATTGAATATTATTCTTTGCAAGTACCCTTAACTTCTGTTCCTATCATCATGTTTAAAGTTGCCACAAGTTTATCTTCAATTTCATTTTAGATTATGAGAACGTCTATTTTTACCAGTTACATCATAGTCTAGGGGCCAAAGCTAATACAATTTGACTTGACTAAAGGAATTGAGGATGGATATAGTTTGTTGCTGGATTATAGCAGGTCTTCCGTATCCGAAAATCAACATATAAATTTAAAGCACTGATTTCTAAAGTATCCTAGCTTTTACAATTCATAGTATTTTAAATAAGTAGTGTGTGTGTATTAAAACCTATTTTCCCAAATGAGGAGGAGATCTTAAATACAAATGATGTCAATCAACTTCTTCCATGTTTATAATTTCATCCGTGATTTTATAATTATCAAGAGAAGATTTGGATAATACAAAATAAAAAACTTTATTTTAAAGTAATATGAAAAAAGTGTGTTGGTTTTTGTTCTAATTCAATGACAAAGTGATGACCAATCCGGTCTAATATTATTAGTATATTATCTTATATAACCGTTTAAGAAATGTCATTTTTAATGATTATTAAACTTTAATAACCAAATTAAAAATCATATCATTTACATTAACTTTTTTTTTTTAAGTAAAGATGGGTGTAAAGGACAAATGAGGAAAACATTAACAAATTTATAGAGGAAAGTCATAAAAAAAATATATTTTTTTTTCAATTTCATCTTTGATTAATTCTTTTTAGTTACATGCATGTTTCTTAGCAAAAGGTTAAATCTCTTAACAAAAATTTAGATGTGGTTGCAAATCACGAGGATTTATAATAATAGAGTTATCTAAACTTAATTATAAGTGTAAAATTGAAGAATATGACATTAAATAATAAGTTCAAGGGCCAATTTTGTTAATAGTGCAAAGATTTAAATTTTCTAGGTGACATACAATAAGGTTTTGAGTTCTAGTTTTTGTTTTCAATCCCTCTAAAACTCTTATTTATGGTACATAAAGAAAACTAATTCGTGGTGATCATTGTTGAATCATTTTTTACAATTCTTCCCAATTATTTTTTTTACCATCCTCATGTTCCAAAACATTAAGAATAATAATATAAAATTTCTTTAATGTTGGCACAAAGTTGATATATTCTAAAATTCATATTTTGATTTACTAAATGTAGTTTTCTACACATTACATCATCTAATGAAATGAATCAATGATGCATGTAATTGCTATATCACCATCTTTAAAATCATCATATTTTAATTTTCTTATAATTAATCAATCAAAAACCATTTTGTTGATTTCTTTTTTTTTTTTTTTTTTTTTTTTTTTTTGTGAATAAGAAATATCACTAACTTCTAGCAAGATTTTTGTTGATTTCTATTACTATCATGGTCCTTCAAATTCTTAAAACTTTATCTTTAAGTTCATTTCAGATTAATTATGAGATAAAACTTTTTGATCATTGGTCCTTACTCAATGCAATGAATTTAGGGTACATTCAATTGCTCTTCCGTTATTAGTTTCCATTGAGATGTGTTTGATCAATTGTTGGCTACTATGCAGGTGCTATCAAAAGAATATCCTACAATGGAAACTGCTAATGAAATCATGAGAGAGGTTGTTCCGATCCTCATGGTTCCCATTAATAGATAGCTACGCTACCTCATTTTATGCCCAATATATATGATGGACATGGTTATCAAAATGACGGAATTAAATGTTGTAAAAGACGGTGTTGAGGAGAAAATGAGGCAGAACATTAGCAACAATCTTGAGGTTCCTGTCCAAGTCGGGGGTTGGTTGGGTGATGTAGGAAAGATCAACGCAAAAGTGGAAAATGTTTCTCGTAACACTGGCAATTGTTTTAATCTAAAGATTAGATACAGGGCAGGAAGGAATGTCTTTGAGATAAATGAGGAGATCGACAGTGTCATGAGACGATACAAAGAGATCAACTAGGCTGATCATTGAATTCCTCCGGGAAGGGTTGATTCCATGAAGGCATCCACCTCGACACCCTCATCCGAACACAATGACTTCCAATCAAGAGAGGTTACTTTTACAGAAACACTCAAAGCACTCGGAGTGAATCACAAAGCCCACATGATAGCCTTATGTGGGATGGGCGGAGTAGGGAAGACAACAATGATGCAAAGGCTGAAGAAGGTTGCCGAAGAAAAGAAAATGTTTAACTTTATTATTGAGGTGGTGATAGGGGAAAAGACAGACCCTATTTCCATTTAGGAAACTATAGCATATTACCTTAATGTAGACCTCGGCGAAAAAAATAGTTCGGTAAGAGCTGATAAGCTTCGTCGAGGGTTCAAGGCCAAATCAGATGGAGGTAAGAATAAGTTCCTCATAGTATTGGATGATGTACGACAGACTGTTGATCTCGAAGATATTGGTTTAAGTCCTTTGCCAAATCAAGGTGTCGACTTCAAGGTCCTGTTAACATCACGAGACAGACATGTTTGCACTATGATGGGGGTTGAAGGTAATTTGATTCTCCATGTGGGACTTCTAATAGATTCAGAAGCACAAAGATTATTCTGGCAGTTTGTAGAAACATCTGATCATGAGCTCCATAAGATAGGAGAAGATATTGTAAGGAAGTGTTGCGGACTACCCATTGCCATCAAAACCATGGCGTGTACTCTGAGAGATAAAAGAAAGGATGCATTGTCTCATTTAGAGCACCATGACATTGACAATGTTGTGTCTAAAGTTTTTAAAACGAGCTACGACAACCTCCAAGATGAGGAGACTGAATCCACTTTTTTGCTTTGTGGATTGTTTCCGGATGATTTCAATATTCCTACTGAGGAGTTGGTGAAGTATGGATGGGGATTGAAATTCTTTAAAAAAGTGTATACCATAGGAGAAGCAAGAATCAGACTCAACACATGCATTGAGCGGCTCATCCATACAAATTTGTTGCTTGAAAGTGATGATGTTAGATGCGTCAAGATGCACAATTTGGTCCGTTCTTTTGTTTTAGGTATGTATTATGAAGTGGGGCATGCTTCAATCGTCAACCATGGTAATACACTAGAGTTTCATGCGGATGATACAAATGACTCTTGTAAAAGACTTTCATTAACATGCAAGAGTATGTCCGAATTTTCTAGAGAACTCAAATTTCCAAACCTAACCATTTTGAAACTTATAGATGGAGATAAGTCGTTGAGGTTCCCCCAAGACTTCTATAAAGAAATGGGAAAGCTCCAGGTTATATCCTATGATAAAATGAAATATCCATTGCTTCCTTCATCCCCTGAATACTTCGCCAACCTTCGAGTGTTTCATCTCCATCAATGCTCCTTAAGGATGTTTGATTGCTCTTGTATTGGAAATTTGTCGAGTCCAGAAGTGCTCAGCTTTGCTGATTCTGACATTGACCGGTTACCTTCCATAATCGGAAATTTGAAGAAGCTAAGGCTACTGGATTTGTCAAATTGTTATGGTATTTGTATAGATAATGGTGTCTTAAAAAATTGGTTAAACTTGAAGAGCTCTATATGAGAGTGGTTGATCGAGATCGAAAGGCGATTAGTCTCACAGATGATAACTGCAATGAGATGGCAGAGCGTTCAAAAGATCTTTCTGCATTAGAACTTGAGTTCTATGATAACAATGTTCAACCGAAGAATACGTCATTTGAGAAGCTCCAAAGATTCCAGATCTCAGTGGGGCGCTATTTATATGGAGATTCCATAAAGAGCAGGCACTCGTATGAAAACACATTGCAGTTGGTTATTGACAAAGGTGAATTATTAGAATCTCGAATGAACATGTTGTTTAAGAAAACAGAGGTACTATGTTTAAGTGTGGGAGATATGAACGATCTTGAAGATGTTGAGGTTAAGTCCTCCTCACAACCTCTTCAGTCCTCTACATTCTACAATTTAAGAGTCCTTGTCGTTTCAGAGTGTGCAGAGTTGAAACACCTCTTTACACTTGGTGTTGCAAGAACTTTAAAAAAGCTTGAGCATCTTGAAGTTTATGAATGTCATAATATGGAAGAAGTCAGATGCACCGGGGGTAGTGAAGAAGAGACAATTACGTTCCCCAAGCTGAAGTTTTTATCTTTGTGTGGGCTACCAAAGCTATCAGGTTTGTGCGATCATGTCAAAATAATTGTGCTACCACAACTCATGGAGTTGAAACTTGACGGCATTCCAGGTTTCACAAGCATATATCCCGTGAAAAAGTCTGAAACATCTAGTTTGTTGAAGGAAGAGGTAAATATATATTTTTAATGCTAATATATTTCAAAGGATCTTTTCAGTTAAATTTTTCAAAATATATTGTAATTTGATTGTGTGGGGTATTATTGTTAGATGGGACTATTACTAAATGATTATCATGCAGGTTCTGATTCCCAAGTTAGAGAAACTGCATGTTAGTAGTATGTGGAATCTGAAAGAGATATGGCCTTGTGAATTTAGTACGAGTGAGGAAGTTAAGTTGAGAGAGATTGATGTGAGAAATTGTGATAAGCTTGTGACTCTATTTCCATGCAATCCCTTGTTTACGTTGCGTAATCTTGAAGAGCTTAAAATCGAGAACTGTGGTTCCATTGAATTGTTATTCAACATCAACTTGGATTGTGCTAGTGCAATTGGAGAAGAAAACAATAGCAGCAACTTAAGAAGCATCAAAGTGGAGAATTCTGAGAAGCTAAGAGAGGTGTGGAGGATAAAAGGTGCAGATAACTCTCATCCCCTTGTGCGTGGCTTTCAAGCTGTTGAAAGCATAAGCATTCAAGGATGTGAAAGTTTTAGAAATGTTTTCACACCTACCGCCACCAATTTGGATCTGGGGGCACTTTTGGTGATTTCAATAGAAAACTGCGGAGAAAACACAGGAAATGACGAATCGGAAGAGAATATCCAAGAGCAAGAGCAGGTATGGATTTCAATTTCACTTTCTTACTTAATTAATAATTAAGCTCCTGCTTTTTGAATAAAAAAGGGACAAACCATTTCTTGACCTGATGTAAAAATACAAGTCATGTATAAGAGTGACCAACTTTTTTATTTATAAAATGACTACAAACATGTTTTTTTCATTAGAGATCATGTATAAATGTGAATAATTTTTCGTCACCTAACTTTAGTTGATAAATCATTATAAATGTCACTAATTACTTTTTAGTAAAAAATAACAAATTTAATAAATTATTAACTAAAAACATCAACTAAAAAATCCCACAACCCGAAATAATTTAAAATAAAAGGACTTGACATTTAATACAAACAATTTTTTTTTCTAAACATGATTTGGACCAAATATCACCAACAACTCAAGTTTTGAATCGATTCAGCTTAAAACTTGACCAACATAATTAGATAGATGAGAGTTGAAGTTAAAGTACTTATATAAATTCCTTTCATCTTTTTTCTTGATCTTGATAGCAAGTTGAATGATTTTCTTCTTCAAAATTGATAAAAAAAATCTACATTATAGAGAGACTAGCTTGAAAAAAAATGATCTAGGTGGGTCTTGGGTCTGGTAGATTAATATGGAAGGGAGAGCGGATTTCAAAGACACAAACGCATCTTGATTTTAAATTTTCTTTTGATGTCTTGCTCATATTTGTTCCAATTGTTTTTTTCTTCCCATTTATTGTGGAGATAAGAAAAGGAAGGTGGCGAGTGGATTGTTGGTGGATACTATCGGTTCCATAGGATGTGGGGTGGAAGGGGTTTGATTTATAGAGGAGGTGGCTTGGGGCATCTGACCGTAGGGAAATGAGATGGTTTATGGTGCGCCCATTTTCATTTATATAAACCATGCAAGGGGTAAATGATTATTTTATACATATTTAACGGTCCTCTTTTAATGATGAAAGTCTCACAAACCAAAACCACAATGAAACCTTGTCATAAGCATGTCTTTTTTTGTTTCAATTTTTAGGAACAAGGACCACTTTTTAAAAAGCTAATCATAGTGAGCATTTTTACAATTTACTCTATTGCTTTTTGGTTGTGATGTCCAAGATCGAGTCCATTCATCCTCTTTTTCTAGAAATTTTAGTAAGGGGTACCAATGTTAGCTTCTTATTCTTAACCGATCAAAAAGGGCAATAGCTTAAACGCATAGGGACTATTGTTTACTCTATTGTTTTTTAATTGGTCAAAAAGGTTGTATTGAAACAGTTCAGTGACTTGGATGGGAAGATAAATTTAGTTAACTTAACCCTTTAATTGACTAGTGTTACTTGTTAGCTCAATTTCAAGTCAACTCCATCTCTTATTTGAAAATAATCCACATCTTAAATAAAATATATTTTCTTGTTGCATAGGAGCCTGTAACATCTTTAATAAATTATTTGAAGGTGAAAATCCAACTATTTTTAATCTGTTGATGTTATAGATTCAAAACGATAATAGAGAAACCTCGCACACCAACAACGGATTCAAAAGTTTTCTTGATTGAAATGTAAAGACAAGGATAGAATGATAGCAATTAGAGAAGATAAGGGTGTCCTATAAGACAATCAGACCAAATTATGCAATACCTCATACATACCTCCCCACTACCTTAAATACCCCGACAACAATAACAACTTATGATTAATTCCTAAAATACCAGTGGTCCATTAATTGGTTTGTAGTGTTCAAATGGTCCGGTGTGTTCCCATCTTCTAATGACCTTGTTTTGTTCTTTCTTCTTTTGTACGTAATAAATTATTAAATTATAGCAATGGGTGCATGGCATTAACCTACCCCAAAGATTGACCTTGTGTTCAAGGTCAAATTCGAGAAAATTACCATGAATGTTATCCAAAATTTTTTTTCGTGTTCAAGTGGTTTGTTGTGGTCCTATATTCTAATGGTCATGTCTTGTTCTCACTTCTTTTATATGTAATAAATTGTATTAGTGGGTTCATGACATTACCCCACCCCAACCTTGTCCTCAAGGTCAAATTCAGGAAATGTACCATGAATGTTATCCAAATCTTCCCAAGTGGAGTTGAAGTCGAGAATGCATTCCCATTTAACCAAAACCTCAGAGTCAAATGCCAACATATTACTCACCCCTAATGGAGTATTCAACTCCAATTTTAGTTGGAACTCTATAGTGAACAAAGGAGCTATCACTTGGTTGCCAATGGCCTTTCGTAACTGAAATACTTATATAATCTTAGTTGTGTTCGATAATTTGTAACTTATAAGCCACATCACATATCCTTTCGGTGATAAAAACCCAACAAAAATGAGCAACTAATTTTTTAAATGGTCATTGATAGTTGCCTCTACAATTGTAGTTTCAAGTACAACCAATCTCCTTCTGAAAAGTCCACTTATTTCTGCTTCTTAGTAACACTTGTCTTCATTTTCTATGAGTATGAAAGGTCATGTTGTGCCAAAATTCTGCCCAGGACAACCATTTGAACCAAGTTATTAGGTTTCCTTGAATAAAGCAGCAAAGGTATACTTCCACGACCTTGTTGACAATTTTCGTCTGTGTGACATCCTCAATTTCATGGCTAGAAAAGACCAATTTGTTTCTGCTTATTTAAAAATCAGAGTATCCTTTTTCGAAGAATAATATTGCGGAATTTGTTCCCAGAAAACATGATAATGATATTATCAAAGCATTTCCGAAGAAATATATTTTATTTATATTAAAATATTGGTATGTCATTGTTAATACAAAAACATAAGCATAATGAAATATTACAAGCCTTACATTAATTAAACTAGTGGCTTAATACTCCTTGAATTTCTCAGCATAATGTAAGTGGGTCAAGTTGGGAAACCTGGTGAGTACATAGGGATTTTAATCCCACAATGTGATAATAACCTATATCCGAAACCTGCAAATCCAACTATTGTCATTAACACAAATATATCATATCTCTAAAACAGTTTATCCGATCCCGTCGATTCCCACGTATTGATCCTATACAACGATCTTACAAGATCTAGCCTAAAGGATCAATATGAACACCAAACTGATAAGCTGCTTCGGAAATTCCATGGTAGCAAACGAGGATTAACAAATGAGGGGAATGGAATAAGTTTCACCACGAACCTCCATTCAATAGATAATAAGACAATTGAGTCAGGGGTGGTTATCTAGATAACTATCCCTAGTAGTGGTCTAACACCGTGAGGTATTTTACTCCCATACTCACCCTATCCGGAAATACAACATCAGATAGACATACCTGGTAGTGGTCTATTATTGGCACACTCTATTAGACAGTCTACGAAGTTCCCTCAATTACTTCGTGAAAGGAAACGCTGACACATAAAGCTCGTCCAATCACTTCATAAAAGAAATGATGACTCCAAAGCTCTTCAAAATAAAATGTATGGGGAAATACTAATAAAGTACTCCCATACGCTCATGTACCCCGACAAGCAATAGTGCCAAAAAAGGACTTTATAATGACAGTACTTCTAGCACATTATAGTACCCTAGTATGATTAGCACTCGTAACCCATAACATAATAATACCTCGGTACAAGTAGCACCTGAAATACAGAGCTTTGAAAAAAGACTTGGTACTTAGAAAGTACTTTTGTACGTAGGACATACTCCATCGATCATCAATTTCCTCGAACAGAGTTTCTACTCTCTATTCCGATCACACACGTACCCTTAATAAGATACTACCCAATATCCAAACTTAATTAAACTAAGAATCTCTTTTAAGTCTTGTTTCATTATTAGGAAATCCTACTATTTCATTACTAAGCAAGCCTACAATGCTTATAATCAACTTTCAATACTAACTTTCTTTCGGCAACACTATCCTAATTTTGTGTAATATTTTATACAGAGTATTAAGTATTGACATACATTTTTCTTCTCATTTAAAATACTTCTATTATTATTATCATGTAAATAGATAGAACCATGTCTGGTTCGCATAAGGTATATCATCAAATATACATATAGCACATATTTCCAGATAATAACCATATAACTTTATTAATACTTGTATTAAAATCATTTTCATGAAAGGGACTATGCACTCACTTGTTAAAGTGACGACTTGAAATTCGGACAGCGCTTCGCTTCTAACAATCGTCTTTTCCTTCCACGAAACCTAACATTATTAGTGCTAAGTTTTTAGTCTAATATTTATTGTGACTAATTATTAGTCTAGATTCATCATTAAATCAAAGTCTACTTTCATAATCTATCAAGTAAGGAACAACCATGTAGGATCATATCGGAGGTACGGTTTGTTTGGTATACGAAGTATACTATTTGGAAATCTCACTTTAAATACCTTACTAAATCACAACCTAAACATCATCCCCGTAAGTAGATCAATCAATATAACGACTTGGAATCACTTATAAATCTTGTTTATAGGTTGATAATAAAGATAATGAAGTTAAACATAAGTTATACTTAAAGAAGGGTAAACATAACTCACTTACAAAGGAGTTTAGCGAGGAACCGGGCTCTGCATGGCAGAACTTCTGAGCTGAAAGCTCTTCTTCTCAGGGCTTTCCGGTGCTCCGGGACTCACTTCTAACACATAGGAGGTTCTAGGGGGAAGAATAGAAGGTTTGGGTATGTTTAGGAGAGAGTTGGATGAGAATACGTGAGAAAAATGAGTGAAAACGCCTTCTATTTTTAGGCTGCAAGCAGCCGCGAACGTTGGGCGTACGCATTGGTACACTGGGCGTAATGGCCAAAACAGCAGTACGCTAGGCATACTTTGAGTTACGCTAGGTGTACTCCGTCCGGTGTCACAATCTCGTTCCAAGCCGTGGGTAGGAAGGGACGTCCGAGATCTTGCCACATGTTACTCGTTGGTTACTCTAAAAAAGTAATAATCTTCTAAAATCCGTAAATTTCTCATACGAGCTCTGTTTTTACGTTCTTTATATCCATGTGTAGGTATCAAGGGGATCTACAAGTTTTGTTTAGAATCTATCGGCTAATTTTGATTTATTTTTAAAGTTATATTTTAACAGGATTAGACAGTTAAAGTCCATTAAAAATCCATAACTTTGTCATCCGACGTCCGTTTTCGACTGTCTTTATATCATTGATCTCCTATTAATGATATCTTCAATTCTCATTTAGTCATCAATCATCATAATTTAGTCACCCAATATCATAAATTTTACTAATCGGGGATTGTGTTTTTTAAAAAATTTGACTGTCTGACTTTTTTACTGGCTTAGACTGCCTAGGGCCGCTTTATAGTGGCCCAAGATCGACTCTGTCTATCTGGACCAACTAGCATTAATCGTAGACAGTAAGGGGCCGCCTACGCTGATTTTTACTACACTGATAAAAAAAAACTTTTTTTTAATCTCCGAATTTAAAGTAAAGTTATCCATTTTGCTATTTTAGTTTGTTGACAAAAGAACTTTTAAAAAATATTGTTGTTAAAAGGTAGCTTTTAAAAAAAATCGAAGTTTTTATAAAATTTAAGATATATAATTTTTTTTGTCTAAATTTGAAATTCTTTTAAAGGTTTTTTATATAAAAGTTTTTATACTATTTTACAAGTTTGCAAGTTTTTGAAAAAAATAATAATATTGTAATGGTTATGATTCAAAATGTTTATGATGCTTAAGTCTTATAATCTAAAAATATTATGATTTTAAAAAAAAGTAAAAATAATAAAAATATATGGACAATTTTGCAATTATAACTCTATTGTATTTTAATTGAACAACTTGATGCTCTGTTTTCTTTAGTAAGAGAAACCAATGTCATGAGATTCTTATTGTTAACCAATCGAAAAGGGCGATACTTAAAAAAGCATGGAAATAGTTTGGTGACTTAGATGGACAGATAAATTTAGTTATATTAACCCTTTAAATCTTAATTAACTACTGTTGATTATTAACTCAATTTTAAGCCAAACTCCATCTCTTGTTTGAAAAGAATCCACATCTTAATTGAAATATATTTTACTGTTGCATAGGAGCCTATAACATCTTCTAATGATTTATTTGAAGGTGAAAGGTCCAACTATTTTTAATCTGTTGACAATTTCAATAATTTGCAAATGTTTCTTGAAAAATTGCCTAAAATCAGAACAATATTATTCAAATCCAAAATTATAAGAGAGAATTGTGAATGGGTGTGGAATTATAAATCATTAAAACAATTCAGTACTCTCGTTAGTAATTACATTTCTTGTTGGGATATATGTGTGCAGAGTCAGGAAGAGACATTACAAGAAGTCACTGATACTAATATTTCTAGTGTTGTATTCCCATCTGGTCTCCTACACTCTTTTCATAACCTCCGTATGCTTACATTGGATAATTATGAAGGAGTGGAGGTGGTGTTTGAGATAGAGAGTGAGAGTCCAACAAGTAGAGAATTGGTAACAACTCACCATAACCAACAACAACCTATTATACTTCCCAACCTCCAGGAATTAGTTCTATGGGAAATGGACAACATGAGTCATGTGTGGAAGTGCAAGAATTGGAATAAATTCTTCACTCTTCCAAAACAACAATCAGAATCCCCATTCCACAACCTCACAACCATAACTATTATGTTTTGCAGAAGCATTAAGAACTTGTTTTCGCCTCTCATGGCAGAACTTTTTTCCAACCTAAAGAAAGTCCATATAGAGTTTTGTGATGATATTGAAGAGGTTGTTTCAAACAGAGACGATGAGGATAAAGAAACAACTACATTTACATCTACCCACACAAGGACCATCTTGATAGTCTCTATCTAAATGAACTGGACAATCTGAAGTGTATTGGTGGAGGTGGTGCCAAGGAAGGGAGTAATGAAATATCTTTGAACAATACCACTGCAACTACCGATCAATTTGAGGTATGTTTGTACATATTAGGTTTGCCATTATGTGAAATCCTCTGTTGTTTATGTAACCAAGCATCTGAGATTATTTTTCCATTTTCATAATTGTGTTTATTTTGGACAATATTTCCTTTTATAGTTATAATTCCAACCAGTTATATTTTCAAGTCTTGATATACGTAATAATGCCTTTTATACATACTATAGTACTATACTAAGATAATAATTACCTAAAGGATAAATGCCATGCCATGACAGATAATATGTTATATATATAATCTTTAAACAATCAAATTTATTTTTCAACAAAAAAAGGTATTACCCAAACAGGTAATAGTTTTTAAAATGAAATTTCACAAAGTAAATAAGCTAACCATAAACCATTACAAACCACAAAGTAAATTAGCCATCATTATTTCAACATACAGAAAAAAACACACAAAGTTAAGTCAACAAAAATCTGTCTTGGGGTTAATTCCACTAATCCCAGCATTGTACATACTACACTGTCAGCATGGATGACAAGTTGACCACAAATCCTAGCATGTCTATGATCAAAGTGCTAAACCCACAAATCCTGCATTAATTGTAGATGTATTTAAACTAAAAGAACTTAAAAACACACAAGTAACTTTTTCATACCGGATGCTAAATACAATAATGACAAGAATCGAACCAAATCTTGAAAGACAAAGGTTAGTCATTAACACATTATGACCAATTCATCACATCATGAAAACATCATTTAGTTCTCACATTATAACCAATTTAATGGTTACAGCTCCTACGACTAAAGGCTAGTAATTAAAATGTGAGCGCCACCAAAGGGCTTCTAGCCCAGCGGGGTACCGGGTGTTGCCCTCCCTTCTAGAGGTTGAGGGTTCAAGTCTCATTGGAGACATAGTTGGTATTAAGAGTAGTTTAGGAGTAGTGTAGATTTGGAGTTCTAAAAAAAATAAATAAATAAATGTGAGGGCCGTGCACGTAACACATAACTTGTTAACCTGTTGTAAACTACAGTAATGATGTAAGAGTCAGAAACTTACCCGGTCATATATATGTGCTCTAATCTAAATAGGAGTTGTAGGATAGAATTCAATAATTTATAATATTACCCAAAACTAATTTTTCTAATCATATTTTGTAAACATATGCTTTTTTGATTTCATTGAATTTGCATACCTATATTTTAGTTTGTATACTAGTATATCTTTTATTGTCTCTTCAATAAATCGTGACATTAATTATTAAAAAAAAAAAAAAAAAAAAAAAAAAAAAGAACACCAAAACTACATTTTTGATGTGGAGAGTAATCATGTCATTTAGTATAATAAAAAACCTAGATTTTGAATTTAATTTCCTATACAAAGGTTGTGTCTATAGTTTAATTTTACATTAAACTCTTCTATGTGCTGCATTTGACTGAAGCAGGTGTTGTTTCTTGGAGCTTATGCCAATGCTCTAGAGATATAAGTATACAAAACTGCCATGCATTGTCAATTGTGATTCCATGTTATGCAGCAGGACAAATGCAAAAGCTTCAAGTGCTGAGAATATGGTCTTGTCATGGGATGAAGGAGGTATTTGAAACTCAATTAGGGATGAACAACATCAACAAGAGTGGTTGTGAGGAAGGAATTCCAAGAGTAAATAACAATGTTATTATGCTTCCTAATCTAAAGATATTAAGTATTGGAAATTGTGGGGGTTTGGAGCATATATTCACATTCTCTGCACTTGAAAGCCTGAGACAGCTCCAAGAGTTAACGTAAGGGTTGCTACAGTATGAAAGTGATTGTGAAGAAGGAAGAAGATGCATCATCATCATCATCATCATCATCATCTTCTAAGAAGGTTGTGGTCTTTCCTCGTCTAAAGTCCATTGAACTAAGTTATCTACCTGAGCTGGAGTGTTTCTTCTTGGGGATGAACGAGTTCAGATTCCCTTCATTGGAGAAGGTTACCATCAAGAAATGCCCCTAAATGAGAGTGTTTGCACCTGGTGGGTCCACAGCTCCCCAACTCAAGTATATGCACACAGGATTAGGCAGACATACTCTTGATCAAGAATCTGGCCTTAACTTTCATCAGGTATATATATTTCTTTAATTGGTATCATCTAATTAAGAAAGATATCATGCCAAGTAAATTTACTTAAAACACATTCACACTAGTTTCGGTCTAAGTTTATGTTGTCACTTGGAATCAAACTTTTTCCATTTTGAAAAAGGGAAAAGCGTCCAATATAACTTTCTTTATTAGCTCCAAAATAGTAACCATATAGATAATCTTTGGTTGGACTTATAAGTATCATCGTGACTAGACATTATAGTCTCTTGCATTTTATTAAAATTAGTACTATATATATATATATATATATATATATATATATATATATATATATATATATATATATACTAGCCGTTACCCGCGCACAGCGGCGAGGACAAATAGCTTCTTTCAACGATATTTTTTTTAAAAAAAATGTTATGTTCCAAAAGAAAGTTCATGTCGTGGGTGAGAGGAAGGGCGGTAGTCATGATAGTGGTTGGTTGAAGGCGGAAGGAGGCAGAGCGGCTGTGGTGGTGGTGGTTATACTGTCTTGGTTACTGGTTAGGGTTCTTCGAGAGAGTGTGCGTATATTTCTTACTTTGAAGGGATTACAAAGATAGATATTATGAGATGACTTGTTACCCATGTGAGAGAAGAGATCCTCTATAAATTGTTGACATTGACCGCTTCAAATGGCAGAAGTGTTGAGATTGACGGGTTCAATTTGCAAATGAATTCTTCTATTAATTTGATACGAGATTTTTAGGGGATAAAGGATAGGGTTAAAGTTTTAGTATTCTTATATTATAAATGGGTTGTACTTCAAGCTTAATAGTTTGGACGTCTTAAAAAAATAATATTATTATATTCAATCTATTTATAAAAATAGTTAGATTTCTTTTATAAGTAGTAAAGATAAAGATATATATATATATATATATATATATATATATATATATATATATATATATATATATATATATATGACATTTCAAATGTTTTTGTTTGACACATATATGCCTCTGGCTGACGTTTTCTTTATTGGGCTTGCAGACCCCATCCCTGAGTTCAAACTCGTACCCTGATACTTCAGATGGGATGCCTTGGCCTTTTCATAACTTGATCGAATTAGGTGTGAAACATAATTCTGTTGTTAAAAAGATTATTCCATCCAGTGAGTTGTTGCAACTGCAAAAGCTGGAAAAGATTCATGTTGAGAGATGTTCTAAGGTGGATGTGGTATTTGAAACTGCATTGGAAGAAGCAGGGAGAAATAAAAATAGTAATAGTAGTAGTGGACATGGAAGTGGAAGTGGAAGTGGTTTTGATGAATCGTCACAAATTACTACTACTACTCTTGTCAATCTTCCAAACCTCAGAGAAATGAAGTTAGATGATCTAGATGGTCTGAGGTATATATGGAAGAGCAATCAGTGGACAGTATTTCAGTTTCCAAACCTAACAAGAGTTCATATTTATGACTGTAAAAGGTTAGAACATGTATTTACTAGTTCCATGGTTGGTAGTCTATTGCAACTCCAAGAGCTACACATATGGAACTGCAGTCAGATGGAGGTCGTGATTGTTAAGGATGCAGATGTTTCTGTAGATGAAGACATAGAGAAAGAATCTGATGGCAAGGAGAATACGGAGATACTTGTGTTACCTTGTCTAAAGTTCCTAGAACTTTACAACCTTAAATGTCTCAAGGGTTTTAGCTTGGGGAAGGAGAAATTTTCATTCCCATTATTGGATACTTTAATAATCAGAAGTTGCCCAACAATAACAACTTTCACCAAGGGAAATTCTGCTACTCCACAGCTAAAAGAAATTGAAACAAGTTTTGGCTCGTTTTATGCAGGGGAAGACATCAATTCTCTTATAAAGATCAAACAACAGGTAAACTAGATCTTTGTTGCTTTAATAATTCTTAAACTACATTTGGAAAGTTTCATGTAAGTTTTTTTGTTATTGTCAAAAGCCACAACCTATATTTCAACTGTATATTTATGTACTTTATGCAGGATTTCAAAAAAGACTGATTAATGTGAAGTAAATATTGAAGGTAAAATATGTTTTCATGTTTCCTGGTTGCCTATTAATTAATGGCGTTTTAGTTCATACTTTTTGGATGTATTCTTCATGATGATGTGAATGTTCTAATACCCCATTGATTGTTTGGTTGAATGTTGATGACCAAAGGACTATATGTTGGGAAGAATATTCAAGGAAAGAATTGTTCATCATATGAAGGGCATTAAATTAAGAAGAACATGGATGCTATGAAGATGTTGGGAAAATATATGAATCAAATAGCAAGCTACTCACTTATCTATGTTTGTTGGTTGAGGATGTTGATTTTAATATATCAAATTCATTGGTATCATTATATGGGTTTATTAGTAGTGTTAATGGGATAATGAGCAACTTAACCTAAATTATGTTGTTGGTAAATGTTGGACTCAAGTATGGAAAATTAGGAATAACTTGTGAAAAATATATGCAAAAGTAGGATTGAGATTTTCAATGAAAAAAATTATGAAACTATAGTACATAAATAAATGCAACTTATTGTTTGGGTATATTGGAAGCACATATCATGAAAGTAACTAGAAGTAGAATTTGTTCCCATCTTCATCTACTTATAGTTTCCATTTCTTACTTGGAAAAATCTAATTAAACTTTAGAGTTATTTCTATTTTTTACCAACCAAAGTTTTCATATAAAGGCCACAAGTAACTCTAAGTAAAGAGTTCATGGCTATATAAGAAAATGAGGTTGGTTAGCTCAGTAGCTTTGGAAAAGTAAATTCAAATGATTTGAATGAGTTTCAGACAGTGAACAACTACGTTTCAGTTGAGAAATACAAAAGAGGGTGGGTTTATAGTGTGTTTGGTAGTGCGCTTGTTTTCAAGCGTTTATGTATGCATTTATGGTGATTATTAGATCTGAGTTGTTTGGAACTCAAGAACACTAAAGGTGAAAAACGAATCTCATGGCTAATGTTATTAAAAGAGGTTAAGAATGTTGTTTCTATAATCATGATGTGTAGGGTCTATTTGGTATATATGGGATGCAAATAATAAGAATTTGGGTGATGCTGAGTTAGGATGAGGTTTGAGGTGAAAAGGGATGCAAATAGTATCAAGTCATTTTATAGTAATATGACAAAAAAATGTTTCTCTTTCGTCATATGCTAATTTAAATGCAAAATAACCAATTTAAATAGTCTACATTATGTTGTTTATCAATAGTGTTAATGGGATAATGAGTAAACCTAAATTATGTTGTTGGTAAATGTTGGACTCAAGTATGGAAAATTAGGAATGACTAGTGAAAAATATATGGAAAAGTAGAATTGAGATTTTCAATATAAAAATATTATGAAACTATAGTATATAAATAAATGCAACATACTATTTGGGTATCTTGGAAGCATATATCATGAAAGTAACTAGAAGCAGAGTTTGTTCCCATCTTCAACTAGTTACAGTTTCCATTTCTTACCTGCAAAAATCTGATTAAACTTTAGCGTTATTTCTATTTTTTACCAACCAAGAAAAGAAACCGATGTAAATTTTCATATAAAGGCCAAGGCCACAAGTAACTGTAAGTAAAGAGTTCATGGCTATATAAGAAAATGAGGTCAGCTCAGTAGCTTTGGAAAAGTAAATTCAAAAGATTTGAATGAGTTTCAGAATGAACACCTGGATTTCAGTATAGAAATACAAGTGTCGTATAACAATGTTAATCGACAAATTGGACAAAATTTTTATTAATAAATTTAACTAGTCAAGCTAAGCTCATCATGCATTGAGGATCAGGATTTGCATTATTACACAATTTTCATAGGTTTTGCTTCTCCGATTTGATGTATTAAGTTCTTCACCTAATTTTTTATATATCAAGTGCAAGTTGTTGAATCAGGCAGTTTGTTGTATAAAAGATGGAAGGTTTAATGTGTTTATGCATTTATGGTGATTATTGGATATTGAGTTGTTTGGAACGCAAGAACACTAAAGGTGAAAGATGAATCTATGGATAATGTTATTAAAAGAGGTTAAGAATGATGTTTCTATAACTATGATGTGTAGGATCTATTCGGTATATATGGGATAACTAATAGGAATTTGCTTGAGGTTGAGTTAGGACGATATTTTAGGTGAAAAGGGATGCAAATAGTGTCAAGTAAATTTAAAGTAAATATGAAAAAAAAATGTTTCTCATTTTAGCTTCTCTTCTTCCCATTACAAACATGAAATCACCTGCTTCAAAACCTAAAATAACTCTATGCGGTTCATCAAAACCCAAAATCAAATTGTTACAAATCATTTGAGACTGAATTAAACAATGGTCAAAACTACAATATTAAGGTGTCGTTTGTTTTTTCAAAGTGAAAATGTATGAAGTTTGCGGACCACCTCTGCAACCTTTTGTAGCAGAAGAGGGAGACCAAATGGTTGTAAAATGTAATAAAAAAATATGTTTGTTTCTTAACCTCTATAGACTGCTACAATAATTTAAAGTAATGTGTGAAAAAGTTTGAAGCAGAGGGTCAAGTGTCGTGCCACACAGCACATGTCCAATAGTTTTTAAGTTAGAAGTCTTCTAAAAAACAAACAGTTGCGAAGAGCCAAGTGTTGCGCGTGTGCTGCACGGCGCAACAATAAGTAGTTAGAAGTGGGTTTTTCTAGAAAAAAACAAACAAACAGCACCTAAGACTTCTTTGGCTGTAGAAATGGCTTTTGAAGTCTTCTAACACACACACACACAAAAAAAAAACTCAAAAAAAGATGACTTTTTTTAATTCACATATAAAATTCAATTTTGGCAAATGGGCATCTACCATTTTTTTCAAATCTAGTTTTGGGTCCCACTTTTTCGCAGATGGCCATATGTGAAAGTCCTCAAAACAGAACCATTTCATAGATTTTTGCAGATGTCATACGAAAATCATGGCTATTTTGGCCCAGTAATTAATTTTTTGCTTAAACTTTGGAAAATTGTTTTTCTTTTTCTCAAATAATAATTATTAACATGTCGTATCTAATGAGTAAAAGTAGAAAAAGTTTAGCTTAAAAAAGTAAGTGAGCAGCTTAAAATCACTTAAGGAAATATGCAGTAAATAGCAATATACTTTACCCTCACTACCACCATGTGTAATATACTTTACGATTTGAAGTATTTCTTGTATTACTAAAGAAATACTCGAAAGAGTGACTATTTATGCTTTAACCCAACTTAACTTGTTTCATGTTCATTGAGTTACTTAAACACAATACAATGTCAAAACCAATAATCATCAGCTTGATCTCTGTCTTTCATGAACCTTTTCCTCTCATCCAATGGGCTTGTTAATGTTGATAAATTGGCACATGACTAGGTGTACAAATCAACTAGATTTCCTATGTAGCGCCCGATTCCTGATACGTATCTTAAATATGAGTTTTTGCATTTTTGTACAGGGACTCGACAAGTTAGAGGCTCAAACTCGTCGAGTAGGGACGAGATTTGGACGCGGGTGGGCGAGCCTACTCGATGATTCGGAATTCCTGGGTCGACGAGTAGAGCTGTCTGGGTGAAACCCTAATTTCTGGGGTTTGCATCCTATTTAAACACTTTATCCAGCCCCAACCTCAGCCTCCATCACCTCCAGACCTTAGACATGAAACCCTAACCCATTGTGAGTCTTCTTGAATCATTATTGTGTGTTTTTTGTGATTTGAAGCATAAGAAGGAAGGAAAAACTTGAGGATTTAAGGAAGAAGCCGTAGATCCAGAGCTCAAGCTTCATCTCTAGTTCTTCTGAGGTAAAAAACTATACTTTGTCAATTTGCTTGCTAGATCTATTTATGGGGTGGTTTAGGGCCTTTTGGGAGCATAATATGAAACCATTCATGGATGCAAGCATGCTTTGGGGTAATGATTTCAGATTTGGAGCATTTGAGGGACCCAATGGCATAAAGGTGCCAACTTTATGGCCATGGGAGCCCTATGCGACTTATAAACCTCATTTTAGGGCGTTTTGAGCTAGAAAATCCATGCATGAACGTAAAGTTCATAACTTTACATGCTATACTGCCCAAGGAGGCCAGATCTACATTCTGGATACATAAAGCCTGACCAAAATCGACTGATAGAGTGCTACTTAGAGGGACTCAAAGGAGTTGTTCATATAACTTGGCAAGTCGGGTTGTGGTTCCCCAACCTTTCTAGTTCTGAGTGAACCCGTTAAGTCTAGGAGATGACTCAGCAGGTTGGACTTGGTTTTGGACTTGAAGATCATAGGGTTTGACGAGTTTAAGGATGAACTAGGCGAGTTGGTGTCAATGTCCCAACATCTATGGAGATGGACTCGGCAAGTTTAGGATGAACTCGACGAGTTCAAACGGATAAGTCTAGATTCTATCGTAAAAGGGAAACTCGAAGAGTTAGAGAGTGACTCGGCGAGTTGTATCGTGAGTTAAGAAGCCCTGAGTCATGGAGCTCGACGAGTTGATGGACCAACTCGGCGAGTCGAGTCAACCAGGATATTAACTTTGACTAGGAAGTTGACTTTGACCAGGATGTTGACCTTGACTTTGACTTTGACCTGAATTGACCTTTGAAAGGGTTATGATTATGAAAAAGTAATTAAGGAAGGTTGTTATGTGTAGGGGTTTCAGAGGAGTCGATCCCAGCACCAAGGGAAGTTCGGCTACTACACGACATTGAGGTGAGTTACCTTCCTATAGAAATGGATCTAAGGTCACAATGTCGGCCCACTAGTAGGAGATGTGTGTTAGATAACTGTCTTTGTGAGAATTGTCTGCTTTGCTGCTACATGTTATACTCTGTATTTTAAGGTATTCTGTTATACATGTTAGTAGTAGTAGGGGTGAAATAGGCCCGGATACAGGTTGAAAGATACTGAAGGGATAGTTAGTACCCTTGCATGCGTAGCAGTATGATTATGTTATGTGATTATGTGATAGTGGTAGTTAGGGGACTAGTCCCTAGGCTTGGTTGTGAATAACCGGCAGGGTAGGTTGGGCACCCCAGAACCGCTTGATATGGGTAGGTCGGGCACCCCAGAATGGCCCGACAGGGTAGGTCAAGCACCCTAGAACTACTTGACATGGGTAGATCGGGCACCCCAGAATGGCCTAGTAGGGTAGGTCAGGTACCCCAGAATCGTCTGCAGTATGTATGTTATATGGTACGTGGTATGATGGGGGAACTCCCTAAGCTTCATGCTTACGATTTATAGTTTTGGTTTCAGGTACATCTTCCTCGAGGAGAAAGGAGTCGGCGTGACTGCAGCGCATCACGCACACACATTTTCCGCACCAGAGATCTATGGGATTTTATACTCTGATTTTATTTTGTTATGACATGTTTTATTATGGATACCATGGTTTACCTTTTATATCATCACTATGTGCTTTTTAAACAGTTGGTTTTATAAATTTGCAAAATGTGAAATGAAATTTTTGGTCTTGCAATTTGGGATGTTACATCCCACTCGTCTATCCATACTATCCAAAGTGTAACAACATAAATATAATTAAGAAAGAAAAAACGAAGCAACAAAACAGGTAAAGATAGGTCCTTGACACCAGATTAAAATGAAACAGCTCTAATATATAAATGAATTTAAAGTTATCCCCCCGTTGATGATTGCACTGCAGATTAAAAAGAACAAGCTTTGAGAGGATCTTAACCCCTGTGCTTCATCCAACAAAACAGCTGCAGTTGGATCTCATCCGCTAATTTCATGGAATTAATTAATAATCAAAATCAAATACATGAGATTTCCACATTAAATTATTACCTTTTTTTTTTATAAAATTCACTTCATTCTCATCGTCTTTTCAAATAATTTAAACATTATTTATTTAGAGGGGATTTGATAGAAAAAAAAATACGGGTTGTTACTTCTGATTCAAAACTATTGCAAACAAAATCAATAATAACTTTCTAAAAGAATCTTGAAAAGAGGAACTGGATTTTAAAAAGATTTAGGACTAAACATAACAGTTCATTTCCTTCATCAATTCCCTTGGATTCCAATTCCTTTGGCAGTTTCCATCACATCCAAAAAGCATTTTGCAAACCAAACGCCTCCTTAATTGTCATTTTACATACCTCAAAACTGAATATCATTCGATTCCAAAGCTTTCGGGTACCCTATATACTCAAACTTCATACAGGGGCGACTCAACTAGTTTAGGGGCTCTAAGCGAAACAAAATTTCGGGTCCCTTTGGCTTTTACTATACTTAATGTTATAAACTTTCATTTATCCGGGCTTAAGACCGAAAAACATAATCTTGACAAAGATCAACCAAAATAAACGCCAAGATGTGACTTAACATAACCAAATCATTAATACGTCTAAAAAGATACAATTTATCATCAACCATTCGTTTTGACTTAATGTATTTCGCATACACCAAGAGTAACCATTCTTTTGTAGATTGTTTAGAGACTTTAATGTACAAAATTAAGCATTGGATCAACACAAAATTAGGCATTGTATTTCAGCAACAAACTTTTTGGAGGAAACTGTAATGCAAATATATTTTTTAAGTTTGTAATGTTAAGTTTTGTAATAAGAGATTAAATTAGTTTCTTGCATTATGGCTTGCCAACCTCCCAACTTGGAGTACCATTAAAGTTTAATTTAAACTAACTTCACATCCTTTTTTTTAATTATCTGATCTTCTAACAGAGTTATCATTGCAAATTTCTAGCTTAGTATAGATACATCAGCTTGCCTGCTGGTGTAAATTCTAACTACAACTTTTTTTTTGACAATATTTATACCTTCTTCTTACATATCATAAAAAGAAAGGATATTGAGTATTGAATGAATTTTTAAAAGCAATTAACAAACATCATGGAGTCATCTATATAATACATGGAATTTTAAAACTAAAATGTGTCATCTATAGAGCAGTAAAAAATATTAAAAAAAAAACTATGTAGATAAAACACTATTGATTATTTGATTAACAATGACAATCACCAAGACTAGAAGATAATGGAAAACTCAAAAACTGGAAAACTGGAAAACACATATCGTTTCAGTTGCAGTCGCCCCTGATTTGAATGATCGTGATTTGAACAATCGAGAGAAGGAAGAATCGAAGTAGAAAGAATAACAGAAGGCGTTGTTTTGTGTAAATTGAAACGTCCTTGTGGAATTGTTGATTGTGGCGTGCGTTTTCTGTACTAGAAATCTAGAATTGGGGCCCTTTGGAATTGGGGGCCTTAAGCCCTTGCTTAGTTTGATATAAGTTAAGGCCGACCCTGACTTCATATTCAATGTTGCAAAAATAGCCCAGAATTTCAACCTCAATAATCCTATAATATGTGTGGCATTCTCGTTTTCAAGGTCCAAAATCGGATACTTGGACACCAATGCATCCATCTCTTTAATCTTCTTTTGAATCCTTTTCGAAAAGTGAGTGGGCTTAACTCGAATCACAGAGGTCCAAACATCGATGCACCCTATATAAAACCCTAACTCCTCACCATTTATGAACCCTGTTTTTAATCCAACTTAACGCCCATCGTCTTTTCCAGAGGCAAAACCGGTGTCATAGCCTTCTTGGAAGCCTTCTTTTAAGTGGGTGTCTTCTAAATTTAGACATGGGCCAAATATATCATAAAGATCCATGGTTTTCTAGAAGGGTGTAAACATGAGAAAATGTGATTTAGTTGATGGGTAAAATGGTCATTTATCTCATTCAAATGGTTTATTAACTTTATTCGGTGCCTAGAAAGGAACAATATTTGTTCATCCATCCCTCCAAAAAGAGTGGCCAGATATGTCATCAATATCAATCATAAAGAAGAGAAAATATGATTTAGTCAAGGGTAAAATGGTCATTTACTCTCATTCCGACGATCTATTGAGTTGAGTCCAAAAACAAATGATTCTAGCACTCCAAACAGAGTGGCCAAACATGTCATCAAGATCCATACAATATAAGTTTTCTTCAAGGGCATAAAGAAAAGGAAATATGATTTACTCAAGGGCGAAGTGGCCATTTACTCTCATTAAGAAAAAATATGACATTTATTCCTGACACGTCATTTATCCATGCAACATTCAATAGGGAAAAAATAAAAAATAAATAAAGAACAACCCTCACTTCATTTAGGATAAGTTAATATGATCATGGTTGCAAAGAAGTAGAAATAAGTAGGCAGTTTAGAACTAAATTTCGGGAAAAAAATCCAAACTTGAATTCATAGCAGATCTGCCAGATCATGAATGCCAACCCAATTCTCAAGATTGAAAAGTCAATCATATCATGGATTTGCTTGAACATTTACATTATCTATGTCAAACTGAACCATTGAGAAAACGGAAAACCATCTATAGAATAAAAGAAGGTAAAAAAGAAAAAGCAGTTTATATGGCAAATTCAAGTGTTTACATGTAGAAACAGACATTTTCTAAATAACATTTGGCATAAACAAGACTGTAACAAGATAGAGTTACGAACAAGTAAATTCATATGAACTATAGGGATAATCATGCTTAATTTAGAGTTTACAAAATTGAAAATCTCATAATGTCACAAAAATGAAAAGCTAGAATTTATCCCAAAAAATTAAGTCATGTACTTTAGGGTATATAACTTACATCTTTGATATAAAACATCACAAAACTACTAAAGTAATTCAAGTAATTTGGTGTTTAAATAAAACTAAACAACGAGAATTAGGTTAACTTACTTGAAACTTCAGACCAGAAGACAGGATATTCAGAGTTCAGAGAGAAAGATATAGGCAAGACAGAGACGCGAGAGAACGAACAAACTCACCGAGTCTGGAGTCTGGAGTCAATTAGTCAATTAAGTTATTGTTGATGGTGTAACAACCCGAAATTTCCGTACCACTTCTTGTAACTCTTTCATAGTTCAATTCAAGCAACCAATCGTTGTTTCCAAATTCAATTCCGATTTTCTTGTTTAATTAAGTCATTAACTTGTACGTATCTAAAATGACTTAATGGATGTCTTAATACATTTAGAAATCATTTTAACACCCCATATTAGTGATCGGAATATTTCTAGAATTTACCATATCGGGTTACGGCAACCTAATCGGGTACGACCAAAAGCCTCGCCTAACGCCGATATCGGATAGAATTCCACCGTGTCCAAAACTTAGACACTATATAATGTGTTCTAAGCCTCTATTTGAAGCTTTTGGCTTCATCTCACTACTCTCTCTCTAACCTCTCTCCTCATCCAAATCAAAGGTCCAAAAACAAAGATTTAAGGCTCCAAATCAAAGAGGTAACATCCCTAACTTGTTATCTAACCTCTTTAGCCTTCAAATTGATGTTTAAATTAGGATTTAGGACCTGGAACATGTGTTTATGGCCAAGGATGAAGCTTGGGCCGTAAACACACAATAATGGGGTTTTTGAGCCATTTAACCCTTCTAAATCATAGTTGGGACTTAGATATGACTTTGAGGCTTACAGACCTGGACTTGGAATGCATTAAACATGCATTTTGAGGGAAAAACAAGAGTTTACGGCCAAGGCATGTGCTTGGGCCGTAAACTCCTCAAAAATGGGGATTTAACACCTTAAAACACGTCAAAATGTCGTGTAACTCAACCAATAGCCTTGTGGTAAATCCTAGAACCATCTAAAAATAGTTTGGGGGTTTGTAACATATCAAAAATGACACATATAAGAGTTTATGGCCTCGGCACATACCCTTTGGCTGTAAACTCATAAAACCATGTCAAATCATGCCCCTAATTCACCCCAAAGGCTTGGAAAATTTTCTAGAATCACATGTGATTGTTTTAAGTGCCATAAATTAATTATTCATGAACATGGGAGAGTTTACGGCCATGGTATGTATACTTGGGCCGTAAACTCCCAATTTGATGTTAATTGATGCCCAAAAGTGATACCAAGCCTTGGAAAATTAATTTGAATCACATGTGATTGTCCCTTATACCTCAAAATCAATTATTCTTGACCATAGTAGAGTTTATGGCCGTAAACTCCATGTTTAGGGCCATAAAATCCCTTTTAAATGGTATTATTTCATTCAAACTATTCCAAGGCATTTTAGTAAGTCATTTCAACAATCCCCAAGTCCAAATAAGCCATTAAACCTTCACAACCACACCCACATGAGTTCACGGACATGAACTCATGTATGTATGTGTTATGTGGTTGTAAACTCACTTAAATGTTTACTCTTGGGGAGTAAACTCAAGTCCCAAGTCCATAGTACCAATACACGTCCGTAGATGTCACCCGGGTCACTCCAAACGCTCGTTTTGAGGTGTTTAACCTCGTTGGAGTGTAATGTTCCATATAATTAGTGAATGTATCCCTAATTGAATATATATGGAAATTATTTCATTTTACATAGGGACATCGCGAATAATCAAGCCCCGAACCCACGCTTAGTGTCCGAAACAGTTGAAATTCCGAGTCTCGTGAGTTCATAACCCTACCCTTTTTCACTGTTTTCACTGTTTTCAGGGGGGAACACAAGCAAAGTACAAGGGATTACTTGTACTCAAAACATGTTTTCAAATGTGTGTTTCATATTTTATATGCTTTTAACACTGATTACTACAACTGATAACCGTTTGAACATGCAGATGACGTAACATATATTTGTGAAATGGGTTTTAAACTGTTATGTTTTACATATATTTCACAAATGGCTTTCCACATTTTATCAGTTAAAAGCATGAAGTTAGACATTTGAACATAATACCTGTACACTGTTTTGTCCTCGGTAACACTCCACATATATACGCGAGTGGAGGACTATCATATTACTACTAGTAAATCTGTTAATCCTGTATGATTGGAGATACGTCCTCGGTGAACACTCCAAAGAGATACGCGAGTGGAGGACTACACTCGTAACCAGAATCTCTGGGATTTAGAGAGCGTGACTTGAGTGTATAGATCTATACGGGGCTGACTACCCCACACCTGGCTGCTAGCTACAGTCGAACTGAAATGGTTCAAGGGTAACGAAAGTCATACGTATGTGGACTACTTATTGTCACAGGTTTAGTCCATTGTATGGTTATGGAACTCGCAATTAGGATAAAAGAGATTTACTTATAGTAATAATGAACAACCTTATACAATTCACAAGATAACCAGGTTTCGGTATACATATTTCACATCGGTAACTAATAATCAGGAAAGTATGGGACTTTCCTGGGAAACCTTGTACATAACCAGGTCAAACATGAATATATCTTTTACAAAGGTAACCAACATTCAGGAAAGTATGGGACTTTCCTGGGGAACATTGAACATAACCATATTTTACAGATACATCTTTTACATTGATAACCAACTTTCAGGAAAGTACGGGACTTTCCTGGGGAAAACATTTACATAACCAGAAAGGGTAACAAATCAGATAACCTTACTTTACATCTTTTACAATTGGTAAAACAATCAGGAAAGTATGGGACTTTCCTGGGAATACATTGGTACATAACCAGAACAGTACGTCAATCCAGATAACCTAACTATACATATTTGCAAGAGAAAACATGTTTTTCATTGTACAACTTTACTTTACATGTTGACAATGTTGGATAAGGTGTCTAAGTCCATAACTTATTTGGTATATACTTGAACCGACCGGCATGGTCCATTTGGGTTGCATCTCATCCAAACTATTATGGATAATTTTATGAGAGTTAGACACATATGTTTATTAATATATTATGGGTTATAATATATTAATATGAAGTTATGTTATTTAATTAGTTTTAATCTTAAATTAATTATGAATTAATTTAGAGATTAAAAGGAAGACTAATTAAATTATGGGCTATTTGTTTTATATAGTGTGGGCTAATACTCATTTGCTAATAGGCTAGGCTTATATGGAAGTCCATGGATGATCCATGGAGCTTTTAACCCATGGATCCTTGGAAAAGGAAAAGACATGGGTTATTAGGGTTTCACCCTAACCATGCACACTATATGAGCATGCTTATAGAGCATGAAATGGAGCCTAAGAGAAAACTAGTGAACTAGTGTGTGTGTGTGTGTGCATGTGTGTTGCCGATTTTATACAAGGTGTATACTCTCTCAAAGTTTTCCAAGAGTTTGTGGTGTTTGTGATTCCATTTGAGGCATTCACACTATTGGTGCTTGGCCCTCAAACTCCTTAGAACCAAACTCACCAAAAGGTATGTAATCTCTTCTAACTCTTTTATGTTGAAATGTTCCCCATGCCATGTTAGATAGGTTATAAACCTTGGAAAATTATTATTTTTCATGTATTTAGACGAACATAGATCCAAGGTTTATTAGGGTTGCATGCACACTTAGGAAGTGTTAGATTGCTCAAAACCCAACAGTGGTATCAGAGCCTAGGCTTGCTTGTTTGATACTTGATGCTAAATAGTGAAAAAAGTCGAAATCGTTGCTGTCAGCATGGTGGACTCGCCGAGTCCATTGGGGGGACTCGACGAGTCCAAGGCAAACTTCAACCTACTCGACGAGTCAGTTCATGCACTCGACGAGTAGGATCGAAAAAGTGCAGATTCTCGACTTTTGCTGCTGGAAATGGACTAGAGACATTACCCTAAATTGTTTTGGTGTTATAAAACTTATTTTAGTTGGTGTAATGGTTGTTCTAATCCATTTACAATAGCATATATCGAAATTCCATGATTTTATGTGTTCATATAATTCTTGAATTTTTGATGATCATGTTCATGTTCTTATGAATTTAGAAAATGATAGGAATTATTTGCTGAATTGTTTAGAATTAATTCTTGATCATTTATGTGTTTTAATGGGATTGATAATTTGTCCTCAAGTTATGGATTACCAAAGGTCACTTTTATTTAACACACACTTAAAACACATAAGTTACATGAAAATGAAGAGTCTTCATTTTTATGAACCTTTAATTCATAAGTTATGAAATGAAGAGTTTTGCAAAGTTACAAAACTTGCCCTCAAGTTTTGGAATTTGTAAAGTTTCACACACTTTAATAAACTTTAATTCCAAACCTTAGAGTTTTAATAGTTAAAATTCAACCCTTATACTATTTATACCATTAATGGTTAATTATTATATATATGTATAAGAACAAGTCGTTATACCGTTAGTAGGCCTCATTCACGAAGCCGGTCTATAAGGTGGGTATAAGGTTGTTGCCTATAAAATGGCGACTTGATGGGTGTATACTCTCACCCACCGCTTGCTTGATCGGTGGAGGGTCGTTAGCCGAATGGGTAGAACAATGACTTTAAATCCTCATTAAAAGTATAATGAATATTATAAAGTAACTAAACTCTTTTAATTCCCAATCTTAGTTATTTTAGGAAAATGTGAACATGGTGCTAGTCCATGGAATTCACACTTTGTACCTTACCAAGTCGTTGGTGGAGCGTGTGTGGTTAACCAGCACACTAACTAGGACTAGTAAGGATCACGAAGGGTGACTTAATGTTTGTCATAGATCAATGGAGTGTGTGTGGTTAACCGGCACATTGATTAGGTGATAATATTAAGGGTACCAAGTGAATTAGCATGGTTATTCACACCTTGTTTTGTGATCCTGGGCATCCCAGTCACAAAACTTGAAGGGCACAATCGAGATTGAAACATGCCATTGAAAAGTTCAATGAATCTCAAAAGATTCTAGGAATTTCAAGTCCAATTAAACCTAATAAATAATTTCGTTTTCATGGTGGAAATTGGTGAATCGTCATTCACCTACCTTTCAAATATATTATTACTTAGATTACGGCATCCCTCTTCTAAGTGTAATATATTGTGATTGGATCCTAGCCTTAATATTACATTTGGGTGTCTTATTAAGGATCCTACATATATCTAATCTAAACTTACTCTCTTTTCAGATGTCTTCCAACACTAATGCTTCAGGCTCTAACCCAACTGGTTCTTTCTCTCTCATGAATCTTTGTGGGAGGGTCATCTTTGATGGTTCCAACTACATGGATTGGATTAGGAATATCAAGATGGTTACTCGTTATGAGGACAAAGAATATGTCCTCGATAAGGAGTTAAAAGAACTTGATGAGTCTACTGCTACTCCTGAGGAGATCGCTGAATTCAGGACTCATGAGAGAGATGCTACTAAGGTGGCATGTATCATGATGGCCACGATGACAGCCGAGCTCCAAAAGTCATATGAAGATTTCTACCCTTTTGAAATGCACTAAGACCTGATGGAAAGGTACCATCAGAGTGCTCGTCAGGAGCGGTATGAAATAATCTCCTCCATAATAACTACCCGCATGAAGGACGGTGAATCCGTCACGGGCCACATGCAAAAGATGCAAAGGTATGTGGACCGTTTGCTGAAGCTGAATGTTAACATCCCTGAGGAGTTGGCAATTGTCATCATTTTGCACTCCTTGCCTTCTTGTTATGATCATTTTCGAATGACATATCATATGAACAAGGAGGAAGTTACCCTCAGCAAGCTTCAAGGACTCTTGAAGACCGCGGAATCCGGTCTTAAGGGTAAAGCGGTTGTTACCTCTACTACTCCTACTCCAACATCTACCCCTGTTTTAGCTATTGGGCAAGGCAAAGGGAAGAAGAGGAAGCACCCTTCAAAGGGTACCAAGGCAAAGTCTCTTGAAGGCTCCTCATCATAGACCAAGAGCGGTTCTGCCACTCCTTCTACCATTCCCAAGGATGCTGAATGCTTTTAATGCCATGAAAAGGCACACTGGAAGCGAAACTGCCCTAAATACTTGCAGGATCTAAAGGATGGGAAAGTGAAACCCACCCATGCAGGTATTTACACTATATTGTCTAATTACTCAACATATTCTAATTCTTGGGTGCTTGATACAGGATGTGGTATTCACATATGTTCTGATTTGCAGGGCCTAAGAAGAAGTGAGAATGTGGAGCACGGGAAGATAAACTTGATCATGGGGAATAGGAAGGCTTCACCTGTTTCCAAGATTGGAGTTTATACTTTGTTGCTGAATAATGGGTTAAAATTAGATTTGAATAAAAGTGTGTACTCGTCTGAAATGGTGAGGAATATTATTTCTTTTCATGCATTGTACAAACAAGCTTTTACCTTTTCGTTTGATAATGAATGTGGTGGTATTAATGCTTTCTTTAATAATGTGTTTTATTTTAAAGCGTTACATTGTGATGGTGTCTATGAAACTGTGTCGATTGTAGACAACTTAGGAAATAATGTGTTGTATATTGATTCTTCTACTAGCCTAGATAAAGCATCATTGTGGCATTGTCATCTTGGACATGCAAACAAGAAACGCATAGGCCAACTCCAAAAGAGTGGAGTCTTTGAATCATTTGACCTTAAATCGGATGATAATTTTGAATCTTGTCTACTTGGAAAGATGACAAAATCACCCTTCACTGGAACTTGTGAGAGGGGTGAGGGTTTGTTGGACCTAATACTGATGTATGTGGGCCATTCAAAACCGCCACAAGGGATGCTAATCGGTATTATGTGACTTTTATTGATGATTTTAGTAGATATGGGTATGTCTACTTAATCAAACATAAGTCAGAAACCTTTGAAAGGTTTAAGGAATTCAAACAGGAAGTAGAAAATCAATTGGGCAGGAACATTAAGATGCTTCGATCCGATCGAGGTGGTGAGTATCTTAGCACCGAGTTCGTTGACTATCTTAAGGAGTGTGGGATTGTCTCACAATTGACTCCTCCCAGGACACCACAACTGAATGGTGTAGCTGAGAGGCGTAATCGAACTTTGTTGGACATGGTTCGCTCTATGATGAGTCGAGTTTCGTTACCAATCTCTTTTTGGGGGTATGCCTTAGAGATTGCCGCCCATATCCTTAATCTAGTCCCTACAAAGAAGGTTACCAAAACACCTCATGAGATGTGGACTGGGAAGGTTCCCAATTTGGACCACATCAAAATTTGGGGCTGCGAAGCTTTCGTGAGGCGTGAAACTCATGATAAGCTTGAACCCCGAAGTGAAAGGTGTATTTTCATCGGCTACCCACAGAAATCCTTCGGCTACCTCTTCTACAGACCCAGTGAGAATGTGGTCTTTGTAGCACGAAGAGGGATCTTTCGCGAGAAAGAATTTATAAGCCAAGGAGACAGTGGGAGGCAGATTGATCTTGAAGAAATTCAAGAATCAATTGGTGAAGGAACCTCAGACACTAGCAATCAACCTGAGGAGGAAACTCCTGTTGATCCAGCTGACGAGTCTGTACCTCCAAGGCGTTCCACACGGGTTAGGAACACACCTTCGTTTTATTATGGCTTCCATATTACTACGGAAGGTGATACGTTTATTAGTGATAGTACACTGGTAAATTTGGATGAACCCAGCAGTGTTAAGGAAGCCATGGCAGGCCCGGAGTCTGCTAAATGGAAGGAGGCTATGGACAGCGAGATACAGTCCATGTATGACAATCAAGTTTGGAACTTGGTTGACAATGTACCAGGCTATAAAACAGTCGGGTGCAAATGGATCTTCAAGAAGAAGACATACATGGAAGGAAAAGTGCATACTTATAAGGCTCGACTGGTTGCGAAGGGTTTTACTCAAACTCAAGGTATTGATTATGATGAAACCTTCTCGCCGGTAGCAAAGATTAAGTCTATTAGGGTTATGTTAGCCGTTGCAGCATTTCATGATTATGAAATATGGCAAATAGATGTCAAAACCGCTTTCCTTAACGGAAAGTTGGTTGAGGATGTGTACATGAATCAGCCAGAGGGTTTTGTCAGTGCAGAGTACCCTAATAGAGTATGCAAGCTTGAGAAATCTATTTATGGATTAAAACAAGCATCTCGTAGCTGGAATCTTTGTTTTAATGAGAAGGTAAAAGAGTTTGGCTTCTTGAGAAGCGAAGATGAGTCTTGCATGTATGTCAGAGCTAGTGGGACTATAGTTAGCTTCTTGGTACTGTATGTGGATGACATACTACTCATAGGAAATGACATCCCAACCTTGCAGGAGGTTAAGTCCTGGCTTGGGAAGTGCTTTGCTATGAAGGACCTAGGGGAGGCTACCTATATCCTAGGGATAAAGATATTAAGAGAAAGGAGTAGAAGACTAATTGGACTTAGTCAGAGTACCTACTTTGATAAGGTGTTGAAAAGGTTCAACATGGAGAATTCCAAGAAAGGAGATTTACCGATCCAAAGCAATACCAAACGGAGTAAGACTCAGAGTCCGAGTACAGAGGCAGAGATAGCTGAGATGAGCCAATTACCGTATGCTTCCGCAATTGGCTCGATCATGTATGCTATGACTTGTACCCGTCCTGATGTGGCATTTGCTTTGAGCATGGTCAGCAGGTATCAGGGTAACCCTGGCAAGGCTCATTGGACAGCGGTAAAGAACATTCTCAAGTACCTGCGGAGGATTAAGGATTGGATCCTTACCCTTGGTGGAAGTGATGACTTGAGAGTATTAGGGTATAGTGATGCTGGTTTTCAGACTGATAGGGATAATTTCCGCTCTCAGTCGGGCTGGATCTTTACCTTAAATGGAGGGGAAATTTCTTGGAAGAGTTCCAAGCAGGAGACGGTGGCTGATTCGACTTGTGAATCAGAGTATATAGCAGCGAGTGAAGCAGCGAAGGAGGCGATATGGCTAAAGAACTTCATCGGAGACCTTGGAGTTGTACCAGCTATTAAGGAACCTATAGAGATTTTCTGTGACAACAATGGTGTGGTTATCTTAGCCAAGGAACCCAGAGATCATGGCAGATCCCGACACATTGACAAAAAATATCACTTCATAAGACACAAGATTGAAGAAGGACTCCTTGTGACAAGGAGGATATCGTTGGATGAGAATCCTGCAGATCCCCTTACGAAGGGACTGACGAGGGTTAAGCATTTTCAGCATGCGAGACGCATCGGGCTGAGGGACGATATTAGTTTTACAAATTAGATAGTTTTCCTGAAACTTGTAAAATGTAATCGACGTTTGATGATGAATAAAATTTGTGATCTATTTATGAGTAAAGTGTTACTATCATTGTCAATTATTTACTATTGTTTCAGTTTTGCATGTTTTGACTTCCAGAATAATTAATTTATTCAAACCTCCACAATCGATCATACGTCGGAAGTAGGTATGAATCAAGATTGTCATGAATTGGGTTTGTAGATGCCTTAAAGGTGTTTAGACATGGCAATGGTTGCTGCAACATTCATGAGTACTCATAAGTTATGAGTATTGGTATAAACCCACGCTCACTTGTATCACTTCATGGAATTTATCTCGAGTGATCGTGAGATGATAACATCATATAAATCTTTAAACCTAGAGATATGAGTTGTTACCTATGAGTTGGTTGTGCATTGATTGCACGTAAACACATCAGTAACTTGATGTTATAAAACATGCCTTTATGTACAATTCAATAAGTAGTAGAACAAGCATATCAGTCGAAGTTTATCTGTTCCTTCTATAAATAGAAGCGATATCTGGGCCCCTCGATGATTTGGTGTTGACCCATGTACCAGGTCTGGTCAGAACTAAACCGATGTGTTCAGTGAAGTTCTTCGTCAAACAAATCGGAAAATCGAGAAACAACTGCTAGACAATAAGCAAGACATAGTTCCATGTCTTTGTCCAGCTGATATCATTAGAACAGAGGATTATGTGATCACTTATCTAAAATGGCGCTTCATAGTTCAACAGAGTCTTCAAAGTTCGAGGGAGTTTTCGAGAGCTACGATTGCTGGTTGGTTCCTGAAGTTATAGGCAAATACAGTTATTAGACTTATCCAAGTGGGAGTCTGTTGGATAAGGTGTCTAAGTCCATAACTTATTTGGTATATACTTGAACCGACCGGCATGGTCCATTTGGGTTGCATCTCATCCAAACTATTATGGATAATTTTATGAGAGTTATACACATATGTTTATTAATATATTATGGGTTATAATATATTAATATGAAGTTACGTTATTTAATTAGTTTTAATCTTAAATTAATTATGAATTAATTTAGAGACTAAAAGGAAGACTAATTAAATTATGGGCTATTTGTTTTATATAGTGTGGGCTAATACTCATTTGCTAATGGGCTAGGCTTATGTGGAAGTCCATGGATATGGATCCTTGGAAAAGGAAAAGACATGGGTTATTAGGGTTTCACCCTAACCATGCACACTATATAAGCATGCTTATGGAGCATGAAATGGAGCCTAAGAGAAAACTAGTGAACTAGTGTGTGTGTGCATGTGTGTGGCCGATTTTATACAAGGTGTATACTCTCTCAAAGTTTTCCAAGAGTTTGTGGTGTTTGTGATTCCATTTGAAGGCATTCACACTATTGGTGCTTGGCCCTCAAACTCCTTAGAACCAAACTCACCAAAAGGTATGTAATCTCTTCTAACTCTTTTATGTTGAAATGTTCCCCATGCCATGTTAGATAGGTTATAAACCTTGGAAAATTATTATTTTGCATGTATTTAGACAAACATAGATCCAAGGTTTATTAGGGTTGCATGCACACTTAGGAAGTGTTAGATTGCTCAAAACCCAACAGATAAACGATAACCAACCTTTTTAAGAAAATATGGGATTTTCTTGGTGTGCGTAACATTTCAGAAACAGAAAGGAAACTTGAACAATTTCACAAACAAAAACCGCTTATGAACTCACCAGCGTTATGCTGATTTTCAAACCGCTTGTGTTCTCAGGTCAACGTTAGAACAGGTACCTGAAGATCCTTTTTTCTTGAAGACGGAGTACTCAGAAGACCCGTTTCATTTTGTTCATATATATATTCTATGTATCACAATTGTACAAACTTTACTTTTGAAACAACTGTAAAACTTTTCTTATGTAATGTAATGGTTGTTTTACTTTACTTACTATATGCATTGGATTTGATACTCAACGTGGAGTCCGCCTCGGAAATGTTTCCGCCTTCGGTTTTCGGGGTGTGACAGATGGGCTTATGGACTCTCAACTAAATATTGGATCGACATTTGGATCCGCCTCATGTTATTGATATATTTTGGTGAGGATGAAAAATTAGGTAAGAACAAAGAAACAAGGTTTCACTTTTTTTTTCTTGATGGATTTGAGTGATTAGTATTTTTATCATTATTATTATAGATGAAATGTAATTTTAATATATTTTTATCAAAACAGGGTTGGCCCAAACAATGAAAACCTAAACGATTGGGCCCATATTTCTAAAAGAGCCAAAAAATTTAGCTACATAGTGGTCATTTTATAAATAAAAAAAAGAACAAATTATTGAAATTGTCCATGTGGTTTGTCAAAATTATGTTTTTAGTCCATATCTTACTTTATGCATTCAGATCGTCCCTATGTTTTGGTTTTGTTACGGTGTAGGTCCTTACCTTATAAAAAATTTACTTCTAGTTTTTTGCCCATAATAGCAACATTCTTATACTTCTTCACCGATAATAACAATTTATTTTATATATTTTTACCAATAACATGCATATTCCACATACTCCACCTCCATCACTGATACAACCACTCATCACCACCTAAACGTTAAAAGCAAATATACCTAACACTTGCAATAAATTAAAATGACAACAAATATATCAAAATATGAAATTAACACAACCTTGAAAAAATCAATTGATTCTTCAACCACCCATCCTCGTCTACATTAGAATTAACCCTTATTTAGAAGAATCTATTCATTTGTTTTTGTGACCTCATGTTTTTCCAAATCACATTGTAGTCAAATTTATGGATTTACATACTTATTGAATAAAAAATGAAAATCAATAGAAAATATAACATCCATTTTGTGAATATGTAACATTTACATTCTCTATGTCAAAATGAACCATTGAGAAAACGGAAAACCATCTATAGAACAAAAGAAGGTGAAAAAAAAATAGTTTATATGGTTGATTCAAGTGTTCTACACGCAGAAACAATCATTTTCCAAATAACATTTGGCATAAACAAGATTGTAACAAGATAGAGTTACGAACATGTAACACTTGGTTCTTGGTATGCATTTAACTCAATAATTTATTCCTTTTAGAAGGGCAACTCGACGAGTTCGTGGCCCTAACTCGTTGAGTAGAGGGTAGAAATTGCACATGTCTTAAGCAGTCTACTCGAAGAGTTGAGAGCCCAACTTGACGAGTAGGGTTGTCAGGGTGATACCCTAATTTCAGGGCTTTGCACCCTATTTAAGCTCCTTAACCCCCACCTCTTAGCCTTATTTCTAGCCTCCAAGTCCCAAACCCAAATCCACGAAAACCCTATAACATTTTGTGAGTGTGTGAGCCATTTTTGAGTGATTTTGTGTACTCTTGAAGCTAGAAGAAAAAAAAGGAGCTAGAAGGTTCAAGGAGAAGATAGTAAATCCAAGGATTTCGTTACATCCTCATCATTTTCTGGTAATCAAGTTTCTATCTTGGTCATTATTTTTGTCCAAGAAGCTTGATTTATGGGACATGGACGTCCCAAGTTGATAATATTTTAGATATAGGATCATTAAGGGCTACTTTGGCATAAAGGTGCAAAATTTATGCCTTTGGAGCCCATGCAAGCCTTAAGGGCGAAATTATGGCCTTTCAAGCCTCAAAAAGACCATGCATGTAAGGAAAAGGGGGACTTTACGTGTCCAAGTAGTGTTAGGGGTTTAGATCTGGGGTTATAAGACTTAGTTTGGTGTAAGGATGGCTTAAGGACCAAGTTCTAGGTCCCAAGGAATTAGGGTTTGAGCTAAACCCTTTAAGAAGAGGTATTAATAGGTAAAGTTGGAAGATTTACCTTTAAAAGGACATTTTTTGGGTTTATGTGAGGTATGAAGCTTGGATCTGAAGTATAAGGGCTTAATCCATTAAGGTAGAAAAAACAGACATGGGAACTCGACAAGTCCAGAGTGGGACTCGACGAGTCGATTCGACTTGTCCCGATCATGTACCTGGTAGAACTCGGCAAGTCTATGAAGGGACTCGTCGAGTTGACTCGGTTTGTCACGAGTCTGAATAGTGTAGGAACTCGACGAGTTAGGAGATAACTCGACGAGTTGCGTCGACTGGGAGTTGACCTCGAATTTGACTTTGACCATGGTGTTGACTTTGACCAGGGGTAAAGTAGTCATTTTACCCTAAGTTGTATTATCATATTTTGACTAAGTGTTTTTGTGAAATCAATAGCCGAGGAGTCGTTGGAGCAGCCGTCAGAGATTCCTCATACGAGATTTCACGTTTAGCATACGAGGTGAGTTTTCTCCTTTAGGAACGAGTCTAAGGCACCAAGTTTGGCCCTTTTATATAGTAGTATTTCCAGATTACAATCAGATGTCAGGCCGGGCCCGATTTAGGTTATATGCTTTGTTGGGTTTCGCTCAGATGCCGGGGCGGTCCTGAGGAATGCTTGTATGCTTGATGTGTTTGTGATTCTTGCATGTGTTTGTGATTCTTGCATGTGTTTGTGTTTGCATGTTTTTGGGATCCGGACTGATGTCGGGGCAGTTCTCGAGGAATGTTCGTATGTTTCCGGATCCTGGTCCGATGTCGGGCAGGGCCTGAGGAAAGCTTATATGTTAGTGATATATGATTATGTTATGTACTAGTTGATATGCTCACATGTATGCCAAGATAGGCTCGATGTCGGGCGGGGCCCGATGCCGAATAGGGTTTGATGCCAGGAAAGTCGATGTCGAGCCTGACTCGATATAGCAGGGGCGGGCCCCAAGATATGTTTATGCGATATGTATATGGCATGTGGTAGTTGGGGAGACGCACTAAGTTTCGTGCTTACAGTTTTCAGTTTTGGTTTGAGGTACTTCCACCAGCAATGAACTTTGGAAGTCAATAAGATATGATTTCTAGACGTTTAGCAGGTTTTTTAATATGTGTTAAAGCTAGTGGGAGCATAAATGTTATGCTGGAATGGATATAATCATCATGTTAGTGGGAGCATGATTATTATTTTAAGTGTTGCAAGTTAGCAATATTAATTATAGAAAACAAAAGTTTCACTTTGCAAAGTTGCAGGGGTTAAAAAATTTGTTTTGCTATATTAAGGGAGATAATGTTATACTTTGTTTCCAATCTAAAAGCTTAGATCGAGAAATTTTAATCAAATTTAGTCAAGAATATATTAACTGCGTTCTCAAAAATTCGATTATGATTACGACATCCCTTTTCATAGTTCGAATTGTGAGAATGTGGCAAATAGGAATATTGTGGCAAATGGCTGATAAAGTATCATACGTTTATGTAAAACATTATGAATCGTGTCTCATACTCTTATGGTATAGGATCGATTGCATATGCTGTAATATTTGACCGTTCTAAAAATTTTTCAAATGCCTAGGGCATTAAGAGGGAAAGGGAGACTAGAACCGGATTGGACTAAAATAATTAAACAACTGTCAACGACAATCTAAGGTTCGCCAAGGATTGGTCGCTTGTGGAACAGTTGGAGGTATAGTCATGGATGGGCCATATTGACATTATTATGAATAGGTAAGATTCTATTTAGAATGATTTGTCATATGGCAAATATGGAAATGTTTCCATATTAGGAGTTGGACGTTAAGAATTTATGTCTAGATTAGAAACTTTTATGCAAGAAGGATGTTCAAAGGAATGTAGTTTGAATGTGAGACTTCACATATATGGGATTGTCTTGTAACAATCTTCAATAGAGTACTTTGTAATTTCATTGGTAAAGTCTTTGTGACTTTGGCGCTGTGACATTACAAAAGGACCGTTACATAAAATGTTAAATGCTAACATATTCTAGTAGTGGCAAGAATTTTGTATTCTTACACTAATGATTAGGATTAGGAATTGTGAAATAAGCATCATTGTAAATGTGTTCATTTGATGTATTTCACAAAGTAAGGACCATAGGTAAACATAGTGTGCATGCTTGATGCATGGACAATTGTTGTTATAATTCAAGTAAGAGGTTGATTACCTGAAACAACAAATAATGAGTAATCAATGTGGAGATTAAATAAAATGTTTTATTTATACCCAATGGTTTGGGGCAATATAGGATTAGTATTATTCTTGTGTTTCACTTTGCATGTTTTGACTTCCCGAATAATAAGATTATTCAAATCCTCCACAGTCGCGCATACTCTGAAAGTAGCTATGAAAGAAGACTGTCATGAATCCGTCTGTAGATTGTCTAAAGTGTTTAGACATAGAACAAGTTTGTTGCAGAGTTCATGAGTGCTGTTATAAGATTAGAGTAGTGGATTAAACCCACGCTCACTTGGATCGCTTCATGGATTTTATCACGAGTGATTGGTGAGATGATAATATCTTATATTCTTAAAACCGAGATTTGTGATTTGTATTCTACAAGTCGGTTGCACCTTGATAATATGTAAACGCACCAGTAAATTGGTGTTATAAAACATATTGCTGTGTGTGATTTGATGAGTAGGTACAAGCGACCATTTGAGTCGAAGTTTATCCGTTCCTTTTACCCAACGTGGGATAAAAGCAATATATGTGGGCCCCTTGATGATTTAGTGATGACACCCTAAGTGCTTGGCAAAGCCAGGACTAAGTTGATGTGTTCAATTGTAGTCTATTGTCAGTCATCATAAATCGGAAATCAGGAAACAACACATGAACAGAGAGTATGATTAAAATCCATGTCTCAGTTTATACGATATCTAAAATGGAGGAATATATGATCGCTTATCTAAAGGACAGGTTACTGATAAGATCAGAGTTCTACAGCGTCTTTGAGAGCTACGATTGCTAATCGGGTTGTACATGCAGTATAGTTACTACACTTATCCAAGTGGGAGATTGTTGGATTAGTGTCTAAGCCCGTAACTATATTTGGTATGTACTTGACCCAGTTATGCATGTTCCTTTTGGGTTGCCTTCACCAAAGAAACTTGATAGAATGATTTATGAAGAAAGAGGATTAATTATGATTTATTAATATATTGTAAGAATAATATATTAATGGAGAAATTGTAACGCCTGTGTTTCTGAGCTTGCCATTTTTAGCAACGTAATAGTCTAGGTTAACCTTTGTAACCCGTTTTGAAATAATAGAAGTGTATTATTTGAGTATTATGTGTTTTGTGCTTAATTGTTTAATTATGTGGTTTGATTAATTAAGAATAAAAATAAGCGCCAAAATTTAAGTGTAAAATAAACTTGATATCTTTAGATAACGTTGTAGTAGTTGAAACAAGGTTTCCGAAGATATAAAGAATGCCGAAATCCGAGTTATAAAGAAGAAGTTATGATCTGTTGAAGTTTCGCGACAGAAGCGGCAACGCTGAATGACGTAAAAAGTGAAATTGACGTTAGAGCGATATTTAGCCTTAGTGATCTAAACGAGAATCGAAGATCTCGTTGTTAGTATCAAAGCGATAAAAAGTTAGGCGAGAACGGACGTCAAACGAAGAAGTTATGAATTTATAACGAAATTTCCTGTCCTAGCCTACTAAAAATAAATAATAAAAATAAATTCAAAATTAGTCGACGGAATCTAAACGAGAGTTGTAGAGCGTAGCCTCACCTTCGCGTGGATATAAAGAAGGTCGAAAACGGAGTTCGTATGAAGAAGATATGATTTTCCGAAGTTTATTAAATAATTAATAATTAAATTTAATTATTAAATCCGGCCTTATCCGAAGGCGAGTCACCGGATTCATCCGGAGTACGCCCCGCGTACAGCGAAGAGTGTCGACACATCGGATGACGCATGCAGTGATGATTTCGGACGCCCGTACGCCCCATGTACAGGCTTACGCCCCGCGTAATCGAGGCTCCCAGCCTCCTATAAATAGGATGCGAGGGCAGCTGACTTCATTGCTATTTTTCTCCATTCTCTCTCCCGTTTTGCCTCGATTTGCGTGCCAGAAATACCCCGAAGCCCCGGTAATATTCCCGAGTCCCGAAGCAAGTCCCGAGATCCCGAAGATCCCGAGAAGCGCGGTTTCCGAGCCGAAGCTCTGCCTGCGAGAAGTTCGATTTTTGTAGAGATCTTCCAGATCTACTACTTTTGCAAGTCATAGTGTTGTCCGATCATCTTCTGATCAAGTGAGTGTATATTACCTTTCATAAACGCAATAATGAACTTGGGTGTTCATTCGTTGTATTCCATCCCCCTCATGGTTGCCTTATTTGACTTATATTGCTGAGGAACCCCTGCAGCATGTGTTGTCACCCCGATGAAAATATTCTTAGATTAGGTCCCTTGTGTTAGTTATTTTAGGGACATAAAGTGAGAATAACGGGAATGGGTAACTGGGTTATTGTTGGTTGATAATAATTAATTTAACTATTTATTGTGGGTTGAAAACCCTATATGCTCACCAGGCTCCCAAGCCTGACCCACTCAGTTTTATTTGTATTACAGGAAGTGGCGCAAGGGCGTAAGATGGATGAACCATCAAGTTGTTTTGTTTACAAGTCTGTATATGTATATATTTGTTGAATGACTTGTAATGTTATCGTTTATGCTTATTGGTCTGTATCGGAACATGACACCCCGAGTATTGATTATATAATGAAAATACATTTCTTTTATGAAATGCTTTGGTAAACATTGTTTTATCATGTTTGGTTTTTGGGAATAAATTCCGCAACTCTTTCAAATCAAAAGGGTTTACTCTGAAATTATTTTAAAAGCATAAATGAAAATCGGTCTTTTCTGGCCGAGATTTTGGGGATGTCACAGAAATCATATTATTTAAATTCATATTCGTCAAGAATTAATGAGAATTAATTATGCATGGTCCTTTTGGATTGCCTTCACCAAAGCAACTTGATAGAATGATTTATGAAGAAAGAGTATTAATTATGATTTATTAATATATTGTAACTTTGTAAGAACAATATATTACTGGAGAAATCATATTATTTGAATTAATATTAGTCAAGAATTAATGAGAATTAATTTTGTGGTTAAAAGAGATTAATTAAATAAAGGGGACTAAAACTGTCAAATGTATGATAGTTGAATTTCGGCTGTGAAATCCAAAGGAATAAGGGTGGATGAAATTTAGGAGGCTAGGCCATCAAATTTCGTCCATAGGGGCCTTATTCCAGAAGGTTCCTTGGACTGCTTAAGGCCTAAGCTATCCATTAGGGTTTTAGACCAAAAACCCTAACAACAAAAGTATATAAGGACCCCTAGGGCTAGGGAAATCGGCTACACTTGATCCTAAGGAACCCTAGAGCCGATTTTGCCTCTTATCCTTTTCTTCTACATCATTCTCTTGTTTGTGGTGTTTGTAAGCCATTAGAGGAGTGACACTTGTGACTCTAAGCTCCAAGACAAGAGCATTCAAGACATTCTTGAAGAGGTAATCATCTAGATCTATTCTTATATGTTAATTTCGAAATTCATATGCTAGATTAGGATTCTTGAGTCTTGGATGAATTGCATGTACAATAGAGAAACCTAGATCCAAGCATTATGGTTTGTATCAGCACGTAGGATGTTCTTTTGTATAAAACTCATCAGTGGTATCATAGCCTTGATTGCTTTCTATTGTATTGATGTCTTGTATGTTCATCTTGCTGGAAATCGTTTTTCTGCCCTCTGCCCGACCTGACTCAGCGAGTCCAAGGTCAGACAGAGGATATTTTGGGATTTTGAGCTATTTTGGCTTGCGATAATTACCAAAAACGTTTTTCATTAATAAAATCCGAATTTTATCAATATTTGGTGATTATCCTTACCAAAATAGAAGATAATTGTCAAAATTAAGATAATTACTTGTTTTATAGGATAAATATTAATTATGTGTAATTTTTTTTTTGAATTATCATGTGAGAAATTTAATTAGGTCAAATTTAGATAATTACCAATTATTTGATTAATTTAATTCTTTGTAATTTGATCTAGGTAGTTTTGAAAAGTTTTAAAACTTGTCCTCAAGTTTTGGAATTTATAAATTTTGATTAAAAGTTTAATTTTGAAATATTAAATTCTTAAACCCTAAGTTTTGAAATGTTTAAATTACACCCTTATGTTTTATTAAATTAATTAAGTGTATAATTAAAAGAGAGTTAATAAATCCATAGTGATATGGTTTACATTTAATTAAATTAAAAGTGTAATTTATCAGATTAGACCACCTAGTATTTTAAAGGGTTTAGGTCATTTTTGGTCACTTAACTTTTGGTTTTGTGTTCATTTGGTCACTTAACTCTTTTTAAGTTTTAAAAGGTCATCAAACTTTTGGCTTTGTGCTCATTTAGTCACTTAACTTTTGTTTTGATCACATTTAGTCACCAAACTTTTAAAATTATGCTCATTTAGTCACTAAACTTTTAAATTTTTTTAAAAGTGTAGTGACTAAGTGAGCATAATTTTAAAAGTTAGGTGACTAAATGAGCACAAATTTAAAAGTTAGGTGACTAAATGTGACCAAACCAAAAGTTAAGTGACTAAATGAGCACAAAGTCAAAAGTTTGATGACCTTTTAAAACTTAAAAATAGTTAAGTGATCAAATAAACACAAAACCAAAAGTTAAGTGACCAAAAATGACCTAAACCCTATTTTAAAAGTGTAAAATACACCCTTATACTATATATAAAATTAAAAGTCTAATAATATGTGTATAACTTAATGCTAGTCTTACCTTTAGTAGGCCTCATTCACGAAGCCGGTCTATAAGGGGGTATAAGGTTATGGCCTATAAAATGGTCGTTTAATGGGTGTCCACTCTCACCCACCGCTTCCTTGATTGGTGGAGGGTCGTTTGCCGAACGGGTAGGATAGGGCAAACCCTTTCCATTAAAAGTATAATGAATTATGAAGTAACTAAATGTTTTTTACAAAATTCCCAATCTTAGTTACATTAGGCAAAAGTGAATTTGATGCAATTCCATGAAATTACACTTTGTACCCTTGCGAAGACGTTAGTGGAGCATGTGTGGTTAACCGACACACTAAATGGTCACTAAGCAAAGGTGGCAAAGGGTGACTCGATGTTTGTCATAATTCGATGGAGCGTTTGTTTTTAACCGGCATGTCGAGTAGGTGACTGTAACATTGGGGGCACCATGTATATTTGTGTGGTTATTCATACCCTGTTTTGTGATCCTCGGCATCCCAATCACATATCGAGGGGCATATCGAGATTTAAACATGCCGTTGAAAAGTTCAATGAATGTCATAGGATCTAGGAGTTTTCAATACATTTAAAACTTAATCTCTTTTTCGTTTTTCATGGTGGAAAATTAGTGAATCGTCATTCACTTACCTTCAAGTGTTCTGCAATTTGGATTAAGGCATCCCTCTTCCAAATTGTAGAATATTATGTTGGGTCCTAGCCTTAATATCTCATTTGGGTGTTTTATTAAGGACTCATTCAATCAACTAACTTGAATTTTCTCCCATTTTGTAGATGTCAAAGTATGACAACTATTGTCTTCCCAAAACCTTGGAACAAGCTTTCCACATGAAAATAATATTCCACGATTCGGTCGAGGAACAAAAGATCATGCTTCACTTCCTCCACCTCCTCCTATTATTCTCCCTAACCCACGTGTTCGAAGACTTGAAAAGTTCAAGCTCACTCAAGCCCTTTTGGCAAGTAAGCACGAAGAAGGAAAATCGTTTTGAATGCATGTCTTAGGGATGAAGATGCACATTGACAGGTTAAGAATGTTGGGAGTCGTTGTCTGTGAGAAGCTGGCTGTTGACTGGGTTCTTCAATCGCTTCCTAACTCATATAGTGAGTTCGTTGGAGAGTACTATATGATAGACCACGACGTAACCTTCATCGATCTCACCTATTTGCTTGTTGCTGCTCACCTATTTGCTTGTTGCTGCTGAATCAGCAATGATTTGGCGCACTGGAGAAGCCAAGTTGATTGGTAGATCTGCCTTCCAAAACTCCATGGACATAGGCAATGGCAACGAAAGGCATGCCACGATCAAAATGTTTGACCATAAGAGAAAGGCAAAGTCTGAGGTAGTTCCGTGTGTTGTTCCAAAGGAGTCAATTTGCTTTTATTGCTAAGAGAAGGGGTATTAGAGATGAAGCTACCCTGTCTACCTAGTAAATCTAAGAGATGGGAGAGTCAAGACGTATGGCTCTACTTCAGGTAAAATCCATTAACTAACTTTGTAAGTTCCTATTTTTTTATTCTTAATACATTATGTGATAAGATTACATTTTTTGATGTTTTGTAGAATCGAAGAAAAGAGAGGAAGCTTAAAGGAAGAAGTAAGTTGAGTCTGGTCACGAAGAAATGGATTTTGATTGCATGATTCGATGATCGGATTTTTGGAGCTGCTACTTTTAGAGTTATGATAGATTTCTTAGGAATATGTAATAGCGTAGTTTTTCATTTAAGTTGCATTGTAAGGACAAGTTTTTCCGCACCTTTTATAAATAAAATAAATTTTGATTTTTGTGTTATTTATTTATTTCCTTGCAACGGCATGTATGAAAAATTGATGTTTGTGCATTTCTAGTTTTAGCAATGTTGAAATGGATGTGATTCTTAGTTATGTTATTTGTGGAAATATCGAGAATTTACCAAATAAGGAAAGATTCTTGTCGCCCAAGTTTCAATTGGACAGAAACTTGGAAATATACAACTTGTATTGTATGATGAATGAAAACCTTCATATTTGAAAATTTAAGACTAATTCCTTGACAAAGAGTCAAATGAAGGACTAGGAGAACTGGTACACAATGTTGTGCACTAGTTAAGCCCACCACATAGAACAATAAGATTATTCATCAGGATTTACTAAAAGTCTGGTAAATATAGTTATGCTTACAAGATTAAGTGTAATTCTGAATCATTGAAAAGTTTCAATGCATGGCAGAATGAATAAGAAGAATCAATTAGGCAGAAAGATAAAAAGTTTCTCCGATCTAAGAAGAAGGGAGAGTACTTTTGTATCGTGTTTTATGATCATCTTGTTGATTATAAAACCATATCACAATTGATCATCTTAGTGAACTAGCATGGCTAAGAAGAGAAATCAGAAATTGTTGAAATGGTTAAATCAAAAGGGTGAGTCATACTTCATTGATATGTGCATAATTAGTTAATTATTTAGCATATATTCTTAGTTATTTTTGATTAATTATGTGAATAATGTGGACAAAAGGTACTTAAAATGTTGTGAATTGTGTTTTCAGTCCAAAAGATATGCTTGGAAGCAAAAAGGAGAAAAGGAAAGCAATTGAAGATTAAAGAGTGAAAGAAGGAGATATACTCGGCGAGTAGATCGACCCTACTCGGCGAGTACACGAGGATATTCTAGAAGATAAATACGACTGCTGATTCAAGACGGATAAGTATGGATCTACTCGGCGAGTTGATTCTGCTACTCGCCGAGTACACCCTGTTTTGGGATATCTATAAAAGACGAATCCTTATCTCATGGGAAGGGACTCCTGGCGATTTTTGAAGGATTAACTGCGACTAAGAGATTCAGAAGGCGCTAAGGAACCCTAGGCTTAAATAGTTGGAAGAATTCAAGAAATTAGGTTAATTCTACCACTTAGACTTAAAAATTGAACATGTTTGCTTTAGTAAACTTTGTTTTTATGTTTGTTTCTACTGCAATTATGAGCTAAATTCGTTTTTGTTTCTGTTTGGGGAATACCAAAGAACTCCTATGGTTTAATTATTGATTTTTGCTTAATTGTCTATTGGTGATTTATTAAATTAAGTTTGTTAAAGAACCTTATGTATTAATCACTACTATTTTCTGTTAATTGGAAGGCAATTAGGTTGCATGAACATCACTTAATTGTTAACCTCATATGTCTATGTGAATGCTAAACCATATGCTTAGAAGTAATGATTATGAAACTAAGATTAATAAGAAAATAGGAAGATTAATGTGTGAGCTTGTTTGAGAAACCATCAACAAGAGGTTAATTGAATTAATAACTTAATTAACCATTACAAATCTTATTTAATCCAAATAATTAATCTAGGGAATTAATTAGTTTAAACACTTGATCAACGCTTAAATTAGTTAATTGTCTAAGGGTTAGGAGTAATGAATATGAACCTAACTATTATAATTGGTAACCAATAGCAATTAATCTACCTTAAACTTAAATAACCATAGGAGTGAATTGGTTGAACCTAAATAGAAACATCTTTATCAAATTTGGTGAATAGTTGTTGCTTTAGTTAATTAGTTAATTTAGTTTGTCTAAGTTTCTAGTCTTGCAAAACTAGAGAAAAACCCTTTACTTTTATTATTTGTTTTAGTTAAAATTAGCTATTAGTTTAATTTTCCGTTCCCTGAGTTCGATACCTCACTTATCAATCTATACCACTTAAAGACAGGTTCACTGCCTTTGTGTGCTCAAATTATTAATAAAAAGTAAGGATAAAACTAGTTGAATTTACACACATCATTCATTCCAAAATCAAGTCTTAGAATCGCACTCCAAGATTGTGAATTGAGTGAAACATCGTAAGAAGTTCTAACACACTCATCAAATGTGAAGTAGAAAATTGTTTTCCTTATTCTTGCGCGTTTGAAATTGGTAAATTGTGATGTCTTGGATAAGACAAAGACCAACCAATACCAATTGTGTATGTTGTTTATCTTGATAAGAATCCGTACTAACTCTTGAATATTTGTTTGTCAAGAAATGTTTTCTTGACAAGAGAATCTTATATGTCAAGAGATCAGTAGGAGTCTAAATGATCTTGAAAAGTTTCAAGAACTAATCAAAAGTAAACCGATTATTAAACACTAGCTCACGACTTGAGATTTGTAATCTATCATGTTGATGTATTCTTGTTTCTATTTCATTCCGGTTTAGCAAACTATGCATATGAGTTCCACAAGCTCTCAATAGACTACATAAGGGCAAGCACCCTGTTTAATGAAAGTACATCGACTAGTATAGGTGAGCTGCTAAATAACTTGGAAGCAATGGTGGGACCCTTGATGGCATGAAATCAAGCATGAAGAAGTTCTTTCCATAAGAGTTTGGATTTGTCACAAACATTATCTTATGATTAAAGTTATGACAAATTCACATGGATATGAACACATACACCATAAAATCTAAGTGTCATAAGGTTTCTCTCCTTCATGAAAATGATTGTGAGGAAACGCTTTCACTAAGAGAGATCTTAAGGAGATAGCGATTATGTAAATTGCATTCTCAAATTTGATTATGATTACGACACCCCTCTTCATAGTTCGAATTGTGAGATTTGGTGATTAGTCTGAACATTTGGGACTTAGTAATATAAGTTTTGAAATAGTTTAGACACACATGTAAGCTATATAAGGGAAGGTGTGTGAGTTTGAGAAGCTTGTATAAAAGCTTATCAAAGGATATCGTAATTGAAACAATGAACTTTGGAAGTCAATAAGATATGATTTCTAGAAGTTTAGCTGGTTTTTGAATATGTGTTAAAGCTAGTGGGAGCATAAATGTTATGTTGGAATGGATATAATCATCATGTTAGTGGGAGCATGATTATTATTTTAAGTCTTGCAAGTTAGCAATATTAATTATAGAAAATAAAAGTTTCACTTTGCAAAGTTGCAGGGGTTAAAAAAGTTGTTTTGCTATAAATAAGGGAGATAATGTTATACTTTGTTTCCAATCTAAAAGCTTAGATCGAGAAATTTTAATCAAATTTAGTCAAGAATATATTAACTGCGTTCTCAAAAATTTGATTATGATTACGACATCCCTTTTCATAGTTCGAATTGTGAGAATGTGGCAAATAGGAATATTATGGCAAATGGCTAATAAAGTATCATGCCTTTATGTAAAACATTATAAATCGTGTCTCATACGCTTCTGGTATAAGATCGATTGCATATGCTGTAATATTTGACCGTTCTAAAAATTTTCCAAATGCCTAGGGCATTAAGAGGGAAAAAGGGACTAGAACTGGATTGGACTAATGTGACATCCCCAAAATCACGGCCAGAAAAGACCGGTTTTGTTTATACTTTATTTCAAAATCAGAGTTATTTTTTTTATAAAAAGGGTTGCGGAATTTGTCCCAAAACAATAATATGATAAAGATTTATCAAAAGCATTTCCATAGAAATGTATTTCATTAAAAGACTCGGGATGTCATGTTCGTACAGATCAAAAGTATAAACAGTACAATATAAGCCTTACTACATTATTTCATATCTACAGGCCTATATCCGTAATCCCTCGTCCAAAACATCACACCTATGCTCATGCGCCACTACCTGTAATGCATAAAACTGAGTGGGTCAGGCTTGGGAGCCTGGTGAGCACATAGGGTTTTCAACCCACAATAAATAAGTTTATTAATTTCATCAATCAACAATAACCCGATTACCCATTCCCGTTATCCTCACTTTACGTCCCTAAACACCTATCATAAGGGACCTAGACTAAGGATCATCATCGGGACGGACACTACTGCTAAGGGGATTCCTTAGCAATAAATGTCCTAATAGGCAACCATGTGGGGGATGGAGTACACCGGTGAACACATCGTTCACAACACCTACAGGTTGCGAGCCTGCTAGTGTTCCACTGGACTGTCGAGAAGAGTCTGTGGTCGTCATCTATACTCCGCTAGATGACTGGATCAACAACAACAACATCGAGGCCTCTCATCATTTTATCACACATCACCTATTACATCTACCCATGTTTTACCCCAACATTTTCGTAGATATAAAATACATATACAGTTTAAATCATTGAAAACATGTATAACAACATTCATCTAACATAGATAGCAAGTATTCAGATAATATGCACACATAGCACGTAATTTATATAAAATACTTCATATCTATGTGTAAGCTGAAAGTAACTATGCACTCACCGGAAAAGGTGGTGATTCCGAACTCAGACAGCGCTTCGCTTCTTAAAAAGAATTTTTCTTCGACGAAACCTAGTATTATTACCACTAGAGTTTAGTTTATTATTCGTCGAGACTAATTAATAGTCTAGCTATTATTATTATTATTATTATATAAGCGTCAAAAAAAATACTTATATAACCCATAATAATAGCCCAAGTATTTATTATAAGTTCCTAATAACGTTACTATAATTAAATAAAAGTTATATTAAAAATAGCGTAGGCGTAGCTCACTTACAGCGGGTTTTATAGAAAACCGGGCTTTGCTTGGAGCAGCGTTCCCGAGCCGAAAAGCTCTTCTTCTCAGAGCCTTCAAGCACTCCGGGGCTTCCGCCTCGTGCTAGGGAGGTTCCCTAGGCTTTTCGGGGGATTTCGGGGCTAGAGAGAGGTTCTAGAGAGAGAGTAAAGAGAAGAAAGAATGGGAAAGGTGTGAAGAAAATGAGGGTGGGAGAGGTGGTATTTATAGGGTGAAATGTGGCTGAACTTAGTGCCACATGTCACCATCTGGTGGCAAGCCTTGGGGAGAAAGCAATGGCCAAGATTGTGCCACATCACCCATTTTCGCACAGCACACTTCCGACTTCTAAAATCCGTAACTTTCACATACGAACTCCGTTTTTGACGTTCTTTATATCCACGCGTAGGTAATAATAAGATCTACAACTTTCATTTTGACACCGTCAGCTAATTCTCGACCGATCTTAAATTTAACAGTACAAGGAGATTATACTGTTAAACGTCTGCGTAAAATTAATAACTTCTACATACGGACTCTGTTTTTGTCTGTCTTTTTACCGTTGAGTTCCTATGAATGAGATCTTCAACTCTCATTTAGGTCGCGTAAGCCAAAAACCGCTCGAACTAAAATTCGAGTTTCGGGTTGTACACTGCTAAGCCGAATCTTAGAAAAATCATAACTTCTTCATACGAAGTCAGATTTGGGCGTTCTTTTTATCGATGTTCTTAGTTTAACATATTCTACGACTTTTGTTTAGATTGCTAAGGCTAAAAAGTCTTCTATCGTAAATTCACTATTTACGTCTCCCAGTGCCGTGCCGGTTTTGCCGTAAAACTTCGGCGGGCCATAACTTCTTCGTTATAGCTCGGATTTCGGCATTCTTTATATGTACGGAAACCTTGAGACATATTTTACAACTTTATGAAGAGATATAGGGATTATCTCACACTTTAATTTTGACGCTCATTTTTATTCTTTATTAATTATATATTTATAATTAAATAATAAACACATAAACACACATAATTCACATAATACTCAAATATTTCATATTTATTACTTCAAAAAGAGTTACAATAGTTGACCTAGACTATTACATTGACAAAAATGCTTAGCCCTGAAACCCGGGCGTTACAACTAAAATAATTAAACAGCTGTCAAGGACAATTTAAGGTTTGCCAAGGATTCGTCGCTTGTGGAACAGTTGGAGGTATAGTCATGGATGGGCCATATTGACATTATTATGAATATATAAGATTCTATTTAGAATGAGTTGTCATATGGAAAATATGGAAATGTTTCCATATTGGGAGTTGGACGTTAAGAATTTATGTCTAGATTAGAAACTTTTATGCAAGAATGATGTTCAAAGGAATGTAGTTTGAATGTGAGACTTCACATCTATCGGATTATCTTGTAACAATCTCCAATAGAGTACTTTGTAATTTCATTGGCAAAGTCTTTGTGACTTTGGCGACGTGACATTACAAAAGGACCGTTACATAAAATGTTAGATTCTAACATATTCTAGTAGTGGCGAGAATTTTGTATTCTTACACTAATGATTAGGATTAGGAATTGTGAAATAAGCATCATTGGAAATGTGTTCATTTGATCTATTTCACAAAGTAAGGACCATAGGTAAACATAGTGTGCATGCTTGATGCATGGACAACTGTTGTTATAATTCAAGTAAGAGGTTGATTACCCGAAACAACAAATAATGAGTAATCAATATGGAGATTAAATAAAATGTTTTATTTATACCCAATGGTTTGGGGCCATATAGGATTAGTATTATTCTTGTGTTTCACTTTGCATGTTTTGACTTCCCGAATAATAAGATTATTCAAATCCTCCACAGTCGCGCATACTCTGGAAGTAGGTATGAAAGATGACTGTCATGAATCCGTCTGTACATTGTCTAAAGTGTTTAGACATAAAGCAAGTTTGTTGCAGAGTTCATGAGTGCTTCTATAAGATTAGAGTAGTGGATTAAACCCACGCTCACTTGGATCGCTTCATGGATTTTATCACGAGTGATTGGTGAGATGATAATATCTTATATTCTTAAAACCGAGATTTGTGATTTGTATTCTACAAGTCGGTTGCACCTTGATAATATGTAAACGCACCAGTAAATTGGTGTTATAAAACATATTGCTGTGTGTGATTTGATGAGTAGGTACAAGCGACCATTTGAGTCGAAGTTTATCCGTTCCTTTTACACAACGTGGGATAAAAGCAATATATGTGGGCCCCTTGATGATTTAGTGATGACACCCTAAGTGCTTGGCAAAGCCAGGACTAAGTTGATGTGTTTAATTGTAGTCTATTGTCAGTCATCATAAATCGGAAATCAGGAAACAACACATGAACAGAGAGTATGATTAAAATCCATGTCTCAGTTTATACGATATCTAGAATGGAGGAATATATGATCCCTTATCTAGAGGATAGGTTACTGATAAGATCAGAGTTCTACAGCGTCTTTGAGAGCTACGATTGCTAATCGGGTTGTACATGCAGTATAGTTACTACACTTATCCAAGTGGGAGACTGTTGGATTAGTGTCTAAGCCCGTAACTATATTTGGTATGTACTTGACCCAGTTATGCATGGTCCTTTTGGGTTGCCTTCACCAAAGCAACTTGATAGAATGATTTATGAAGAAAGAGGATTAATTATGATTTATTAATATATTGTAAGAATAATATATTAATGGTGAAATCATATTATTTAAATTAATATTAGTCAAGAATTAATGAGAATTAAGTATGCATGGTCCTTTTGGGTTGCCTTCACCAAAGAAACTTGATAGAATGATTTATGAAGAAAGAGTATTAATTATGATTACTTAATATATTGTAAGAATAATATATTAATGGAGAAATCATATTATTTGAATTAATATTAGTCAAGAGTTAATGAGAATTAATTTTGTGGTTAAAAGAGATTAGTTAAATAAAGGGGACTAAAACTGTCAAATGTATGATAGTTGAATTTGGGCTGGGAAACCCTAAGGAATAAGGGTGGACGAAATTTAGGAGGCTAGGCCATCAAATTTCGTCCATAGGGGCCTTATTCCAGAAGGTTCCTTGGACTGCTTAAGGCCTAAGCTATCCATTAGGGTTTTAGACCAAAAACCCTTACAACAAAAGTATATAAGGACCCCTAGGGCTAGGGAAATCAACTACACTTGATCCTAAGGAACCCTAGAGCCGATTTTGCCTCTCATCCTTTTATTCTACATCATTCTCTTGTTTGTGGTGTTTGTAAGCCATTAGAGGAGTGACACTTGTGACTCTAAGCTCCAAGACAAGAACATTCAAGCTATTCTTGAAGAGGTAATCATCTAGATCTATTCTTATATGTTAATTTTGAAATTCATATGCTAGATTAGGATTCTTGAGTCTTGGATGAATTGCATGTACAATAGAGAAACCTAGATCCAAGCATTAGGGTTTGTATCAGCACATAGGATGTTCTTTTGTATAAAACTCATCAGTGGTATCATAGCCTTGATTGCTTTCTATTGTGTTGATGTCTTGTATGTTCATCTTGCTAGAAATCGTTTTTCTGCCCTCTGCCCGACCTGACTCAGCAAGTCCAAGGTCAGACAGAGGATATTTCGGGATTTTGAGCTATTTTGGCTTGCGATAATTACCAAAAACGTTTTTCATTAATAAAATCCGAATTTTATCAATATTTGGTGATTATCCTTACCAAAATAGAAGATAATTGTCAAAATTAAGATAATTACTTGTTTTATAGGATAAATATTAATTATGTGTAATTTTTTTTTTAATTATCTTGTGAGAAATTTAATTAGGTCAAATTTAGATAATTACCAATTATTTGATTAATTTAATTATTTGTAATTTGATCTAGGTAGTTTTGAAAAGTTTTAAAACTTGTCCTCAAGTTTTGGAATTTATAAATTTTGATTAAAGTTTAATTTTGAAATATTAAATTCTTGAACCCTAAGTTTTGAAATGTTTAAATTACACCCTTATGTTTTATTAAATTAATTAAGTGTATAATTAAAAGAGAGTTAATAAATCCATAGTGATATGGTTTACATTTAATTAAATTAAAAGTGTAATTTATCAGATTAGACCACCTAGTATTTTAAAGGGTTTAGGTCATTTTTGGTCACTTAACTTTTGGTTTTGTGTTCATTTGGTCACTTAACTCTTTTTAAGTTTTAAAAGGTCATCAAACTTTTGGCTTTATGCTCATTTAGTCACTTAACTTTTGTTTTGATCACATTTAGTCACCAAACTTTTAAAATTATGCTCATTTAGTCACTAAAATATTAAATTTTTTTAAAAGTGTAGTGACTAAATGAGCATAATTTTAAAAGTTAGGTGACTAAATGAGCACAAATCTAAAAGTTAGGTGACTAAATGTGACCAAACCAAAAGTTAAGTGACTAAATGAGCACAAAGTCAAAAGTTTGATGACCTTTTAAAACTTAAAAATAATTAAGTGATCAAATAAACACAAAACCAAAAGTTAAGTGACCAAAAATGACCTAAACCCTATTTTAAAAGTGTAAAAATTACCTAAACCCTAACAACAAAAGTATATAAGGACCCCTAGGGCTAGGGAAATCGGCTACACTTGATCCTAAGGAACGCGATTTTGCCTCTCATCCTTTTCTTCTACATCATTCTGTTGTTTGTGGTGTTTGTAAGCCATTAGAGGAGTGACACTTGTGAGTCTAAGCTCCAAGGCAAGAACATTCAAGCCATTCTTTAAGAGGTAATCGTCTAGATCTATTCTTATATGTTAATTTCAAAATTCATATGCTAGATTAGGATTCTTGAGTCTTGGATGAATTGCATGTACAATAGAGAAACCTAGATTCAAGCATTAGGGTTTGTTTGAGCACATAGGATGTTCTTTTGTATAAAACGCATCATTTTATTATGATGTTCAATGAATCATGGTTTCCTTAATGATTTAAAACAAAAATTATGGACTGTATTTTTGGGATGTTTCGGAACAAGTAAATTCATATGAACTATAGGGATAATCATGCTTAATTTAGAGTTTAGAAAATTGAAAAACTCCTAATGTCACAAAAATGAAAAGCTCGAATTTATCCCAAAAATTAAGTCATGTAATTTAGGGTATATAACTTACATCGTAGATATAAAACATCACAAATCTACTAAAGTAAGTCAAGTAATTTGGTGTTTAAATAAAATTAAACAATGAGAATTAGGTTAACCTACTTGAAACTAGAGACCGAAAGATAGGATATTCAGAGTTCAGAGAGAAAGATATAGGTGAGACAGAGACGTGAGAGAACGAAAAAACTCGTCGAATCTGGAGTCTGTAGGCTTTGTACAGCTTCCTGGAATTGTGGTCAATTGGTCATATAAAAAAGGTTTTTTGACTAATTGTTGATGGGCCTATGGACTCTCAACTAAATACTAGAACGTCATTTGGATCCGCTCATGTTATTAATATATTTTGGCGAGGAAGAAAAATTAGGTAAGAATAAAGACACAATGCTTGGCTTTTTTTTCTTGATGGATTTGAGTGATCAGTATTTTTATCATTATTATTATTGATGAAATTTAATTTTAATATAATTTTATCAAAACAAGGTTGGCCCAAACAGTGGAAAACCTGACCTGGGCCCATATTTCTGAAAGAACCAAAAAATTTAGCTACATAGTGGATATTTTATAAATAATAAAAGAACAAATTATTGAAATTGTCCATTTAGTTTGTCAAAATTTTGTTTTTAGTCCATATCTTGTTTTATTCATTCAGATTGTCTCTAGGTTTTGATTTTGTTACGGTATAGGTCCTTACCCGATAAAAAAATGTATGCCCCGTTTCATAGTTGCTGACTAAGAAAATGCTGACTGGGAAATATATGTCTGGGTAATAAATTCTGACTTAGTAAGAAACCATGCTGCTTTATTACACATGTGACATTATTGCTGACTGATGCAAAATGTCCATTTTGCCCTGATGCTCTCTACGTTTATATGCAAAATAATAATAATAATAATAATAATAATAATAATAATAATAATAATAATAATAAAATTAATATTGATATTAATCAGCATTATACATTATAATAAACGTTTGAACGAATAAAACAAAAAAAAAGCTTCTAGCATAGTGGTAATGATGTTGCCTTGTGAGTATGAGGTCATGGGTTCGTTTCCCATTACCCCATTTTCCTTTTCTAGGCGCCAAACTTTTAAGGGTAGCATTGGAAACCCTTCTTTCTTTCCCAGTCAGCCATCTGCCAACCGAGTCATCCAAAAAACTCGGTCAAATAGAGATCAAACAGGGTCGTACTTCTAGTTTTCTACCTATAATAGCAACATTCTTATATTTCTTCACCGATAATAGCAATGTACTTTATATATTTTTACCAATAACATGCATATTCCCGATACTCCACCTCCATCACTTATTCAACCACTGATCACCACCCAAAGTTAAAAGAAATATACCTAACACTTGCAATAAACTAAAATGACAACAAATATATCAAAATATGAAATTAACACAAATCTGAAAAACATTTGATTCTTCAACCACCCATCCTTGTCTACGTTAGGATTAACCCATATTCAGAAGAATCTATTCATTTTTTTGTGACCTCACGTTTTTCCAAATTACAATGTAGTCAGATTTATGGATTTGCTTACTTATTGAACAAAAAAAAATGAAAATCAATAGATAATATAACATCCATTTTGTGAATTTGTAATAGTAAATCGAGGTGTATATATCCGCTCAAAACACTTGGTTGTATAACAATAACTCTTGTATCTATTGGTAGAATAGTACCATGAAAGGTCGTACTGCTTTGGGAGGAATTGTTGTACTATTAAGGTGTTAGCCTATAGACGATGTTTATCATTATAAAAGTACAACCTAATGAGGTTTAAATGCATATTTGTTTAAAAACAAATACTCACAACAATATAGAATGCATGAGCAAAGGAATCCGCTAAAACGGAGTCCGTATGAGAAAGTTATACATATTTGAAATTGAGGATTGAACTAAATTCGAACTAACGAGAGAAAACACTACCTAAAAGAAATGTTTAGGCAAAATTTGGAAGCACTACCATGCTTTGGTGTCAAGATGCTAAAAAGAGGGTAGAAATGGGTTTTAAGGAAGTACATTCCTATCCTTGGCATGGTTGGCCAAAATACGGTCATGTTTTGGAAAACTTCGCTTATGCTTTGGGTTCATACCCTCTACAACATTATTAATTATTAATACTTTAATTATTAATACTATGGATGACGATGAGTGAAAACCGTCATCAAAATCACAGCCATTCACACCCAGCTCCCGAGTTGTAGCAAAGAAAAGAAGAGAAGAGAAGAGAAAGTAATGAGAGAAAAGAAAAGAAAAGAAAGGAAAAAGAAATTGTCATTTGTGCTCCCGAGTTGGTGAAGAAATAGAAGGAAAGTTAAACATTTTGTTCTTTCTTTTCAAATCCTCCCAAATCGGGAGGAAAGTTAGGAGAGAAAGTTTTCCTTCCATTTCCTTCCACTTCCTTCCTTTAATGAAACTCGGGAGCACCGTTCGCTCTTACTTTCCCTTCATTTTCTTCCATTTCCTTTCTTTTCTCTCTTTAAGTTGAACTCGGGGGCAGGATGTCAAACTCCTCCAACTTTTCATCCCGGCCATAATAACTCAAGTTGCACAACCGCTAGCAGCGGTTCTGCGTCTTCTCCGACTTCTTCTCCCCACGTCCTCACCATCTATCGTTTTCTCCTCCCACGATTATCAGTTTTCAGTTTCCTTCCAAACACACCGTAGTTCTCCTTCAATCATCACGATACGAAGGCTTTTTACTCGGTAACTTCCATAACCACGACCTAGAAATCGGGCCTATATAATGATACGACTATCACTTAATCGATGAACAGAAAATTAGGTGCAGAGAACGACGAAGATAGCCAGTAGGTTTTATGGGGATTTCTATGAGATTTTTTTTGTATTTGTGTGGACATTTAGTCAAACATCTAGCGAGATTTCAAGTTCAAAATTGAATCAAAGTGGAAGACGCATGGCTAGGTTTAATGGTCCCTGACTAAAATAATAAAATTGCTTTCACACATGGAAACCTGCAAACATTTGTATAATGTTTCACGCATCAACTTTGTTTTCTTTAAATTCATCGATCTTAAGGTAATCCAATACATATTTTTGCTTCTGGTTCTTGCTTTCAAATTTATTTAAATTTCAAGTGAATTTGCTTGGTTATGTTCATGAAATCATGGAACCTAATGAAGGATATGGGATTGATTGGTTTATAGGTGCTAAACTAGTAGTTGACTTCACTTCATGTATCCTCTTATTCACTGGGTTGGGCTTCACTTCAGGTATTCCCCGATTTACCAACATGTGTTTTTCTTCAAATTATTATTTGACAGTAAATAGTGGTGATTTCAGGGTCATTATATAATTATTCTTGTGAACCTTTTAGCTCTTGGATGTGGGTATTGAAGGGTTGTGATGGTTAGTTGAATGAAAAATCACTGAAAGAGGCTTTCTCTCCATTTAGCAAGGTATATCATATACAAAGGCAAATACATTCTGATATAAAACAAAAAACATTTGATTTGATCTTGGACAAGAAGTAAACTAAAACCCCAATTTTGAAGATAAATTATGATTGCTTATGATAGGCTTGAAGTGTTTGATCTTGAGCAGTGTGTGATCTCAATCTTTCACACACACACACATTTAGAGAGAGAGAGATGCAAGTTTGGATTTTGACTTTCTTATAAACTTTGTTGATTATTTTTTATTGTTCATGCTTTGAAGTCGAGTTTTTATTCTTCCCTTCCTTCTGAAAGTTGTTTACAAATTTGTGATCATTTACATATACTAATTATTATTTCTTGGTGGAGTGGTTAACACTTAATAATATGTATATGACAGTCTCAATTACCCACTTACCCTTTTATGTTATTTTCTAGGGTCCTATTTTTCAGCATTCCTTGTGGACCTTCTACATTAATGGTGTATGGAGATTTGGATTCGGATGAGTTTCCTGGTTTGTAGCTGGTTTTATCATAATTATTGTTATTCAATATTATTCACTTAGTTCCGTATTGGGGTTCTTAATTAATTTATTTCTAATTGCAGCTAATGGGAATGGGAGAAACTATAAAGATGTTACTGGTAGGATTATCAAACTTTATAGATCTCTTTTGAAGATCTATAAAAAATCAAGTGATTAGGTTTTTTTGGAATTTGTTTTGTTCGTGTGCAGATGGAAAAGGTGTGGATTATATGAGTGAAAGGTTTGGCATGGAGTAGTCAGATGCTTATACATTTTGTCAGCTTGATGCATCTACACAGAACTTCATGATTTCTAATTTGATAGGAGAAGGTTGATTTGGAACTGTTTACAAGGACCAACTAGATTCAAGGAAGGTAAAATATGTACGATCTATCAATTTGTTTTTTCATATGGTGGAAGAATGAATTAGTGGAATTAGATGACTGGAAATTATCTGGTAAAATCATCTGGAGGAGCAGAAAATATGTTGCATGGGATATCCAATTTAGATTTAGGGCTCGGGGTATTATGTTGCTTGGTGTAAACCAGAAGATCCTGACTTTGTTGTTGGACTCAACTATAGTAAAATCATCTCAACCTCCTTCCCACGTTCTTACAGTTATCTTGCCATGGGTGCTACAATTCAGGCAGTTGAGTCTATATATCAAATTTTGGTTGTTTGTTAAATTTGTTAGCCTCAGTTGTCTATTCATGTTGGAACTCAACTCATTCTGCAACCGAAAAAGGTATATATGTTCCTCTTACAGTGGGTATGAAATCAATTTTGTTCCCTATTGGATCATTTTGTGTATGTTAATTTCTTTCAAGGTTGCAAAAGGTAGGGAAGACGCTTTCTTTGCGAGCACTTACAATGGTGGAGTTATTGTTGTTACAGATGGTGTTTCTGGGTATAATATTGCTTCCTTTGTCATGTTAAGCATTTTTGGAGCTCAAAACTTTCAATTTGTTAATAGTAAACATTTTCCCCAATTGCATACAACCATTTGATTTTCAATTCATGATCCTTCTTGTGGTAGGTGAGATGAAAAGGATATGGATCCAACACAATTTTCAAGAGAATAAGTGACTGATGGAACAAATCTTTGATTTGAGTGATAGCAAAAGTATTGGCTCATCTTTGACTAATGGCATTTAGAAATTAGTGGTTATACATAGTTTCATGGATGTTGTGTTGTACTTGTAGAACTTTCTAAAAGCTGAAAGTGGAAGTAGGATATGTACCGATGGTTATATGGTTTCTATGCAAGTGGAAATATGGATGATATAACTGTAATAGTCGGTGGAGTGGTAAGCAATTTATATAATCAATCGTTGCTTTAATGGGTATATGTTCATATCATCATATGTAACAATAATATAGATTTGGACAATGAATGCTTAGGGTACACCCTACATTTATAATCATATATTACAATTTTATTTGTCTTTTTAAGTATAAATTATTTTTTACCTTTTCATTTTATTACTCTTTTTTAGTATCATTCAACACAACATTTGTAGTAGCATTAAGATGAATGTAACGACATGATTTTTCAAAAAAAAATTTCAATTTAAAAACTCATAAACAAATATCTCATCATTAATTCTCAAAACAACCAACAAGTTTTCAACACAATTATTCAATTCCAAGATCCACAATCATAGCTCAATATCAAGAGTGTGTGTACAATCATGTCGGTGCCTTCCCGGCGATCCTTGGAAGTACCGGAAACACATAACGCGGTAAGCAGGAATGCTTAGTGAGTTCCCCAAAATACCACATACAACAATTCACCACTTGAGGCTATACTCTGTACGACCCTCTGGTCAATGTGTATCAGCGGGACCCTCCAGTCCTGTAGCTCGTTGGACCCTTTGGTTCGGTCTAGTTCGTTGGACCCTCCGGTCCGGTCTGGTTGAGGACCCTCTGGCCTCGTAAATCATTGGACCCTCCAGTCCGGTCAGAATAGCACATAGCATACATAATCACAAAACACATAATCTCAAGTAAACACATATGACCTTCTGGTCCACACATAGATACCACCCTAGGTAATGGATAGTGAGAAGACTCACCTCGGGTAACTCGAATGATCTCGAACTCGAAACATTGATCTAGCCTCCACCTAATCACATACAGAAAATATCTCTACTTAATAAAGACTCTCAAAGGCTAGACTAATCCCTTCCTATGCTCTCTCAGAAGGGTAAAAGACCATTCTACCCCTCCAATGGTCCAAAAGCCCATTTGTTGACTAAACCCTAAAAGTCAACTAAAGTCAACCCTAAGGAGTATGCGGCGCGTACCAGATCCATCCCTACATTGGGCGTACTCGACCCACTACAAGAAAAATGCTAAATAGATACGAAAAGTTACTATGGAATCAAAATCCGTTTCTATTTTACTAAGGAATATGCTACGGAACGACTTGTCGTAGCTATTTTGCTATATAAATCGTTACGGAATTGCATTACGTAGCTAAATCTTAAATAGCTACGTAAAGTTGTTACAGAATCGAAATTCATAGTTATTTCAATACGGAATATGTTACAAAATGGTTGGTTGTAACTAATTTGCTACGGAAATGACTACATAATTGCATTCCGTAGCTAAATCTTGAATAGTTGCTACGGAATTAAAATCTGTAGCTAGTTTACTACAAATAATGCTACAAGTTTTTTGGTTGTAGCTAGTTCTCTATGAAACTTGTTACAAAATCCATGTATGTAGCTAGTTGGCTACAAAAATGGCTACAAAATAAAAATCCGTAGCAAGTTAGCTATGGAATTAGGATCCATAGCTATTTTGCTAGGAAATTTGCTACAAAATAAAATTTTGTAGCTAATCTATTATAGAATATGTTACAAAAAAGGTGAATTTGCAAAATAACTACGAAATCAAAATCCATAGGTATTTGGCTACGGAAAATTTCGTAGTGAAATAGTTACGGAATATGTTTCCGTAGCAAAATATAGAAGATTTTTGAAAAGATATATTAAAAATGCACAATTATTTTTGAAAACTCAACAACAAAAACAAAAATGCACAATTATTTTTACATTATAAATATTTTAGCTTCAATTTTTAGATTTTGATGACATACATTTGCTAATTTTCTTATAATAATATTATCCCGACTTTGAAAATTATTACCTCTAAATCAAAATTTATTTACCCTCTATTGTACTAGCTGTTCTAAAAAAAAAGAATTAAAATGTTTTATTTTGACTTTTTAGTTAAAAAAATGGTCAAGTAATTGCCACATAAAGTTTTTTTCAATAATGTTTGAGTTTGTTTCAATAATGTTTCATTAGGGGCAAATTAGTAAATTCAATATCCCCAATTTACTTCCTCACAAATTAGGGGTATTTTTGTTGAGTTCAAATCCATTGCCGGACAATGGTCAAGATCGGATCTCTTCCTCTCTCTCTCTCAACCTGCTGCCGCTGCCGCTGCCGCCCGTTGCTTAGCCACGTCGTCGCTGCTCACAACATTCCGATTTCAAGTACTTCCCCAAACCCTAAACGATTTTATTGGTATTCTTGTATCACTGTAAGCATCTGTTCTTTCATGTTAATTAGGAAGAAAATTCCATAGCTAAAGCACTATTCTGTTTAGAAACAAAGTCTCCATGATTGGCTTCTCTGTCATGCATATAAACTAACATATTGCTAGGCTGGCATAAAAGTCTCCACCACAGTAAAAGACTAAAAGTCCATCCAGGTAGATATGATTTGAAACATGATAAAGAATCCTAGTTTTATCAATCAAAAACAGAAGTTTGATAAAACACGACTTTTAGAAGTATTAACCATCTGAAATCATGAGATTCAGTTTAACCTTAATATAATGGTAACTATTTTAAAAAAATGTATACACGCAATAAACAAAGAAGGAATATTTTTATGTTAATTTATAGAAAGTAGGATCATTTTGTCAATGTGATAAAACCATGCCCCCGAGGCTAGTTCGGCTCCCACATTAATCATTTTGAAGTCCATACTTATCAAAATACAAATTTGACAAGTGTTTATTATGCTGTTAGTAGATATAGCATAACATTCAGTTTTAATTTTCTTTAATAAAAAAATGTGGATTCAAGTACTGAAAGAATGATATGTACAACAAAAATCCTCAATAGACACAAATTTGGTAAAATATATAGGTTAAAATCACCAAATTTGTGGGCTTACTTTAAAATTCTCCATGAAAAGTAAAATCCTGGATGGCATACTCTCGGCCCAAATTTGGTAATAGACACAAATTTATAGCCTACTTTAAAATTCTTACTTTTCAAAACATAAAAGTCTACCGCAATAAAAGACCTTATGACTGAAGCCAATATCATGGGATGAATTTAGGAGTGAACAATTAAATTCATCATCTTTGAAACGACAATTAATTATTATTATTATTATTATTATTATTATTATTATTATTAGTTTCATATTGCACATTCTTGCAACTACTTTATCCTTGTGAAACATATAGTTATTTTAAGAAGATTCAATGGTGTTGTTATTATTGATATCTTTCTTGCTTTTACGTGGTTTTTGCTTGGATATGACTAATGGCATATACTTGTAATCTTTATGTTTTTAAATATTTGTTTATAGTACAAATGATGATCAAATGAAGTTGTCTGTAATAGCTAATCTCTTAAGGGCAGCAACAAGTAACTTGTATAGATATTCTATATTTAGAGCAAAGGGCATAACTAACAATTTTTCAAAGTATGATGTATTATAGGAAAAGAACTTAAAATTAGGATGTTTAATAGAAAAAAATTGAAAGTAGTGTAACACCGTAAATTTCAAAATAATTTTTCGCATTTTTATAAAAACATAAGTCATTTAATATTCATAAAAACACCCATGTTTGAAATACAATTCATGTCATACAAAAATCCCAAGATCTCATAACATAAAATCCCATGTGTGTGTACTGATCAAGTCGGCGCCTTCCCACGGTCGTCACTAGTACCTGAAACAAATAACACCAAACACTGTAAGCACAAAGCTTAGCGACTTCCCCAAAATACCACATATAACACATATTAGCCACTCGAGGCTATAACTCTATGGGTCCGTGCATCCAAACTCTGTGAATCCTCAGGTTCTAACTCTGTAAACATGAACAGCATAAATCACATAGAATAATGCAGCGCAACACATAACACATACATAACATACAAGCACTGTATCACATAACTCTAGTTACCTACTCAAGGTAAAGTATAGTGAGAAGACTCACCTCGTGTATCTCGATAACTCGCAAATCCCTGGAATCACTCGTGCTCGATCCTCCGCACTATAATCTTCCTATAATACAATATATCTCTAATTAACACTTTTACAACAAAAGGTTGACTAGACCTATCAAGTCAACATTGGTCAACTCTGGTCAACGGTCAACTTTGACCGGACTCGGCGAGTCCACCAAAGCAACTCGGCGAGTCTAACGCGTTCACTGACTCCCTCGGATCTTTCTTGGCACGTCAAGCACTCCCTTAACTCGACGAGTTTCCACCTGGCTTGAATCGCAGGGCAACCACAACTCAACTCGCCGAGTCCCAAGAACAACTCGGCGAGTTCCGGCTTGACTCATCCCCATATTAACTCTTCCTGACTCACTGGGTTATCCCCCAACCCGGCGAGTCCACTCACTGAACATATTATGTGAAACCCCAACCCTACTCGCCGAGTCCCAATAACAACTCGGCGAGTTCATGCCATTCACACACTTTTATTGAACTTCTGAGGTCAGATCTGCTTTCCCAAACCCTAGATCTAGCCTTCCCAAGCATGAATGTTACGTAAAGTTCGAAGCTTGATGCTTGTTTAACCCCCACAAGGCATCAAAAGGATATTTTGTCCCAAAAATAACCACCTAGGTCCAAAGACTCCATAATAACCCAAAAAGCTCCATTGGTTAAGGTCTCTGGACCTCTTTGAGTCTAGATCCAAGGCACAAACTCAAAGAGGGACCATTTGCTTCACGTAATCACTCTGCAAAAAGGGGTATAAAACCCTAACTTTAAAGATCAACCCTATAACTGAAGGAGATTCGAACCCTTACCTCAAAATGAAGCCTTTGGACTCTGGATCTGCTGTAATCTCCCCTCCTCCTTGCTCTTGCCACCTTCCTCTTTCTAGACAAGGAATACAAAGGCCCAAAAGTGACTTCCTCTCTCCCAAAACGAATTAGCTCTCTTAGGGTTCTCTCAAGGGACTAATAGTCGCAAATGGGAGGCTATAAGTGCCCTTAAATAGGCTCCAAACCCGAGGAATTAGGGTTTCATTAAACAACGTGGACTCACCGAGTCCACTCCTTGGACTCGCCGAGTCCAGACGCGAATCCTTGTCCAAATCGCGATCCTACTTGGCGAGTTTGAGCTCCAACTCGCCGAGTCTCCTCACAAAATACTAAAAATATAAGAATGAATAATACCTGGAAATCCGGGCTGTTACAATTCTCCCCCACTAGAACAGACTTCGCCCTCGAAGTCTCTCTCTGCAAATAACTCCGGATGCTGCTCGCGCATCTCACGCTTCGGCTCCCAAGTCATATCGGACCCCTTCCGATGCTGCCACTGAACCAAAACCAAGGGTACCTCCTTGTTCCTCATAACCTTGATTTTTCGATCCTTGATTGCCACTGGTCTCTCAGCATAATTCAGGCTCGTATCCACCTGAATATCCTCTAGTGGAACCACTGCCGACTCATCGGTTATACACTTCCGCAATTGTGACAAATGGAAAGTGTCGTGAATCTGCCCCAACTCTGCTGGCAATTCCAATCGATAGGCTACCCTGCCTATCCTCGCGATCACCCGAAATGGACCAATATATCGGGGCCCCAACTTGCCCCTCTTCCTGAATCGAATCACTCCTTTCCAAGGAGAGACCTTCAGGAGCACAAAGTTGCCGACCTGAAACTCAAGCTCGGACTGGTGTCTGTCCGCATAACTCTTCTGTTGACTCTGAGCGATCAATAACCTCTGTCTGACCTGCTGGATCTGCTCCGTCGTCTGAAGTACGATCTCAGTGTTGCCCATAACACGTTGTCCGACTTCTCCCCAGCTAATGGGGGTCCGACACCTCCTCCCATACAACAGCTCAAAGGGTGGCATACCAATGCTCGAATGATGGCTGTTGTTGTAAGAAAACTCTACCAAGGGCAAGTATGTATCCCAACTTCCCCCGAAATCCAATACACATGCCCGAAGCATGTCCTCGAGTGTCTGAATCGTCCGCTCACTCTGTCCTTCTGTCTGGGGGTGATATGCGGTACTAAAATGCAGTCTAGTACCCAGCTCCTCATGAAAATTCTTCCAGAATCTGGAAGTGAAATGTACATCCCGGTCTGAGACAATCGAGATCAGCACCCCATACCGAGATACCACTTCCCTCACGTACATCTCTGCTAACTTCTCTGTGGAGGAGCTCTCACTAATAGCAAGGAAGTGAGCGCTCTTCGTCAATCTGTACACAATCACCCAAATTGCATTGACTCCCCTCGCAGTCCTTGGAAACTTGGTGATAAAATCCATGGTAATCTGTTCCCACTTCCATTCGGGAACCTCCAACGGCTGCAACCTACCATGCGGTCTCTGGTGCTTGGCCTTAACCCTACGACAGGTTAAGCACCTCTCAACAAACCACGCAACATCCCTCTTCATACAGGGCCACCAATACTCCTTCCTCAGATCCAAATACATCTTAGTGGCCCCAGGATGGATCAAGAATTTCGACCGATGAGCCTCTTCCATCAAGATGGTACGCATTCCTCCCACAAACGGTACCCAAATCCGCCCCTGAAATGTCATAAGTCCCCGACCATCGGTAACAAACTCCGATACTAATCCTACAACTTGCTTTTTCTTCTGGTTCTCCGATCTCGCTGCCTCAGCCTGTGCTCCACGAATGGTGTCCAACACCGGAGCCATCACGGTCAAACACAAACAGACACCTCGCAATGGGGCGCTCTCCGCCCTGCGACTCAGGGCGTCGGCTACCACATTAGCCTTGCCTGGATGGTACAGGATCTCACAATCATAATCCTTAACCACATCCAACCACCTCCTCTTCCGCATATTTAGGTTGGGCTGATCCATCAAATGCTTCAGACTCTTATGGTCCGTGTATATCGTACAATGAACCCCATACAGATAGTGACGCCAAATCTTGAGAGCAAACACCACTGCCCCCAACTCTAGGTCATGGGTGGGATACCTCGTCTCATGTGGCTTCAGCTGCCTCGATGCGTATGCTATCACATGCCCTATCTGCATCAGCACCGCTCCCATCCCCAGGATCGATGCATCACAGTACACCACAAAGTCCTCCATTCCCTCCGGGAGGGCTAACACCGGGGCCTCACATAACCTTTGGCGAAGCATCTCAAAGGAGGTCTGCTGCTCGGGGCCCCATGAAAAAGCTACACCCTTCCGGGTCAATCTGGTGAGTGGCACTACGATCTTAGAGAAATCCTTGATAAATCTCCGATAATAACCGGCCAACCCTAGAAAACTCCTGATCTCGGAGGGTGACCTCGGCACCTCCCATCTCATCACTGCCTCAACTTTGGCCGGGTCGACCAATATCCCTTTCTGGTTAACGAGATGTCCCAGGAACTGGACCTCTCGCAACCAGAAATCACACTTGGAGAATTTGGCATAAAGCCTCTCCGATCTCAAAACCCCGAGGATCTCCCTCAAATGTTCCTCGTGCTGCTGTCTAGACCTCGAATATACCAAGATGTCATCGATGAAGACAATCACTGACCGATCCAGCATCGGCCTGTACACTCGGTTCATGAGATCCATGAACACTGTTGGGGCATTGGTGAGCCCGAAAGGCATCACCACAAACTCGTAATGCCCATAACGCGTCCTGAATGCTATCTTCTGGATGTCCTCATCTCGCACCCTCACCTGATGGTATCCAAACCTCAAATTGATCTTGGAGAACCAAGATGCCCCTTGTAACTGATCAAACAAATGGTAGATCCTCGGCAACGGGTAACAGTTCTTGACCGTCAGCTTGTTCAACTCCCGGTAATCAATGCACATTCGGTGTGAACCATCCTTCTTCTTAACAAAAAGGATAGGCGCTCCCCACGGCGAGCTGCTCGGCCGAATAAACCCCTTTCCCAACAGCTCCTGAAGCTGTGAGGACAACTCCTGCATCTCTGAAGGTGCAAGGCGATAAGGCACCTTGGCAATAGGTGCGACTCCCAGAACCAAATCGATACTGAACTCCACATGCCACACGGGAGGCACACCCGGAAACTCCTCTGGAAAGACATATGGGAACTCACGCACTATCGGAAACTCCTCCACTGACCTCGGCCTCTCGAAGTCAACCCGCGTATCCATCACGTACGCCACAAAACCCTTACAACCCTGCTGTAGACACTGCCTCACTCTAGCGGCCGAACAAAACACTGATCCAGAACGGGTACCCTCGCCGTACATCGTAAGAACTCCCCTACTAGGGTCTCGTATGGTCACCAGCTGTCGCTCGCAGTCGATAACCGCACCGAATCTGCTCAACCAGTCCATGCCCACAATGACACAGACATCACCCATCGCAATAGGAACCAAATCAATCGGGAACTCAACACCGAAAATCTCGAGTATGCACCCGCGGATCACCTCTGTGGCATATATCGCCCTCTCGTCAGCTATGGAAACTCTCAGAGGCCGACTCAGTGCCTCGCGACTAACACTAATATGATGACTAAAAGCCAAAGATACAAAAGACCGACTCGCACCCGAGTCAAATAACACCAAGGCAGGTACAGAATTCACAAGAAAAGTACCTACGCATAACATAATATAAGCATAATATCTCAATTATCAAAATAAATACACGAAAGAATACATACCAGCCATGACATCGGGCGCTGCGCGGATCTCCTCCACGGTCAACTGAAAGGCTCTCCCTCGTGCCCTCCGCGCCTCGGCCTTCACTGGCTGACTCTCGGTAGCTCTGATGGCGGCAGGGGCAGATCCCTGAGGTGCTCCCTGAGCTGATCCCCGCAACTGCAGACACTCCACCTTCCGGTGTCCGGTCTGGCTGCAGTGAAAACATACTGCAAACCCCTTGGGGCAATCCTTGGCCATATGCCCCTCCTTGCCACATTTGTAGCAAGATCCAGCTCTGCATACTCCATCATTCTACTGTTCGCATCTCAATTATAAGAAATATCTTTATAATCAGCATTTACCCTTTTATTAGATATATCAATTAATGATTTTTCTTGTTGGATAATGCAGGAGCCAGAGCCGATTGATTGGGAGTACTATAGGAAAGGTCTTTCTTTACCAACAAACAAACCTATTGATTGGTAGTAATTTTAATTGCAGTTTTTGTGCAACCATAGAAATCATTCCATTTGGGTTCCAATTTTTATTGTTTTTCTAACTTTATCTTAGAAAAAATTCAAAATATTTTATAGATAATTTTGAATTTTTGGTCCTATATCTTTTTTGTGTATTAGCACTCTTGTTTAAAATGATTTGAGTAATGGCCTCATTTTGTGTATACTATCTAGACACCCCTTTTTCCCTTCCTAACATTCCTTTGAACTATGTTATAATGTGCTAAGTTGGTGAAGGGTAAAACGGTCATTTATCATACTCAAATAGTCTTTATTTCTATAATATTTGTGATCTAACATATTTATAACTTCTTAAGTTTTTAAAACTTCAGGAAAGATGTCACAATTCTTATTAAGAGACACATTGAAACGAAAGCAACATACAAGTGTACGTTTCATAAACAAACGTACCAATGATGAAAAATCTGTTGGTAATATATCTGTCCCATTATCTACACCAACATTATCTACACCAGCATTGTCGTCATCATCATCTCGTACCACATTATCATCTGTTGGTATTGTATCTGCCCCAACATTTGTTTCACATGTTGGTACTATGGGTGCCACATCATCAACACATTCATCATCCTTACCTACATCATCCAACCAGTCATTTTTACCTACATCATCTACCCAATCATTTGTACCTACATCTATGCAATCATCTACACCTGCATCTACTACATCATCTGTACCTACATCCACAACAAATTGTAGTGAATCGGTTGAGGAAATTGTTGGCGTTCAACATCAAGAGTATTTACTTGGATCTACAGGACTGGATGGGCGTCTATATATTGGAGTGCGAGATAAGGAGTAAGTTAAAATTCTTACATTTTTATCAACATTGAGCTTCATGATTTTTACAATGTTAATTTTTTCTTTTGTAGGTTATTTCCTTCGGGCCCATGTTCTTCCGTTATCTATGAATCCTTTGGTAAAAGAGTTGATTTAAATGGGTATAGTTGGGCAACTTTAAGCGACGAGACAAAACTTCTTTATTGGGACGAGTTTCATGTATGTATCTCGTTTATGCAATTATTAGGTACTCATTAACTTAAAAACTCATCTATATATTTTGTATTGTAGAAAAAGTGCTATTGGGATGATGCAAAAACTCCGTTAGTCCAAGCTTGTTGGGAAAATAAGGCAAAGGAAAGATATAGACAATATATCTACAATATAAGCTCAAATGGAAAAAACCGACTCTTAAAAAAACCTGTTAATGTAACATCATAAGTGTGGACATCCTGGACTGCAAGATGGAATACTGAAGAGTTCAAGAAGAAATCAGAACAAAACAAAAAAAAAAAAAATAGGCGTAGAGGTGTAGCTAATGGACAAGCCCTTTATACGCATACCGGTGGATCGGCTTCTCATTCCAAGATTGCTTCTGATTTAGTAAGTACTCATTTAATTTTATATTATAGCAATCTACTTTCGTTTAGAAATACCATTATTTAGTTCTATTTTGATTTTTATAAGGACTAAGCCTAAATACATAAAATAGCAATCTACTTTCTTTTAGTTGTATGTTATAGTTTTTCTTGTTCCATTTTGATTTTTAAGAGGACTAATCCTAAAAAGTATGTTACTTTATTTTTCATTTTTAAAGAGTGGAGCCTATATGCAAAAAATAGCAATCTACTTTCATTTACTTTTGTATCATAGCAATCTAGTTCCATTTTGATTTTTAAATGGGTTTAGCCTAAAAGTAAGTTGCTATTTTTTCATTTTTAAATATCTAAGCCTAAATGTAAAAATAGCAATCTACTTTAATATTGATTTTTTTGTATATATGTAGAAGAAGCTTTGGGGACATGATCCGGCACACCATGAACTATTCTTGTATACACAGACTAAGAATCACGATGGAGTGACTTTTTTAGTTGACAAAGCTAAAAAAATTCATGTAAGTTTTATTTTTAATAATTTCATGTAAATTTTTTTTTTTTGATTTTTTTTGTATAAGTTTATCTCAACACAATTATAAAATTATAGGATATTTTATGGAACAATGTGATCGCTTGGAAGCAATAGGAGAGGAAATTGATGAGGACAAACTATTTTATGATGTTGTTGGGGGACATGATCGAAAAAAGAGATTATATGGAGTTGGCTCATATGGAAAGCGCATTCGTTCTAGTAAAGGATCTTCTGAAATGCATCGCGAACAATACGAGGATAACAATGCCGAGACAAAAGTCGAGATTGAGAATTTGAAGAAGTTAGTTGAGACACAACGCGAACAATATGAGGATATTCAACAAAAATATGAGGATGTTCAGCAAAAATATGAGGATGCTCAGAAAAAGAATGTGGAGTTTCAAGAGAAAAATGTGGATGTTCAAGCAAAGTTTGAACAACAACTTGCACAAGCAATGAATGTCATTAACACATTGAGTGAACAAATCAAAACTTTTATTAAATAATGATAGAATATTATGTATCGAATAATGTTTTACGTTAAATTTGTAGCGATTTTTAATTTTGAAATATGTATATTTTGATTTATTGGATATTTCTTTTAGTTTCTATAGAAATACTTTATTATTTTTGGTTTTATATTAATTGTATTTTTGTAAATTGATATAATAAGTCAAATTAAATAACCGAATTTTATAGAAAAAATGGTATTGAACGATTGTTATGGAATTGACTACAAAAAATTTGTTATGGAATTTGCAACGGAATGAATGGCTACGGAATTTGTTACGGAACGAATGGCTACAAAATGTGCTACGGAACAATTAGCTACGGAATTTGCTATGGAGCAAATGGCTACGAAATTTGCTACGACCAAATAGCTACGGAATTTGCTATGGACCAAATGCCTACGGAATTTGCTACGGAACAAAATAGATACGGAATTTGCTACAGAACTCATTGTTACGGAATTGTGATGGAAGTGTGTTGTAGTTGAAATGCTACGGATAGACGTCGTAGCAACGGCCATAGCAAAATTGCTACGGAACTATAATTTCGTAGTTAAACATTTTGCTACAAGAAATCTTACTATGGAATCTCATTGGCAAATTCCGTAGCAACTTCCGTAGTTATTTAGGTTTAGCTACGAAATTACATCATTTTGCTACGCAATTTTTCCGTAGTTAAATCGAAATTTTATTGTAGTGACTGTTACGCTGATATTGGGCTGCTTGAACCCTACGCCCCGCGTACTGGGATTTACGCTCAGCGTACGTCCCAATTTCCCTCTTATCTAACTTATGGTCTTAATCAGCGTACGAGGGTTAGGGCACACTTAGGGTTTTGCTCTCTGGAAAGGGTGGCTAAAAGTAAGGCCATAATGTTCCTTATATAGGGCTCACCCCCACAATTAGGGTTTCAATCTGAACCTAGTACGCCCAATGTACACTATGCTACACCCAGCGTATTGGGTAGTCTTCGCATCAAGAATACACTCATGAGTACGTGCAGCGTACTCTCCCTTACGCCCAACATACTCAAAAGCCAAACATTCTTTTCAAGGACTAATTTTGACAACTTGAGGAAATAAAAGGATCAAAGAGATATACCTAAATTCCGAGATGTTACAATTCTCCCCCACTAGAATCTCACTTCGCCCTCGCAGTCTTGCTAAATAACTCGGGGTACTGCTCCCGTATCTCCGACTCTGGTTCCCAAGTCAAATTGGACCCCTTCCGATGCTTCCACTGGACCTGCACCAGAGGCACTTCCTTGTTCCTCAGAACCTTCGCTTTCCGATCTAGGATCGCGATCGGCCTCTCAATGTAATTCAAGCTCGCATCTACCTGAATGTCCTCTAATGGCACTACTGCCGTCTCATCAGCCACACACTTCCGCAACTGGGTTACGTGGAAATTGCTATGGATCTGGCTCAACTCCTCAGGTAGCTCCAACTGATATGCTACCTTGCCTACCCTGGCAATCACCCTGAAAGGTCCAATATATCAAGGCCCCAACTTGCCCCACTTAATGATACTTTATAAGTCTAGAAAGTATTTCTTTTGTGGTTAAAACCATGTTTGATAAAGGAAGAAATCATAAGTAATTTCGTGATTGGAATGTTTGTTAAATAGTTAAACCACAAGTAAATCGATACTTAAAATATTTGATAAATAGATAAACCATAAGTAATCCATACTGAAAATGCTGGATAAGGAGTTAAACCATAAGTAAATCGATACTTAAAATATTTGATAAATAGATAAACCATAAGTAATCCATACTGAAAATGTTGGATAAGGAGTTAGACCATAAATACATCCATACTTAAAATGCTTGATAAAGAGTTAAACCATAAGTAAATTCATACTTAAAATGTTGGATAAAGAGTTAAACCATAAGTAAATCCATACTTAAAATGCTTGATAAAGAGTTAAACCATAAGTAAATTCATACTTAAAATGTTGGATAAAGAGTTAAACCATAAGTAAATCCATACTAAAAAAAATGCTTGATAAAAAGTTAAACCATAAGTAAATCCATACTTAAAAATGCTTGATAAACAGAGAAACCGAATACGTGGTTTCTAGTTAAAGAGTCTGGTTAATGCCTATAGTGAGTCCTATAACCGAGCTATGTGACCCGTTATAATCCCTGCACAACGCTTCATTAGACGTCGTAGTTATACTAAAGATAATTATCACTCGCTTCGATTGATCAGTCGAGGTTGTAGCTAGCAACAGCAGGTGGGGGTGTCAACCCGTATAGATCTATACATGCATATCTCGCTCCGAGGATTAACGGTTATGGTTTAAATGGGAATACTAAGTGGTTAAACTTAGGTAATGAATATTGTCTCACTATAGAGGCCATTAACTAGGTTATACGGTAAAGTTTCACTATAAAATCTGAGTAAGTTCGATAAATCCGTAAAAATGTATGTCACTCGCTTAAATAGATAAAATGTTTCTTCATATGCACGAAAGGTTTTCAAGATATAATTGATAAAATTCTTACGTAAATGATTAAAATATATGTTTGTACATGCTTGATATAAGTAAAAAAAATATTATTCGCAAGGAAGATAATGTTTTTAAACGCATGCATATCGTAAGAAATCGGTTTATAATATATTATTTTAACAATAACAAATATTAAAATTAGATATATGTTTTACATGCGTATTCCATAACCGATATATATAGATTTAGCATGTTTTTAAACACATGTCTAACCGGTAAATATATTTATATATATTTCACATGTATCCCACCCCCCCCCCCCCCCCAAAAAAAAAAAATAATAATAATAATAATAATAATAATAATAATAATAATAAAACAATAAAAAGGGGCCGTAACACTCACCCTTGAAGCGTGAACGAGTATCGAGGGTGAAACTTGTCGTGAAAGTCGTTTCGTTACATCCTGTGCCCTCAAAACGAATCATCGGTTTTATTTATTTTACCTAATAAACCAAATGGGCAGTTTTGGTATTAGTTATTAGGTATGGAGTGGTCTATATTAAAGTAGATAAATTCTAGGGATTTATTTTGTTAAAATTACTCAACAAGGGATTGTTCTTGTAATATATTTGCATGGCAGGGACTAAAAGTGTGCATTCTCAGCCTTAGGTGCGATTTCGGACTCATATTATTAATATTTTTCGAAGAGAGGGACTGTTAATGTCATCTTATTTGGCCGTTTGACCTAAATGGTGATCTATTTTCAAGAAGGGGACTTATTCTGCAAAAGTAACAAACCTAAGGGTTTAAATTAAATAAAATCTAATGAAGTTTTCATCGATCGTCTTCCTCATCTGGACGTGATTTACAGACGAATGGAGGGAAACGAGACCCATCTGCTGGGTCTCTAGGTCTTGGTTGCTCGTAAGGGCTAAAACAAGAATAATGGTGATGGCGGAAGGGCTTACAGAGGGTAGGCGGTGGTCGTGAGTGGTTAGCATCTGCAGCAGCAAGTCCGACGATAGTGGATATCGGCGGCGTTGAGTGGCAGGGGGGTGATCTGGCGACCTTCTGCTGCTTCGTCCTGGCTTATGCTTGACGGATACGGAGAGCGGAGGTAAGGGAGGGGGTGGTGGTGAACGGAAACAGCAGAACTACATAGGAGGGAGCTGTTGGGTGATTTCTTCACCGGAAATGGGTGGTGGGTGGCGATTTCGAGTGGTTATCGGTGGAGAAGCTCCAATAAAACGATAGAGGCAGTGGGTGGTGATGTTTTGAGGGTACTTGGCTGTATGTATGCGCAATAATTTTAGGATGGTGGTTTTCCGGTGGTCACAAAGGTGGCGGCAGTGGGTGGTTCGTTTGCTTCGGTCAACAGATAAGAAATGGGAAACGAAGATGTTGGTGTGACTCCTTGCTTTGCCGGAAAATGAGAAACAACACTTCCACCGGAGGTGTTCTTGAGTGTTACAAACAGAAAGAAGAACAAGAGATAGGATGGAATTGTTTGGGTATTTTTTTGGACAAAACTGCGAATTTGGTCCTTGTGGTTTGCCAAAACCTTTGGATGGGGTCCAAATAGTTTCCAACTTGCACCAAAGGTCCAAAATCAAGGTTTTCTTGGGTTTTTAGTCCATTCCGTCATTGACCGTTTGTTTGGGGCCGTTAGTGCCTACACGTGCCCTCCATGTGAGGGCATTTTGGTCATTTTAGGTACTTATTTTAAATAATATCATATTTCTCCCTTATATACATATACGCAATCCTCTTCCTCTTCTTCATTTTTATTTACAGAGAAGAATCCTCTTCCTCTTCTACTTCGTCTCTTCTTCTTCATCTCTCGTCTACTTCTACTGCTACGAGATTCAAAAATGGTGCTCTGCTTCTGTGGGAATGTTGCTGTTGTGCGAACCTCATGGACTTCACGAAACCCTGGTTGTCGTTTCTATGCATGCCCTAAAATGGTTAGCAAACTGATATTAGGTTACAGAGAAGTCGGTAGTTAAGCAATAACTCTTCTACTTTAATGTATTCTTGTAGGGATCCAGATGTGCATTTTTGGGGTGGTTCGATCCCCCTATGTGTCAAAGATCAACTGTTATCATACCAGGACTGTTGAGAACAATGAATAGGTATGAGGTTGAAGTGGGCAAGCTGAAGATGTGTTTGCTTGTCTCGTGGATTTTGTTTCTATTGTTTGTGCTGTTTTGGAAATAGGAATTAGAGGTTAGGACTTTTTTGTTGGTAGTAACCACTTAAAAATGTTGTCTTTTGGTGCTAGAAGGTTTAATTGTGGTTTATATATGTTTTTGTTGGTAGTAAGCACTTAAAAGTGTTATCTTTTGGATCATTGTATATGTAATGCTTTTATGACAATGGGAAGTGTAATGGTTTTATCCTTTTATGAATATGAAATTATAAAGGTTTGATCTTGACATGATATGCAAGTGTAATGGTTTTTCTCTACGTTTGAATATGCAATTGTAATGGTTTTATATGCATACATTAAGTACATTGCCATAACATCTTCATGCTTTGACAGTACAACATAAACAAATAACAAACAACATTACCAAAAGGGGACCATAACAGATAAATGCCAAAACACAATCATTACCAACAAAGGGCATTAAAGTACATTATCAAAAGGGCATCAAAGTACATTATCAAAATGGAACAAAAAAAAGGCAACAAAGTACCAACTAAAGTGCATTAACAAGTCTTGACAAACATAAAAAGTACTTAAACATCAATTCCCATCTTTGGCCTTGCAGGTCCTGGAATTGTGACCCTTTTGCTTACACTTACTACATGTAACAGTCAAAAACTTCCTGCTCAGTGATTGAGTTTCATTATCATTTTGACTTTGACTGTTTGCTTGCCTCTTACGTTGCTGGATTTCAATCCTTTCCTCTGCTGTAATCCTTCTTTTCTTTTTTGGCCTGCCTATAGCTTTGTTGTGTGGTGGAGGCACAAGAGTTGTTGGGCAGTCACTCTTAGGCCACATGGCTCTACCTTTGATAGGCTCCACCTTGAAGGAGTACATCTCTTTCCATGTATCAAGCCAATACACCTTATGCACATAGGTGTATAGTTCTCCTACCTTTTCATTGTTGTCTGCCATTTCATTTAGGCTTGCAATAGCATGTTTGCAAGGAATTCCAGTAAGCTCCCACTTTCTACAACTACACTCCCTTTTCTCCATGTCCACCACATGTTGATCATTCCATGGACCTTTAACCTGATACTTTTGTCCCCCATTCCATCATGCATGATACTTACTAGCTAGTGTTGTGTTTGCTTCCAAAATCCTAGTACCAGTTGGAGTTAATGGACCTTGACACTTGTTTAACACCTTCATCACATTGCATACTCTCTTCATAAGGTACTCTCTGATGAACTCCAAACAACTGATAATGGGTTTGTCTCTCCCTTTTACAAGTTTGCTATTGAACACTTCACAAAGGTTATTCAATAACATGTCTGAAATTGCCCTTCCTAATAGTTCATTAACAAAACAACAGTTAGTGTATATCTATACTACAATAAAAAATAAGACAACAAATTGAGAAAATACCAGAAAAATGACTTCTAGCCCAATGATGTGGAGGGATTTTCAAGAGCCATTGATATGCTTCTATGTCATAATTCCTTAGCTCTACCATTACAGCTTCAAACTCTGGTATGGTGGTGGCTGTAGCACACCTCCAAAAATACTCCTTGTACTCTGTAGTCTTAAATAACATCCTCATGTTCTGGTATATGTGTCTAATACAGAACCTGTGTTCTGCATTAGGGAACAATTGTTCTATGGCTGGTAGAAGACCCTGTTGTCACCAAAACAAAATAAGAAATTATCATTAGTTTGTAATGAAACTAGTATGCAATATTAAATGTAACTATAGTACCTTCTGTCTATCACTGATAAAGGTGAAGTTGGAATTTGAATACAAGTCAAGATCTTCTGCAAGACACTGAAGAAACCATTTCCAACTTGAAGTGTTTTCACTTTCAGCAACAGCATATGCCAATGGGTAGGTTCCATTGTTGGAATCAACACCAACTGCACTTAGTATTTGACCTGGGAAAGGTCCCTTCATGAAGGCTCCATCTAAACCTAAAAATTCTCTCAAACCTGCCTTAAAACCTTTCTTCAAAGGACCTAAACACACGTATATCCTTCTGAATTGCCTGGTTGGGGATGAAACCACAGGTTCTGAAACCACATCAATCTTTACAGTTGTACCTTCATTTGTCTTTTGTAGCTCTAGTACATAGTCTCTCAAAGCTGCATATTGCTTTACGTAATCCCCTGCAACATTTTTGGTGGCTAATGCTTTTGCCCTAAATGCTTTCTCTTCTGAAATACTAACTCCATAAGTTGATTGGAGTTGCTCTTGTAGGGCACGAACAGGCAGTCCAGGATTAGCTTCAATCTGATCCATAATACGTTTGGAAAGAAATGTTGCTGTGCAAGATCTGATTTTTCGTGTTTGGAGGCAGATGTGTTTCTGATTATACGTCTTAATAAACCAATAGTCCTGTTCACTTGACCTAGATGCATGAAGTTTCCATGTGCATTTAACTTTATCTGAGTTTACATCTTTACCCTTTACCTTTTTCCCAGAGGTAGGTCCACCTACCCCACTTGCATTTAAAACTACAGTTCCATCACAAACAGCTGTTAATCTACTCTTGTCGTTTTTTGTGAATGAGATATTCCTCCTTGTCTCTAAAGCATGCAGGTCAATTTTATCTTTCAATTCTTTCTTGGCTTTATATTTCTGCCCAATATGAAAAGCTACCTTGTGCACCTCACCAGCAGAACATAAGGTTTGTTTCCCCAGCTCTTTGATCATTTCTCTTCTTTTCCTGTTGTCCCCTGAGTCATCACTTAGTGAATCCCACTCGTCATTGTCAATTACCTCCAAATCATCTTCTTCAACACTATCTTCATTTCTTTGACCACCCATTCTTTGACATCCATTGAACTCTGCTTCTATATCAATATTTAGATTGAAATCCTCCATGTCAACGTCAACATCTTCAATTATGTTGTCCTCATCAATCATAAAGTCACTATCTTCATCTTCACTGTTTTGATTCTCAAACTCAATGTCATCAGGCTCCTCTTGTCTGCACTCATCATTGAAAGGAATATTATCTTGGCCTTCAAACCCATTAAATGGGATGCTATCTTCGTCTTCAAACCCTTCAAAAGGTTGAAAGTTTGTCATTAACTCATCATCTATGTTGATGTTAGTTGAAAATTCATTGACTCCTTGAGGATCATTATCCATGACAACTCTATACCCCTCATCTGCAAATCCTTCTACACCCTCACCATTGGATTTGTTCACATCAAGTTCTGCATTCACATCAATCTCTTTGTTTAACTCTTTTTCTGCACCAACTACAACAAATTCATCTACAAATCCTTCTACACCCTTACCCTTATCAACTTCACCACTTGCCATTGTTTTTTCAGCACCTTCCCAATCCAATTTAAGCATTCTACTACAAGACGATGCCCCTTTACTATGTTTCCAACCTTTAGACCTACTAAATTCAGGTGTTGCTGATTTGTATAAGGTTAATGCTAACCCTAAATCACCCTCACCAACATCAATTTGGATTGGAGTTACCACTTCATGAGCAACTACAGGTGATGAGGGTCTAATGCAATCCTGCTTCTCCATGTCTTCTATTATAACCCTTTTTGGACCAGTTGGGGACATAAAATATGTAAGCAAGTTCGTTTGACCATGCTCTGTGTACACTTTAATCATTTTGTTATTATGGGTAACATATCGTGAGAGATTACGCACAACATCATCGTTACCTAATGCTCGGAGTCCAAAGTCAAATCCTTCATTAGGCAAACGGAAATGGTAATACATGATTTCAGTACCATCATACCCTAATTCTCTCATCATCGAGTCTAGTTCATGAACAGAAAATTCATCAATGTCGACAACATCAAAGTACCTTACTTGGCCATTAATATACCTGATATTTGGAAACTTTGTGAAACTCCCTCCGTGATGAAGTTCAATAGAGAATATGTTGGGGTAACCATCTTCAAAACAGAAAGAGACGATTATTAGTTAGAGTTTTTCAAAGTTTGAAGCTTGATCATAAAATACAGAGTTTTTCTAAGTTTGAATCTTACCATAAACTTCTTGAACGTTGACAATCTCTCCAACATTTCTAAGTCCCCACATTTTCAAAGTTTCAGATGATCGTTAGGGTTTTTGCGTTTGAATCAAGAGGTATGAGTAGAAGACGAAGGAGTGAGGAATGAGTAGAAGACGAAGGAGTGAGTACAGTCTGAACTCTTATTAATTGAAGTGGCGGCAACGGAGGCTGACCTAAAATGACCAAAATACCCTCACATGGAGGGCACGTGTAGGCACTAACGGCCCCAAACAAACGGTCAATGACGGAATGGACTAAAAACCCAAGAAAACCTTGATTTTGGACCTTTGGTGCAAGTTGGAAACTATTTGGACCCCATCCAAAGGTTTTGGCAAACCACAAGGACCAAATTCGCAGTTTTGTCTATTTTTTTGCCTTGGTCAGATTATGGTTATGTACACTACCCTTCCCAATACATAGAGGAAAATATGAAGTTTGAATTAGGTTGAGAGGAGTGATCGACAAATGTTGGGTTTCTTTGTTTTTCTTTCACCATTAGAGTATGAAAATTTTGATCAGTGTGTAAAGTCTCCGTGGACATTTCCTAACTATATCTATGCTGCATCCATAACTTTTTTTTTTTTTTTATTTTTTTATTATTTTTTTTATTTATTTCGGTGCATAACATTTCATTTAACCTTAAAAACGGGTTTCGATTCGCATGTCCAATTCCCGACCTCGGGAAATTTTTCTGATACTACCAATTGATAGATTTTAATTGAAGGATTTTAAAAACCCGAACGGATAAATGTTTCGAGTTGTAGAAGACTAGGAATTTGTGTTTAAAGTTCGCGTGTAATTGGTTTGATATGCCTGATTTTTACAAATATTTTACTAAAAATATTGCGAGTAGTAAATAAAATATTAGACCGTAGTCTGAGTTCATAAGCGCTCTCAAACTTTCTATCTGAGGTGTACAAGTGTCTTAACGGATCAATTCGGTTTATGAAATCGGATAAATGTAGTGTTATACAGGTGTGGTTTCTTAAAACGGTCATATCTTTTGCACATGAACTCCGTTTTTAGCATTCTTTATATATTCACGATCAGGGAAACATGTACTACGAGTCTAGAATATTTTCTTTGTTTATAGACGTTTAATACAATATTTTAGTTTTTCAGTCGTTAACCAAAGTTACAATTTGCGTTTTAAGTTTCGGTCAATACTTTCCATAATTTGAGATAAGATATAATTTCATGTATTATTTTATTTGAAATGACACTATATTTCAATTAAAATATGCATTAAAATTTAATCGGTCAAGATACAAAAGGGTCTGTGGTGAACTAACCGTTTACAGATTCAGACCTAAATTCTGGGATGTCACATGCGCTGATCCCTGAAGCAACTGCGGGCACTCGGCCTTCCTATGGCCAGTCTGGTTGCAATGAAAGCAAACCAAAAATCCCTTAGGGCAATGTAACGCCGTAGATCCAGGCTAGTCAATTTAGAGGCAATAGGGGTCGAAAATAACTTTTCGACAAAAGATTATTTAGAATAAATAATCTTAACCAAGTTGTAGAATATGACACAAGCTTTCCGTACATATAAAGAGCGCCGAAATCCGAGTTATAACGAAGAAGTTATGGCCCGCCGAAGTTTTACGGCAAAACCGACACGGTACCGGGAGACGTAAATAGTGACTTTACGATAGAAGACTTTTTAGCCTTAGCAATCTAAACGAAAGTCGTAGAATATGTTAAACTAAGAGCGTCGATAAAAAGAACGCCCAAATCTGACTTCGTATGGAGAAGTTATGATTTTTCTAAGTTTGAGGGCTGATACGCGATAGAGGGTGACGTGGCACCACCAGAATTGGACACGTGGCACCACCAGAAGGCCACCACATGGACTGACTCGACGAGTCATGACTCAGACTCGACGAGTCCATCAGGTTCCTCCCCTATAAATAGAGGTGCCGGGTTCCCTCATTCTTCACACCTTCCTAAACTATTCTTTCTCTCTCTAGACTCTCTCTCTAGCCCCCTAACCCCCCCTAAAAGCCTAGGTAAACCCCCTAGCACCTGAAGGAAGCCCCGAGGCTCCCGGAGTCCTGAGTAAAGAGCCTTTCGGCTCGGGAACGCTGCTCCAGCGAAGCCCGGTTTTCGAGAAAAACTCGCTGTAAGTGAGTTGTACCTATCCTATCTTTAGTTTAGCTTATGTTTTAATATAGGAATGTTATTAGGTCCTTAAAATAATTATTTGGGCTATTATTATGAGTTATATTGAGTGTTATTAACGCTTATATAATAATAATAATAGTCAGACAATTAATTTGTTGCGGTTATCATTAGACTAAACCCTAGTGGCATCGATACTAGGTTTTATCGAAGGAATATCGTTTTGAGAGTATCGAAGCGCTGTCCGAGTGTTGAGTCACCACCTACTCAGGTGAGTGCATGGTCCCTTTCATCTTACACATAGATATGAAGTATTTTATATAAACTACGTGTTATGTGTGCATATTATCTGAATACTTGTTGTCTATGCTGGATGAACGTTTTATACATGTTTTAAAGGATTTAAACTGTATATGTATTTTATATCTACAAAATGTGTTGGGTAAAACATGGGTAGATGAAATAGTTGTTTTGTGATAACACAATGTTGTCAGTGATCCAGTCATCTAGTGGAGTATAGATGAAGACCATGGGCGATACTAGATGGTCCGATAGAACGCTAGTAAGCTCGTAACCTGTAGGTGTTTTTGAACTAGGTGCTCATTAGGTATTTTGAACTGAGTGTGTTCACTACGTATCTTTGAACTGAGTGTGTTCACTAAGTATTTTGAACTGAGTGTGTTCACTAAGTATTTTGAACTGAGTGTGTTCACTAAGTATTTTGAACTGAGTGTGTTCACTAAGTATTTTGAACTAAGTGTGTTCACTAGTTACTTTTGAACTAAGTGTTTACCAGATGTTTCGGACTACGTGTTCACCAGATATATTCTATAAGCCTTGGTAATGATGGACTTCGTGTCGATTCCTTAGGATGATCCTTAGGAATAAATAAACGAGGAATAGTTGATTCTTAGGGTAGATCCTTAAGACTAAAGAAGATAATGGGGATGGGTAATTGGGTTGATTGTTTGATTGTTTAAACATAATAATTATATTATTGTGGGTTGAAAACCCTATGTACTCACCAGGTTCCCCAACCTGACCCACTCAGTTTATTCACATCACAGGTGGCGATATGAAGTGACATTACACTGAGAGATTTAAAGAGATGTAGATCACTAGTGTAAATAATTGTAAGTTCTGTTTATGCTTATGTTTCTGTATTAACGATGACATCCCAAACGTTTTAAGACGAATAAAAATACGTTTCTTCGAAAATGTTTTAATAACGTATTTATAGTGTTTTTCTGGGAACAAATTCCGCAACCTTTTTATAAAATGAAGTACTCTGATTTTTATAAAGCATAAACAAATTCGGTCTTTTCTGGCCGTAATTTTGGGGATGTCACAGTTGGTATCAGAGCATTAGTTTAAGCGAACTAGGAATATGGATTTATTTCTAGACTTAAACTTAGAATGCTAAGCGATGATTGTGAGGAGTGTGTCAAATAGATTTAGGTAATGCACCTGAATAGACACAAGCACTAGCTTATTTAGGCAAAATTCCTAACATGCTTTTATGTGCTAAATGATTTATGATATGCATTATATGATCGGATCTATGGTCTGTTGCCGACCGGATCTGGAAATTTTATGTGCTCAGGTTTCTAAACGTTTAGTTACGATATTAGAACTGACATGTAACTTTTTGGAGTAATAAGGAGGAATACGCATCTAATTCTTCCTCTATCTATATTCTCGTTTCGATACACCAAACGCTTGCTTTGGAGAATAGAATGTCATGATAAGGACTCATAGATAATTGAGTAAGTGGAGGAAATGAAAAGGCTTACGATAGTGAATGACACCTATCAGAAGATATCATAAGAGTGGTATCTTGCCTTTAGAATATGTCATGAGGTACGTTTAGAGGAGTACAGTACGTCCGAAGTACACCTTCGATTGGTAGGATGATGGAATGATTGGCGTAATTCATGAAGTTGACCCATCGTATGGTATTTCCACCGAGCTGAAGCAGAATTGATGATTGAAGATACGCATAGAAGAAGTCCTAGTAGAGTCTAGGGAAAATCTTGTGATTGTTTGGACACATTTTTATGTGTTAAAAAAAATTGTTTTGTGATAATTGTAACGCCTGTGTTTCTGGGCTTGCCATTTTTAGCAATGTAATAGTCTAGGTTAACCTTTGTAACTCAACTTGAAATAATAAGAATGTATTATTTGTGAATTATGTGATTTATGTGTTTATTTTCTTGATTTTTATAATTTAATGAATTAAGAATAAAATAAGCATCAAAATTAAAGTGTGAGATAAGCCCGACATCTTTGCATAAAGTTGTAGTGGTTGAAACAAGGATTCCGGAGATATAAGGAATGCCAAAATCCGAGTTATAACGAAGAAGTTATGACCTGTCGAAGTCTCGAGACAGAACCGGCACGACGCCGAGTGACGTAAAATATGAATTTAAGATAGAGCGATAATTAGCCAATGGAGTCTAAATGAAAGTTGTAGAGTATGGTCAGACCTTCGTGTGGATATAAAGAACGTCGAAAACGGAGCTCGTATGCAAAAGTTACGCAAGTTTGAAGTTTGCTTAATAGCGTACGCCCCGCGTAATTTGGGGTACGCCCAGCGTACTCGTGAACCGCCTCAGCTACGCATGCAATGACGTCACTCGAACACATACGCATGCAATGACGTTGAGTACGCCCCGCGTAATCCCAGACCCAGCAGCCTATAAATAAAACTCGAATTCAACAATTTTTTCTTGTTCAAACCCTTCCCTCTCTCTAAGTTTTGCCTCGATTTGCGTGCCAATCATACCCCGAAGCCCCGGTAATATTCCCGAGTCCCGAAGCGAGTCCCGAGATCCCGAAGATCCCGAGAAGTGCGGTTTCCGAGCCGAAGCTCTGCCCGCGAGAAGTTCGATTTTCGTAGAGATCTTCCAGATCTGCGGAGGATTATTACTTTTGCGAGTCATAGTGCTGTCCGATCATCTTCTGATCAAGTGAGTGTATACTACCTTTCATAAACGCAATAATAATACAAGTATGGTTCGAGGGTATTAAGTTTATTGTCGTTTATACGTGTGAATGCGTTGTTACTTTCTCATAACGTATAACTATGAAGTATTTTATACGAGATACGTGTTATGTGTATATTTTGTTGTTATGTGTGTGAATGTATATTCACTTTCTTCTATCTTACAGATATGATTATTTTTATATGAAATACGTGTTATGTGTGTGTGCCTCATCTGTTATATGGAAAATGTTTTGATCAAGCATGCTATACAGGTTTTGAAAATATGTATAAAAAGTATGTTTTTATCTACTAATATGTTGGGTAGAACATGGGTAGATAGTTGGTGTGTAATAAACAGATGAGAGGCCTCGTTGTTGTTTGATCCAGTCATCTAGCGGAATTTAGATGACGACCACGGACTTTTCTAGATAGTCATGTGGAACGCTAGCAAGCTCATAACCTGTAGGTGTTAATGAACTTGGGTGTTCATTCGCTGTATTCCATCCCCCTCATGGTTGCCTTATTTGACTTATATTGCTGAGGAAACCCCGCAGCATGTGTTGTCACCCCGATGAGAATATTCTTAGATTAGGTCCCTTGTGTTAGTTATTTTAGGGACGTAAAGTGAGAATAACGGGAATGGGTAACTGGGTTATTGTTGGTTGATAATAATTAATTTAATTATTTATTGTGGGTTGAAAACCCTATATGCTCACCAGGCTCCCAAGCCTGACCCACTCAGTTTTATTTGTATTACAGGAAGTGGCGGAAGGGCATGAGATGGACAAACCATCAAGTTGTTTTGTTTACAAGTCTGCATATGTTTATATTTGTTATATGACTTGTAATGTATTCGTTTATGCTTATTGGTCTGTATCGGAACATGACACCCCGAGTTTTGATTATAATGAAAATACATTTCTTTTATGAAATGCTTTGGTAAACATTGTTTTATCATGTTTTGTTTTTGGGAACAAATTCCGCAACTCTTTCAAATCAAAAGGATTTACTCTGAAAATATTTAAAAGCATAAATGAAAATCGGTCTTTTCTGGCCGAGATTTTGGGGATGTCACAGTTGGTATCAGAGCATTAGTTTAAGCGAACTAGGAATTTGTAGGATTTCTAGACTTAAACTTAGAATGCTAAGTGGAATTTTGAGATGTGTCTGTTATGTTTTAAGACACAAGCACTAGTTTATTTTAGGAAAGTTGCCTAAAATGCTTTATGTGCTAAATGTTATATGTTGCCATATATGATATTATTTGTTTTGATCTATGGTCTGTTGCCGACCGGATCTAGAAACCTTATGTGTGTAGGATTCTAAGCGTACGTCTACGATATTAGAACTAGCATGTAAACGTTTCGGAATGATAAGGATGATTGGAATATCTATCGTGAATAAGGATCTAATTTCACCTTATTCGGTGTGTAGATCAAGATGGTGAGAACAAGAAGTGGAGTTGGAAATGTTGATGAAAACAGGAATCAACCACCGGTGATTGAACAAAGACCTGTTGTAGCAGCAACACCTGAGCCAATAACCATGGCTGGTGTGCAATTGATGATTCAGACGATGTTGGATCGTCAGATGGAGGAAACTAGACGGTTGCTTCAACAAAATCGTGAAGAACTGTCGATTCGTGTGGAAGAGCCTGAATTAAATGAAGGGCACTCGGAAGGTGGAAACTTCAGTGGATCAGTTGGTCAAGCCAACCCACCGATAGTTAGGCAAGATAACCGCGATGGAAGGAATGATGGAATGGGATGCAAGTACAAGGACTTTTTGACTTGCAAACCATCGACCTTCAATGGAAAGGAGGATCCGATTGGGGTTATGGATTGGATCTCCGAAATAGAGCTAGCCTTCATGACGTGTGGCTGCAGAGGTAAGTTGCAAACCATCTATGCCGTGCGTCAATTCCGAGGTGGAGCCGTTCGTTGGTGGAACACTCTAGGGAAGACTTTGAGCCCTAATGAGCCACTGCAATTGTCATGGGCAGAGTTCTTGGTGCAGTTTAAGCGCAAGTTCTGCTCGGCTCAAAATCTGTTGGAGTTGGAGAACAAGTTCCTGACATTGACTAAAGGCAGCATGTCAGTTGATGATTACACCAATAACTTCACCGATAAGATGGAGTTTGCCTTGCGTATCGTTCCAGACGAGCTGACGAAGGTGGACCGGTATGCGAAGGGACTTCCATGGGAGTACGAGGTGCCAGTACGTCAGGCACTTACTCTAGAGGCAACTATCTGGGCTGCCAAGTCTGTTGAGAACATGATAAAGGGGAGAACCACCAACAAGGTTGAGGTTGGTGAGAAGAGGAATTTTGAGGGAACATCTGGTTCCGGTAAGAAAAGTAAATTTTCGAAATCTGATTCGAAAAAGTTTGGTGGGGGAAAAGGAGGAGAAGCGAAGTGGTGTGAAAAGTGTAAGAAAAAGCACTTTGGGAAATGTAGCGAGGATGTAACTTGCTACAAGTGTGGAAAGGTTGGACATTTTGCCAATGAATGTCCGAACAACAAAAGGATGTGTTTTGGTTGTAATGAAGAGGGGCACATTTTGAAAGACTGTCCGAAGAAGAAGGAGGCAGCTAAGCCCAACATTCCACCAAAGCCAAAGGCGAGAGCATTCCAGATGACGCTGGAAGCTGCTAAGGATGAAGCTGATGTCGCTTCAGGTACCTTTCTCGTTAACAATTTGCCTGCCCAAATTTTATTTGATTCTGGAGCCAACTACTCCTTTATATCGCATGAATTTGGTAGAAAACTAGCTTTGTCTGTTGATAGACTAGATAATGCTTTATTAGTCGAAGTTGCTAGTGGCAAGTTTGTACCTGTTAGCCATCGTATGAAAAACATCTTATCGACTTGAATGGGAATAAGTTTCACGAAGAATTATTGCCCATCGAACTTAATGGTTTCGACATCGTGTTGGGAATGGATTGGCTTAGTGCCAATGATGCCGAAATTCTATGCAAGAAGAAGATAGTTAAAGTGAACCCGCCTGGGAGGGAATCGTTTATGGTGTATGGGGACAAACGCCGAGTGAATTCTGGAATCATATCCCTAATGAAAGCCAGAAAGTGTTTGACCAAGGGATGTACATCATACTTAGCATTCGTAATTGATGCTAAGAAGGAGAAAAAGGTGATGCAGAGTATTCCTGTGGTGTGTGATTATCCGGAAGTATTTCCCGAAGATCTTCCTGGATTACCACCTGATCGACAAGTGGAATTCCGTATTGACTTGTTACCAGGAACCACGCCAATAGCAAAAGCACCTTATCGATTAGCACCGACGGAGATGAAGGAGCTGATGATGCAACTTCAGGAGTTGTTGGACAAAGGTTTCATTAGACCTAGTTCATCACCCTGGGGAGCTCCGGTGTTATTCGTGAAGAAGAAAGATGGAAGTATGAGAATGTGCATCGATTACAGAGAGCTGAACAAGGCAACAATAAAGAATAGATATCCGTTGCCAAGGATTGATGACCTATTTGATCAATTGCAAGGTTCGAGCTATTTCTCGAAGATCGATCTTAGGTCAGGATATCATCAGCTGAAAGTAAGAGAGCAGGATATAGAGAAGACTGCGTTCAGAACTAGATATGGACACTACGAGTTCTTGGTTATGTCGTTTGGACTAACCAATGCTCCGGCAGCATTCATGGATTTAATGAATAGGGTTTGTAATCCGTTCCTTGATAAATCCGTGATAGTGTTCATAGACGACATTCTGATTTACTCAAAAAGCCAGGAGGAGCATGGCAGACACTTGCGAGAAGTGTTAGAAGTTTTGAAGAAGGAGAAGTTGTATGCTAAGTTCTCCAAATGTGATTTTTGGATTCGTGAAGTCCAATTCTTGGGTCACGTGGTCAACCAGGAAGGGATAATGGTTGATCCAGCAAAGATTGAAGCTGTAATGAAGTGGGAACAACCGAAAAGTCCCACGGAGATCCGAAGCTTTTTGGGATTAGCCGGATATTACCGAAGGTTTATCCAAGGCTTTTCTTCGATTGCTACTCCATTGACAGCTTTGACCCACAAAGGAGCTGCTTATGCTTGGAGCGAGAAGAATAAAGAAGCATTCAAGAAGCTAAAGAAGAAACTATGCGAGGCACCGATACTTTCTCTACCCGATGGAGTTGAAGACTTTGCTGTTTATAATGATGCGTCTGGGGTTGGATTGGGTTGTGTTTTGACCCAAAGAGAAAAGGTGATAGCATATGCCTCTCGACAACTGAAAGAGCATGAAAAGAACTACCCGACTCATGATTTGGAGTTGGCAACGGTAGTTTTCGCTCTGAAGATATGGAGGCATTACCTCTATGGCACTAAGTGCAAACTTTTCACTGATCATAAGAGTCTCCAATATCTCTTTAATCAGAAGGAATTGAATATGAGGCATCGACGCTGGCTGGAATTACTCAAGGACTACGACTGCGGGATACTTTACCACCCCGGTAAGGCTAATGTTGTTGCTGATGCTCTCAGTCGGAAAGTCAATCTTGAAAGGAAAAGGCCAAGAGCGTTGAGAATTGAAGTTGTCTCGACCATTGAGGAAAGTATAAAGAAAGCTCAAGAGGAAGCTTCTGAGAAAAATGACCGAAAGGAGGAACGTTTGGGTAAAACGTTGGTGTTTGGTACAAACGGTCATGGACTGAAGGTATTCCAAGATCGTATTTGGGTACCTAAGTCAGGAGGAATTAGAGATCTTCTGATGGAAGAAGCTCACAAGACCATGTATTCGATTCATCCCGGTAGCACTAAAATGTATAGGGACCTGAAACCCTACTACTGGTGGCCGACGATGAAGCTTGATGTTGCAAAGTATGTGGCCGAGTGTGTGACTTGTGCGAGAGTCAAGACACAACATCAGAAACCGTACGGGAGTTTAGAACCTTTACCTGTGCCTATGGGTAAGTGGGAAGACATTGCCATGGATTTTGTCACTAAACTGCCCAGAACAAAGAATGGTCACGACATGATTTGGGTGGTCGTTGATCGATTCACTAAGAGTGCGCATTTCATAGCAGCCAGGGAGAAATGGTCTATGGAAAAGCTTGCGAATTCTTATGTGAAGGAAATTGTGAGACTTCACGGTGTTCCGCTAACAATTGTGTCGGATCGTGATAGTCGTTTCACCTCAAGGTTTTGGAAAAGTCTACAAGAGGAAATGGGTACCAAGTTATGTTTAAGTACAGCTTACCATCCGCAGACTGATGGTCAGAGTGAAAGAACGATACAAACACTTGAAGATATGCTGAGAGCATGTACCTTGGAATTCCTAGGTAATTGGGATGAACATTTACCGTTGGTAGAATTTTCCTATAACAATAGTTTTCACTCGAGCATTAAGATGGCACCTTACCAAGCTTTGTATGGACAAAAGTGTCGTACGCCGTCTTGTTGGCTTGAGGCTGGGGAAAAGCAGTTTATGGGACCGGAGATGGTTCATCAGACTGCTAAAAAGTTGAAAATAATTAGGGAAAGAATGTTAGCAGCTCAAGATCATCAAAAGAGTTATGCTGACAAAAAGCGAAGACCGATAACTTTTGAGGTTGGGGATTCAGTTTTGCTTAAAGTCTCGCCGTGGAAGGGACTTATAAGATTTGGTAAAATGGGAAAGTTGAGTCCAAGGTTTATTGGACCGTTTAAAGTTATTCAGAGGATTGGGAACCAAGCTTACAAGCTCGAACTACCAGAAGAACTGAGTGGAATTCATAACACTTTTCATGTGTGTTATTTACGAAAGTTCACGGGGGAAGTTCCCGACATGATTCCACTTTCGGAGTTGAGAATCGATGAGAACAAAAGGTTGATTGAAGAACCAGAGGCAATTGTTGACCGAAAGACTAAGAAATTGCGACGTAAGATGGTGGAGTTAGTGCTTGTCCGATGGAAACACACGAATGGGACAAATCTCACCTGGGAGACGGAGAGTGACATGAGGAGTCGCTATCCGCATTTGTTTGTTGATGTGTGATTCTGGGGACGGAATTATTCTAAGGTGGAGAGAATTGTAACGCCGGTGTTTCTGGGCTTGCCAGTTTTAGCAATGTAATAGTCTAGGTTAACCTTTGTAACTCAACTTGAAATAATAAGAATGTATTATTTGTGAATTATGTGAATTATGTCAATTATGTGATTTATGTGTTTATTTTCTTGATTTTTATAATTTAATGAATTAAGAATAAAATAAGCGTCAAAATTAAAGTGTGAGATAAGCCCGACATCTTTGCATAAAGTTGTAGTGGTTGAAACAAGGATTCCGGAGATATAAGGAATGCCAAAATCCGAGTTATAACGAAGAAGTTATGACCTGTCGAAGTCTCGAGACAGAACCGGCACGACGCCGAGTGACGTAAAATATGAATTTAAGATAGAGCGATAATTAGCCAATGGAGTCTAAATGAAAGTTGTAGAGTATGGTCTGACCTTCGCGTGGATATAAAAAACGTCGAAAACGGAGCTCATATGCAAAAGTTACGCAAGTTTGAAGTTTGCTTAATAGCGTACGCCCCGCGTAATTTGGGGTACGCTCAGCGTACTCGTGAACCGCCTCAGCTACGCATGCAATGACATCACTCGAACACATACGCATGCAATGACGTTGAGTACGCCCCGCGTAACCCGAGTACGCCCCGCGTAATTTGAGTACGCCCCGCGTAATCCCAGACCCAGCAGCCTATAAATAAAACTCGAATTCAACCATTTTTTCTTGTTCAAACCCTTCCCTCTCTCTAAGTTTTGCCTCGATTTGCGTGCCAATCATACCCCGAAGCCCCGGTAATATTCCCGAGTCCCGAAGCGAGTCCCGAGATCCCGAAGATCCCGAGAAGTGCAGTTTCCGAGCCGAAGCTCTGCCCGCGAGAAGTTCGATTTTCGTAGAGATCTTCCAGATCTGCGGAGGATTATTACTTTTGCGAGTCATAGTGCTGTCCGATCATCTTCTGATCAAGTGAGTGTATACTACCTTTCATAAACGCAATAATAATACAAGTATGGTTCGAGGGTATTAAGTTTATTGTCGTTTATACGTGTGAATGCGTTGTTACTTTCTCATAACGTATAACTATGAAGTATTTTATACGAGATACGTGTTATGTGTATATTTTGTTGTTATGTGTGTGAATGTATATTCACTTTCTTCTATCTTACAGATATGATGATTTCTATATGAAATACGTGTTATGTTTGTGTGCCTCATCTGTTATATGGAAAATGTTTTGATCAAGCATGCTATACAGGTTTTGAAAATATGTATAAAAAGTATGTTTTTATCTACTAATATGTTGGGTAGAACATGGGTAGATAGTTGGTGTGTAATAAACAGATGAGAGGCCTCGTTGTTGTTTGATCCAGTCATCTAGCGGAATTTATGACGACCACGGACTTTTCTAGATAGTCATGTGGAACGCTAGCAAGCTCATAACCTGTAGGTGTTAATGAACTTGGGTGTTCATTCGCTGTATTCCATCCCCCTCATGGTTGCCTTATTTGACTTATATTGCTGAGGAAACCCCGCAACATGTGTTGTCACCCCGATGAGAATATTCTTAGATTAGGTCCCTTGTGTTAGTTATTTTAGGGACGTAAAGTGAGAATAACGGGAATGGGTAACTGGGTTATTGTTGGTTGATAATAATTAATTTAATTATTTATTGTGGGTTGAAAACCCTATATGCTCACCAGGCTCCCAAGCCTGACCCACTCAGTTTTATTTGTATTACAGGAAGTGGCGGAAGGGCATGAGATGGACAAACCATCAAGTTGTTTTGTTTACAAGTCTGCATATGTTTATATTTGTTATATGACTTGTAATGTATTTGTTTATGCTTATTGGTCTGTATCGGAACATGACACCCCGAGTTTTGATTATAATGAAAATACATTTCTTTTATGAAATGCTTTGGTAAACATTGTTTTATCATGTTTTGTTTTTGGGAACAAATTCCGCAACTCTTTCAAATCAAAAGGATTTACTCTGAAAATATTTAAAAGCATAAATGAAAATCGGTCTTTTCTGGCCGAGATTTTGGGGATGTCACAATAATAACTTGGGAAAACTGCGAGACAATACTTGGGACGAGTATGAGTAGGTGTGAAAGGTAGTAGATGCATATACTACCGGATGCACAGGACTCACGCTTGGATCAGGGAAAGTCACAAGGTTACCAAGGAACTAGTAATTGATTTCGATTTATTGAAGTGTGTTGTTACCATTGTTTCGGTAATGACTAAGACGATTGTTGATATTCCGACCCTAGTGGTCATATCGAATTGAGTCCGACTACGATGAGTATGTTACGTGGTTCAGAGAACCAAGTTTGATGTAGCGTCCGACTTAAACCAAACGATTGAAATCAAAGCGATCAATAGAAGTATCGCGCTCGTTGTTAAAAGAAGATGGTTGCTAGAGATGCTAGCTTTTAAGATGTGACTAGAACATGAAGGAAGGTATAGACTGTTCTGGAATTTGACTCTAAGAGACCTGAGTCTGAGCATTGCAACATAAGATGAGAGGTCATTAGAATATGACACATCGGTCCATTGTATTAATAAAAGAACTTATCTTAAGTTCGTATCCAGTGAGGATCGAGATTGTGACTTGAAGGTCATAATTTGAAGTCTAACGTGAGATAGAGAGCGTATGCAAGATCGAGCACCGCCTGTAGTCAAGGAGTCTAAGAGTTAGATACACGTTCGAAGAAACCTCGAAGTTATGACTTAGGATGAATAGATAACAAATGGAGTCATCATGTGAGCCATGTTTCGTTGATGATTCCGGGACGTAATCATCCTAAGGGGGAGATAATTGTAACGCCCGTAGATCCGGGCTAGTCAATTTAGAGGCAATAGGGGTCGAAAATGACTTTTCGACAAAAGATTATTTAGAATAAATAATCTTAACCAAGTTGTAGAATATGACACAAGCTTTCCGTACATATAAAGAGCGCCGAAATCCGAGTTATAACGAAGAAGTTATGGCCCGCCGAAGTTTTACGGCAAAACCGACACGGCACCGGGAGACGTAAATAGTGAATTTACGATAGAAGACTTTTTAGCCTTAGCAATCTAAACGAAAGTCGTAGAATATGTTAAACTAAGAGCGTCGATAAAAGAACGCCCAAATCTGACTTTGTATGGAGAAGTTATGATTTTTCTAAGTTTGAGGGCTGATACGCGATAGGGGTGACGTGGCACCACCAGAAGGCCACCACATGGACTGACTCGACGAGTCCATCAGGTTCCTCCCCTATAAATAGAGGTGCCGGGTTCCCTCATTCTTCACACCTTCCTAAACTATTCTTTCTCTCTCTAGACTCTCTCTCTAGCCCCCTAACCCCCCCTAAAAGCCTAGGTAAACCCCCTAGCACCCGAAGGAATCCCCGAGGCTCCCGGAGTCCCGAGAAAAGAGCCTTTCGGCTCGGGAACGCTGCTCCAGCGAAGCCCGGTTTTCGAGAAAAACCCGCTGTAAGTGAGTTGTACCTATCCTATCTTTAGTTTAGCTTATGTTTTAATATAGGAATGTTATTAGGTCCTTAAAATAATTATTTGGGCTATTATTATGAGTTATATTGAGTGTTATTAACGCTTATATAATAATAATAATAGTCAGACAATTAATTTGTTGCGGTTATCATTAGACTAAACCCTAGTGGCATCGATACTAGGTTTTATCGAAGGAATATCGTTTTGAGAGTATCGAAGCGCTGTCCGAGTGTTGAGTCACCACCTACTCAGGTGAGTGCATGGTCCCTTTCATCTTACACATAGATATGAAGTATTTTATATAAACTACGTGTTATGTGTGCATATTATCTGAATACTTGCTGTCTATGCTGGATGAACGTTTTATACATGTTTTAAAGGATTTAAACTGTATATGTATTTTATATCTACAAAATGTGTTGGGTAAAACATGGGTAGATGAAATAGTTGTTTTGTGATAACACAATGTTGTCAGTGATCCAATCATCTAGTGGAGTATAGATGAAGACCATGGGCGATATGTGACATCCCCAATTTCACGGCCAGAAAAGACCGATTTGTTTATGCTTTGTTTTATAAATCAGAGTGATCGTTTAAAGAAAACGGTTGCGGAATTTGTTCCCAAAATAAAATATGATAACCATTTATCAAAACATTTCTCAAAGAGAATGTATTTCCATTAAATAATAAAACCTCGGGATGTCATGTTCCGATCAGACCAAAAGCATAAACAATATAAATAGACCTTACAATAGTTATTCAACTACTGATCTATAATCCAAAACCTCTCGTCAAGTCCACCAACTTATACTCTTGTGTCATTACCTGTAATGCAAAGAAAACTGAGTGGGTCAGGCTTGGGAGCCTGGTGAGCATATAGGGTTTTCAACCCACAATAATATAATTATTATAATCAACCATCAACCAATCAACCCAATTACCCATCCCCATTATCTCCTTTATTTCTTAGGATTTTACCCTAAGAATTCAACTACCCGTCATTCATTCATTCCTAGGATTGACCAAAGGAATTAGCACAAAAATCCATTGCTACATAAGGCGCATCTACCAACATCATCCTTTAAGCGCCTCTGCCAGGATTACGTCATACATTATGAGGCGCGACTGCCGGGTTTATGACATTTTCTTTTAGGTGCATCTGTTGACATTATCTTATAAGCGCATCTGCCAAGATTACCCTATAAGCGCATCTGCTATTATTATGACAATCTCTATTTGGCGCATCTGCCAACATTATCCTATAAGCGCATCTGCCAGGATTACTCTATAAGCGCATCTGCTATTATTATGACAATCTCTATTTGGCGCATCTGCCGACATTATTCTCCAGCACATCTGCTAATTTTATGACATTCTTTAATAGGTGCATCTACCAATATCATTCTTAATCATCTTTCATACCTCATCACTTTATCACATACCAACTATCTCATCTACCCATGTTCTACCCAACATATTTGTAGATATAGAATACACATACAGTTTAACTCCTTTAAAAACTATATAAAACATTCGTTCCATACTCATCTCAAATAAGCAACAATATATAAACACATAGCACATATTTTATACCAAATACTTCATATTTATGTGTTAAAAGAAAGTAACCACACACTCACACATATAAACGACAATATACCACATACACTCAAACCATACTTGTATTATTATTGTGTTTATGAAAGGTAGTATACACTCACTTGATCAGAAGATGATCGGACAGCACTACGACTTGCAAAAGTAGTAATCCTCAGCAGACCTGGAAGATCTCTACGAAAATCGAACTTCTCGCGGGCAGGGCTTCGGCTCGGAAACCGCACTTCTCGGGATCTTCGGGATCTCGGGACTTGCTTCGGGACTCGGGAATATTACCGGGGCTTCGGGGTATAATCGGCACGCAAATCGAGGCAAAAAATGAGAGAAAATGAAGGATTTGCAAAAGAAAACTCGGCTGCTTCGGACCTCCTTTTATAGGTGCTGAACCCTCGCACGTACGCGGGGCGTACGAGGCTACGCGGGGCGTACGCCTCGGTGGTCGTCAGCGCTTACGTCATCGGTCCCCTTACGTCACTGCATACGACTTCGGACTACTCGAGTGCCCCTCGCTGTACGCGGGGCGTACAGCAGTACGCGCTGCGTACTTCGGATAGACCGCCTCATCCTTCTTCGGATAATATCGGAGGTTTTAAATAAAAATAAATATTAAATATTTATTAAACTTCAAAAATTCATATCTCCTTCATACGAACTCCGTTTTCGACGTTCTTTATATCCACGCGAAGGTGAGACTACGATCTACAACTTTCGTTTAGACTCCGTCGGCTAATTTTGACTTTTATTTTTATTATTTATTTTTAATAGGCCGGGACAGAAACTTTCGTTAAAAATTCATAACTTCTTCGTTTGACGTCCGTTCTCGCCTAACTTTTTATCGATTCGATACCAACAATGAGATCTTCGATTCTCATTTAGATTGATTCGGCTAAATACCGCTCTTACGTAAATTCACTTTTTACGTTGCATTGCGTCGTGCCGGTTCTGTCGCGAAACTTCGACGGGTCATAACTTCTTCGTTATAACTCGGATTTTGGCGTTCTTTATATGCACGGAAACCTTGTGACATATACTACAACTTGGTTAAGATTAACCCTTCTAGATAATCTTCCATCAAAAAGTCATTTTTGATGCCTATCGTCTCTAAATTAACTAGCCCGGATCTACGGGCGTTACAATTATCTCCCCCTTAGGATGATTACGTCCCGGAATCATCAACGAAATAGGACTTGCATAATGATTCCACACATTATTTATTCATCCTAGGTAATAGCCGTAACTTTTATGTTTTCTCTAAAGAGTATTTAACTCTACGGATTTCCTGATCGCAGAAGATGCCCAAATCTTGCATCTGCTTATCGTACTATGTTGTACTTTCAATCGTAACCCTCGAGTTACCAAATAAGTCGTTATTATGGACTCCTTCTTCTCAGGATAATTACTTTCATTTATCTATTGTAACAAACCGATGGGTCGTGCTCTATCGACCTCTCATCGCACGATGCGACGCTTAGACTCGGTCTTTAATAAAGTTAAATTCCAGAATGGAATATACCTTCCTTCATATTCTAATGTGATATAATCACATTTCAGCATGTAGCATTTATACCTACAAACTTCTTTTAACAATGAGAGCGACACTATCAATCGCTTTAACTTCAACCTTCTGACTTAAGTCAGATGTTACATCTAACTCGGTCCTCTAGACCACGTACATACTCCTCGCCGTCGAACTCAAATTTAAATATGACCACTATGGTCGGAACAAGAACCATATTACTAGTCATTACCGAAACAATGGTAATGACATACCATAATAAAATGGAATCAATCACTAGCTTCTTGGTAACCTTGTGACTTTCCCTGATCCAAGTGTGAGTCCTATGCTTCCGGTAGTATATGCATCTACTATCTTTCACACCTACTCATACTCGTCCCAAGTATCGTCTCGTAGTCGACCAAGTCACCATACATGAAAATCAGACAATCATTCGACACATCAATTATCAAAACTAGGGTTTATATTAGTTCCTTGAAATGATTACACAAAAGTTCAAGTTCACCCTATACTATGCCTCTAATAGGCTATATACATGATACTTTTCATATCGCTACATTATAACTTGATCTTTAGATATAAGATCCTTATTCCTGATTCCTTGCATTGCCATCTGCTTCATCAAGGATCATTTGAAATGCTCTTGCCTTTAGCTTTGGCGGCGCCTCTAGCCTTGCTGCTTGATTCTTCCTTGGGCAATCTTGCTTGAAGTGCCCCTCTTCATTACATTCGTAACACACCTTTTTGTTGAAAATACATTCATCGGCGTAGTGCCCATGCTTTCCACACTTGAAACATGTCACCTCCACGCCACATTTTCCTGAGTGCTTCTTTTTGCACTTATCGCACCACCTTGCCTCATCCCTTCCTCCTCCTCCAGACTTTGAGAATTTTCCTTTCTCATTAGAACCTGAAGTTCCTTCCAACTTTCTCTTCTTGCCAAATTCAACCTTACTGTCAGTCCTCCCCTTGATCATATTCTCAACAGACTTGGCAGCCCAAATAACTGCCTCTAAGGTAGGTGCCTGACGTACTGGCACCGCATACTCCCAAGGGAGTCCCTTTGCGTACCGGTCGACTTTTGTCAGCTCGTCTGGGACGATGCGTAAAGCAAACTCCATCTTGTCTGTGAAGGCATTAGTGTATTCATCCACTGACATGCTGCCTTTCTTCAATATCAGAAACTTATTCTCCAACTCCAATAGATTTTGAGCAGAGCAGAACTTGCGCTTGAATTGCACCAAGAATTCTGCCCAGGTCAGTTGCAGTGGCTCATTAGGACTTAGGATCTTCCCCAAAGTGTTCCACCAACGAACAGCCCCACCCCTGAACTGACGTACTGCATAGATAGTTTGCAACTTGCCTCTGCAGCCACAAGTCATGAAGGCTAACTCCATTTCGGAAATCCAATCCATAACTCCAATCGGATCCTCCTTTCCATTGAAGGTCGATGGTTTGCAAGTTAGAAAGTCCTTGTACTTGCATCCCATTCCATCATTCCTTCCACCATGGTTGTCTTGCCTAACTATCGGTGGGTTGGCTTGACCAACAGACCCACTGAAGTCTCCACCTTCCGAGTGCCCTTCATTTAATTCAGGCTCCTCCACACGAATTGACAGTTCTTCACGATTCTGTTGAAGCAACCGTCTAGTTTCATCCATCTGACGATCCAACATTGTCTGAATCATCATTTGCACACCAGCCATGGTTATTGGCTCAGGTGCTGCTGCTACGACAGGTACTTGTTCAATCACTGGTGGTTGATTCCTGTTTTCATCAGCATTTCCAACTCCACTTCTTGTTCTCACCATTTTTTGATCTATACACCGAATAAGGTGAAATTAGATCCTCATTCACGATAGATATTCAAATCATCCTTATCACTCCGAAACGTTTACATGCTAGTTCTAATATCGTAGACGTACGCTTAGAATCCTACACACATAAGGTTTCCAGATCCGGTCGGCAACAGACCATAGATCCAAACAAATAATAGCATCAATATAGCTATCACACAAAACATTTTGCATGTAATAGCATTTTAGGCATCATTCCTAAAATAAAATAGTGTTTGTGTCAATTTATGGTGTACTACCTAACATATTTTAAACACACTCCTCACAACCATTACTTAGCACTCTAAGTTTAAGTCTAGAAATCCTACAAATTCCTAGTTCGCTTAAACTAATGCTCTGATACCAACTGTGACATCCCCAATTTCACGGCCAGAAAAGACCGATTTGTTTATGCTTTGTTTTATAAATCAGAGTGATCGTTTAAAGAAAACGGTTGCGGAATTTGTTCCCAAAATAAAATATGATAACCATTTATCAAAACATTTCTCAAAGAGAATGTATTTCCATTAAATAATAAAACCTCGGGATGTCATGTTCCGATACAGACCAAAAGCATAAACAATATAAATAGACCTTACAATAGTTATTCAACTACTGATCTATAATCCAAAACCTCTCGTCAAGTCCACCAACTTATACTCTTGTGTCATTACCTGTAATGCAAAGAAAACTGAGTGGGTCAGGCTTGGGAGCCTGGTGAGCATATAGGGTTTTCAACCCACAATAATATAATTATTATAATCAACCATCAACCAATCAACCCAATTACCCATCCCCATTATCTCCTTTATTTCTTAGGATTTTACCCTAAGAATTCAACTACCCGTCATTCATTCATTCCTAGGATTGACCAAAGGAATTAGCACAAAAATCCATTGCTACATAAGGCGCATCTACCAACATCATCCTTTAAGCGCCTCTGCCAGGATTACGTCATACATTATGAGGCGCGACTGCCGGGTTTATGACATTTTCTTTTAGGTGCATCTGTTGACATTATCTTATAAGCGCATCTGCCAAGATTACCCTATAAGCGCATCTGCTATTATTATGACAATCTCTATTTGGCGCATCTGCCAACATTATCCTATAAGCGCATCTGCCAGGATTACTCTATAAGCGCATCTGCTATTATTATGACAATCTCTATTTGGCGCATCTGCCGACATTATTCTCCAGCACATCTGCTAATTTTATGACATTCTTTAATAGGTGCATCTACCAATATCATTCTTAATCATCTTTCATACCTCATCACTTTATCACATACCAACTATCTCATCTACCCATGTTCTACCCAACATATTTGTAGATATAGAATACACATACAGTTTAACTCCTTTAAAAACTATATAAAACATTCGTTCCATACTCATCTCAAATAAGCAACAATATATAAACACATAGCACATATTTTATACCAAATACTTCATATTTATGTGTTAAAAGAAAGTAACCACACACTCACACATATAAACGACAATATACCACATACACTCAAACCATACTTGTATTATTATTGTGTTTATGAAAGGTAGTATACACTCACTTGATCAGAAGATGATCGGACAGCACTACGACTTGCAAAAGTAGTAATCCTCAGCAGACCTGGAAGATCTCTACGAAAATCGAACTTCTCGCGGGCAGGGCTTCGGCTCGGAAACCGCACTTCTCGGGATCTTCGGGATCTCGGGACTTGCTTCGGGACTCGGGAATATTACCGGGGCTTCGGGGTATAATCGGCACGCAAATCGAGGCAAAAAATGAGAGAAAATGAAGGATTTGCAAAAGAAAACTCGGCTGCTTCGGACCTCCTTTTATAGGTGCTGAACCCTCGCACGTACGCGGGGCGTACGAGGCTACGCGGGGCGTACGCCTCGGTGGTCGTCAGCGCTTACGTCATCGGTCCCCTTACGTCACTGCATACGACTTCGGACTACTCGAGTGCCCCTCGCTGTACGCGGGGCGTACAGCAGTACGCGCTGCGTACTTCGGATAGACCGCCTCATCCTTCTTCGGATAATATCGGAGGTTTTAAATAAAAATAAATATTAAATATTTATTAAACTTCAAAAATTCATATCTCCTTCATACGAACTCCGTTTTCGACGTTCTTTATATCCACGCGAAGGTGAGACTACGATCTACAACTTTCGTTTAGACTCCGTCGGCTAATTTTGACTTTTATTTTTATTATTTATTTTTAATAGGCCGGGACAGAAACTTTCGTTAAAAATTCATAACTTCTTCGTTTGACGTCCGTTCTCGCCTAACTTTTTATCGATTCGATACCAACAATGAGATCTTCGATTCTCATTTAGATTGATTCGGCTAAATACCGCTCTTACGTAAATTCACTTTTTACGTTGCATTGCGTCGTGCCGGTTCTGTCGCGAAACTTCGACGGGTCATAACTTCTTCGTTATAACTCGGATTTTGGCGTTCTTTATATGCACGGAAACCTTGTGACATATACTACAACTTGGTTAAGATTAACCCTTCTAGATAATCTTCCATCAAAAAGTCATTTTTGATGCCTATCGTCTCTAAATTAACTAGCCCGGATCTACGGGCGTTACACGATACTAGATGGTCCGATAGAACGCTAGTAAGCTCGTAACCTGTAGGTGTTTTTGAACTAGGTGCTCATTAGGTATTTTGAACTGAGTGTGTTCACTACGTATCTTTGAACTGAGTGTGTTCACTAAGTATTTTGAACTGAGTGTGTTCACTAAGTATTTTGAACTGAGTGTGTTCACTAAGTATTTTGAACTAAGTGTGTTCACTAGTTACTTTTGAACTAAGTGTTTACCAGATGTTTCGGACTACGTGTTCACCAGATATATTCTATAAGCCTTGGTAATGATGGACTTCGTGTCGATTCCTTAGGATGATCCTTAGGAATAAATAAACGAGGAATAGCTGATTCTTAGGGTAGATCCTTAAGACTAAAGAAGATAATGGGGATGGGTAATTGGGTTGATTGTTTGATTGTTTAAACATAATAATTATATTATTGTGGGTTGAAAACCCTATGTACTCACCAGGTTCCCCAACCTGACCCACTCAGTTTATTCACATCACAAGTGGCGATATGAAGTGACATTACACTGAGAGATTTAAAGAGATGTAGATCACTAGTGTAAATAATTGTAAGTTCTGTTTATGCTTATGTTTCTGTATTAACGATGACATCCCAAACGTTTTAAGATGAATAAAAATACGTTTCTTCGAAAATGTTTTAATAACATATTTATCATGTTTTTATGGGAACAAATTCCGCAACTTTTTTATAAAATGAAGTACTCTGATTTTTATAAAGCATAAACAAATTCGGTCTTTTCTGGCCGTAATTTTGGGGATGTCACAGGCAATCCCTCACGATATGCCCCTCCTTCCCGCACTTGTAACACACACCTGCTCTGCACACCCCATCATGGCTTTTGCCGCACTTCCTACAAGTGCGGCCCTTCTGACCTCCCAATCTCGAATCAACGGGCTTTGCCCGCTTGGCCGCCGACTGAGACTATGTCGACCTCCTATCCCTTATCTGAGACTCCGCCTCCTCCCTGGCCTGAGTCTCTAGCTTAATCTCCCTCTTCCGAGCATTTGGCTCGAGCTTAGCAAATGTTCGGTATGTCGAATTCGCCACGAACTCACGAATGTCTCTCCTCAGAATGCTCATATATCGGCTCATACGTGACTGCTCATTAGACACGTGCTTAGGGCAAAACAACGCCCTCTCATGAAACATCCGTGTGATCACAATCACAGACTCAGTCCCCTGCTTGAGGGACAAGAATTCCTGGGCCAACTGTTCCCTCTCCATCCGGGGGAACGTACTCGTCTCGAAACATAGTGGTGAACCTCTCCCAAGTCACCACGGTAAGCTCTGCAGAAGAAAAATCAGTTGTCACAAACTTCCACCAGTCCTTCGCTCCCAAGCGAAGCTGGTTCAGCGGGAACCGTACCCTCAGATGCTCCGGACAAGAACATGTATAGAAGCATCCCTCAATGTCAGAGATCCATCTCATCACTGCTATCGGATCCTAAGTCCCATCAAACTCTGGTGGCTTCGTGTTGCTGAACTCCCGGTACAGCAACGAGTCACCCCCTGTAGCCTAGCAGCGACGACGGCTACGGTGGCCGCAACAACAACATCATTGGTAAGAGTAGCATATCGGTCGTTAAATGTCTCAATCAGCGTGGTCTTGATAGACCCAAACATCTCTGGTATCTCAACTCGAATGGCTGCAACCACCTCATCATGAATCATCCTGTGAATCTCATCATCGCTAACTCCGCTGCTCTATGGAGTGTAGCGTGTACCCACCATGATGTCTCTGAAACGCAACACAAACGAAATCAGAGACTCACTCGAGTATTCTCGCACTCCATCACAAAACCCTACTTGTTCCTTAGTACCCTAAGGATTCTTACTTGGAATGCTCATTGGTCTGGTGTTTCCAGTAGTACGGGCCCTATACTACCTTCCACACCACATCAGTATTCACCCCAAGTCCTCTTTCTAGGATTCTAGATCACAAGTACTCTATATCTCACTGAGTGCAGGCTACCACCCAGTAGACCTCTCATAAGCTCCTCTCTGCTACCTACTCACACTCGAAGTAATTCACAGTAGCAGTAACTCCTAGGCTAAGGCATCACAAATCAGGCCACTCTAGTCCTAAATATGAATACCTAGCCTACTCTAGCATGCATAACACATCTCATAATATCTCATAACACATAACGTAAGGGTATTTTGGGAAATTACCATTCGGGTGTTGGCTGATTATACACACTACTCTGTTCCGCTCTTTTGGAATCTTTTACTCTTTTTAGAAAAATTGTTTCTTTTTGAAAACTTTTCTCAAATCCTCAGTTTGAGTTCAGATATGCCTGAAGGTGTATTTAAATCCCTTAAACCAAGGCTCTGATACCAACTTGTAACGATATCATTTTTCAAACAAAATTTTCAATTTAAAAACTCATAAACAAATGTCTCATCATTAATTCTCAAAACAACCAACAAGTTTTCAACACAATTATTCAATTCCAGGATCCACAATCATAGCTCAATATCAAGAGTGTGTGTACAATCACGATAGTGCCTTCCCGCGATCCTCGGAAGTACCCGAAACACATAACACATAACACAATAAGCACGAATGCTTAGTGAGTTCCCCAAAATACCACATACAACAATTCGCCACTCAAGGCTATACTCTGTACGACCCTTTGGTTAATGTGTCTCAGCGGGACCCTCCAGTCCCGTAGCTCGTTGGACCCTCTGGTCCGGTCTAGCTCGTTGGACCCTTTGGTCCGGTCTGGTTGAGGACCCTCTGGCCTCGTAAATCATTGGACCCTCCGGTTCGGTCAGAATAGCACATAGCATACATAATCCCAAAACACATAATCTCAAGTAAACACGTATGACCTTCCGGCCCACACATAGATACCACCCTAGGTAATGTATAGTGAGAAGACTCACCTCGGGTAACTCGAATGATCTCGAACTCGAAACACTAATCTAGCCTCCGCCTAATCATATACATAAAATATCTCTACTTAATAAAGACTTTCAAAGGCTAGACTAATCCCTTCCTATGCTCTCTCGGAAGGGTAAATGACCATTCTACCCCTCCAATGGTCCAAAAGCCCATTTGTTGACTAAACCCTAAAAGTCAACAAAAGTCAACTAAAGTCAACCCTAAGGAATACGCGGCGCATACCAGATCCCTATGCTGGGCATACTCGACCGTTACGTTGATATCGGGCTACTTGAACCCTACGCCCCGCGTACTGGGATTTACGCTTAGCGTACATCCCAGTTTCCTTCTTATCTCATTTATGGTCTTAATCAGTTAAGACCTTAGCTCAAAATACAGATCTGGACCCCCTATAGTCTCCTAATCCATAAAGTCGAAGACTTTATGCCCTTTCATGGCTTTAAAGGTCATCATCATCCAAATCACACCACTTCCTTCACTAAGGAGCTCATATCTCATGCATGGCTCACTCCTAACGTCCAAGATTGGATTTTTATGGATATAAATCACATTATACACTGAATATGGACATATCAAGGTCTGTGGAGCTCCTTTACTCATAAAGTCTCCACCTTTGGGACGAAAACCCTAGAAATGGTCCATAATGCACAAATCAAAAAGGTTGAGAAAGCTCTAAGCTTTTTACCTCCAACTGATGCTCCAACCTCAGAAAGTTCAGATCCAAGCTTGCCCTCCAACTCTAGCTCCTTCAATGGCACCTCCTTCTCTTCAAAAGCACACAAGAACACTTTCAAGCTCAACCACACTCACACAAGCTCTAGAACGAGGGTTAGGGCACATTTAGGGTTTTGCTCTCTGGAAATGGTGTCTAAAAGTGAGGCCATAATGTTCCTTATATAGGGCTCACCCCCACAATTAGGCTTTCAATCTGAACGTAGTACGCCCAGTGTACACTATGGTACGCCCAACGTACTTGGTAGTCTCCGCGTCAAGAATACACTCATGAGTACGCGCAACGTACTTTCCCTTACGCCCAGCGTACTCAAAAGCCAAACATTCTTTTCAAGGACTAATTTTGACAACTTGAGGAAAGAAAAGGATCAAAGAGATATACTTGAATTCCGGGATGTTACAATGAAGTTGAGACCTTGGCTAAAAAATTAGATTGGTTGTGGAAGCCGTTGGCTGAGCAAGCAACAAGGGTAAAATCCGTAATCTACAAATGGTGTTATTTTCTATTTCTTCTTTTTATTTTACTTGATTTATGGGTAGTTTTTTTTTTCTTACAAAAAATATTAAAGTTGATAAAGTATAGCCACTAAAATTGACTTTTTCCAAAACATAATGTCAAATGGTGCGTATATGTATCATGTTGTATTAGATAATGAATATGATGATTCTGTTCTATTTAATCCGAAAAAATTATCTAATGATTTTATATTGGAAAACAAAGTTGTGATTTTTTGCATAATAAAATCAAGTCCACTTTTGTATGGGAGGTGGATAAATGTGGTAAATTTATAACAAGTGTTTTTACATTGAAGGGTATGGAGAGGTTGAAGAAAGTTAAAATGATAAAATGTTTACACAAATGTTGTATCCGACTGAATATTATGTTTAAGGATGATTGTATTAGATTGTTGATATATGGTAAGCATAGATATTTAGAATTGTGACTTAAATTTATAAGTTATTCAAACTGGATTGAAACATTTTTGATATAGATTAGGAATGAAAATGAGCAACACTAACATACTTATCTTTGGTAGTTTGGTCATTATATTTTTATTAGAATATAGAAACATACATTTATTTTAAACCATATTGTGGACGGACTTGAATAAATGGGAAAAATGTACCTTGCTATTTAGCACAAAAAAATTATAAAAATGTACATTGCTATTTAGCACAAACAAAAAAAAAACTTATCCTTTTTGCATTAGGTCACAAAGAAATATAAAATGGGAAATGTGTTGCTATTTAATGCACTAAAAGAAACTATTTTGCCTTTATTAAACCGGGTAAACCAATAGAAAAATGGAAGTACATTGTCATTTAGCATGAAAAAAATAACTTTCCATTTTTTGCATCCGGTCACAATAATAGAAAAATGAAAGTACGTTGCTATTTAGCGAAACTAACTTCCTTTTTTCTTTTTGGCATCGTATCATAAAATATAGACTAAAATACGTTAGTTTTACATTTTTAATACATTGAAATGTCTAATCGACATGTTATTCTATAAAAAGGGAAATGTAATTTACTTATTCTTTGATTCTTTGGCTTCTTTTTAGTACCCAAAACATCCCTCTATCCATCTATTCCAACTAAAATAATGAAAACTATATTCCTTCCATTGAAGGTATGTTATAAATTTTGTAATTGTTTTTATGCAAAAAAGTGTTTTTTGTTAACTAGATTAACGAGATTCATTTTTCAGCATTTTAGGAGAAGTTCATCCATCTTTTGGATATGAAGTGCAAGCCAAGTTCTTTAACATGGAATATGAGGTCCCTATATGCTCAAAAAATAGCAAATGAGAAATTTTTTAAATTGGATCCCCATAAAAGAAAATTTGTTAATGGTTGTTTTAATATTGGTCAATGTGTCCACCGGATAATGTGTCCACCGGATGAGCATAATACTAGTTTATAAGGGGTAAAGGTGGGTTTGGTGGGCCCATTTATCTTTATTATTTCTAAAAGTCAGAATTAAGTAAAAAAAATTATAAGATAAATACCATAAGGATAAAAAATCATTTTATTTGGACCAAAGACCAAAGTTGTTAAGGGGCTGTTTGTTTTTTTTTTGTGAAGAGCTGTGCAACCACTTTTGTCTGCGCCGCACAGACAACGTGCAGACATATGTCCTCGCAGAGTGTTTGTTTTTTGAAAGTGCGCAGACCAAAAAAACGTCTGCGCGAGGTCATCCTGACGCATATATGTGCCACTGTCTTCAAAGGTCTTCAGACCTCATTTTAACCAAAAAAAAAAGACCACCTGTTTTTTTTTTTTTTTTTTTTTTTTTTTTTTTTTTTTCTCTTTTTGCTAAAAATGCATTTTTAATCTTTATGACATGAAATTAAGTTTGAAAAATTAATTTATTTCAACAGCTGTAGACGTTAAAAACAAACAGTCTTCTTGTTGCAGACTGTGGACATTTGGTCCACCTCTTCTACCGCAGAGACTTGCAGATGTGGTCCGCAGACTGCAGACATTTTGGCTTCAAATAAACAAACATCACCTAATTTGACTACACCACACGGACCTCCAATGTAACAAAAAAAAGGTTGAAACAAAGTTGCCTATTTCTCCATATCCAGGGGCCATTTATGTAAGAGTTATCTAAATTTTAGTTCGGTAGATCAGTTCTCACATTTTAACCGGGTAAAGTGTATGTGTGTACGCGCGCACCTGAAAGGTTTGAAGGTAACTTCCAAACTGAAGCAAGAATCGATATGAAGTATCAAGTTAGAGGTTCAATTGGTGAAGGAATCAGCTGGAGGTTGGGGAATCGAGCTTCCACTATTAAGGTAAAATCCATAACCCTAAATGTTGGTACGCTCATATATCAAATTGCGTGTTTTGTTGAATGAAAAAAGCATGCTCAAAAAACCAGTGTAAGGCACGGTATATGACATATTTATAGTTACTGATAACAAATTATGATAATTTTGTGTTTACATAAGTTAGGATTCGTACTTCAACCAAATGTAATAGTTTTTGTGAGTCTATCTATGTATTTGGGGAATCACATTAGCAACGGGATTGTACTAGTAATTCGAAAAAGTCTTTTAAATAATTTTTCTGTTTATAATTTATGAATAGTTTTAGCGACATCTAATATTAAATAGAATGTATCTGATATTGAATTAATGTCCTTAATGTGAACATAGACCTTTTCCATTTACTAATGCCTAATTATTAGTTTCTAATCAATAAATTTTAATTTCTGTTTTATGCTTCTAAGACAATAAAAATCCATGATTTACCTTTAAATATTAACAAAAATGACCATGAATAAATAAAAAATTAGGATACCAAACCCCCCGCCATGCCCAATGTCTAAATATTCTTGATGCTTTTGCTTTTCCCTCTTTTCCTTGTTAGTCTATTATTCTGGAGAGTTGGAGAGAGTTTCATACAAGAAAATTTCAAGAAGAAAGCAAAGGTCCAGGTATTCTCTTTTCTTAATTATGTATTAACTTACAAGCATTTTTTACACGATCCATGGTTTTTTGTGTATGTTTTTCAAATTGAAACTAGATTGGGACTTTTGCCCTTGATGATTCATAAGATATTGCATGGAGTTGAGATTGTGTAAGAAAAGTGGTGAATAGAAAGAGCAAGTGAATCCAGATATAGTATTGGTAATATATGATGATGAGATAGAGATATGTTAAAACTGGCTAGAAAATTGTTTTAATTTGAAATTTAGGTTGTTGAATTTGAAAGATACCAAGCTAATAACTAATTAGTTATGCTAAATAGTTATAAAGAACAACAAACTCGTAGTTTTTTTTTTCATGATTTTCAACCTCTTCGTACCAAACTAAATTATAACAAAATTGAATATCATTCTCTGCAATCAATCTTAACTTTTGTTATTATCATCATGTCTAAAATTGCCACAAGTTTATTTTCATAGTCATATTGGATTATGAAAGGACTATTTTTACCAATTACATCTTTACTTTATGGGCCAAAGCTAATACAATCCGACTAAACTAAAGGAATCTAGGATGCATATAGTTTGCTTCCCGATTATAGATTTCTATCTAATTTGTCTATTGTACTAATTTAGGTGCCACCACAAGTAAATTCCTGAAATGGATGTCGTTAATGCCATTCTTAAACCAGTTGTCGAGACTCTCATGGTACCCGTTAAGAAACACATAGGGTACCTCATTTCCTGCAGGCAATATATGAGGGAAATGGGTATCAAAATGAGGGGATTGAATGCTACAAGACTTGGTGTCGAAGAGCACGTGAACCGGAACATAAGCAACCAGCTTGAGGTTCCAGCCCAAGTCAGGGGTTGGTTTGAAGAAGTAGGAAAGATCAATGCAAAAGTGGAAAATTTCCCTAGCGATGTTGGCAGTTGTTTCAATCTGAAGGTTAGACACGGGGTCGGAAAGAGAGCCTCCAAGATAATTGAGGACATCGACAGTGTCATGAGAGAACACTCTATCATCATCTGGAATGATCATTCCATTCCTCTAGGAAGAATTGATTCCACGAAAGCATCCACCTCAATACCATCAACCGATCATCATGATGAGTTCCAGTCAAGGGAGCAAACTTTCACAGAAGCACTAAACGCACTCGATCCTAACCACAAATCCCACATGATAGCCTTATGGGGAATGGGCGGAGTGGGGAAGACGACAATGATGCATCGGCTGAAAAAGGTTGTGAAAGAAAAGAAAATGTTTAATTGTATAGTTGAGGCGGTTGTAGGGGAAAAAACAGACCCCATTGCTATTCAATCAGCTGTAGCAGATTACCTAGGTATAGAGCTCAATGAAAAAACTAAACCAGCAAGAACTGAGAAGCTTCGTAAATGGTTTGTGGACAATTCTGGTGGTAAGAAGATCCTAGTCATACTCGACGATGTATGGCAGTTTGTGGATCTGAATGATATTGGTTTAAGTCCTTTACCAAATCAAGGTGTCGACTTCAAGGTGTTGTTGACATCACGAGACAAAGATGTTTGCACTGAGATGGGAGCTGAAGTTAATTCAACTTTTAATGTGAAAATGTTAATAGAAACAGAAGCACAAAGTTTATTCCACCAATTTATAGAAATTTCGGATGATGTTGATCCTGAGCTCCATAATATAGGAGTGAATATTGTAAGGAAGTGTGGGGGTCTACCCATTGCCATAAAAACCATGGCGTGTACTCTTAGAGGAAAAAGCAAGGATGCATGGAAGAATGCACTTCTTCGTTTAGAGCACTACGACATTGAAAATATGGTTAATGGAGTTTTTAAAATGAGTTACGACAATCTCCAAGATGAGGAGACTAAATCCACCTTTTTGCTTTGTGGAATGTATCCCGAAGACTTTGATATTCCTACCGAGGAGTTGGTGAGGTATGGATGGGGGTTGAAATTATTTAAAAAAGTGTATACTATAGGAGAAGCAAGAACCAGGCTCAACACATGCATTGAGCGGCTCATTCATACAAATTTGTTGATGGAAGTTGATGATGTTAGGTGCATCAAGATGCATGATCTTGTTCGTGCTTTTGTTTTGGATATGTATTCTAAAGTCGAGCATGCTTCCATTGTCAACCATAGTAATACACTAGAGTGGCATGCAGATAATATGCACGACTCTTGTAAAAGACTTTCATTAACATGCAAGGGTATGTCTAAGTTTCCTACAGACCTGAAGTTTCCAAACCTCTCCATTTTGAAACTTATTCATGAAGATATATCATTGAGGTTTCCCAAAAACTTTTATGAAGAAATGGAGAAGCTTGAGGTTATATCCTATGATAAAATGAAATATCCATTGCTTCCCTCATCACTTCAATGTTCCGTCAACCTTCGCGTGTTTCATCTACATAAATGCTCGTTAGTGATGTTTGACTGCTCTTGTATTGGAAATCTGTCGAATCTAGAAGTGCTTAGCTTTGCTGATTCTGCCATTGACCGGTTGCCTTCCACAATCGGAAAGTTGAAGAAGCTAAGGCTACTGGATTTGACGAATTGTTATGGTGTTCGTATAGATAATGGTGTCTTAAAAAAATTGGTCAAACTGGAGGAGCTCTATATGACAGTGGTTGATCGAGGTCGAAAGGCGATTAGCCTCACAGATGATAACTGCAAGGAGATGGCAGAGCGTTCAAAAGATATTTATGCATTAGAACTTGAGTTCTTTGAAAACGATGCTCAACCAAAGAATATGTCATTTGAGAAGCTACAACGATTCCAGATCTCAGTGGGGCGCTATTTATATGGAGATTCCATAAAGAGTAGGCACTCGTATGAAAACACATTGAAGTTGGTTGTTGAAAAAGGTGAATTATTGGAAGCTCGAATGAACGAGTTGTTTAAGAAAACAGAGGTGTTATGTTTAAGTGTGGGAGATATGAATGATCTTGAAGATATTGAGGTTAAGTCATCCTCACAACCTCTTCAATCCTCTTCGTTCTACAATTTAAGAGTCCTTGTCGTTTCAAAGTGTGCAGAGTTGAAACACCTCTTCACACCTGGTGTTGCAAACACTTTAAAAAAGCTTGAGCATCTTGAAGTTTACAAATGTGATAATATGGAAGAAATCATACGTAGCAGGGGTAGTGAAGAAGAGACGATTACATTCCCCAAGCTGAAGTTTTTATCTTTGTGTGGGCTACCAAAGCTATCGGGTTTGTGCGATAATGTCAAAATAATTGAGCTACCACAACTCATGGAGTTGGAACTTGACAACATTCCAGGTTTCACAAGCATATATCCCATGAAAAAGTTTGAAACATTTAGTTTGTTGAAGGAAGAGGTAAATATAAATTTTTAATGCTAATACATTACAAAGGATCTTTTCAGTTAAATCTTTCAAAATATATTGTAATTTGATTGTATGGGGTATTATTGTTGGATGGGACTATTAATAAATGATTATCTTGCAGGTTCTGATTCCTAAGTTAGAGAAACTGCATGTTAGTAGTATGTGGAATCTGAAGGAGATATGGCCTTGCGAATTTAATATGAGTGAGGAAGTTAAGTTCAGAGAGATTAAAGTGAGTAACTGTGATAAGCTTGTGAATTTGTTTCCGCACAAGCCCATATCTCTGCTGCATCATCTTGAAGAGCTTAAAGTCAAGAATTGTGGTTCCATTGAATCGTTATTCAACATCCATTTGGATTGTGTTGGTGCAACTGGAGATGAATACAACAACAGTGGTGTAAGAATTATTAAAGTGATCAGTTGTGATAAGCTTGTGAATCTCTTTCCACACAATCCCATGTCTATACTGCATCATCTTGAAGAGCTTGAAGTCGAGAATTGTGGTTCCATTGAATCGTTATTCAACATTGACTTGGATTGTGCTGGTGCAATTGGGCAAGAAGACAACAGCATCAGCTTAAGAAACATCAAAGTGGAGAATTTAGGGAAGCTAAGAGAGGTGTGGAGGATAAAAGGTGGAGATAACTCTCGTCCCCTTGTTCATGGCTTTCAATCTGTTGAAAGCATAAGGGTTACAAAATGTAAGAGGTTTAGAAATGTATTCACACCTACCACCACAAATTTTAATCTGGGGGCACTTTTGGAGATTTCAATAGATGACTGCGGAGAAAACAGGGGAAATGACGAATCGGAAGAGAGTAGCCATGAGCAAGAGCAGGTAAGGATTTCAATTTCACTGTCTTAATTAATGATTAAGCTCCTGCTTTTTGAATAAAAAAGGGACAAACCATTTCATGACTTAATGTAGCAATACAAGTCATGTATAAGAGTGACCAACTCTTTTTTATTTATAAAATGACTACAAAATATTTTTTTTCATTAGAGATCATGTATAAATGTGACTAATTTTTCATCACCTAACTTTAGTTGATAAATCTTTATAAATGTCACTAGTTACTTTTCAGTAAAATAACAAATTTAATAAATTATCAACAAAAAGCATCAACTAAAAAAATCCCACAACCCGTAATAATTTAAAATAAAAGGATTTAACATCTAATACGAACAATTTTTTTTCTAAACATGATTTGGACCAAATATCACCAGCAACTCAAGTTTGGAATCGATTCAGCTTAAAACTTGACCAGCATAATTAGATAGATGAGAGTTGAAGCTAAAGTGCCTATATAAGTTCGTTTCATCTTTTTTCTTGATCTTGATAGCAAGTTGAATGATTTTCTTCTTCAAAATTGATAAAAATCTACATTATAAAGAGACTAGCTTGAAAAAAAATGGTCTAGGTGGGTCTTGGGTCTGGTAGATGAAGATGGAAGGGAGAGTAGATTTCAAAGACACAAACACATCTTCATTTTATTTATTTATTTATTTATTATTATTATTATTTTTTGATATCTTGCTCATATTTGTTACAGATATGTGAGGTCTATTAATCTTTTTAAATATATAAAAAAATAAATACATAAATGAGAAAATTAAATAAAGAATAAATTAATAAGGGCACAATAGTCTTTTTAGGTAAGACAAGGACCAAACACGCAACAAAAATAAACAGTAGGGACCATCCGATTTAAAAAAAATAATTAGGGACCAAAAACATAAATTCCCCCAAACCATAGGGACCATTCATGTAATTTACTCTTACTTTTCGTTTTGTTCATATTTGGGTAACTATTTTTTTTGTACACATCTAGGTAACGAACTTGTTGAAAGTGTTCCCATTTAGGATGTGACCTACTACAACCGATCATAATGGTCATATGTGAACACTTCCAACAACTTTATTACTTAGGTGTGTACAAAAAAACGATAGTTACCATGATGTGAACATACTGAAAAATTAATTACCTTAGCAAGTTATTTTCCCATTTAGGTTGTATGGAAACAGTTCCGTGAGACCGTGACTTGGATGGTAGATAAATTTAGTAAACTTAACCCTTCAATTAACCTACCTTTTTCTTATTAACTCAATTTCAACCTAAATTCGGACTCTTGTTTGAAAGTAAGTTGCATCTTTATGTTTGTATTATCTTGTTGCATAGGATCCTTAGCATCTTTTAATAATTTATTTGAAGGTGAAAGATCCAACTATTTTTAATCTGTTGACATTTTCCATCATTTGCAACTGTTTCTTGAAAAAAAAATACCTAAAATCAAAATAACCATTTTCAAATCCAAAATTATAAGAGAGAATTGTAAATGGACATGGAATCATAAATCATTAACACAGTTCAGTAAACAAGTTGCTAATTACATTTCTTGCTGTGCAGATTGAAATTCTATCAGAGAAAGAGACATTACAAGAAGCCACTGGCAGTATTTCAAATCTTGTATTCCCATCCTGTCTCATGCACTCTTTTCATAACCTCCAGAAACTTATATTGAAGAGAGTTAAAGGAGTGGAGGTGGTGTTTGAGATAGAGAGTGAGAGTCCAACAAGTAGAGAATTGGTAACAACTCACCATAACCAACAACAACCTATTATACTTCCCAACCTCCAGGAATTAGTTCTATGGGAAATGGACAACATGAGTCATGTGTGGAAGTGCAAGAATTGGAATAAATTCTTCACTCTTCCAAAACAACAATCAGAATCCCCATTCCACAACCTCACAACCATAAATATTAAGTATTGCAAAAACATTAAGTACTTGTTTTCACCTCTCATGGCAGAACTTTTTTCCAACCTAAAGAAGGTTGAGATAAGCATGTGTCATGGTATTGATGAAGTTGTTTCCAACAGAGATGATGAGGATGAAGAAATGACTACATCTACCCACACATCCATCTTGTTCCCTCAGCTTGAGTCTCTCACTCTAGATAGACTGTACAATCTGAAGTGTATTGGTGGAGGTGGTGCCAAGGATGAGGGGAGCAATGAAATATCTTTCAATAATACCACTGCAACTACTGCTGTTCTTGATCAATTTGAGGTATGCTTTGTACATATTCAATTATTTATTTAATTTCCTTTTTTCTTTGCAATATTCTATAAATAATACATTTTATACCCACTATACTAAGATAATAATTACCTAGAGGGATGGATGCTATGACACAGCTGCTACACTTCAGAAACTCTAGTAAGGGCAGTTATGGAAGTTCAATAAAATGATAATGGCATCTTTTGATGGGTAATATAGGCAATTTAAGTTTTATTTCTGCTAAAGCAGTATTTAGCAAGTACTGGCCAGTAGGAGAGGAGAATATCACCTTTTGTGAAAATCTGGTCATTGTACCCAGAATTTAGTTAAATGTAACATTTTAGATATTAGGGGACATCAGGTGACAGATATTGTAGAATAGAACAATATATAATATTACCCAAAACTATTTTTTCTAAGGTTATTCTGTTAAATATGTGCTTTCTTGATTTCATTGAATTTGCATTCCTATATTTTAGGTGGTAAAGTGATTGTCTCTTCAATAAATCCCGAAATTAATTAAAAAAAAAAAAAACAAAAGTAAATTTTTGATATGGAGAGCATTGGTATCATTTAGTATATAAAAAAACTAGATTTTGAATTAAGTTTCTTATATAAAAGCTGTGTATATAGTTTAATTAGTTTTACATCATTTTTCCATGTGGTGTTGCAGTTGTCTGAAGCAGGTGGTGTTTCTTGGAGCTTATGCCAATACGCTAGAGAGATGAGAATAGAATTCTGCAATGCATTGTCAAGTGTGATTCCATGTTATGCAGCAGGACAAATGCAAAAGCTTCAAGTGCTGACAGTAATGTATTGTGATGGTCTGAAGGAGGTATTTGAAACTCAATTAAGGAGGAGCAGCAACAAAAACAACAAGAGTGGTGCAGGTGATGAAGGAATTCCAAGAGTAAATAACAATGTTATTATGCTTTCTGGTCTGAAGATATTGGAAATCTACGGTTGTGGGGGTTTGGAACATATATTCACATTCTCTGCACTTGAAAGCCTGAGACAGCTCCAAGAGTTAAGGGTATGGAATTGCTACGGAATGAAAGTGATTGTGAAGAAGGAAGAAGATGAATATGGAGAGCAGCAAACAACAACAACAAGAACAACAACGAAGGGGGCATCATCATCATCATCATCTTCTTCATCTTCTAAGGAGGTTGTGGTCTTTCCTCATCTCAGGTCCATTGAACTGGAAAATCTACGAAGGCTGGAGGGTTTCTTCTTGGGGATGAATGAGTTCCGATTGCCTTTATTGGATAATGTTACCATCAAGGAATGCCCAAAAATGATGGTGTTTGCAGCTGGTGGGTCCACAGCTCCCCAACTCAAGTATATACACACAGAATTAGGCAGACATGCTCTTGATCAAGAATCTGGCCTTAACTTTCATCAGGTATATATATTTCTTTAATTGGCATCATCTAATTAAGAAAGATATCATTCCTGCCAAGTAAATTTACTTCAAACACATTCACACTGGTTTCAGTCTAAGTTTATGTTGTTCTAAGAAGGCCAAAATGGGAAAGCAAGATAGGGAAAAATAGTGTATTTCAGTGGAAAGGGTATTTTAGGTATTTTCTGTCAAAAGTTGTTATTGCAGGCTTTTTAGTACCTGGAATCGTGTGTGGGAGGAGCATTATTATTCTGATTTGCTTGTTTCTTTATCATTTTTTCTTAGCCTCTCGAACAGCTAGAAACCCTTTTAATCTTTTGATTTTCAATGACAAAATTTTTCCCTGTTACTCTATTTGATTGTTGTTCTTCATGGTTCTAAGTGAGTTATTGGCTCATCTGTTACTTCTTTTGATTGTTATTTTCATATCATGTTAGTCACTTGAATCAAGCTTTTTCATTTTCAACCAGGGCAAAAGGTCAAAAGTAACCTACTTTATGAGATCAAAAACAGCAACCCATCGGATAACTTTTAGTTGGAGTTAATACTTACAATTACCATTGTGATTAATAATTATAATATCCTGTATTAATTCATAAAAATTGGTACAGCACGTATATGACATTTCAAAGGTTTTTGTTTGACATATATATGCCTCTGGCGTTTTCTTTATTGGACTTGCAGACATCATTCCAAAGTTTATACAGTGACACCTTGGGCCCTGCTACTTCAGAAGGGACAACTTGGTCTTTTCATAACTTGATCGAATTAGATGTAAAATATAATATGGATGTTAAAAAGATTATTCCATCCAGTGAGTTGCTGCAACTGCAAAAGCTGGAAAAGATTCATGTTGAGTACAGTGATAAGGTAGAGGAGGTATTTGAAACTGCATTGGAAGCAGCAGGGAGAAATGGAAATAGTGGAATTGGTTTTGATGAATCGTCACAAACTACTACTACTACTACTCTTTTCAATCTTCGAAACCTCAGAGAAATGAAGTTGCATTATCTACGTGGTCTGAGGTATATATGGAAGAGCAATCAGTGGACAGCATTTGAGTTTCCAAACCTAACAACACTATATTTATATAGATGTTCAAGGTTAGAACATGTATTTACTAGTTCCATGGTTGGTAGTCTATTGCAACTCCAAGAGCTACATATATCTAACTGCTGGAATATGAAGGAGGTGATTGTTAAGGATGCAGATGTTTGTTTAGAAGACAAAGAGAAAGAATCTGATGGCAAGACGAATAAGGAGATACTTGTGTTACCTCGTCTAAAGTCCTTGATATTAAAACACCTTCCATGTCTTAAGGGGTTTAGCTTGGGGACAGCATTTGAGTTTCCAAAACTAACAAGAGTTGAAATTAGTAATTGCGACAGTTTAGAACATGTATTTACTAGTTCCATGGTTGGTAGTCTATTGCAACTCCAAGAGCTACATATATCTAACTGCTGGAATATGAAGGAGGTGATTGTTAAGGATGCAGATGTTTCTGTAGAAGAAGACAAAGAGAAAGAATCTGATGGCAAGACGAATAAGGAGATACTTGTGTTACCTCGTCTAAAGTCCTTGAAATTACAACTTCTTCAAAGTCTTAAGGGGTTTAGCTTGGGGAAGGAGGATTTTTCATTCCCATTATTGGATACTTTGGAAATCTACAAATGCCCAGCAATAACCACCTTCACCAAGGGAAATTCCGCTACTCCACAGCTAAAAGAAATTGAAACAAATTTTGGCTTCTTTTATGCTGCAGGGGAAAAAGACATCAACTCTCTTATAAAGATCAAACAACAGGTAAATCAGATCTTTGTTGCTTTAATAATTCTTAAACTACATTTGAAAAGCTTCATGCAAGTTTTTTTTGTTATATTGTCAAAAACCGCAACCTACATTTTCAGCTTTATATTTATGTACTTTATGCAGGATTTCAAATAAGACTCTGATTAATGTGAAGTGAATATTAAAGGTAAATTATATTTTCATGTTCCTAGTTGCCTATTAATTAAAGGCCTTTTAGTTCGTGATTTTTGGATGTATTCTTCATGATGATGTCAATCTTCTAATACCCCATTCATTGTTTGGTTGAATGTTGACTCTATGTCAGGATGAATATTCAAGGGAAGAATTGTTCATCATATGAAGGACATTAAAGAACATGGATGCTATGAAGATGTTGGGAAAACATATGTATCAAGTGGCAAGCTGCTTAATGATCTAAGTTTGTTGGTTGAGGATGTTGATTTTAATATTTCAAATTCATTGGTATCATTATATGGGCTTATCAATAGTGTTAATGGGATAATGAGTGACTTAACCTAAATTATGTTGTTGGTAAATGTTGGACAAGTATGGAAAATTAGGAATGACTTGTGAAAAATATATGGAAAAGTATTATGAAACTATATATAGTATATAAATTAATGCAACATATTCTTGGAAGCACATATCATGAGAGTAACTAGAAGTAGAGTTTATTCCAAGGGTGTAGAAAACGTTAGACGTTAGCTAATCGGTGGACTGGGGTCTAGGGATTAACCAGTTAGGCGGGGATTAATCGGGGACCATTAATTATTAATGAAATTATTCAATAATTTATAAATCTAACTTAATCATAAGAATATTAATAAATAAGCATAAAAGTTTAATAATAAGTTTAACAAACACAACAATTTATCATCCAATTAATAAGAAAAATTACTCAAATTTTAATATATCTTAAGAAAAGAAGTAAATTTAGGTATTTGCATATTAGAAAACATAGAAATTTTGACAATTTTGGAAAAAAACTTTAAAATTTAATTTTTAATTTTTTTATATATTAGTTGAACACTAAAATACTATGAATTTTTGAAATTTTGAAAATTTTGGTTTAATATTTAAAAATTTGAAAATTTGGCCAATTAGGCCGCCTAGGACCGATTAGAACATCTAGTTCCGACTTTGACCACCTTTGACCAAAACCGATTAAGCCGACCGATTAGCCTTAATCCTATTCAGTTGAAGACAGCTTAATGATTAATCCCCAATTAATCGGCCGTCTAAACCGATTTTTACAACAATGGTTTATTCCCATCTTCAACTACTTATAGTTTCCATTTCTTACCTGCAAAAATCTGATTAAACTTTAGAGTCATTTCTTTTTTGCCAACCAAGAAAAGAGATTGGTGCAAATTTTCATATAAAGGCCACAAGTAATGGTAAGTATAAAAACGATCACTAAATAGTGACTACAATATACTGATCATTAAATATTTGACAAACTTTTTCGTCATTTAATGTTGTCACTAATCAATGAAATGTTTTACCTAATTAGTGACAACTAAAAGTTGTCACTCTTATCCAATTAGTGACCATAGAAAGTTGTCACTGGTTTATCCGACTTATGACCAAAAAAGTCGTCATTGATTTATCCAATTAGTTACAAAAAAAAACTCGTCATTGATTTTTGTTGTTTTTTGCATTTAACCAATTTAAGTAACAAGCATGGAACTTGGTAAATGGTAAAGATATTTCATGAGCAATTTAAAAATAACTGTCTCATCTGTTTGCAGCCTCTATAAGCAATCCCCCCAAGTCAATCTACAACCTATATAAGATAATTCACATGTATTTGATACCCTACCACAAGCTAAAAGCATCATCACAAATAATTAATGTCAAAATAATATTCAAATGGAGAATCATGTTGCCTATACACTCTCAAACACGGAACACCTAAATAAGGTTATGACAAATAATATTTTTTTAGTTTATAAAAAATTAAAAATTATAGTTTAGCTAAAAGAATTAATTTTCTTTTACAAATATTTAAATCACTAAAAATTACACGGTTAAAACTGGTTATATTGCAATTTTTCATTCCATTCAATGATGGAATGAAAAGAAATCACCCCCTCTAATAAGGATTGAGAAATAACAAAAAGGAAGGAATCACATTTCCTCTATAATGCTCACATTCCATTCCGTCAGCCAATTCAAAATGGTTTTTTCATTCAAAAAGTTTTTTTCATTAAAATGGAATGAACCATTTCCTTTTTTTCTAATTAAGTAAATTTAGAATCTTACATGATTAAGTGGATTATCCTCTAGTGGGCTTGAATAAGCTTTTTCAGCCTCAACCCATGCCCTTTGCTTTAAGTAACATTTCTTCTAACCTTCCTGCAATAATCAACTGGTTAATTTTTTTTAAAGCACAACACCTTAATAAAAAAGAAAGTAGAAAGTAAAGTAATGATTAATTTTTGAGCAGGGGAAAAATGGTTATAAAAATAATTGGAAGTGCAATGCATTTTCACCCAAAAAATATCTTTTATAAACTTTTCTTATGTCAATTGTCAAACTCAACAAATTTGTAAACTGTAAGGATACCCTTTTTTCTAATGAAACCAATCCCCATCAAAGTGCATCCAAAATCAAAATTAACACAACTAGAGGATTAGAATTATAGTTACACCAGGTCTTAGATCCATTAAACTCCAAAAAAAGGACCAAAATACCCCTTGGAATTTTTATTGTACCAGATCTTTAGAACATAAACCAACTCTTTCTAATCCCTTTCCAACCATAGTCACGGTGTTTTATACAGTCTTGAATATACATGTTGCATTTAACAGTAACCTACAAAAGACAACAATGCCCTTTGTTTTTATTTTCGCACCAAGTCATTCATCAGTATTGTACTTTGTTCCAGTAAACCTAAACCCCACAAAATTGCACCAAAGAACAAGGATGACTGATAGGCCCAAAGACACATTTGTCTACAGCAAAAGGAGAAACAGGCCCAAATCCAATCCAGTATAATAAAGGCTTATCCTGGTGGCCGTTTTCTTTTTATATCCGTTATCAAGTTGTTATTGCTTTTCTGTTTTGTAATGCTCTCCCCACGATTATGGTAGTGGAATGGAAGATTCTTCCAGGGGAGGGTAGTGTCAGCTTTTTGTCTTTTGTTCCAGGCTTCTTATATAAGTCCTGATGTCTTTTTGTTTTGGGGTTATGTTGAAATTTAATGAAAAGTTCTCTATGAACTCGGGAGAGCCCTCACCTTTATAATTGTGAGAACCTATCCTTTTATAATTTCTGTATGATTTCTAGTATATTGCAAGTATAAGTTATCATTTGGTATCAGAGCACCCAAACCGATTCCATGGGAGGAGCGTCCAGGGAAGCAGCAGCCGTGAAGAAGGTGGAGGAACAGGTGGGGTTGATGCAAGTTCAACTCCAATCACATGGGACTGAAATCTAGGGGATGAGAGCAAGGATTGACGATATCCTCCAAGGTCAAAGCCAGACAAACCAGATATAGGATGAGATGCAAACAACCCTGGACAAGGTTTTGGAGAAACTGGATGTCATGGCTGGAGCACCAGGAGGAAGAAACCAAACCCCTCATAATCCATCAAGCCATTCAACACCCACAGGTCCATCGATGAACAAAAATAAGGGACCGGCAAGCTCAGTGATCATCGGTTCAGGGCCAGGCGACTCGAATCCAAGCGGAGGAGGAGCACCGAGCGGACCCGGAGGAAACAGTATTGTTTTTGGCTCTCTCTTCCAAACAAACAACAATACGGGGGGTGGAAGATACGAGTTCCAACACAGGAAGATTGACATGCCACAATTTGATGGAACAGATCCAGACGGATGGATTCTTCAAGCGTAGCGTTACTTTGCCATTTACTAATTGTTGGATGAAGAAAAGATAATGGCGGCGGTTCTTAGCTTGAGCGGGGATGCTCTGGCCTGGTTCCGGTGGACCAATCAACGGGCGATAATGAACTCGTGGGAGGAAATGAAGGAAGTCTTCTTGAAAAGGTTTCGTCCCATCCATGGGGGGGATTTATACGAACAATGGGCAGCTCTGAGGCAAACAGGGACGGCGGAGGAGTATGTTCGAAGGTTCATCGACTTGTCGGCCACGTTGGAAGGGGTAACGGAACGCATCACCATGGGAAATTTTATTGATGGGCTTCAAGACCACATCAAGACGGAGCTCAGATTATAGACCCCAGACAACTTGGGCCGCACCATCGACTTAGCCCAACATATCGAAGAGAGGAGCAGGTCTCTTTTTGCTAACGGATTCGAGTCGTTCGTCAATCTGGGTAACACCAGAAAGGTTAGTGGGGCAAACCCGAATCATTCCATTTCTTTCTCACAACCTGATCGATCGATGGGGAAACCACGACTCTAATGCTACCTCACAGAAGCTCGGATACAAGATAAGAGGAATCGAGGAGTGTGCTTCCGTTGTGACGAACGCTGGTTCAAGGGTCATGTGTGTAAATCCCAGGTGAATGTGATCCTCGTAGATGAAGAGGAACCGCTCATCGAAGACCCTCAGGAAGCAACCGACCCTGCCACCTTGGTATCTACATAGGTTCGACCAGAAATCGAGGTGTCACTTAACTCAGTAGCGGGGTTGTCGTCTCCAAAAACGATGAAGGTCCGGGGAGCCATTGGGTCCCAACCGGTGGTAACCCTAATCGATCTCGGGGCCACTCATAACTTCATTGCATCTCACTTGGTAGCTTCTATGGGCATTTCGATTGACGAGACTGAACCCTACGGGGTAAGGATGGGAACAGGAGACAGTGAGCGCGGAACTAGTGTCTGTAAGGGAGTGGTTTTGCACCTTAAGGAATTAGACATCACAGAAGACTTCCTCCCCTTGAGGTTAGGCAGCTCTGACGTGATACTGGGGATGCAATGGCTTGAAACTTTGGGCGTGACTAAAACCAACTGGAAGGAACAAACAATGGAGTTTGAGGTGAATGGGAGAATAGCCCGGATCGAAGGGGACAAGTCGCTCGGTAAGTCCCTGATTTTTCTGAAGGCCATGGCAAGAACCTTGAGCAAAGATCCTTATGGTTACCTAATTGAACCCAGCAACACCGAGTACCAGTTTATACCACCGGACCCTGTGCCCTTATTCTTACAAGACATCTTGAGCCAATTCGAATGCATATTCCAAGAACCCACAGGATTACCACCACCACGAGCCATGGAATACAAAATCATAACCAAGGAGGGTACTACCCCAGTGAGTGTCCGCCCTTACCGGTACCCCCATTATCAGAAGGGGGAAATAAGAATGATCAAAGAGATGCTTCAAGCCAAGGTGATACAGCCCAGTAATAGCCCTTACTCCAGTCCCGTGATTTTGGTTAAAAAAAAGATGGCTCTTGGCGTTTCTACATAGATTATCGAGCACTAAACAGGGTTACGGTGCCCGACAAGTTTCCCATTCCTGTAATTGATGAGTTGTTGGATGAGTTACATGGTTCAACTATCTTCACCAAATTGGACCTCAATTTCGGGTACCATCAAATAAGGGTACGGGTAGCAGACGTGCCAAAAACGGCTTTCCGGACACATGATGGCCATTACGAATTTCGGGTAATGCCATTCGGCCTCATGAACGCCCCGGCAACATTTCAAGCCTTGATGAACGACATATTCCGTCCCTTCCTCCGTAAATTCATCTTGGTATTCTTCGATGACATTTTGATCTACAGCCCCGATGAGAAGCTACATCGCATCCATGTCACAACAGCCTTGGAGAAACTGAAAGAGCATCGGTTGTTTGTCAACTACAAAAAGTGCGAGTTTAGGAAACAACGACTATCCTATTTGGGGCATGAAGTGTCGGCTGACGGGGTGTCGGCAGAAGCAAACAATATTCAAGCAATGCAAGATTGGCCCACCCCAACAAATCTCAGAGGGCTGCGAGGGTTCTTGGGGCTCACTGGATATTACAGAAAATTCGTCAAGGGATATGCCCATATCGCCAAGCTTCTCACAGAGCAACTGAAAAAAGACAAATTTGGATGGAACCCCGACGCCGAAGAGGCTTTCCACCTCCTCAAAAAGGCCATGACTACCGTTCCAGTGCTGGCACTGCCCGACTTCAACAAGACCTTCGTGGTGGAAACTGATGCATCAGGGTATGGACTGGGGGCGGTCTTGATGCAAGATGAACGCCCCATCGCTTACTACAACTCTACCTTGGGAGCGAAGGCCCAATTGAAATCGATATACGAAAAGGAGCTCATGGCAATCGTGATGGCAGTCCTCAAATGGCGACCTTATCTGCTGGGACGAAGGTTCATTGTTCGTACAGATCAATTAAGTCTCAAATTTATTTTAGAACAACGGGTAGTCGGAAGTGAATATCAAAGGTGGGCCTCTAAACTTATGGGGTTCGACTTCGGAATCCAATACCACCCAGGAGCGAGCAATCGAGTAGCTGGCGCCCTCTCTCGTAAGGAAATTTCGACCGATTGTAACAACATCAACACTAGAATTTGGATCTTTTGGGACCAATTAAAGGCAAAACTAACACAGGAAGAGTTCATACAAAAGATCAAGGCAGATTTGGAAGGTGAGGCCAACATCCACAAAGGGTTCTCCATCTTTCAAGGGAACCTGTTGTACAAAGGAAGGTTAGTCATTTCACCCACCTCAGCCTTCTTGGCCCAAATAATGGTCGTTTTTCATGATTCCCCAATTGGAGGACACCTAGGTGAGAAGAAGACGTATTTTAGAGCAGCTGCCGAAGTGTACTGGCCGGGCATGCGCTCTTCCATCATAGAGTATGTGAGAAACTATCAAATCTGTCAAACTCATAAGTCTCTCAATACATCCCCAACAGGTCTTCTCCAGCCCATTCCCATATCCACCCAAACATGGGAAGAAGTAACCATGGACTTCATCAAAGGCTTGCCCAAATCTGGAAATTGGGATACGATATGGGCAGTAGTAGACAGGCTTACAAAATATGCCCACTTCATACCACTAAAACATCCCTTCACAGCAACTAAGGTCGTAGAGATGTTCATCTAAGAAGTTGTAAGGTTGCATGGGTTCACCTCATCCATAATTAGTGATAGAGACAGGATCTTTATCAGTCAATTTTGGAAGGAATTGTTCCGATTGCACGGTGTTCAATTAAAACGGAGCACCGCCTACCACCCCCAAACGGATGGTCAATCGGAGGTGGTGAACCGTGACTTGGAGACTTACTTACGCTGCTTTTGTTCAAAAAAACCTAGATGTTGGTTAAAATGGTTAGCATGGGCGGAATTATACTACAACACCTCTCATCACTCAACCACCAATTGCACTCCCTTCAAAGCCATGTATGGACGAGACCCTCCTCCCTTCATTCGCTATGAAGGGCAACAAACCAACATTGATGCAGTTGATAAGCTTTTGGAGGACCGGGATGCAGTGTTGGATGACCTTCGCATCAATCTGATCAGGGCACAACAGAAAATGGCAGCACAGGCTAACAAACATAGACGGGATGTGGAGTTTAAGGAAGGAGATAAGGTCTTCCTGAAATTGAGACCATACAGGCAGCAGAGCACAACATCAAGGAAATTTGAGAAATTAGCCCCGAGATTTTATGGCCCTTTCACAATTTGTCAAAAGATTGGTAAAGTTGCATACAAGTTGGAACTGCCTCCTACTGCCAGCATCCATCCAGTTTTCCATGTATCACAACTCCGAACAGCCCATGGAACAACAGCCACCAACACGGAGTTGCCCCGACAGCTCAATGCTGAATTGGAGCTAATTATGCAACCACTTCTGTTGCGAGGGGTAAGACCTAGGAAGAGTAAGGAACCAGGCAGGGAAGTCCTCATTCAATGGAAAGGGTTCACAGAAGGAGAGGCGACGTGGGAAGACTTTGACAAAATGAAGATCTAATTTCCAGAATTTAACCTTGAGGGCAAGGTTCAAGTTTGGGAGGCAGGTATTAATAGGCTCAAAGACACATTTGTCTACAACAAAAGGAGAAACAGGCCCAAATCCAATCCAGTCTAATAAAGGCTTGTCATGGTGGTCGTTTTCTTTTTATATCCGTTATCAAGTTGTTATTGCTTTTCTGTTTTGTAATGATCTCCCCACGATTATGGTAGTGGAATGGAAGATTCTTCTAGGGGTGGGTAGTGTCAGCTTTTTGTCTTTTGTTCCAGGCTTCTTATATAAGTCCTGATGTCTCTTTGTTTTGGGGTTACGTTGAAATTTAATGAAAAGTTCTCTAAGAACTCGGGAGAGCCCTCACCTCTATAATCGTGAGAACCTATCCTTTTATAATTTCTGTGTGATTTCTAGTATATTGCAAGTATAAGCTATCAGTGACACAAATAGAACAAGTTTCCTTCATTTAACTCAAGTTTTATACACTACACTACATCCTAAGTCCACATTATATCATATAGCTATATTGATTTGGATGATCTAGCATATACAAATTTCCCATAAGTAAAATACCCTAGAAATAATTCAAAGTGCAAGTAACTTTTAAATTTTATAAGATAGACTTACTTACTTCATCACGAAGGGAAGATGCCTCATGTTGACCTCCCATATCTTTATATACACGTCCAATATCCTTTGCAAACTTAAAAATGTAAACTCATACAGTCACATATTTAATATCTTGTTATAGTTATGATATTACAACATTATAACTATGCATTTGTTACCTATTTTGATCACGTATGTTGCCAGTAGGCAGAATAACTTGTCCTGTTCAACAATGTACTTTTTAAAAAGGTTGAAAGTAAAATGGTGTTATAGAAAAAGAAATGAAAGCTAGATGCTATATACACAAATAAACAAACATGTGTTGCTATTTATTGTGTAACATCCCGGAATATCAAGAGTAGAGTTGAAGGGCTAAAAGTGTAAATTTGAAGGGCAACTCGGCGAGTCCATGGGTGGACTCGGCGAGTAGGGTCACGACTCAGTTCGCGTGTTAAGTGGCCAACTCGGCGAGTCCAAAGCTGGACTCGGCGAGTAGGCGTTGTGCGAAGAAAACCCTAAATTCGGGGGATGAGCCCTATATAAAGGACGTTATACCCTCTCCCCAGCCTCCTTACCTTCCCTTGAAGTCCAGAAACCCTAGATACGCGTTTGTGAAGGTTTTGAGTGCATTTGAGCCTTGGATAAGGAAGTTGGAAGAAGATCTTGGAGAGTTAGGAGGCTTGGAGCAAGGGGCTTTGCTTAGATTCAGATTCCTTGCTGTTGGGGGGCTTCATTTTGAGGTAATATCTCGTTCTTTGGGCTGCTATTCTTTTAGATTCATCATTTTGGGTTATAGGGGAAGTTTGGCTTGTGGTATATGGAGTTTGAAGGTTAGATATGAGGTTGCTACCTCAGATCTAGAATGGAGAAGGTCTAGAGTGCATTAAAGTCCTTGTTAATGAGTGATTGGTGAAGCCATCTTGTCCCAAACCCTAGCCTAGAGTGTAAAATGCCTAGATCTCTTTGGATTCACGTAAAGTTTGCCACTTTACGTGATAGATGGGTTGTAGAAAGGTAGATATTTGTTTTGGATCATCTGCATGGCCTGGAAAGCTTCTGCATGTAAGATCTAGCGGTACTCGGCGAGTCACAAAGGTGTACTCAGCAAGTTGCTTGAAGATGGACTGGAACTCGGTGAGTTGGAAGAACAACTCGGCGAGTAGGTTGAAGATAGCCTCGGACTCGGCGAGTCTGGTCGTGAGGTCCTAATATTCTTCTGGTTAAGTCATGAATTGGCGAGTCAAAGGAGGACTCGGTGAGTTGAGTGCGAGGGGACTCAGAGTTACGAGACTCGGCGAGTCTCGGGGTGACTCGGCGAGTTGAGTCGCGGATTGGGGAAGTTCTAAGCATGGGGACTCGACGAGTCATTGGGTTGAGTCGGCAAGTAGAGTCAGTCAGGAGGTTGACTTTGACTTTGACTTTGACCAAGGGTTGACCAGTTGACTTCCAGAGGTAATTTGGTACTTATTGGTATTTATTGGATTCAATCTTTGGGTATTGACAGTGGTGGAGTTCGGGTCGGAGGTTGCAGCAGCGTGATCTTATCCTTTTGAGTCAGCAGTTGCGAGGTGAGTTATCCTCACTATATCAATAGGGTCTAAGGCACCAAGGCCGGCCCTTTATCGGATTGTAATCCGGGTATTGTTGTTATGTTGCTTTTTTACTATGTTTGCATCCTGGTAGTTAGGATGGTATTCGTTAGAGACCTGGTTGAGGCTGATATTCTGGTATATAGGATGATGCTATGCTAGTGACCGGTTAGGTCGGTATCCTGCTTAGAGTATGTTGTGTTACGTGATCTGCTAGATCGGTTTGATTGAATATGAATTGTTATATGATTGTATTTTTATGCGCACTTGGTTGTTTGATTGGGGTTGGGTTGAGGCGGGACCTGCTTTGTGCTGTAGGCCAACATACCCAGGGCGGACCGGTTATTCCGAAGGCCCAACGAGTGGTCCGGATATGCTGTAGGCCCCACGAGGGCGAACCAGACGTGCCGAGGCTCGGAGAGTGGACCAGGCCGAATGAAGGCCCGGTGCGGGCGGACCAGTCATACTGTAGACTCAGAGAGTGGACCAGGTGGATTGAAGGCCCGGTGCGGGCGGACCAACCACCCTGCAGACTCAATGTATATGGCTAGTCGTGGAGGGTGGACTAGGTGGACTGTTGGCCGGTGCGGAGGACCAGTCACACAGCAGACCCGATATGCATGATTGTTCTGTGATTCGTTATGATATAGCATGTTATGTGTATGGTATATGTGGTTGGTATTTTGGGGTATCTCACTAAGCTTTCGGGCTTACAGTTTTGGTTTAATGTTTTCCAGGTTCTTCAGGAGACTATGGCAAGGCAAAGGCGTGATCCTTCCGCTCCTCGTGTTTATGTTTTATGATATGGACCTGGGAATACTCTGATAATAAATGTATTGAAAACCTTTTTGTAATAACTTAATGAATTGGGATGTTTTTAAAAAGTTTAAATTTTGTTGAAATTTTTGGTCATTACAAGTTGGTATCAGAGCCTTGGTTTGAGTGAATTGGAGGAACACTTGTGTGACTCCAGTCTCAAATCGAGGATGGTTTTTAAAAGAGAATTTAAAATGGTTTTTGAAAATAAGTAAAGGAGGACGCGGAGGTACGATCAGCCGGAGCCAGTAAGTAACCCCAAAATACCATACATGATATTTGTTTTCGAGCTTTGATAGAACAACATGCTAGTACTAGGATAGGGATCTTCAGGATTTCATGATAATGTTGCCTGCTAGCCTAGGGTTTCCTTCTGTATGAGATTTTCAGTGTTCCTCTAGGAGTGAGGATTGAGCGCTTGCTATGTATATTTGTCACTAGAGTGTTGTGGTAGTACTTCATACAAATATGGGTAGGTGTGGAAGGTAGTATGGGCCCGTACTACTGAAAGCACAAGACCCATACGCGTATCAGGGAAACCATGACCTCTAGGGTTGGGTTGAGAGTTGGTTCCCGGGTTAGTGGGAAGTATCTGAGATATTGTGGTGTTTTTTAGTATGGTGGTAACGAGGCATGCTGGGAGCGGATCCGGGTCAGGATCGGGAGCAGGAGAGGGAGGTCAGGGCGGGTCAGTACCGCCCGAGGTTATTGGTCAGACAAGCACAGGAGAGTTGGATGCTAGGATTCGTGAGATCTTGCACGATGAGGTTGCTGCGTTGTTCCGGGCTGAGCTGCCGGAACTGTTTGGGTCAATCAAGACCGCTATGGTTGAGTATTTTGATGAGCGTTATGTGGCTCTCACAGAGAAGGTTGCCACGGCAGCTACATTGGCTGTAGCAGCGGCAAGGGGAGGAGCTGGTAAAGGTTTCCAGTATCGGGACTTCGATAATACGAATCCCCCTACCTTTGATGGAGTTCAGAACCCGATTGTTGCTATGGGATGGTTGTCAGACGTGGAAGGGTGTTTCTTCACGTGTTCATGCCCTGCTGATTAGAGGGTGAGATGTGCTCTGAACCTGTTGAGGCTCGGGGCGAAGGATTGGTGGAAATTGACCACGGGGTCGTATTGGGATGCGTAGAGGGCTGCGGTTTCATGGGATCAGTTAAGAGAGATGTTCAACACTCGTTATGTTCTACGGGTTGAGAGAGAGAGAGATTGGATCAGGAGTTCCTGGAGCTAAAGCAGGGTTCGGAGTCGGTAACTGAGATCACCCGGATGTTCACTGAGAGGGCATGTTCTGCCCTGAGTTCGCTTCGGAGCAGGCTCAGATGTCCTAATACCTGAGTATGCTCAAGAGGGATATCAGACAGTTTGTGTCTACGCAGAGGTGCGAGAGTTTGTTGAAGTTGTAGGAGGCCGCTAGGCGGCACGAGTTAGAGATTGAGTTGCAGTTGCGTGAGCTGAGGCAGGCTCCGGTGCAGTCGCAACCGACGCCGAAACGGTCCAAGACCGTTGATTCTAGGGTGGGAGATCAGAGCAGCCATGCTTGTGGGAAGTGTGGAAGGGGTCACACCGGAGTTTGTAGGTCCGGTGGTGTATGCCGCAAGTGCGGAAAGGAGGGGCACTATGCGAGGGATTGTCGGCAGTCAGCGCCGGTTCGGGATTTGAGGATTTGTTATCATTGTCGTCAGGTTGGGAACTTGAGGGTCAACTGTCCACAGCTTGCTGCAGTACCGGTGCAGGCTCCAGCACTGGCCACGTTGAGGATCACGGTTGGAGTTCAGGGTGGAGCAGAGCCCCCAAGGGATCAGGGTCGTGCTTTTCAGCTTATAGCGGAGGAGGTCAGGGTAGTGCCGGATGCAGCTGCGGGTATGTTCTTCTTGATGTCTTATTATTTTATGATTATTGTGGAATATTGTTTATCTGCTAGTCTCGTTGCGTGGTTTTCAGTATTGTATTCTTTGATTTTGAGGGTTATGGCATGGTTATGGGCTTAGTGTTAGAAATTTCGTTGGTTATCATTCATGAGGGTTATTCGTGTGAATCGGGTGTTGGTCTGGATATCGGGTAGCATCTGCATTCTGAGGAGTGGTTAGCTGAAGATCGAGTTTCTTTCAAGATCGGGATGATCAGTGTTGATGTGTGATTTGTGAAGATTGCTCGTGTTAGTGGGAATTGGTTCGTGTGTAAGTGTTTGTGTCGAGAAGGACTGTTGAGGAAGGTCGGCAATGGCGACCGGTGGTTGATAGTCAATGCTCTATGTCGGGGAGAATTGGGGAATTCTCCGTAAAAATCGATGAGTATGAAGGGTCATTTAGCTGCATGCGATTCAGTAGTGTCTCGGTCGGCCAAAAGCGTGAGCTGGTATGAGTAAGTGGCAGACGTGCGGGGCGGGATACAAACCAAGAGTGATTGATTGTGGAAGGCCTAGGATCGAGCCGGGACTGAGTATATGGGATGGGGGTAGATTTCGGAACCCCTAGAGGGCTAGAACAGTATGCATGGGAGGAGTTTCCCGAAGGAGTAACTCAAAATGTTGATTGCTAGTCGAGCGGTCCGGATAGAATGAAGGTCGGTAGGCGTACTAGTCAGGCCGAAGGCTCGGGGAACGGTCCAGCCAGACTGAAGGCCCTTGAGGGCGGTCCAGGTCTGCTGAAGGTTATGAGAGTGGTCCAGTTTGGTTGAAGGCCTGGTAAGGCGGTCCAGTCATGCTGAAGACTCTACATGTGTCGTTAGATCGGTGCGAGGAAATGGATTGAGTATGTCGCGATATGTTAGCGTTGTAAGGTCTGGCCCCGGATATTGATCACGATCAGTGGAGGTAGTGCATGGACTTGAGAGTCTTCGCGAGTGGATTCAGAGTATGAATGGTGCATGGGATAGTGGCTATGCCATAAGGAAATGGTGTAGTGTTGGGTGAGCACCGGGGCATGTAACGACCGGGTTTCAGGGCTAAGCATTTTGTCAATGTAATAATCTAGGTCAATTATTGTAACTCTTTTTGAAGTAATAAAGATGAAATATTTGAGTATTATGTGAATTATGTGTGTTTATGTGTTTTTTATTTAATTATAAATGTATAATTAATAAAGAATAAAAATGAGCATCAAAATTAAAGTGTAAGATAATCCCGATATCTCTACATAAATTTGTAGAATATGTCTCAAGGTTTCCGTACATATAAAGAATGCTGAAATCCGAGCTATAACGAAGAAGTTATGGCCCGCCGAAGTTTTACAGCAAAACCGGCACGGCACCGGGAGACGTAAATAGTGAATTTACGATAGAAGACTATTTAGCCTTATCAATCTAAACAAAAGTCGTAGAATATGTTAAACTAAGAACATCGATAAAAAGAACGCCCAAATCTGACTTCGTATGAAGAAGTTACGATTTTTCGAAGTTTCGGAATAGCAGTGTACAACCCGAAATTCGAATATTAGATCGAGTGATTTTTAGCCGACACGACCTAAACGAGAATCGAAGATCTCGTTAAGAGTAGCGTAACGAGAAAAAGATGGGCGAAAACGGATGTCGGATGAAGAAGTTATGAGGATTTAACAGACCAATCCTATCCCGGCCCGTTGATAATATAAAATTTAAAATCGATCAAAAATTATCCGACGAAGTCTAAACAAAAGTTGTAGAGTACGTTCCCACCTTCGCATGGATATAAGGAACGTCGAAAACGGAGCTCCTATGCGAAAGTTACGAATTTTTAAAGTTGAAGCATGAAAATGCGAAACCTGTTGCGAAGCTGATGACGTGGCACAATCCCAGCCATCGCTTGCGGCCCACGGTCTTTGCTTCAGATTGAGACACGCACCCTTCACATTACGCCCCACGTACGAGGTCCGGTACGCCCCGCGTTACCTCCAGCCTTATCCGTCCGAGTCCGAGTGCGAGCCAGCTGTTGCAATCTGGCAACCACCTCCGAGCTACGCCCCGCGTAGCACCACTGAACGCCTAGCGTAAATCCGAGGATGCTGGCCTATAAAAGGGGGTGCGAACCCTTCCGAAAAATTTACACCTTTTTTCATTTCTTCTCTCATTACTTTCTCTCTCTAGGGTTTTGAACCCTCCCTAAAGTCTAGGTGAACCCCTAGCACCCTAAGGAAGCCCCGAGGCTCCCGGAGTCCCGAGAAAAAGGAGTTTTTCGGTTACGAAATGCTGCTCCAATTAAGTTTCCGGTTTTCGATCAAATTCACTGTAAGTATGCTACGCTTACGCAATTTTTAATATAGCTTTCAAATAATTATAGGAATGTTATTAGGTCCTTAAAATAATTATTTGGGCTATTATTATGAGTTATATTGAGTGTTATTAACACTTATATAATAATAATAGTCAGATAATTAATTTGTCGCGATTATCATTAGACTAAACCCTAGTGGTATCGATACTAGGTTTTATCGAAGGAATATCATTTTGAGAGTATCGAAGCGCTGTCCGAGTGCTAAGTCACCTCCTAATCAGGTGAGTGCATAGTTACTTTCAACTTACACATAGATATGAAGTATTTTATATAAATTACGTGCTATGTGTGCATATTATCTGAATACTTGCTATCTATGCTAGATGAACGTTGTTATACATGTTTTCAATGATTTAAACTGTATATGTATTTTATATCTACGAAAATGTTGGTGTAAAACATGGGTAGATGTAATAGGTGATGTGTGATAAAATGATGAGAGGCCTCGATGTTGTTGTTGTTGAGCCAGTCATCTAGCGGAGTATAGATGATGACCACAGACTCTTCTAGACAGTCCAGTGGAACACTAGCAGGCTCGCAACCTGTAGGTGTTGTGAGCGATGTGTTCACCGGTGTACTCCATCCCCCACATGGTTGCCCATTAGGACATTTATTGCTGAGGAATCCCCTTAGCAGTAGTGTCCGTCCCGATGATGATCCTTAGGCTAGGTCCCTTATGATGGGTGTTTAGGGACGTAAGGTGAGGATAACGGGAACGGGTAATCGGGTTATTGTTGATTGATGAAATTAATAAACTTATTTATTGTGGGTTGAAAACCCTATGTGCTCACCAGGCTCCCAAGCCTGACCCACTCAGTTTTATGTATTACAGGTAGTGGCGCATGAGCATAGGTGTGATGTTTTGGACGAGGGATTACGGATATAGGCCTGTAGATATGAAATAATGTAGTAAGGCTTATATTGTACTGTTTATACTTTTGATCTGTACGAACATGACATCCCGAGTCTTTTAATGAAATACATTTCTATGGAAATGCTTTTGATAAATCTTTATCATATTATTGTTTTGGGACAAATTCCGCAACCCTTTTATTAAAAGATAACTCTGATTTTGAAATAAAGTATAAACAAAAACCGGTCTTTTCATCCCGTGATTTTGGGGATGTCACAGTTGGTATCAGAGCATTAGTTTAAGCGAACTAGGAATTTGTAGGATTTCTAGACTTAAACTTAGAATGCTAAGCGATGATTGTGAGGTGTGAGCACTAACTTATTTTAGGAATTGTGCCTAAAATGCTTTTATGTGCTAAATGCTTTATGTATGATATGCTGTTATTTTGTTCGGATCTATGGTCTGTTGCCGACCGGATTTGGAAACCTTATGTGTTTAGGATTCTAAACGTACGACTACGATATTAGAACTAGCATGTAAACGTTTCGGAGAAATAAAGATGATTTGAACATCAGTCCTAAATAAAGATCTAAATTCACCTTATTCGGGGTATAGATCAAGATGGCAAGGACCCGTAGCGGAAACGTGAATGCAAATAGGAACAGAAACCAACCCCCAGTAATTGAACAGATACCCGTTGTGGAAGCCGCTGCCGGACCAGTAACAATGGCCGGAGTGCAAGCGATGATCCAAGCGATGTTGGATCGTCAAATGGAAGAAACTAGACGTTTCCTCCAGCAAAATCGAGAGGAAGAGACTATTCAAATCGAACAGCCCGGGTTGAACGAAGGGCAGACTGAGGAAGGAGACTACAGTGGAACTGTTGGTCAAGTCAACCCACCAATAGTCCCACAAAACAACCAAGATGACGAAGTCGCGAGGAATGGATGCAAGTACAAGGATTTTCTGACTTGCAAGCCAACGAATTTCACGGGAAAGGAAGATCCAATCGGGGTCATGGATTGGATCTCGGAGATGGAGTTAGCTTTCATGACGTGCGGTTGCAGAGGAAAGCTACAGACCACGTTTGCAGTGCATCAATTTCGAGGAGGCGCTGTACGTTGGTGGAATACCTTGGGGAAGACTTTAAGCCCCAACAAGCCCCTGCAACTGACATGGGCAGAATTTCTGGTGCAATTCAAACGAAAGTACTGCTCAGCCCAAAACCTGTTAGAGTTAGAGAACCAGTTTCTAACCCTGAAGAAGGGAAGCATGTCAATCGATGAATACACGAACAACTTCACAGAAAAGATGGAGTTTGCCTTGCGTCTTGTTCCGGATGAGCTAACGAAAATTGATAAGTACGCAAAGGGACTTCCATGGGAGTACGCGGTGCCAGTGCGTCAGACACCTACTTTGGAAGCAGCTATCTGGGCTGCCAAGTCCGTGGAGGACATGATTAAGGGAAGAGCTGCCAGCAAAATCGAGGTTGGTGAGAAACGGAAGTTCGATGGATACTCGAAGTCCAACAAGAAGAGTAGATTCTCGAAATCTGGTTCGAGAGGAGGAGGATCAGAAGAAAAGTGGTGTGACAAGTGCAAGAAGAAGCACTCTGGGAAGTGTGATGGAGGGGTCACTTGTTACAAATGCGGAAAGCCTGGGCACTATGCCAATGAATGCACCCTCAACCAGAAGGCCTGTTATGGGTGTAATGAAGAAGGGCACATTTTGAAGGACTGCCCAAAGAAGAAGGAGGCAGGAAGACCCAACATACCACCAAAGCCGAAGGCGAGAGCCTTCCATATGACGCTCGAGGCTGCAAAGGAGGCAGCAGACGTCGCTTCAGGTACCTTTCTTGTAAATGGTTTGCCTGCAAATATACTGTTTGATTCCGGAGCCAACTACTCCTTTGTGTCGCATAAATTTAGTGCGAAATTAGCATTACCTGTAGAAAAACTAGATAATGCCCTGATTGTAGAAGTTTCCAGTGGCAAATTCGTACCTGTTAGTAATCGTATTAGGAACATCGTCATTGACCTAAACGGAAACGAATTCCATGAGGAACTATTACCCATAGAGTTAAACGGTTTCGACATCGTTTTGGGTATGGATTGGCTTAGCGCCAATGATGCCGAGATATTATGCCGAAAGAAGATAGTGAGGATAAACCCACCCAGAAAAGAATCATTTATGGTGTACGGGGACAAACGCAGAGTGAATTCTGGAATCATCTCCCTGATGAAAGCCAGGAAATGTTTGTCCAAAGGATGTGCATCATACTTGGCATTCGTAATCGATGCTAAGAAAGAGAAGAAAGAGGTGCAGAATATACCGGTTGTATGTGATTATCGGGAAGTCTTTCCCGAAGATCTTCCTGGATTACCACCTGATAGACAAGTGGAGTTTCGTATAGACTTGTTACCAGGAACAACACCGATAGCAAAGGCACCTTACCAATTAGCACCAACAGAGATGAAGGAGCTCATGACGCAACTTCAGGAGCTGTTGGACAGCGGTTTCATTCGACCTAGTTCATCACCTTGGGGAGCTCCGGTGTTATTCGTGAAGAAGAAGGACGGAAGCATGAGGATGTGCATAGACTACCGAGAGCTGAATAAGGCAACGGTGAAGAATCCATTGCCGAGGATTGATGACCTATTCGATCAGTTGCAAGGTTCGAGCTACTTCTCAAAGATCGATCTTAGGTCAGGATATCATCAGCTGAAGGTGAGAGAGCAGGATATTGAGAAGACTGCATTCAGAACAAGATATGGACACTACGAGTTCTTGGTTATGTCATTCGGACTAACCAATGCTCCCACAACATTCATGGATTTTATGAATAGGGTTTGCAAACCATTCCTCGATAAATCTGTGATAGTGTTCATCGATGACATTCTCATCTACTCAAAAAGCCAGGAGGAGCATGGGAAGCATCTACAAGAAGTGTTGGAGGTGTTAAAGAAGGAGAAGCTTTTTGCAAAGTTCTCCAAATGCGACTTTTGGATACGGGAAGTCCAATTTTTGGGCCATGTATTAACCAGGAGGGAATAATGGTTGACCCCGCCAAGATCGAGGCTGTAATGAAGTGGGAACGTTCGAAGAGTCCCACGGAGATTCAAAGCTTTCTAGGATTAGCCGGATATTACCGACGATTTATCCAAGGCTTTTCTTCGATAGTTGCTCCATTAACAGCTTTGACCCATAAAGGAGCTACGTATACATGGAGTGAGAAACACGATGAGGCATTCGAGAAGCTAAAGAAGAAGTTATGTGAAGCACCAATACTTTCTCTACCTGATGGAGTCGAAGATTTCTCAGTTTATAGTGATGCATCGGGAGTCAGGTTGGGTTGTGTTCTGACCCAAAGAGAAAAGGTGATAGCATACGCATCTCGACAATTGAAAGAGCACAAAAAGAACTACCCCACTCATGATATGGAGTTAGCAGCGGTAGTATTTGCCTTAAAGATATGGAGGCATTACCTCTATGGCACGAAGTGCAAGCTCTTCACTGATCATAAGAGTCTCCAGTACCTCTTTAATCAGAAGGAGTTGAACATGAGGCAACGACGCTGGCTATAACTTCTCAAGGACTACGACTGTGAGATACTTTACCACCCAGGTAAAGCAAATATTGTTGCTGATGCTCTCAGTCGGAAAGTCAATCTTGAAAGAAAAAGGCCAAGAACGTTAAGAATTGAAGTCGTCTCAACGATTGTGGAAAGTATCAGGAAAGCTCAAGAAAAAGCCTTAGAGAAGAATGACCGAAAGGAAGAATGTTTGGGAAAAACGTTAGTGTTCGGTACAAACAGTCGAGAACTGAAGGTATTCCAAGATCGAATCTGGGTACCTAAGACGGGAGGAATAATATATCTTCTAATGGAAGAAGCACACAAAACCATGTACTCGATTCATCCCGGTAGCACTAAAATGTATAGGGACCTAAAACCCTACTACTGGTGGCCGACGATGAAGCTCGATGTTGTGAAGTACGTGGCCGAGTGCGTAACATGTGCGAGGGTGAAGGCACAACATCAAAAACCGTATGGGAGTTTAGAACCCTTACCTGAACCCATGGGTAAATGGGAAGACATCACCATGGATTTTGTGACTAAACTGCCCAGAACGAAGAACGGACACGACATGATTTGGGTAGTCGTGGATCGTTTCACCAAGAGTGCAAAATTCATAGCCGCCAACGAGAAGTGGTCTATGGATAAGCTCGCAAACTCTTACGTGAAGGAAATTGTAAGACTTCACGTTGTCCCTCTTACGATTGTGTCAGATCGTGATAGTCGTTTCACGTCGAGGTTTTGGAGGAGTCTACAAGAGGAGTTGGGTACAAAGTTGTGTTTGAGTACTGCTTACCATCCGCAAATTGACGGTCAGAGCGAAAGAACGATTCAGACGTTGGAAGATATGCTGAGAGCACGTACCCTCAAATTCCAAGGGAATTGAGCACTTACCTCTAGTAGAATTTTCCTACAACAATAGTTTTCACTCGAGCATCAAGATGGCACCTTATCAAGTCTTGTATGGAAAGAAGTGTCGTACACCATCTTGTTGGCTTAAAGCCGGAGAGAAGCAGTTTATGGGCCCCGAGATAGTCCATGAGACTGCTGAGAAATTGAAGGTGATTAGGGAAAGAATGTTAGCAGCTCAGGATCGTCAGAAGAGCTATGCTGACAAGAAAAGACGACCGATAACCTTCGAAGTTGGGGATTCCGTTTTGCTTAAAGTCTCACCGGGGAAGGGACTTATACGATTTGGGAAACGAGGAAAGTTGAGTCCAAGGTTTATTGGACCGTTCAAAGTTCTTCAGAAGATTGGGAACCAAGCTTACAAGATGGAATTGCCCGAAGAACTCAATGGTATTCATAACACCTTCCATGTGTGTTATTTGAGGAAATTCATGGGAGATGTACCCGACATAATTCCAATTTCAGAGTTAAGGATGGATGAGAATAAACGGCTGATCGAAGAGCCCGAGGCAATTGTTGACCGTAAGACTAAGAAGTTACGACGCAAGATGGTCAACTTAGTGCTAGTCCGATGGAAACATTCGAATGGGCCGAATCTCACTTGGGAAACAGAGGATGACATGATGAGTCGCTATCCACATCTGTTTGCTAATGCATGATTCCGGGACGGAATCATCCTAAGGGGGAGAGAATTGTAACGCCCGGGTTTCAGGGCTAAGCATTTTGTCAATGTAATAGTCCAGGTCAACTATTGTAACTCTTTTTGAAGTAATAAAGATGAAATATTTGAGTATTATGTGAATTATGTTTGTTTATGTGTTTATTATTTAATTATAAATGTATAATTAATAAAGAATAAAAATGAGCATCAAAATTAAAGTGTGAGATAATCCCGACATCTCTACATAAAGTTGTAGAATATGTCTCAAGGTTTCCGTACATATAAAGAATGCCGAAATCCGAGCTATAACGAAGAAGTTATGGCCCGCCGAAGTTTTACAGCAAAACCGACACGGCACCGGGAGACGTAAATAGTGAATTTACGATAGAAGACTATTTAGCCTTGTCAATTTAAACGAAAGTCGTAGAATATGTTAAACTAAGAACATCGATAAAAAGAACGCCCAAATCTGACTTCGTATGAAGAAGTTACGATTTTTCGAAGTTTCGGAATAGCAGTGTACAACCCGAAATTCGAATATTAGATCGAGTGATTTTTAGCCGACACGACCTAAACGAGAATCGAAGATCTCGTTAAGAGTAACGTAACGAGAAAAAGATGGGCGAAAACGGATGTCGGATGAAGAAGTTATGAGGATTTAACAGACCAATCCTATCCCGGCCCGTTGATAATATAAAATTTAAAATCGAGCCAAATTAGCCGACGAAGTCTAAACGAAAGTTGTAGAGTACGTTCCCACCTTCGTGTGGATATAAAGAACGTCGAAAACGGAGCTCGTATGCGAAAGTTACGAATTTTTAAAGTTGAAGCATGAAAATGTGAAACCTGTTGCGAAGCTGATGACGTGGCACAATCCCAGCCATCGCTTGCGGCCCACGGTCTTCGCTTCAGATTGAGACATGCACCCTTCGCATTACGCCCCGCGTACGAGGTCCGGTACGCCCCGCGTACCTCCAGCCTTATCCGTCCGAGTCCGAGTGCGAGCCAGCTGTTGCAAGCTGGCAACCACCTCCGAGCTACTCCCCGCGTAGCACCACCGAACGCCCAACGTAAATCCGAGGATGTTGGCCTATAAAAGGGGGTGCGAACCCTTCCGAAAAATTCACACCTTTCTTCATTTCTTCTCTCACTACTTTCTCTCTCTAGGGTTTTGAACCCTCCCTAAAGTCTAGGTGAACCCTTAGCACCCTAAGGAAGCCCCGAGGCTCCCGGAGTCCCGAGAAAAAGGAGTTTTTCGGTTTCGAAACGCTGCTCCAATTAAGTTCCGGTTTTCGATCAAATTCGCTGTAAGTATGCTACGCTTACGCAATTTTTAATATAACTTTCAAATAATTATAGGAATGTTATTAGGTCCTTAAAATAATTATTTGGGCTATTATTATGAGTTATATTGAGTGTTATTAACACTTATATAATAATAATAATAGTCAGATAATTAATTTGTCGCGGTTATCATTAGACTAAACCCTAGTGGTATCAATACTAGGTTTTATCGAAGGAATATCATTTTGAGAGTATCGAAGCGCTGTCCGAGTGCTAAGTCATCACCTAATCAGGTGAGTGCATAGTTACTTTCAACTTACACATAGATATGAAGTATTTTATATAAATTACGTGCTATGTGTGCATATTATCTGAATACTTGCTATCTATGCTAGATGAACGTTGTTATACATGTTTTCAATGATTTAAACTGTATATGTATTTTATATCTACGAAAATGTTGGTGTAAAACATGGGTAGATGTAATAGGTGATGTGTGATAAAATGATGAGAGGCCTCGATGTTGTTGTTGTTGAGCCAGTCATCTAGCGGAGTATAGATGACGACCACAGACTCTTCTAGACAGTCCAGTGGAACACTAGTAAGCTCGCAACCTGTAGGTGTTGTGAACGATGTGTTCACCGATGTACTCCATCCCCCACATGGTTGCCTATTAGGACATTTATTGCTGAGGAATCCCCTTAGCAGTAGTGTCCGTCCCGATGATGATCCTTAGGCTAGGTCCCTTATGATAGGTGTTTAGGGATATAAGGTGAGGATAACAGGAACGGGTAATCGGGTTATTGTTGATTGATGAAATTAATAAACTTATTTATTGTGGGTTGAAAACCCTATGTGCTCACCAGGCTCCCAAGCCTGACCCACTCAGTTTTATGTATTACAGGTAGTGACCCATGAGCATAGGTGTGATGTTTTGGACGAGGGATTACGGATATAGGCCTGTAGATATGAAATAATGTAGTAAGGCTTATATTGTACTGTTTATACTTTTGATCTGTACGAACATGAAATCCCGAGTCTTTTAATGAAATACATTTATATGGAAATGCTTTTGATAAATCTTTATCATATTATTGTTTTGGGACAAATTCCGCAACCCTTTTATTAAAAGATAACTCTGATTTTGAAATAAAGTATAAACAAAAACCGGTCTTTTCAGGCTGTGATTTTGGGGATGTCACAGGGCACTTGTGGTAGTGTCAAGGCAGCCAAGTGGATCTCGTTGGTAAGGAAAAGGAAAGGAATGTAGCTCCGAGAGGGAGTGTAAGTCACGGAAGTGAAATCAGTAGTGCGAAGTTATGACTGAAGTGTTTCAATTATGGTTATTGCGCAGTGTGAGCGGCGGAAATATAGAATCACATCCGGTTTGGATGTCTGCCGAGGTTACGGAAGAAATTCCAAGGGTGTAAAGTCAAGAGGCTCGGAAGGGATGCAGGGATGGAGTCTTGGATTCCCAACTCGATTTCGGTGAAGGAATTGTGTAGTAGTGGTTCATCTTGAGGGATGTTTTGAGGGTCATCAGTGTGATGGGTTTTCCTAACCCGAGGGTGCTAGAGCTATTTCAGCATGTGCATGTGATTGCAAGAGGATAACTCATGGGAGTTGCTCTGAAGAATGTGTCTTTCTGTCAGCATGGAATGGATAGAGTTGGACTCGGATCGGGAACCCGGTGGTGCATGGTTATTTATAGCTCATATGGGTCAAGTGATGGTTGAGCTTTGAGGAACCTGGTTGGGTTAATGCCAGGAGTTGTAAAGCGAGAGAATTTCTAGAGTTGAGTTGTCGCAGGCTTCGAGGATGAAGCCTAATTTAAGTGGGGGAGAATTGTAACATCCCAGAATATCAAGAGTAGAGTTGAAGGGCTAAAAGTGTAAATTTGAAGGACAACTCGGCGAGTCCATGGGTGGACTCGGCGAGTAGGGTCGCGACTCAGGTCGCGTGTTAAGTGGCCAACTCGGCGAGTCCAAAGCTGGACTCGGCGAGTAGGCGCTGTGCGAAGAAAACCCTAAATTTGGGGGATGAGCCTTATATAAAGGACGTTATACCCTCTCCCCAGCCTCCTTACCTTCCCTTGAAGTCCAAAAACCCTAGATACGCGTTTGTGAAGGTTTTGAGTGCATTTGAGCCTTGGAGAAGGAAGTTGGAAGAAGATATTGGAGAGTTAGGAGGCTTGGAGCAAGGGGCTTCGCTTAGATTCGGATTCCTTGCTGTTGGGGGGCTTCATTTTGAGGTAATATCTCGTTCTTTGGGCTGCTATTCTTTTAGATTCATCATTTTGGGTTATATGGGAAGTTTGGCTTGTGGTATATGGAGTTTGAAGGTTAGATCTGAGGTTGCTACCTCAGATCTAGAATGGAGAAGGTCTAGAGTGCATTAAAGTCCCTGTTAATGAGTGATTGGTGAAGCCATCTTGTCCCAAACCCTAGCCTAGAGTGTAAAATGCCTAGATCTCTTTGGATTCACATAAAGTTTGTCACTTTACGTGATAGATGGGTTGTAGAAGGGTAGATCTATGTTTTGGATCATCTGCATGGCCTGGAAAGCTTCTGCATGGGTTAAGATCCAGCGGTACTTGGCGAGTCACAAAGGTGTACTCGGCGAGTTGCTTGAAGATGGACTGGAACTCGGCGAGTTGGAAGAACAACTCGGCGAGTAGGTTGAAGATAGCCTCGGACTCGGCGAGTCTGTTCTTGGACTCGGCGAGTCTGGTCGTGAGGTCCTAATATTCTTCTGGTTGAGTCATGAATTGGCGAGTCAAGTGAGGACTCGGTGAGTTGAGTGCGAGGGGACTCAGAGTTACGAGACTCGGCGAGTCTCGGGGTGACTCGGCGAGTTGAGTCGCGGATTGGGGAAGTTCTAAGCATGGGGAATCGACGAGTCATTGGGTTGAGTCGGCAAGTAGAGTCAGTTAGGAGGTTGACTTTCACTTTGACCAAGCGTTGACCAGTTGACTTTCAGGGGTAATTTGGTAATTATTGATATTTACTGGATTCAGTCTTTGGGTATTGACAGTGGTGGAGTTCGGGTCGGAGGTTGCAGCAGCGTGATCTTATCCTTTTGAGTCAGAAGTTGCGAGGTGAGTTATCCTCACTATATCAACAGGGTCTAAGGCACCAAGGTCGGCCCTTTATCGGATTGTAATCCGGGTATTGTTGTTATGTTGCTGTTTTACTATGTTTGCATCCTGGTAGTTAGGATGTTATTCGTTAGAGACCTGGTTAAGGTCGGTATTCTGGTATATAGGATGATGCTATGCTAGTGACCGGTTAGGTCGGTATCCGGCCTAGAGTATGTTGTGTTATGTGATCTGCTAGATCGGTTTGACTGAATATGAATTGTTATATGATTGTATGTTTATGTGTACATGATTGTTTGACTGGGGTTGGGTTGAGGCGGGACCTGCTTTGTGCTGTAGGCCAACATACCTAGGGCGTACCGGTTGTTCCAAAGGCCCAACAAGCGGTCTGGATAGGCTGTTGGCCCCACGAGGGCGGACCAGACGTGCCGAGGCTCGGAGAGTGGACCAGGCCGACTGAAGGCCCGGTGCGGGCGGACCAGTCATACTATAGACTCAGAGAGTGGACCAGGTGGATCCGGTGCGGGCGGACCAACCACCATGCAGACTCGATGTATATGGCTAGTCGCGGAGGGTGGACCAGGTGGACTGTTGGCCGGTGCGGCGGACCAATCACACAGCAGACCCGATATGCATGGTTGTTGTGTGATTCGTTATGATATAGCATGTTATGTGTATGGTATATGTGGTTGGTATTTTGGGGGTATCTCACTAAGCTTTCGGGCTTACAGTTGTGGTTTAATGTTTTTCAGGTTCTTCAGGAGACCATGGCAAGGCAAAGGCGTGATCGTACCGCTCCTCGTGTTTGTGTTTTATGATATGGACCTGAGAATACTCTGATAATAAATGTATTGAAAACCTTTTTGTAATAACTTAATGAATTGGGATGTTTTTGAAAAGTTTAAATTTTGTTGAAATTTTTGGTCGTTACATATTGAATCTTTCCCTTTTTATATTACATGTACATAGAATGTATAGTTTTTGCTCTACTTTAGTGATGTCCCCATAAGTACATTTGCAGTAAATTTCATACTTATTACCTTTTTAAACTTCAAAAAGCTCTTAACTTCTTGTTGAGTTTCTAGCCAAAAACATTATGCTCGGTCAAATTTCCCACTCTTGGCATGTCCTTTGCTTTCTTGTGAGTTTTTTGGCAAAGAAATTTCTAGGTTTTTTCCTGTAAATTTTCTCCAATTAATGGGAATAAACAAATTAATAAAATTCAATCAAACATAAAATATTTTTACCTTCCAGGGGTCGTCCTTATCTATTTTACTTCAGCATCTCCTAAGCAAAAAATACAAATTCAAACATGGGAAATCAAAGGAAAAATAGATTCAAATAAAATATTATATAGATGGAAAATGCTTACGGTTTAAACTCTTAGGTCTTCATTTCAATATGAACTAAAATCATAGCTTCCAAAAGAAACATAATTGAGTGCAACGATGAACATTTAAAGATTTTAAACTTGTAAAATAGACAAAAAAAAAAAAAAAAAAAAAAAAAAAAAAAAAAAAAAAACATACTTGCAGGTCTTGATGTTTCTTCATCATTTCAAGAATCAAAAAAATATATAGTTACGAAAAATGCTTATGGGTTCAAACCATGGTCTTCATTTGACATCCTTCATAAAGTTCATGGTGTGATTCATCCATTAATCTTTGGAGGGCTTCAAAATCCTTGTCTAAGGTACATGAAGAATCACCACTAGCTTGCAAATTATCACACCACTTACATTGGCCTATGTTATTTAACATCTCATCAAGGTCATCATCATTTAAGTCATCACTAGCCTCATCAACTTCATCAACTGATATATCATCATCGGACGCATCATATGACTTACCATGATATATCCACCTAACATAACTAACTACAATTCCCATTTGCATCAAATGTGAAAATAAAGTTGTTTGGTTATGATGTTGAAAATTATTGCATATTTTGCAAGGACATGGAACTTTTGAAAACACTTCTCTATCATGTTATGCAAAATTGTGGAATTCATTCACACCCAACTCAAATCGTGGGTTCTTTGTCCTACGAACTATATTCATACAAGACTTTTCCATATGCTGCGATAAAAGAAAAAAAAATCCTGAAAATAGCACAAATGTATAATGAAAATGGTATAGAAAACTCAGTTGGGGTTGTTAAAATAAGCAATAACTTAATCTAAAGTTGAGCAAAGGGAATTGCTCTGGATAATTTAAAGTTATGTTGGTCTAAACAGAGAGGAAACAAGAGTTTTCAGAATAATGACATGTTAATAACATAATCTATAAAAGCATCAGTTGACAAAAACAATAAAACAATCAATAACCACCAAAATAGATTTCCAGAAACAGTTTAGTTTACAAAGTGTAGAACTACATACACAGGTAATGTATCCAATGAAAATGATATTTTGCAAGAGAATATGATTTTCATTTATACCAAAATAGGGAAATTTTGGTTACCCAAATCATAATAGTTTGAGCTAGCTTTTGTATGTGACCTAAACATAGACCACGTTCTTAAATTGATACATAACAAGTCTGATAGCTTAAGGAACTATTTAGGCTGGAGGGAGTCGGCTGCTATGAATGCTCGCCAAGTGCTCGCTAAGCACGTTGCACACCACCCCCTAGCATGTGCTACGGGCTTGCTACCGATGAGTCGCTAGGAGTATAGCGAGAGGAGAGAGAGAGGGTTTGGATTGCAGTGATTGGTGCTAGCGGATCCCACTTCACATTTGACAAATTCATAAAAAAAAATCCCTCCGTTTTTGGATGTTGGGAGGTGTCGAAGCTTTGATTTTTGTTCTAAAATTTAGTGCGGTTTAAACAGAGAATTGGGGAAGAAAGATAAAGAACTTACATATATGGTCCTTAAAGTTTCAGTAATTTGGTATTTTTTATCCCAAAGTTTAAACAACTTGATATCCAAAAATAGAAACCTTTTTATTTAGTATTATATTTTAAATTAGTGTAACCTTTTTTTTTATTTTAATAGTAAGTGTTTGTATTTTAAAAAATAGAATAATGCTTGTGTATTAAAAAAAAAGAATATATGTAATATTAAATATTTGTGTATTAAAAAAATATAATTTAATTAAATTTGAAAAAGAAAATAAAAAAAAAACATGAAATGCTAGTAGTGTTACCACTATATATGAAATGCTAAGACAAAAAAAATAATGTGGCACTCAAAAAGGTGATATGGTAAGAGTGTTACCGCTCCCTCTAGCCTGAAGATAATAAATTTGAAAGCATTTACAATGGATTTCCTTATCTGATTGAAGAATAAATTACAAGAGGAACTAACATAAAACAAATAAACTCACTGTCAAAAGACAAATCATAGAGATTCACAGCCACTTAAAAAGAAAAAAAAATCAGAATTAAACCTAACAAAATCGGAAACATAGAAATACACACAATTAAGAGAGATATCGAGAGAGTGAGAGGGATACCAGAAACACAATGACCATAAATGGTAGATGTGATGAACGTAGAAGGAGAGAGGAATGGAGATATGAATATGGTCTACATATCAGTGTGAATATGAATGTCGTCAACAAAATAGTTGGTTTTGAGATGGCTTGTCGAGCTTTGGGCACGCTTCCTCAGTTTTGGGCTTTCAAATACTACTTCAACTCCTCTACCCAGTCTGGCGTGCATACGTTCTCTTAGCGGTGGGGCATCCATGCATTCATCATAAACCAGAAAGCCCCTAAGAAAAACGGGTATGACAAATAGTGTCACACCCCAAACCAGACAGCGGAAACATCTGAGGGCTATTGTGACTTAGTTGAATACCATCACAATGATTATACATGAATCATAACATCATTCATCACCATGCATTGAAATATTACAACCGATATTGTTTACATTCAGTACATTGTTTTAAAACATTACATTTCCAAAACATAAACCGTTCGATATTAATTAAACAAAACATCATGATATCACTGGATACATTTTCTTCGACTTACCTGTTACCTGAGAATACAAGTATTTTGGAAAAACGTCAACATATGAAATGTTGGTGAGTTCATAAGTAATGTTTGAAAGTTAATGATTTGTATTATTTTGAAAACCACCCAAAAATCCGATATTTTCTGAAAAGAGTATTGTATATAAGAAAAAGTGTGAAGATCCGTAAGTATGCTTGTTGATTTCTGTAAACGTGAATAATTGTTAGACTTTGTATGCATCACATAGGTGAGAGTGTTGAATTCCCTAGGAAAACCCGATGTTTTCCTAGTACATCAAATTACATGTCTTATTTATTGTTATACCGATACGACGTTTGTTTCCGATAATTCCAGGTGACATTGGATTAATTATGGGTTGTGAGTCGTTATAATCACGCATTAATGAAAATAACTAGTTTATAACTACCGATTACAAACGATCCTTTTGGCGTCGTCCGTAAAACTCACTTAATCTAACCACCCTGACTTCTCTTAGCCCCACAACTGAGGAGAAAAGAGAGTATGAAGCCCTCGTTATTTCCATAAGTCGTTCAAGGCTATCGTGAATGCGAAAGGCACTAGGCCCGAATCGCATTTGACTTCTCGACTTTGCTAGCAGTACCAATGGGCCCTTGGGGACCAATAGCACAATAAAGCTATTGAAAGTCGTTTTACATGGAATTAGGTCATAGAAGGCCCAATAACATGTAAGCGCGTTCCCTTCGGGCCTAAAGATCATGTCATTGGGTTAGCTAGGCCCAACAAGCACGATTTGAAACTTCCAAGCCCAAAGATTGAATATTGACTTCTCGTAAATTTTCGCGTGTGTATTTAAGTACTATTGTTTATTGATTTTTGATTCGTTATTGATTCGAGACCGAATCAATTCGTTTGGCAACGATATATTGGTGTTGAAAGTGTATTTGCTATTACGTTTCGCCGGTAGCCGTGGTACTCGTATTTTATCTTAAGGGATTTATTGTTTTAAACATTAGAGTTTTCCTTCTTATGCCCCTTCTTGGATAAAATTTACACTTTTAACCCTTTATATAAAAGAATTTCCATTTTAGTCCTTAAACCATTTTTCTTGACACTTTAGTATCAAAACTTGTTGAAAAGACATTTTCAGCCCAGATTTACTTGATAAACAGTTTAAGTACCTTAAAAATGAAATTTTCTTGGTTGAAACCCCCATTTTTTCAACTTTTACAATTTTGGCCCAAAATGGAAAATTTTCGCATTTTTAGTCCCTTTTTAATTTGAAAAGCATTTTTGGCCTTTGAAATGGTTTCAGTATACTTGTAATCCCCTGTTTTATAGAAATGTGCATTTTCAACCCCTAAATTTCAAAAATCTAACAAATTGGGGAGTTATTGGGCCGAAAAGCCCATTTTAGCCCATTATGTTCAAAATTCACATTTTTAACCCTTCAAAAGTGTTGATATTCAGAAAATATATACTAGAAACTGTTTAGACTCATTTCAAACTTTAGAAATTATCTTTTGTCGTTTTGGGCCCCTTAGTTTTGTATTTTTGGCATTTTGAGTCCAAAAATGTTCATTCTAACCAACTAAACTATTTTTCTAAACTTGATTAGTGTGAAATGGTATAAGTTATACTTATTTCTTTTGGCTAACATAAACATCACAAATCACATAAGATCATACATATAAGCATAAAAATCACATAAGGCATACATTTACTCATTTATCTACACATTTGCTTGAATTCTCCCCCACAAAACTTATAAAAACCGAAAAAGAGGGGATATGAAGCTCACCTTGCGTGTGGTTTCGGTTTTGGAAAGAAAAATGAGAAGAAATTCGATCCTAGCAACCTTCCTTGGAAGATCTCGAACTTGGATGCTTCTTAGGTGCTAGATCATGAGTTTGAATGAATTAAGAGGTGATTTTTTGGATGAAATGAAGTAACTAGCTTATGGATCTAAGAAATTTCTTACCTTAGATGATTATTTTTATGGAAGAAGCCCTTGAACTCTTCTTAGATCTCGAAAATATGGAGGAGAAATGAGAGAGTTTCTTGACAGAATAGTGAGTGAAATGTGTATGTGTGTGCTTGGAATCGGCCGAGAGCAAGAGAGAGAGGGAGAAGAAGAGGGTATTGCATGGAAATATTGGAAATGCATGGAAATCCCTTGAATAATTGTGAGGTGGCACCCAACAAAGTCAACTCTTCCTCTTTGTGGGCTTGGGCCGAGAATGGAGAGGGGAAAGAGGAGATTTTTGGGCTTTTTGCCCCTAAGACCATATTATAGTTAAGTTAGATGATGTTTGACTCAATTAAATCAAATTATACTTTTTATGACCTATTAGGGCTAAGTTAGGTTAATTATGGCCCAAAATGGTTCATATAATTAATTTATTTCATTCTAGGCCCAATATGGCCCAAAATATTGAAATAAATGAAAGTGGGTCCAATTAGAGCCCATTAAAGAGTTTTAAGCCCAATATAGTCAAATTGGAAGCTTATTGGTCCATTGGGCCCAATAAGGAAGTCCTAGTCCAAAATGGACCTAAACAAGAACTTCTAGGGTTTCCAATTGCTTGTTAACTATTTGTAGTGCTTGTATGAAGTGTTTGATTGAAATATTGTTGTCATAGAGTAAGTATTATGCATGCTTTCATGTCTTTGATTCATAATTTGACTTAAGTGTTGTAGTTACAAGGCACAAAAATTTATAGTTGTGACAAATAGCTATGGGTGAACCGCAACTTGGTCGGTTTTGGCTATCCCAATCGAACCAGTTTCTCTGACCGGACGCCTCAACACTTAAGGCAGTTATGCGATGGGATATGCCGAGATCCCCATCCGAGATTAGGAGTTTTATGGGATTAGTTGGATACTATACGAGATTTATCAAGGATTTCTCCAAGATTGCGGTTCCTCTCACCAGATTGACTCGGAAGGGAGATTGTGCGAAGCTCATTCGAGACCTGAGCAGCAGGAATCATTTGAGACCCTTCGCCAGAGATTGTGTGAAGCTCTGGTGTTGGACCTTCCGGAGGGAGTGGAGGACTTCATAGTCTATTGCGATGCGTCTATTTCAGGGATAGGTGCAGTGTTGATGCAGATGGGTCACGTGATAGCATATACGTCGAGGTAGCTGAAGCCTCATGAGACGAGGTATCCCACCCATGATTTGGAGTTAGGGGCGGTGGTGTTCGCCCTCAAGATCTGGCACCACTACCTTTATGGTGTTTGGTGTACTATATACACGAACCATAAGAGCTTGAAGTACCTGATTGACCAGCCCAACCTGAATATGAGACATAGGAGATGGTTGGATGTAGTGAAAGACTACGACTGTGAGATCTTATATCACCCAGGAAAGGCTAATGTGGTAGCCGATGCCTTGAGTGACAGAAGCGAGAGCGCTCCGATCCAGGACGTGTGTATGAGGATGACAGTTATGACTCCAGCCTTAGATACCATCTGAGAGGCTCAGGTGGAGACTACGAGATCGGAGAACCTCAAGAGAGAGCGTGTGATTGGGCAAGTTTTCGAGTTTGTGACGGACAGTCATGGGCTTATGACTTTCCATGAGCGGATTTGGGTGCCTTATATCGATGGGGCTTGCCGTATTCTAATGGAGGAGGCACATAGATCGAAGTTTTCAATCCATCCAGGTGCCACCAAGATGTATTTGGACCTGAAGAGAGACTATTGGTGGCCCTGCATGGCGAAGGATGTGGCATGCGTAGTTAAGAGGTACTTGACCTGTTGCCGAGTTAAGGCTGAGCACCAACGTCCACATGGTCCGTTACAACCTTTAGAGATTCCCTGGTGGAAGTGGGAACAAATCACCATGGATTTCATCACCAAGCTTCCGAGGACCATGCGTGGAGTAGACGTGATATGGGTGATTGTAGATCGGCTAACGAAGAGTGCTCATTTCCTCGCTATCAGCGAGAGTTCGTTTGCAGAGAAATTGGCCAAGATCTATGTTCGATAGGTGGTGTCACGGCATGGAGTGCCAACCTCGATAGTATCAGATCGAGATGTGTGTTTTACTTCTAGGTTCTGCAAGAAATTTCATGAGGAGCTGGGTACCCGGTTGTATTTCAGTACTGCATACCATCCACAAACAGATGTGCAGAGTGAGTAGATGATTCAGACGCTTGAGGACATGTTGCGTGCATGTGTTATGGACTTCAGAGGAAGTTGGGACACTTATTTTCCCTTGGCTAATTTTTCTTACAACAACAACCATCATGCGAGTATCGGTATGCCTCTCTTTGAGCTTCTTTATGGGAGGAGGTGCCGGACTCCCATTTGTTGGGGAGAAGTAAGGCAATGAGTAATGGGGTGGCACTGAGATAGTGTTGAAGACGACCAAGAAGATTTAACAGGTCAGGCAGAGGTTTCTGACAGTCCAGAGTCGCCAAAATAATTACACGGATCGCCGACGATCCGAGCTAGAGCTCCAGGTTGGAGATTTTTTCTCCTGAAGGTATCCCCTTGGAAAGGGGTGATGTAACGCCCACGTTTCTAGGCTAGGCACTATCGTTGATGTAATAGTCTAGGTTAACCCTTGTAACTCTTTTTGGAGTATTAATGATGAAATATTTGAGTATTATGTGAATTATGTGTTTATTTTCTTAATTATTATAATTTAATGAATTAAGAATAAAATAAGCGTCAAATTTGAAGTGTGGGATAATCCCGATATCTTTGCATAGAGATGTAGTGGTTGAAACAAGGATTCCGAAGATATAAAGAATGCCGAAATCCGAGTTATAACGAAGAAGTTATGACCTGTCGAAGTTTCGTGACACAACCGGCAAAGTTGAATGACGTAAAAAGTGAAATTTACGTTAGAGAGATATTCAGCCTTAGTGATCTAAACAAAAGTCATAGAGTTCGTTAAACCGAGAGCGTGCGTAAAAAGAACACCCAAATCTGACTTCGTATGAGAAAGTTACGATTTTTCGAAGTTTCGACTTAGCAGTATGCAACCCAAATACTCGATTTGAGACCGAGCGTTTTTTAGCCGAAACAGAGTATTGAAGATCTCGTTAATTGTAGTGAAACTATGAAAAGATTGGTGAAAACGGATGTCGGATGAAGAAGTTATGAATTTATAACGGAGTTTTCCTGTCCCGGTCTACTAAAAATAAATAATAAAAATAAAATTCAAAATTAGCCGACAGAGTCTAAACGAAAGCTGTAGAGCGTAGTCTCACCTACGCGTGGATATAAAGAACGTCGAAAACGAAGTTCGTATGAAGAAGATATAAATTTTCGAAGTTTATTAAATAATTAAAATTAAAATTTAATTATTAATTCCCGATATTATCTGAAGGAGGGGGGGAGTCATCGATCCGATCCGAACTACGCCGAGCGTACCCCGATGCATGCACCGCCTCGGACTCGAGTGCTTCGATGACGCATGCAGTGACGTTTCCGAGGCATTACGCCCTGCATAGAGCATTACGCCCAGCGTAATGCGAGGCCTCAACATCCTTTAAAAGGCTTGCGAGGGCAGCCGAGAGTTTTGCTCTTTTTCTCTTCTCTCTCTCTCTCTCTCCCGTTTTGCATCGTTTTGCATGCCAGAAGTATCCCGAAGCCCCGGAATTAATCCCGAGTCCCAATGCAAGTTCTGAAGCCCCGAAGATCCCGAGAAGTGCAATTCCTAAGCCAAAGCTCTGCCTGCGAGGAGTCCGATTTTTTGTGAAGATCTTCCAGATCTACCGAAGAATACTACTTCTACAAGCCATAGTGTTGTCCGATCATCTTCTGATCAAGTGAGTGTGTAGTTACTTTCTTCTAACACATAATTATGAAGTATTTTATACGAAATACGTGTTATGTGTATATTTTGTTGTTATATGCGTGAATGTATATTCACTTTCTTCTATCTCATAGATATGATGTATTCTCTATTAAATACGTGTTATGTGTATGTGTCTCATCTGTTATTTGGAATATGTATTGAATGAGAATGCTATACAGGTTTTAAACTATGTATAAAAATATATATATTTATCTACTAATATGTTGGGTAGAACATGGGTAGATAGTTGTGTGATAAGTAGATGAGAGGCCTCGATGTTGTTTTGATTCAGTCATCTAGCAGAGTTTAGATGACGACCACAGACTTTTCTAGATAGTCTTGTGGAACGCTAGCAGGTTCGCCACCTGTAGGTGTTAATGAACTTGGGTGTTCATTCGTTGTACTCCATCCCCCTCATGATTGCCTTATTTGACATATATTGCCGGGAAACCCCCGAATGCATGTGTTGTCGCCCCGATGAAATATTCTAAGACTAGGTCCCTTATGTTAGTTGTTTTAGGGATGTAAAGTGAGAATAACGAGAATGGGTAATTGGATTATTGTTGGTTGGTGGAATTAAATTGTAACAACCAAAAATTTCAACACAATTTAAACTTTTAAAAAACAATCCATTTTAATAACGTTATTACAAAAAGGTTTTCAACACATTTATTATCAGAGTATTCCCAGAATCGTGCCATAAACATAAACACGAGGAGCGGTACGATCACGCCTTCGCCTTGCCACGGTCTCCTGAAGAACCTGAAAAACATTTAAATCACAACTGTAAGCCCGAAAGCTTAGTGAGATACCCCCAAAATACCAACCACATATACGCCCTTCCAGGCTACGACCTTCCGGTCCAAAACATATTGCCTTCTGGCCCATAACATAAATAGCATACATAACATAACAAAACATAGAACAACCATGCATATCGGTCTACTGTGTGACTAGTCCGCCGTATCGGCCTTCAGTCCACCCTCCGTGTCTAGTCATGTCCTTCGAGTCTGCAGTGTGGTTGGTCCGCCCGCACCGGGCCTTCAACCCACCTGGTCCACTCTCTAAGTCTACAGTATGACTGGTCCGCCCGCATTGGGCCTTCAATCGGCCTGGTCCACTCTCCGAGCCTCGGCATGTCTGGTCCGCCCTCGTAGGGCCTATAGCCTATCCGGACCACTCGTTGGGCCTTCGGAACAACCGGTCCGCCCTGGGTATCTTGGCCTACAACACAAAGCAGGAACCACCTCAACCCAACTCCAGTCCAAACAACCATGTGCACATAACATACAATCATATAACAGTTCATAGTCCACAAACCAATCAAGCAGATCACATAACATATCATTACCCTAACCAGGATACCGACCTAACCGGTCACTAGCATAGCATCACTCTACATATCGGGAAATCGACCTTAACCAGGTCTCTAGCATATACCATCCTAGCTACCAGGATGCTGACATATCAAGCAATAACATAACAACCATATCCGAATCTCAATCCAATAAAGGGCCGGCCTTGGTGCCTTAGACCCTGTCGATATAGTGAGGATAACTCACCTCGCGAATGCCGATACTCTAAACTGAAGAAGCAGACTCTCGAACCACCAACTCACTGCAAATCCCGAACTAACCAACATAACAAGCATAAGCATTAGGTCAAACATACTTCCACTTATCGGGCCAAGACCAAAGTCCAAATCTCACACAAAGTCCAACATTGGCCCAATTTACTAAATTAGGCCCACCTCACCAAATGGGCCTAGATCCAATGTCCATAACATTAATTGGGCCCAAAATACTCTATTCATAATTTCCAGACTTGGCCCAAACACCAACAACCCACAAATGACCCAAACTCAAAAGGCCCAAAATAAAAGTCCACAGGAGGAGTACGCTGGGCGTACTGCAATGATCACCAACAGAAAACGGGGTACTGGCCCGCTACGCGGGGCGTACTCGAAGGTTACGCGGGGCGTAACTACGAGATCCATTAAATCTTTCTAACCTCTTAATGGCTTAAGCTCTTAAGCCCAAACTTCAAATCCATAGGTCAAATATGATTAGAATTCATAAAGTCTCAGACTTTATCACTTGGGACGTCCTTAAACTCTTAATCCAAGGTATTAATCCATTAAGACCTATATATCTCATACATGGAACAACTACAGCCCTTGGAACCTCATTTTTATCACTCAAGACCTCTCCAAAGGTCTGAAAGGATAGATAATCTTGACCAAATCGAAATATGCCACAAGGTGAGGACTTTTGGACAAGAATGGTGACAAAGCTTCAAAATACATAGATCTATGCAATATGAAGGTCAAGCAAGAAGCTTTATACCTCAAACAAGCTCCAAAGGGTGGTATCTCTTCAATCTACAAGCCCTACACGTTCTTCTTCTTCTTTGACAACTTCTCTTTTCTCCTTCAAGCCTTTCCTTTGCCAAAAAGAGTTTTCCAAGGTCAAACACACCCAACAATGGAGGAATACGAGTCTTCTAGGGTTTTCTGAGGTTAAGGATGAGTATAAGGAGGCTAAGGGGTGAACCAACATGTTCCTTATATAGTGGCTGACCCTAAATTAGGGTTTGGAGTTTCTGAGAGTACGTTGGGCGTACCTCTATTACGTTGGGCGTACTCACCCGGCCAACTCGCATCATTCACCAAATTACGCTGGGCATACCCAGCCAGACTTCAAAATTAAAAACATGCATGCATGGGACCATTTCCTTCTTATTCCACAAAGAGATACAACAATGATCAACTTCGAAACACCACAACTCCTCTAATCTAAACCCGCTCCCAAATAACTTTACATTCATATGGGGGTGACGGAAGCCCAAATGCTTCTAACACATACACCAGCCCGAAACCTTCTTGGATAGAATCCATTTCCCGAAAAAGGACCAGAATTACCCTTCCTCTAAAATCTCAGGGGCTCATAATTAAACACTTAAAGAACGGGGTGTTACATAAATATAAATATTTATTGTGGGTTGAAAACCCTATATGCTCACCAGGCTCCCAAGCCTGACCCACTCAGTTTTATTTGTATTACAGGAAGTGGCACAAGGTCATAAGATGGATGAATCATCAAGTTGTTTTATTTACAAGTCCGTATATGTATATATTTGTTGAACGACTTGTAATGTTATCGTTTATGCTTTATGGTCTGTATCGGAACATGACATCCCGAGTTTTGATTATATAATGAAAATACATTTCTTGATGAAATGCTTTGATAAATATTATTTTATCATACTTTGTTTTTAGGAACAAATTCTGAAACTCTTTCAAATCAAAAGGATTTACTCTGAAATTATTTTAAAAGCATAAATGAAAATCGTTCTTTTCTGGCCGAGATTTTGGGGATGTCACAGGTGATCCGATTCAGGAAACGGGGCAAGCTGGGGCCCCGATACATTGTTCCTTTCATGGTGATCACCATAGTAGGTAGAGTAGCCTACCGATTAGAGCTACCAGCAGAGTTGAGCCAGATCCATAACACCTTCCATGTGTCTCAGTTGAGGAACTGTGTAGCCGATGAGACAGCAGTGGTATCCCTAGAGAACATTTAGGTGGATGCAAGCCTGAATTACATTGAGAGGCCGATAGTGATTTTAGACCGAAAGGTGGAGGTGTTGAGAAACAAGGTGGCGCCCTTGTTTCAGGTCCAATGGAAACATCGGAAGGGATCCGAGTGGACGTAGGAGCCGAAGTACGAGATGCGCAAGCAGTATCCGGAGTTATTTCCAGAGCATGACTTCGAGGGCGAATTCCGATTCTAGTGGGGGAGAATTGTAACATCTGGGCTCCCAGGTATATTATTTATGTATTTATTTTTGAGAATTTTTGAGTGACTCGACGAGTTGTGAGCCCAACTCGTCGAGTGGAGTCGTTTTAACCTCAGGATTTAATGAGCTGACTCAACGAGTCAGAGAGCCGACTCGCCGAGTTGGTGATGTGTGGTGAAACCCTAAATCCCCGAGGTTGGGGCCTATTTAAGGGGTCTTATACCCTCATTTCCGCCTCACCAGTCACCCTTGTTGGGGTGCAAAGTTCTTCATTCATGACTTTGTAAATGTTTGACTTTTGTAAAACCCACTTGCATGTGGTGCTTTGGCCTTTAGACCCATTTGGTAGTTAGAGTGAGAGAGAGAGACATGTAAACACCTCTATAAATAGTGGGTTTGTTCACTTGTACAGGTGTGCTTTGAGAGATGTAGAAGTGAGTGTGTAAGTGTGTGTTAATTATGTAGTCTAGATCTAGTTCTTTTTTGTAACACCATATACATTCAATATATCTCTTAAACACCCAAATCACCATGTTCAATTGTGCAAGCTTTAATTCCGCATGCCAAACCATGTTCTTTGTCACTACAATTGGTATCAGAGCGGGTCTTCAAGATCAAGGTGATTTTTGAAGAACGATTCTTGGTTTGGCAAATTTTTGTTGCAATTTGATCAATTTTGGTGAGTCTCTCTCTATGATCTTTTCTTAATCGTGTTGAATCGTGTGTAGCGTTTTTGAATTTTGATCGATTTGACTCATTGGATCAAATTTTTCTTGAAAAACCCCATTGTTGATTCAATATTTTTTTTTAAAAAGATCAAATCCAATAAAAAATAATGATATACTGTTCATTTCCGATTTATTCAAAGATCAAATCTCATTATAAGCCCAAATTTGTTTGAATCGTGTTACTGTTCATGATTTTTTTTTTGGCCCATAAAAAATTTCCAATACTATTCATCTAAAGTCCAATTCGTGAAAAGGTGCTCCGATTTTTCTTTTGTTCATACATCTCGATTATTCTTGATCTGTTTGTCTATCTTCTAGTTCGATTCAAGAAAAATACTCACAAAACCGAAATTCAAAATTGATTCATGTTCTTTTTCATATTCTTACTCATCTTGTTTTCTTCTCATGATTCTTATTTCTTAACGATCTATGAATATTGATTATAAGATCGATTGGTGATTTAGAAGCTATACTCGACTGATAAGTCTCTTAAAATCGAAGGCATGCTGTTTCTATTTGAGTTGACTTTTTAAAGTCAAAATTTATTGTTCTTGAGAAATTAGAACTGAAATCGACTGAAGTTCGAACAGATGAGTAGAAGTTGTATGAATTTGTTGAAATCGAATGTTTGAATTTGAGTCTCGTTGCTGAGTAATGAAGGAAGAAGGGTCGGTGTTGGTTTATTGCTTAATATCAACTAGGTTAATCAATTTTTGGAAGTTTACTGTTGATGATTTGGTATTGATTTTGAAGACGGTGTTCAATGTCGATGGTTTTGCCAACAAAGCGTTGAGTTTCTTTCAATACTCAACTGTTAATGGAATGAGATGAATAATCGAAGGTTTTGAATTTGGTTCGTTCATTGATTTTGAGAAACAAAGTATGGGAAATCGATGATTTTGAGTTGATACAGATTTAGAATTGGAAGGATTCAATTTTGGAGTTATGGCCGCATTAATGAATTATGTGATTGAAAAATCGAAGTATTGTGGCTCATAGTTGGAACGACTTGGGAATCAGTATTTGATAGATTGATGTTGATGAACTGAAACTTGTTCGATCGAAGTCTTTGGGATGTCGATGTTTGAAAAAGAAACGAAGTCTGGGAAATTTTGTAGTGGTGTCGATTGCTGTATTAGAGTCGTTTATATCGATTTTAATCGATGATTTGGTATGAACTGTAAGGAACGAAGAGTTGTAAGAAACGAGTGATGTTGATTAACGAAGTCTGTGTTTGTGAATGATTCGAAGGGGTGTTTGTTTTGGGGTGAATATAGGGTTAATACCAAAAAAGCCATAAGTTTTACATTGTTATTCTAAATTAGCCCTAAATGGATTTTTTGTGTCTAATTAGCCTAAATAATTGTGACCCCGTTTCAAAATCGTGTTATCATCCGGTTAACAGCCGGTCAAGGTACGCAGCCGGTCACCACTCTCCTATACTACTTGATAGTTCGTATACCACCTAATATCACCTTTCACAGAAACGTCTTGCATCAAAAAAAGGGTTTCTTGTAGTTGGTCTTACGAAGAAGAAGGGTTTGAAAAGGGTTTATTACACCATTGTTGCATGCAAAAAAGCTTCTATTTTGAAGTTGATAATCACTGAAGTAGAAAGGTACGTGGGGTGCCAATAAGAAATTGATGTGTATGTGTGTTCTTATCTTACATAATCGAGTTCGATAGTGTCACTTACAAGTATAATTTTTCATTTTGAACAGATGGCTTCATCATCTGGAACTAAAAAGGTGAAAGGGCCTGAAAAGGTTTATGTAAGGGACGAGGACTCTGATGATGATCTCATAGATTTCTCTTTCCTGGATTTTGCACCAGAGACCTTTAAACCGACCTCAAACCTGTCTGATGACCCATTTCTTAACATGTTATGTGATGAAAATATGCTAAGGAGGACTCTTGATGGAATGGGAAATGATGATCATGAAGTTGGTGTTAAGGATCCAGAACATGATCATATTGATGATCAAAATGACGGTGAAGTAGGTGTAGAGTACAGGGTTCATGATCCAGACATACATTGGAAACAAATGAAGCCGGTAGTGGGAGAGTGTTACGAGTCCCCTGCTCAACTCAGGTTTGCATTAACTAACTATGCGGTAGCTAATGGATATCAGTTGTGGTTTATGAAGAGTGATAGGCATAGAGTGATTGCTAGGTATGGGAAAATATATAAAAAAGACCCATGTCCCTTTAGAGTTTATGCTGCTTGGAAGTATAATGAACGAACATTTCAGATTAAATCTATATGTGACATACATCTATGTGCCAGAAATTTTAATTTTGGAACTTTGGTTAGTTGTAACTGGTTGGCCAAACATTACTTGAAGGATATTGTTATGAAGCCAAAGATGACATTAACTGAGATGAAGGAAGATGTACTTAGGATGTTTTCAGTAAATGTATCCAAGGGGCAATGTCACAGGGCTAGGACAAAGGCAAGAGAGATGATAGAAGGTAAGTTAGAAGAACATTATGCAAAGGTATGGGACTATGCTGCAGAAATCCTCAGGTCTAACCCAGGGAGCACTTGTAAGGTGGGAGTAGATTCTAATGCAAGTGGCATGAACTATTTCAAAAGGTTTTATGTGTGTTTAAAGGCTTTTAAGGATGGTTGGAATAGGGGTTGCAGACGTGTGATAGGTTTGGATGGTTGTTTCCTAAAGGGTCAGATCAAGGGAGAACTTTTGACTGCTATTGGAAGAGATGCAGACAATCATGTATATCCAATAGCATGGGCAGTGATCGATGTAGAGAACAAAGATAATTGGACTTGGTTTATTGAGTTGTTAGTTTCTGATCTTGACCTTGACTGTGGTAGGGGTCTTGTGGTTATTTCCGATCAGCACAAGGTAAATTATACTATAAATTTGTTTAATTATTATACATTGATAATAATTTTGTTTATTCAATGCCAGGGTCTACTACAAGCTGTTACAGAACTACTTCCATATGTTGAACATAGACAATATGCCAGGCACATCTATGCAAACTTCAGGAAGAAATACACTGGGTTAGAGCTCAAGAACCTATTTTGGGAAGCTGCCAACAGTACTGTGGAGGGGGACTTTATAGCAACAATGAAGAAAATCAAAGACATAACTCTCAGTGGTTATGAATGGCTGATGTCAAACAAACCACATTCTTGGTGTAGGGCATTTTTCTCTCATGGATATGCTTGTGAGGCTATAGAGAATGGCATATCAGAGTGTTTTAACTCGATGATCATTCACATGAGAAAAAAACCAATTCTAACAATGCTTGAAGAAATCAGGATTTATTTGATGAATAGGGTTTATCATCAAGCTGCTATAGTTTCTCAATGGAAAGGTAACTATGGCCCAAACACCTTAGAGAAGATTAAGGAGTTTGGAAAGCATATGAGGTATGCTTATTTGATTTTAATTGTGATCTTAAGTCTATACATTTACATTACTAATTACTTATAATTTTAGGTTCTGGATAGTAATACCAAGTGGAGGGGCATTATTTGAGACAAGGCATGGATATTCAGCTTACAAGGTGGATTTAGATGCTCATTCTTGTTCATGCAGATTATGGGAGATATCAGGGTTACCATGTGTTCATGCTCAAGCTGCAATCAATTTCACACATAGAGATCCAACTGATTTTATTTCCTTTTGGTTCCATAAGGACAAGTTCATAGAGACATACAGGGACAACATCTTACCTGTTAATGGAAGTAATATGTGGCCCTGTACTGAATATTTGAAGCCCTTACCACCCCTTGTTAGGAGAATGCCTGGAAGGCCAAAAACAAAGAGAAGAAGACATGCCTCAGAATGTCAGGATTCTAAGTTCCCTACTCAAAAGGCAAAGGTTAGCAGGACTGTTAGGTGTGGGAAATGTAAGGAACTTGGTCATAATAAGCTGTCTTGTAAGAATGGAGAAGGTCCAAGTGACCCTGTCCCTAAAAGGAAAAATGGTAGACCAAAGGGAGATGGGGGAGGGAATTTAGTTGTGAACATTGCAAAGACACCAAGGAAAGTAGATAAGGGAAAGAAGAAAGTTGTTGAGGACACATCAAAAGAAGTAAATGAAGGACATAATAAAGTTGTTGATCACACATCAAAAGAAGCAAGTGAGGGAAAGATGAAAGCTGTTGAGGGCACATCAAAAGAAGCAGGTAAGATGATAGATGTTGATCAGTCAATTTCTCCTTTGAAGAGAATGAAGATGATGGCAAGGAGGGGAGGTAAGATCAAATATGTAGGGGGAATAGGGGTTGTGCATGGTAGTATAAGTCAAAATGTGGCAAGTGTTGACCATGAAGATTTTGAAACTATTAAAGATCTGCAGGCATCTGGATATGATCATAGGGAAATTGTTGAAGCTTTTAATAAGGTGTGTAGTTATAAATTTAATTATTAACACAATTTTCTTGAACATTATATGATAATATGTTTATGTTAATTTCTTATTCACAGTTGACAAAAGAGAGGAAGGAGATGTTGGCTGAGAGGAAGGAGATGTTGGCTGAGAGTATAGTTGATGAAGAGAGCAGTCAAGAAACACAAGATCCGTTGGTAAAAAAAAGGAAGCCCTCAGAAAGAATTATCAAGATTAAGTTGAAAAAAGCAGTGCATGATCCAGATGGAGGTGGTTCAACAATTGAGAAAGCACTTACATTGGACTGATGTTGTTATGGACGGGGGGTTAATTGGGCATAAATCTTTTGATAGCCCTTTTTTGTGAAAGCATCTTTTGGTAACAAGCTTCCAATTTGTTGACAACATGTTATCTTTTGACTGTAAATTTTAGTAACATTGTCATTTTTGGAAATCATCTTTTGGCTTGTAAACATTGTTGTAAAATTGGAAGTTTGGTTCTGATTGTTACCCTCCATGTATGTATTTGGCTATTATGTTTATAAAGATTGTGGTTTGTAGTAAGTTCAAACTTCTATGTCAGTTTGTAATGGATACTAAATTGTCAATTTCTGGTTAATGCTTTTCATATTAATTGTCCCGTAGGACTATGTATTACAAGGGTATCCATATTACAACCATCAAAATGTTTTCAGATGCTATTACAACTGTGCCAAAATAAGCATCTAATACAATTTCACCTAACCAACAACTTCACAAAAAGACTAAACTTAACTTCCTAACTTCCTATAATCTCACCAGCAATACAGTCCCTGTTACCAACATCACTGCAAATAGCATGACCATGATAAACATAAGCTTCATCATCAACATCAGCCTCCTATTTTGATCCACATTCACCTGTTCCAACCGAGCATTGCCATCAACCATCCCAACCAGAGCTAAATGCATTTGGTACATGAGGTTTTTGTAATCTTCACTAGGCAAAGGTGGGTCCAACCACATGAAGAACTTACAATACCTGGAAGGATCCTGCACATTTTTATGACAAATTTGCCCTTAGTCCCATAACAAAACTTTATAATGCACATTTTTATGACAAATTTGCCCTTAGTCCCATAACAAAACTCTATACTGGATCAAAGAGTGAAGAACAAATGTGCACATTTTTATGATAGATTTGCCCTTAGTCCCATTCAAAAACTTTATACTACACATTTTTATGACAAATTTGCCCTTAGTCCCATAACAAAACTCTATACTGGATCAAAGAGTGAAGAACATACCTTGTAGTTGGTGCATCCCCTAAATTTTCTTCCAGGATTCTTGTCCGTCCATGAAATTGAGAAGCTAGCCTCAACACCACAACGGCACAAAACCATGGGGTTGTTTCTGTTCCTGAAATTGACATTAACATTTTGAAATCCTGAAGTCATTGACCCTGTAGACCCTGTAGATGAACTAGCCATGAAGAAGTTAGATGCGTGGAAGAAGAAGTCGGAGAATGTAGAAGTAGGAGATGGAAGAAGATGGGTTTCTAACGGCAAAACCCTTATTTGTAAAGGGGTAACCGGCTGAAACCGGGGAAACCGGCTAACAGGGTTTGAGGCAAAAGTCAACACATACATAATGGCTAATTAGACACAAAAAAATCCATTTAGGGCTAATTTAGAATTATGGTGTAAAACTTATGGCTTTTATGGTATTAACCCGTGAATATACGAAGGTTTTTTTTGTGACTTAAGGAGCTAAGGTTATTTGGATTGTGAAGATACGAAGAGGTGTTGTGACTTTATACGAAGGGTCTCTGATTGAACGAAGGGTGTTAATTGAGGGTGTTAATTGTTGATTGTTTACGAAGGGGTGAAGTGAAAGGCAAATTTTCGAAACTGGTCCTTATAATTTCGAATGGTTGATAATTTAGAAAAGGCTTCGAATGTTTGGGAATGCTTCGTATGTTTGGCACTCAAATGGCATAATTTTCGAAAACAGCCCTGAACCTTCGAATTTTTGACACTTCGAAAATTAAAGCAAGTTTCATATGTTTGACACTTTTCGCCCAACTTCGAAATTTTTTTGGTCCTTCACATTTTTGGGCATGATCTTCGTATGTTTGGTGCACAAGGGTAGAATTTACGAAGATAGTCCCTGAAACTTCGAATTTTTGGCAGTTTTCACCCAAATTCGAAAAAGAATTATTTTTTGCTGAAAATTGAAGATTGTGCATTTCAGGCCCCTACAGTTTGTGCAAATTGACGCTTTATACCCAGCTTTGAAAAAGGGGGAGAGTTTTGCATATTTTGCTGTTTTGGGTGCAACGGGTCACTGCAGAATTTTGAAATTGACAATTTCTACCCATTTTTGAGAAATTTTGTCAAAGGCGATCCGTGAACGACAATAAAAATTGAATATTTTTTGGGTTTTCCGGATTGAAGCACAAAGTTTATGCCACATGTTAAGGGGGAGTTTTGACACGAAAAATTCCGAATAGAGCACATTCTTTTTCCTTTGGAGTTTTATAATCAAACTTCGATTATAAAAAGGGGGAGAAGTTTTATATGGAAATTCGAACTTGAATTTTTCATATTACACGGATTTGAAGACCGAAGTGATCTTGAAGTTTTGAAGCCACGAGATGATGTAATTGGAAGTTCGGAAGTGATGTATTCGAAATGGGTTTGGATTTATTGAAGATTTTTGGGGTGTGTTTTTATGCGCAACTATTGGGTGATTATTTGGAGTTTGGAATACTCTTAATCATTCATTGCTGCTCGGATTGTATGGTCTCACATCCTAGAGCCCAAATTAAAGAGTTATGGAAGAATTGAAGATTGAAGTTCGTTTCGACATGTGTCACCTTTGAGGCTCGAACCGCGTAGTGCTTGATTTTGGAAGTTTTGAAGTGGGTCATTCATTCCTAACTTTGAGGGGGAGAATGTTGGGTTGCAAAGTTCTTCATTCATGACTTTGTAAATGTTTGACTTTTGTAAAACCCAATTGCATGTGGTGCTTTAGCCTTTAGACCCATTTGGTAGTTAGAGTGTGAGAGAGACATGTAAACACCTCTATAAATAGTGGGTTTGTTCACTTGTAGAGGTGTGCTTTGAGAGATGTAGAAGTGAGTATGTAAGTGTGTGTTAATTATGTAGTCTAGATCTAGTTCTTTTTAGTAACACCATATACATTCAATATATCTCTTAAACACCCAAATCACCATGTTCAATTGTGCAAGCTTTAATTCCGCATGCCAAACCATGTTCTTTGTCACTACAACCCTTCACCCTTGAGAGAAACCCTAATCGTTGGTAGTGAGCTAAGAAAGTTATTGAGATAAACATTGGGTGTTTTAGTGCATCTTTTGAAGAGAAGGGCAACATTTCAAGAAAAGAACGAGAAGGGGCTTTCATATATGTTTTTGTTTCGTCCAGAGCTTCTATAAGAGGTACTAAGTCGACACCTTTCTCATTATTTTGGATAGATCTTGTGTTTATGGAGTTTAGGGCTTTTTCCATCCATTATTTTGGGGCTTTGAGTGTTTTCAATTCATCTAGAGGTTTGGACTTTAGATCTAGACCTTGTGAGGTCCCAAGAGTCCAAAATTCCCAGCTTTATTCATCCATAATAGAGCTCATTAGTGAAAACCCTTATTAGATCATGTTTTTGGGCATTCTAAGTCCTAAGTGCCATTCATGGACGTAAAGCTTGTGGCTTTACGTGATAATTGATCCTTAAGAGGTTAGATCTAGAGTTTGGGGTTGCTTTCTGCCTTAAAAATGTCTGAATAAGAAAAGAGTCTGAAAGGACTCGATGAGTCGATGAACCGACTCGACGAGTCGGTTAGGGTTTATCCTGATAAGCCTTTTTATGCGATAACTCAACGAGTTGGGAGATCAACTCGACGAGCTGAGATGGACGTTCATGAGACTTCTGAGGAAACGAGGGGACTCAGCGAGTTTCATGAGTGTACTCGACGAGTGGGGACAATTTTGACTGTTGACTCGAGTTTGACTTCTGTTAACTTTAGGGTTTTGTCAAATATGAGGAATGGAGACCATGGAGGGGTAAAATGGTCTTTTACTCACTCCAAGAATTAGAGAGATGGAGAGAATAACTTGGGTTTGTTTAGAGTCGTGAATAGAGTATTAACTAGAGATATTTACCCTATGTGTTAGGTGGAGGCTAGTTCGGGATTCGTGTTCGGGTTTATTTGCTAGCTTGCTTACGACGTGAGTCTTCTAACTATACGTACCTAAAGTGGTAATCCTTGTGTGAACTAAGGGTCATATGTGTTATATTGAGTATTGTGATATCCTGCTTTATGTCTTGTAATTTATGTTATCTATTATTCTAAGCCTGTTGAGTTAGGACCAGAGGGTCCACCCGAGTTGTAGGACTGGAGGGTCCCACTAAGACACATTGACCGAAGGTTCTTATTCGATCGTGGCCATGAGAGGCTAATGAGTTAAAGTGTGGTATTTTGGGGAACTCACTAAACTTCGTGCTTACCGTGTTATGTGTTTCACGTACTTCTCGGGATCATAGGAAGGCTTCGGATTGATTGTACACATACAACACACTTATGTTGGGGATCCCGAAGGGTCTTTAAATAAATTATGATCCCATGTTTTGATAATTAGACATTTTGGGATTTTCTTAACTTGTGTTTGATGGGATTTATGAGATTCTAAACATGAAAATTTTGGTTAAAAATTTACGGTGCTACAGATGATGCCTCGGTTCTTTGTAGAGAAGGATTGTGAGTCTACATATCCCCCCCCCTTTGTACATAAATCTCGATAGGGTGAAGTCAGGGCTTTACCGATCCCCTTATATATGATTTGTTTTTTTGTTACAGGTCGCGAGAGGATCATTCCTTTTGATATGGTCCTGCGAGGCAGGTTCCAAGGCTGTTGTTGTGGATTAGGTGTCTAAGACTATAACTATATATGGTATGTACTTGATTTGATAGTAGCATGGTCCTTTTGGGTTGCCTTTACCTTAAAAACTTGACATGATGATTTTTGGAGAGAAAGGTTAAATTTATTATTTGGATTAATAAACTGATTTATTAATGTATTATGAAAATAATATATTAATTAGAAATCATGTAATTTAATTAGTATTTAATCAGAAATTAATTTGGAATTAATTTCGGGATTAAAAGAACTGATTAAAGGAATAGGGGTTGTTTTGGAAATCATTGATAGTTGTGAAACTGGGTTGATGGACTCCTTAATTAGGAATAGACGAAATCGTATAGGGAGGCCCTATAGATTTCGTTCAAGGCCTATTGGAAAGGGTCCATGGGTTGCTTAAGTCCTAAGCAGGAAATTAGGGTTTCCTCCAGAAACCCTAGCAGCCTTCAGCTATATAAGGAACCCCTAGGCTTGGGATTTTTGGCCAATGCTTGCTAATAAGAAACCCTAGCTGAAAATCTAAGAGCCTTCCCTCCTCTCTCATCTCATCCTTTTTCTAATGGTGTTTGTAAGCCATTAGAGGTGCAACATTTGAGGTACTAAGCTTTCAGAAGTCAAGGATCTACATAACAAGTTAAGGTAATCATCAAATACCCTTTTGTCATATGATTTTTCGAAATTGTATGCTAGATCTAGATTTATATTGCTTTGGTATTCAATTACATGTTCAACTAGTGAAAAATTTAGATCTAAAGCAATTAGGGATGCATTAACACATAGTTATGCTCAAAACGCTTCAGTGGTATTAGAGCCTAGGATGTTTTTTAGTTGTATTTGATGCTTCTGTGAATTGTCCAAAGGAGGATGAAACAGATTCGTCGCTCTGTTCATCAGACTCGACGAGTTCCTCATGGGACTCGACGAGTTGAGCCTACTCAATGAGTTCATTGCAATAACTCGTCGAGTCGGGCTGTCAAATCCCTGATTTTTTGATTTCCATATCATGGTTTGATTAGGGTTATTACCAAAATTCGTTTTTAATGCCTAAAATTGAATTTCTGGAATATATATATATATATATATATATATATATATATATATATATATATATATATATATCCTTATCAAATTAAGAGATTTGGTCAAATTTTAAGATAATGAAAAAAATTATTTGATTAATTTAGTTATTTAAAATTTTGATCTTGTATTTTTTGAAAAGTTTCAATAATACCCCTTTGGTTGAAGAATTTAAAATTTAATTAAAAGTTTAATTTTGAAATCTTAAATTCTAGAACCCTAGTATTTTAAAAGTTTAAAATACACCTTGATACTATTATAAAATTAGAAGTTTAATATATATATATATATATATATATATATATATATATATATATATATATATATATAAAAGAAAAGTTAGTCTTACCGTTAGTAGACCTCATTCACGAAGCTGGTCTATAAGGGGTGTTCAAGGAAGTGACCTATAAAATGACAGCCATTGGGTATCCACTCTTATCCACCACACTCTTGACTAGTGGAGGGTCGTTAGCCGAATGGGTAGGATAAGACATTAAATCCTCATTAATAAGTATAATGATAAATATAAAGTAACTAAATGTTTTTATAAAATTCTCAATCTTAGTTACTTTAGGAAAATGTGAATTTGATGTTAATCCATGAAATTGCACATTGCACTTTGGCAAGTTGTTAGTGGAGCGTGTGTGGTTACCCGGTACACTAACTTGGACTAACAAAGGGTGACAATGGGTAACTCGTAAATTATCACTGATCAATGGAGCGTGTATTGTTAACCGACACATTGATTAGGTGGCAAATAACAACGAGAGTACCAAGCTAATTTTCAAGGTTATTCACACCTTATTTGTGATCTTCGGTATCACAGTCACAAATTTAAAGGGCATAATCAAGATTAAACATGCCACTAAATAGTTCATAGAATCTCAAAAGATCTAGAAATTTCATTCAAAACCTAATTCATTTTAAAAATTCGTTTTCATGGTGGAATTGGTAAATCGTCATTTACCTACCTTCAAATAATTTACAATTGGATTACGGCATCCCTTTTCTGAATTGTGAATTATTGTGTCGGGTCCTAGCCTTAATATTTCATTTGGGTGTTATATTAAGGATTTCCTATCTAATCAAAACTTGTTCTTCATTTTCAGATGTCTGGCTCAAACTCAAACAACAACAACTCCTCGAACTCCTTCTCGTTCTTGAACATTTGTTCAAGGGTACTCAGTTGGAGTTTTTGGACCAAAGGGTATTTCGGTAATTTATCAACTCCGACCTTTGTGGAAAGTGGATCTTAGTTCGGAATATTTATGGTAGGCAGGAATTGATAACAGTGTTGAGCATCTTAATACCTTTCTATGGATATATGAATGGTTGGAATCGAAGTTGTATCGAGTAAGTTATAGCCTTCAGAAGAATTAGGGTTTTGGGAAAAGCCCTAGTACGCGGGGCGTACCAAAGTGGTACGTAGGGGGTACCGAAGAGAAGGAACTACGCGGGGTGTAGCTGGAGGAACACGTAGCATATATGCGAGGATTGGATCGGGGTGCACAACCTCGTACGTAGGGGGTACGAGAAGGTACGCTGGGTGTACGAGGGTCAGGTTGAAAACCCTAATTCAAGGGTTGTACCCTATATAAGCATAATGTTAAGCCTCTTTCTTCATTCTAAGTCAACCCTTACCCTCTAAAGCCCTAAAACTCGTCCTTAATCATTCATGGTGGCATTTTGAGATTATGAAGTCCATTTTTGGAGTGTTTGATCTATTTTCAAGAAGGTGGAGTTTGATGCAAAGATAGGGATCGAGGAAAAGCTTATGGATCTGGATTTTGGGACTCATTGTCAGCTCGATGAAGGTATAAAGCTTTGAACTTGATCATTGATATCTTAGATCTCTCATTTGTGAGTTTTAGTTCATTTTGGTCCCAAGGATGAGATCTAGTGGTCTTGATTTCATTCCAGGAGCTTTGAGTTGCCCCTCTTAGTGTTTCTGAGGTTCAAGGTCCATAAAGTTGGTACCTTTAGAGTTTAATACCATCTATGTTGGAGTTTGAGTCATTTCCATGAAAGTAGAATGCTATTTGGTCTTTTTGCGGTATGTAAATTCACCAAGTCAGTGATTTTATGGTTCTAGTCGTTCATTTAGACGTAGATCTGTGATTTGGACTTGTTGGATCGAGCATTAAGAGCTTAATGAGACTTTGGCTTAAAGGAGTAGTACACTGGGCATGCAAGCCAAACAGCTTGTACACTTAGCGTACAGCTGAGTACACCCTGCGTACTTAGTCAGATGGAATTATGAGTATTAGGCTTCGGTGTGGGCCAACTTTTGGGCTTGTACGTCTTAGGCCCTGTTGGGCCATCTAGTTTTGGGTTGTTAGTGATGTTGAAAAGGTCCCGGAAGGATTTGAGCCCAATTGGCTACAAGTGGTTTTTAGCATTTTGGGCTTAAGTGTTTAGACTATTATTGGGACATCAGAATATAAGTGTGTTGGACTGAAAAGAAGGATTGGGCCTCATGGCAAGACCCATGTAGAGGTGTGGGCCCAATTTGGAAAATTGGGCCATTAATAGATTTATGGACATTATAATGTTGGGCCTTTATTTTGGGTTTGGGCCTTACTTTTGGATCATACTAGGCCAGGGGTAGAATGATCATTTTACCCCATGTATGGATTAAGGATTATAGTATGGGACCTTATTACTAATTGGGTATATTGAGTGGTATTGATAGCTCGGGAAGCCGACGGGGTAGTAGCTAAGGATTTCATCCGGGGAGCTTCTGCATTTGAGGTGAGTCTCCTCACCATACCAATGGGTCAAAGGCACCAACGTCAGCCCATTATTTGCTATTTGGTATGCTAGTTGATTATGTGGTATGTGGTATGTGATATTTGCATATTTAGCTCATATTAAGTATAGATTTTTTTTATCATTTATTAGCTAAATTATCGCATATCATGGACAAAAGATACTTAAAAGTGTTTGAATTACGTTTTCAGTCCAAAAGTGAAGCTCGGAAGCAAAAGGAAGCAGGAGAAGCAATTGGGAGCTTGGGAATTGAACAAAGAAGAAAACCACCAAAAACAACACCGACTCAGCGAGTAGGGTCGACTACTCGGCGAGTCCGATCGAATATTCGAGAAGATAAAGACTTAAAGACTCAGAGACTTATCGCATACAGGGATTAAGAGATGGACTCGGCGAGTCGGCAATGGACTCGACGATTCGGTTCGCATTTATAAAGATAACTTCTCAGATCGACAGAAAAAATTCAAAAAACCCTTCTGGAGAGATTAGCTGCGATTGAAGAGCCAGAAGAACCCTAGAGAACGAAGATACAAACTAGAATCCAATTCCGAAGGAGATTTGAGGCCAAATTCTCATCATTCTACTTAATCTTTTGTTTTCCATTATGGCTAGACAATTAGAATTCGTTTATTTGTTGTTATTTACCTCAATCATGAGCTAAAACTCTTAAACTTCTGTTTGGGGATACAAAATTGAGACTATGGTTTGATTATTGGTAGGATTAATTCAATGTTGGTGATTTTTGTTAGTTTTAGCTTGCTAAAGAACCTTGTGTGTGAATGATAATTAATTTTTTGTTAATAGGAAGGTAATTAAATAGTATGAACATCTTTTGATTATCAACCTCATATGTTTATGTGACCACTTTATCATATGTCTAGGATTAATGAACAGGAAACTAGAACTAATAAGAAAATTAGGTAAATTCATGTGTGAGCTTGTGTGATGACCATTAACAAGTAGTTAACTAAAGGACCAAATTAGTTAACTATTGCAAGTCTAAATTAACCCGAATAATTAATCTAGTGAATTTAATTAAATTAGACAACTGATCACTGTTTGAGTTAGTTTGTTCACTAAGGGTTAGTGTAGTGAATGCGAATCTAATCACTTGAATTAGTAACCAACAAAAGAGATAGTCCATTGCACTATTATCATAATATCAACCATAGGATCAATTGAGTTGAACTAAACAGAAGTCCTTCCCATTATTGAATCTAGTAATTCTTGTTTTTGTTTTTTAGCTTTTAGTTTAAGTGATAGTTAGTAAGTTTTCTACTCTTGTAAAACTAGAGAAAACCCTTACTTATTAATTAAATTAGATAAAAATTGTTTTTTAGTTTTAATTTACCGTTCCCTGTGTTCGATAACCTACTTATTTAACTATACCACAATTGATAGGTCCACTGCCTTTGTGTGTTTATTTTATAATTAAAAGTAGGTTTAAAACTAGTTGAGTTTACACACATTAAGTTTTTGATGCCGTTGCCGGGGAACGGTCCTAAATTAACACTAAATTCTAGTTCAATCGATCCTTTGTGTGGGATTTATCTTATAGAAAGTTAATTCTTAGGTAATTTAGTAATTAGTATAAGTTTTAATAGCAATCCGTTTTTAAAAAAGTAATTAGGTTTTTTTTGTTTTTGCCTTCAACTCGCCGAGTGCACTTGTGCCGACTCGACGAGTTCATCGCTGTTCACAGTCTTAATTTTTATTTATTTTTTGTTCTTTTTACACGTATTTTTTTTTCTTTTGTTTACAATTGTTTCATGAACCGGGGATCTGATACACCTCTGGTCCCTCCTCTCGAAGACCCGAAATCCGCATTACGGAAGAGCAAAGGAAAAGCCGTTGGAGAATCCACTTCTTCCAAGAATTCGCCACTAAAGAACCTCAAATCCGTTTTCAGCAAGAAGAGGAGCAGCAAATCAGGAGCATCCAGTGCCTCTTTGACAATCGAAGACCCAATTAAAGAAGACACCGAGTACGAGACCGAGGAAGAAGAAGAACCTACATACGAGGACGAATCCGATTTCGAAGACGATTTAGCTATCACTATGGCTAATATCGATGAAGTCCCCATGGGGGAATCGAAGAAGAGGATGCGCAATGACACTGGCCCGGGACTTGTGCAGCACACAATTCCCGCTAACGCTACTTTCGAGCTAAAGGGTCATATCCTCTCTCAACTCAAGGAAATTTCTTTATATGGAAAAGACCACGAAGATGCCTACAAGCACTTGGATGAAGTTAATGATGTGGCTGACTACTTCAATGTACCCAATGTGTCACGCGAGACCCAGCTACTTTGCATGCTTCCAGTCACATTCAAGGGTGCTGCAAAGGATTGACTCAAGTCACTTCCTCGCGGGTCGGTCACCACATGGGCTAAGATGAAAGAAGAGTTCATAGCATCCTAAGTAAAGACCTCGGGGGGTTCCTGAGGCACTAGGGTGTAATACCTTGGAGGGTTTCCATGGCATCCTTAGTTAATATCTCAGGGGGTTCCCGATGCATTGGGCTAAGACCATGTGGGGGTTCCCATGACACCCAAAGTAAAACCCCGAAGGGTTTCCAAGGCATCCTTATATGTTTGTATGTATGGTTTATATGGTAGTTGGGTTAAGACCATGTGGGGGTTCCTATGGCACCTGAATTAAGACCTTGGAGGGTTTCCACGACTTCCTTATATGTTTATATGCATGGCTTATGTGATTGATATGATTTATGTGATTATGTAGAGTATTCTCTGGGGAACTCACTAACTTTCGTGCTTACAGTTTTATTTATGGTTTTAGGTATCATTGGTTTGGAAAGAAAAAGTCCGACTTGATCGTAGCGCACACACCCGTGTTTTCCACAATGTGTGATTTTGGGAAGTACTCTAATAATTGTTTTTAATTACCAATTTTGTTGGAATGTTTGGATTAAACGATATCTGTGTTTTAACTATACTAAAAACAAAACTTTTACCCTTGATTTTTGGGTCGTTACACCACCACACCCTACCATCCTTCCACCTCTCTCCTTTCCCTTCCACGTTCTCTTCAACGTCTTCTCCACCACCACCACCCAACCTATCATAACCCTTGCTGGAAAATTGATACTAGAAACCAAAATCGTAGAACCAGGAAGTTCTAAAATAAAAATGCAAACCAAAACCTAAAACATATGTATACCAGGAAGTTGTAGCATTTCAAACATTCAGTTGGTTTAGCTCGGCTAGACTAATCAACCCAACTAATAAGAATGTAATTTTGTTTTGATGAAAATTAAGAACAAAAGGTGTATCCAAGTTATGTTGTGGAAAGACGTTACATGCATGCATGAGGGAGGTTAACGGTGCTTGTCAAACTGTGTATGTGTGAGGGAATAAAAATGATGCTAATTTAGTTTGAAATAGGAACCAAACTTCCAACTATCAAAGGTGTGTGTCGAATTGGTAAACACAAACCTCTACAACCATAGTCAAAACGTGTCCCACAAATCCACACTCAATTCAGTTGGAAAATAAAAAGTTCCCAAAATAAATCTAGTGTTTCGATTATATTGACCTCACACCCGTGTGTGTTGCCTCCCTTCCATCCTTCCCTCAAACATTCAACTAGCCACAATAAAAAATGCAGTTCAAACAAAGAACAACATTAATAATAACATATACTTCTCGCATTAAAACAATACTTAGAAACATTGTAAACACAGATAGTTAAGAAATCATCAAACACAAATAGAACAAACGGGTCTAAATAGTTGTAGGAACTCCTAAAAAACCTAAGAGCAACTATACATTGCTCTGAAGACATCAAAAACTTCAGTTTTTCTTTAACATCAACAAACTCCTAAATTTTCATAATCAATCCCAGAATCTTGGCTCCAACATGAAGTGAGCAGGAGACTGGGTTCGTGCCACATGGCCATATTTGGATGTGCCATATTTCTTGAACACTGAAACAAGTTTCCCTGTGCCTGATTTTTGGTGTAAAGCAACCATCATCTTCGAGCATTCCCTACATAAATAAATCATATTTAGTTAAATTACTTTCAAACAAAAAAGGAGAATCTTATACAAAAATGATAAAAATAGGAGCACAAGTTGAAAAAAAGGGGGGAAAAGGTCTTACAAAAGTTGATGCTGAGAATAGTGTGAATGAAGTTGAGTTGTTTTTGTCCATTTCTTTGATCCATTGAGAGTGCATTCTGCAGTGAAAACTGCAGCTGCTGCCAGTAAAGAAGGTGGGAATTTCACCATTTCATACTCCACAAGACACAGATCCATCAAATAGAATGCTAATGCCTCCAACTACATTCAAAAACACCACATACATCAGAAAAAATATATATATAAAAACAAAAAACCAAAATCAAAGAAAAAGAACCTTTTGTTTTCCCAAAACATTAATTCTTTCACAAAAGCATAAAGAAACTTGAAAATTGAATAGTGTATGTATGGAAGATTAACATTTCATGAACACAAAGAAGAACAACAAACCTCTTTCTGAGATTGTGCAGCTTTGAGAAATCTTTTAGTAAACACATATGGAGTGGGAACCGAGAGATTGAACTGAAGGGTATTCACCATTACCTTCTCCTGCAAAATATCAAACAAAAACAAATATCATAATTAAGTACTTTCTTTATATTTTATATAGCCTGTAACAGAAGGTAGATCACTAAATCTAATTACCATGTCAAGAACTTCGGATCTAGTGTAAGCCTTGTCTGAAATTACAATAAAGTCCTCAACAACAGGGACTGAGATTTCTTCATATTTGCATGCAAGAAGCATGGCTGTCACCCCAACAAGCTGCAGTTTCTTCCTTGACACGGTTTGACGTTCCAGGAATCGGTCAATGAGGTTGACCGTTAGATATAACGTCTCTTCCATCAGTTCAAATTTGTAATGAACCTGTTTTCATATTATTATTAGTATTTGCTCTAATTTTGCAATTGGTGTAAATAAATATAACTAAATAGTTGTGTAATATTGTGTTGTTACCTCAACTAGCCAATCGATGAGAATGCCTCTCATCCTGTCTGTTATGTCATGTTGTTGTGACATGTATGTTGGTGAAACACAAGTCAATACCTGCAATTTTGGTCAATCAGAAATGGGAATTCAAATACAAATCTTTCATCAATGAATACATAAAACAAGAATCATAATGACAAAAAAAGAATAAATAAATATTAAATATACCTCTTGTTTTCGGTAGTGGGCAAAAATTTCATCAATGTACTCAACCACAGCAAGGGGATTACCCTTATCAGCATTGTCAATGTCCAAAACTGGCTCCTCGTATACATCTTCATCCTGAAATAAGGATCTAATAATTTTAAGCTATTTTCAACTTCGAAGAAGAAAAGAACAAAAGGATTAGAAAAAAGATGAGAAATCAAATTACCATCTTGTCAATTTCATCCAGCATAGCTTCTGTATGTTGAACAAACATCGGTGCATTAAAATCATCTTCAACATCAATGATGTTCAAGTCTTCAGTGTCAATCTCATCAGGGATAATTTGGACTTTTGGCTTCTTACCCTGTCATCAAAAGGAAGTTTATGTATACATTATAAAAACTTAGATATAACATAATACAAATCAAATAGGCCTCAAAGTCGCTCAAACTGTACTCAAATTCCTACAATCTCTTTTAAACCCATATGTTCAAATTTATGAAGTAAACTATGATTTTATCATCCTAATTGAGAATGATCTATTTTGACATGCACCCTATTGACATTTTTACCCAGTCTTGTAGATAAAAAGTGCATACCTCAGGTAAGGGAAATGATGGTTTGCCAGTGGGCAAGGGAAGTGATGGTTTGGTTGTCGTTTGTGCACTAATAGTCCTGCAGAAACAATAAAATTGGGAATGATGAGTGTTTTCGTTCACAATATATCCACAAATTCAAGAAAAAAAATAGGCCTGTTACTGACCTAGTAATGGGTCGACGAACTGGAACAGGTTTCTTAGTAGCGATTGGTTTTTTTCTAGAAAGAAATAATAGAGAATATCATCAACATGTTTACTTGAGGAAAGAAAAGATTAATTAGTGTTCACAGAGGCTAATAATGGGTGAATAAGAAAGATACATGAGTTGATTTTATTACCCTGGTAATCCGTTAGCAGCATAAGGATATGCTGGTGGAGCTCTGATGATGTTCTTGTTGATATCACTCAATGCCCTCCTGTTTTGACCAAGTGGGGCCACTGGTTTCCCACATCCTGCCTTTAATCCCCCTCCTCCTCCTCCTCCTCCTGTAAAGCATCAAAGTTTTAGAGTTATAAGAATCTTTCGTTATTCAGACATTTTATCAAACAGGTCGTCTACATTTACTGTAGAAAGAACTACTACTTGTGGATCTTTGTTTCAATTACCTTGTTGTGTTCTTGTAGAGCGGATTACATCTGGAAGATTTTCATTTGTACCAGCCATATTCACAATCTACATAGAATCAATAAGCCAAAAGAATCGAATTCAAAACCCTTTGAAAAAGGTTTTAATAGAAAGTTAGAACATATTGTAAAATATTTATCAAATGAACGTTTCCATCAATATCCATCGACTGACATTGAAAAGAAACAAACCCTGGAAAAATTTGGGTGTTTGAATAACTTGAGAAATCTACAGGTTTTCATGAAATCGTAAACCCACGAAAGTGAAAATAATTACTCACGAAGAACATAACTCAACGATCAAGAAACAAAATAAAGACCATCAAGCGATACAAAAATAATTCCATGGTAATACGATCGAAGGGGTCGATGAAATATATGTATTGGGTATCCTTGAAGCACATACCATGAAAGCAAGTAGAAGGAATATATTCTGCCATCTTCAGCTACTCTACTTACTTGCAAAAACCTGATTAAACTTTAGCCTTATTCCTGATCTTTTCCTCCTAATATATAGAAGAGATTGCTGCAAGTTTTCCTGATTGCTCTACATCAGAAATGTGACGATTGATTAATTGTGCTTAAGAGTTCATGGTGAGATACGAAAACGAATACATCTCAATAGTCTTCAACAAGTTTGAAAGAGTTTCAAACTGTAACAGTTAAGAATATCCAGTTACGAATTACAAAAAAAAAAAAAGTACAACAATGTTACTTAACCAATTAAGACATAAAACTATTCAAGTTGAGTTCATCCTGCATTGAGGATCAATAAATTCACAGGTTTTGCACTACTACACAATTTTCATAGATTTGGCTTCTCTGATTTGAGGTATTAAATTTTTGACCTAACTTTCTATATACTGAGTGCAAGTGGTTGAATGTGGCAGTTTGTTTGCATTTCCCCAATATTACTCTTCTTTTTCTGTTTATCAAGTTCATCGTTTGTTAAATATAAGATAAGTGTTATATCAAAACCCAATTTCCCAGTTGGATATTAAAAGTGTGGAATGCATATATCAGCCATGACAAAAAGTTGATTTTCATTCCTCATGAAAATTAAATGCCAAAACAGTAACCAATTTAGTCCGCATTATCTAAATAAAAATTGATTCTAGCTTTCTCAAATATGTTCATTAAGGCATAAAATCAAACACCTAATATGTGTCAAACAAAGGGTGGGTCATTACTCCTTGGCTCATCTACCTTTACTTTACTGAGACATTATTTCAAACACCTGGTGTGAGTGAATAAAAGGGTGGGCACTGCACCGAGGTTTCTATGTTTCCTGTTACGATCATCAGCTCCAAACCCCAAAATAACTATATGCGTGTCACCAAAACCCAAAATCAAATACCTACAAATCACATGAGACTGGATTAACCTGAGGTTAGTGATAACCAATGTTTTAAAACCCGGGTTTTTAGTTGACCCGGTGTGATGACCGGTTCACGGGTCAACCGGTTCAACCGGTTGAACCGCCGGGTCAACCCGGTTTATGATCTTTTTCTATTTTTATATATTTTTATTTTCATGCATAATCCATAAACATATAAAACCAATAATTTGATGTCCACAAAGTTTAAACATTGAAAAACATTAAAGAAATCGCAAACGACTCGTTGTTTTGACCTTCGATACTTGTATCCAACTATCCAAACCCTATTAAAATGGGTCAATCCGGTTTTAACCGGTTCGACATAGGCGGTCGAACCGCGGTTTAGGGGAAACCCGGCCGGTTCGATCCGGTTCGTATTTTTACAAAAAACCGGTCTCAATTGACCCGCTTTCTACACCGGGTCACGGTCCAACCGGTTCAACCGGCCGGGTCAACCCGGGTTTTAAAACATTGGTGATAACCTCTGCAACCAGAAGAATCAGTTTTAGAAGATGCGTATTCATTGAATGGACTGATAGCTTCGTGGACTGCATAGAAGAAAGTGGTAATTAAAATATTATTTTTATAATTGCAAAATAAACATAGAGACTTCATGTTTTTATAAGTTTATTACCAAATACGTTTTGAAAGACATCATCAGCAACTTAAAGTGTAAATGTTAAATAGACGAATTAACTAAGAACTTCCATCGATTTGGTATGCCACCTATGTTTCTTCTAAATACAATATTACACTCTGAAATATCCACCCAATTTAGTAATGTTAGACGAATACAATGCAACTTCTAGATATATAGCTCAATAGACTTTTATCTGAATGTATAATTGAAAGTACAATGCTTTAGTTGAAAGAAATAAAAATAGGATGCTACTTCTTGCATTTATCCGAAAATATAATAAATTGAATGCTAAGAACTGACTTTAATATAAAATCACAAACAAGAACAGGAATACAAGCTTCACTGAATGTATTGATGATACTAAAATACAAGAGAAACCCCTAATGATTTTGCTACAGATATGATAGCCTAGCCTCTCACAAAGGTTCTAAGACCAGATTTGACAAAAGATAATGATACCCTGTTATAATTAAGCACTATGTACGCTGTAACAAACTAAATAGCATATATACCCAAAATACCCCCTGCTAGTAAGATGCTCTGTATTTAGCTGACTTTCCCATCCTTCCTTGATAGCGTTTGACATTAATTCCAAGAATCTGACAATGAGATTGAATAAGCCTTAGAATATAAGGAAAGTTTCCATCAGATTCAGATCAAAATGAAAAAAGTTTCCCTTTGTGCCTGATTTGTGGTGTCAGCTAGCCATTATCTTCGAGCATTCCCTGCTTGAATCATTTCATCAATAAATTACAAGTGATATGGTTTGGTCTGGTTTGTTCGATTCAGATTACACATAAAACTCACCAAAAAGGGGGAAATCTTTTGAAGAAGGAAAAACAGCAACATACTTATAGTTTTTTACCATGATGCCAACATACTCACATTAACTATTAATAGCAATGTACTTTAATGTTTTCCAGCCATTGGTACTTTAAACGAAAAATTAAAAATTTGACATCATCACTAAATTAGTCATAATAGTTTTTATACAAGGAAATTTACACATACAAGTTATATATTAAAATATTTACATAAATTGATTATTGTTGCACGACTTTTTACACTGACACTACTTCCCTGCTCTTTGAGTTGTTTTTTTTTTTTTTTAAGGAAAAGAAGCTCTTTGAGTTGTTACTTACACACAACAGATTAGTACCTTTGTTACTTAATTACATGCTCTACTCTAATTAAATAAGACATAAGTAGCAACAAGATGATTAATTAGTGGATTAAATTCGTTAATAAGCTAAGCTCTGCTTTAACTAAACATATGTTTGAATCTAAATAAGAATAACAGAATATAGAGCGAGTGATAAAGGATTGAAAAAGAATCGGATTTTATAGATAGCTTGTGCAACACAACTTTTGTGGATACCATCACATTTTCAGCACCTCTTTACCCATGCATCAAAAGCCTGTACATCTACTGTTTCTCTTAATAAAAACAAGTTACTACAATAAGCTTCTACAAGAGTAGATCTTTATCTCACATGTAACCATCCTAATTCATATTACCACAAAATAGTCTGACCCATAAAAAAATTAACCAATACATCACATCATGAAATAGATGAAATTAGATTTATCACCCGAGATAGAACCATAACCCATCACTAACAAACCATGTAGTAAAAAAAAATATGCAAGCATTGACAAAGTATCTAGGGTACCAAAAATAAGCTTGATATTGTAGGTCAATGAAAAAAAAATCTCACTTTTTAGGTCCATTGTGATATTCATTTAAGAGAAACTGATTCAAAGAAGGGTAAATCACAATTATTATCATCTTGAGTTTGAGTAGTTGATCAATTAATATGCATTTGTCAACTTCCTTATATCAATGATTTCTAAGATCATCTTTGTTCTTTGAGACAGCCTTGTCATATACAGCCACAGTACCATGGCACTTGTTTAGTTGCAAAATACAGCACAACTCCTGATTTTCTAACAAATTCAGATGAAAGAAATACATGATTCCAACTCAAATTAATTACAGCCGGGCATATGCAATATCTGTTCAAAACTTGTCTGTTTGACTAAAAAGTCAAACATCCATACTGCAACAATCTAATCATCAATCTTAAATGTATTAAGTTTTTTTTAAATTTGCTAAGCGGAATGTATAGATACCCGTCACTGAACCATAATTACCCATTTGTCACATGGCAATCCTCACTTTTGATTCTTAAAATTTGCTAAGCGGTATGTATAGATACTCTTCACTGAATTTTCTCAGTAAGTTACAGTTTTTATGAGAATTTAAGATTTCACATTAAAGGCTCATGTCTATTTAAGCTGTTCTATTTTGGAAGATGACTACATATATCACTTAACCTTCATGCCAACAACAACAGAGCTACATTACCTGCATTTCCTTCATCAAACCATTCACCCAAATTGAAGACGAATCTCCGTAGAAGCATTACATCCCTAATTAACTGCAAAAAAAAAAAAAAAAAAAAAATGAGTAGACAACATATATAATACACTCGTTATATATCAATATTAGTTAGATTAATACAAATAAATATGCGATGAATTTTAATTAGAAAAAAATAAATAAATAAAAAACCACAAGCTGCTGGGTTATCTGAAATGCTGCCACAAAAGGTTTACACTTTAGTTTGAATTAGATGAAAAAGAGCAATAACAGTGATATTTTGTAAGGAACCCTAATAAAAAAGAAACGAATGACGAAGAAAGTGCCTTATTCAATAAATAGCAGGGAATAAACGCGACGAGAGAAGAGATGAAATTGGAGAAAGAGAAAGAATTGGGGGATGGGTCCTGGGAAAGGAAACGAAGAATCTTGGGACATTGTGTTCACATGGGTATACGGGAAATTCTTCACCTTTATTTTATTTTGATGTCATCTTAAAATTAAATTAAATTGAATTAATATTGATTAAATTTGAAAGTTAGTTAATGTTAACGTCATTTATAATCGGAACGTATTCAAATCATTAAAACCTCATTATAATATTTGAAAGTTAATTTTGTTCATTCCTAATTAAAATCACGTTCTTAGCTGTCACCTTTCGTATATTCTATCAATTCACATCTATTATATGAAACGTATCTACAAGATTACGGGATATTGTCGCTCAATTTTAAAGAATCAAAGAATGCAAAAATTGATATATTTTTCATAATCATTGTTGAAAGTTATGTATAAATCATGTGTTGTTGTTCGTACATTATTTTTTCTTTAGACCCTTTGCAGTATCACGTTCGAACAACATCATCCTTTACAGCATCACGTTCGTCATCCAGATTCCTTTTTTAATATGATGTTCTTAATTTTTATTAATTGTATTCGATTTTTTTATTCTCAATAGTGTTGTATTTTGTCTGTGATCTTTGAATGCATGTGATCTTTGAATGCATGAATGATCTTGATTATAAATGTTAGTATTAGTTTTCAAACTTTTACTTTTGTCTTTTTAACCTTGCATTTGATGTTGCACTCTACATGTTTGATAAAATTCCCATGAGAAAAGCACAATGACTTTTGATTAATTGTATGTATGTATGTATGTGTATCTTACGTAATTAAATTTTTCTGAGATTGTTTAGATTGCATGGTAGTTGATGATTGAATATTACCATTTACCCTTCAGTATTTTTAACTATCAATATTATATTGCTATTAATTTGACATATGTGCTCATAACTCTTGGTTTTAACATATTTAGTTAATAGCAATGTACTTTGACTTTAATTTATAATATTTTGAATTGCTATTGCTAAATTTCCTTAGATTTGTCGTAACTGTGTTTAGTGTATACGAAGTGCATTGTAATTTCTTTTTTTTTTTTAACATATTTAGTTACTAGCAATGTGTGTATGTGGTTTTTTTATTTAAAAAGTCAAAGCTCTTATTTCAGCATTTTTCCCTAGTAATATACGTATGTGGTTTTTTTATTTAAAAAGTCAAAGCTCTTGTAGTACATTGTACATTTTGAAAACGATTGGCCTTAGTACATTGTAATGAAATATAAGTACATTGTTATTGGTAGTAAAAAAAAAAAAAAAAAAAAAAAAAGTAAAGTACGTTGTTATATCCTTCAACTTTCCCAAGTAGAAAGTGGTGTAGTTTTCGTGTGATTGTCCAAGAAAATTGCAATGCTTCAATTCACAGTTCAAGAACTATGTTTAATGACTTGCCAAACATCTTAAAATGTCTTCAATACCATTGATTGATTGAGTTGTTGAGGATGGGCAATAGGTGACTTGGCTTGGAATTTTTTTCAAATTTAGAAGTAAATCCTTAATTTTTATGGTTAGCTAGATAAGGGAAGTGGTATAGTTTTGGTGGGAAGGGGAAACTAGTTATGAGTAAGTCCATAAGTGGTCCTTTAAACCTTATAAGCTAGACTATAATCTTATAAACGGTTAAATGTAAAAATAACAACATACTTTCAAATATTGATTTATAATAGCATCACACTTTTATTTCTTTGTATCACAACATTATACTTTGGAAAATCTAACCGAAACATAAAGATGCGATTGAAATTTTACATTTTTCTTATTTCTTAAGCCTTTTTTTATATATACATCATCCGACCATTTACAATTTTCTCTAAACTTTAAGTAAAGGCTCCACCATCCTTTTAATAACTCTTCAGTTCCTAAAAGCACTTCACAAATATCCGGTTCTTCCCTTTTCCACTGTTGCATGTCTTGCACTCTTATTCTCCTAGTACTTTAAGGAGCAACACAACACTTCATTTCTTTACAAGAAATACATACCTCTAAACTAAACCAACACAATTAGATTGTGAACATAATTTCCCATTTATGTTTATATATATTAATGAACAAAATGCATTACTCTAATGCTTTGTTGAGCACTTCTGTAAATATAGTTTACGTACAATAACAAACAAACATCCATCTGCCATATGAAACTAAACAGAATAATGATTGTTTGCCAAACAAAACTCAACACCTTCAATGGTAATTATTACAACTTCAAGCTTAAGCATGTCCAAACCATGTTTTATTTATCATACACATCACAATCATCACCTTTGAAAGGCACAACTAGACATGCTCTCAAAAGGAAACAATTAAAACTTAAAATTAAAGTTGGACATTTTTTTGTTGATAGTGTTCAGTAATTTAAAGATGATTTCAATAAGGGAAGTGTGAGATTTGTCCAAGCTCAACGACCATAAAATATGGTCATGACTTCAATCTTCAGAGAGGATGTTAAGGATATTGTTAAGAAAAATTGAAGTCCTCTGTTACACAGAAATCATTAATAAGATATGCAAAAACAAATCACCATACACAAAATCACTTCATCATCAGGAAGTAGCAACAAATCGACATTAACAGAAACCATCAATTAGAGGGCAATGATTAAGAATAATGTAAAATTAGAATGTAAGGAATTTTTAACCTTGCAAAGTTGCAACGCCGATTCCAACCCTTTGCTTTAGAAATCCTCGATGAAGATGAAATTTTGATGCATAATAGAAAACATCTCAATGCTTTATAAAAATCGAATGTGTTATGGTTGGGCCCTTGGCTCGATTCTCTGCTGATTTCTTGTAATTTGGTTGTACTCATTCCTAATCTAAGATTATTTTGAGCAATTATGTTATTGATGAGGTTAGAATTCGGATCGAATGATTATTTTCTTGTGATTTTCTGGGTTTGTAATCTATCAGTTGAGGGCAAAGTAGGCATTTTTCTTTCAAGGAGGAAAAGTAATGAAACAAAATGAGATTTACCCTCTCCCCATCAAAATCGGAAGCGTAGTCATGATCACTCTAAACATCAGAAGAATGTCTTCCCATTACCGAACTCCAACAATCATTTCCACCCAAATCGCAAAAGATATCAGCCACAATATCACTAAAATAACAAATCATTTTTATAAAGCGTAGGGCTTCATTCGCTTTTTCCGGTACGAATAATCCCACTTGAAGTTGTTCTTTGAAGTTGTTGAATTGTTGAAGTTTTTTGTTCCTATTATTGAAATTTTTGAAGCTTAACATCTTTTCTTTGTAAAAATCAAAACCATTTTAGTTTATCTAGGTATGATTTATCGTTTCAATATATTTGTAATTTTACATGAACTTCAACTGTTTGATGAAATGTGTGAAATATTCTCAATATGCTTAGGTGGTAGACTAGTAGCATTCGTACACCCTTTGGATTTTACAAAAATATCAACTCAAGAGTATACCATAAGTAATTAGGAGTATGTTTAGTAAAATAGATATTAAAAAATTAAACAAGGGTCTATAACTCTGAATTTATTAACGAGGGTGTATGAATAGAATCATCATATTCTTAAAGGTGTATGAATAAAATCACATATTCTTAATACTTGAAAAGGAAGATTGACTTGGAAAGTCATTATTATGCTTCGTAGCTATATGACAATACTATATCATTTAAGCTCATTTGTACTAAATGACAATGACAAAAATATTGTATCTAAACTACTTGGGGTAGCCATAACTTATTCATACATTAATATGAGTATGTAATAAAAGTTATTCATAATTAATAATATGTATTATATATCATCTGTAAGTGAGTTACCAACAAAGAAACACCATAATATAAGTTTTACAACATTCTTTGTAAGCATGAGAAATAATATTGTTTAAAAGAAACATGTAACGTCTGGATCCTAGTATGTATTTAAAATCCTAATTTATTCAATATCATAGAGCAACTCGACAAGTTGGCAGCCCCAAACTCTTAGAGTAGAGATTTCTTGGATCGCGGGTTTTGAGAAACCTACTCGACAAGTTGGTAGCCTCAACTCAACGAGTAGGCTGGTAGAGATGAAACCCTAATCTCGGGGTTTTGCACCCTATTTAAACACCTTAACCCCAAGGGTGTTGGCCTCATCTCCAGCCTCCACTGTCCAAAACCCTAATCTCGAAACCCTAAGCCATTTTTGGTGACTGTGAGCTAATCTTGTGCATTCTGTATGAATTTGAAGGAGGAGCAAGAACGTGTCGGAGGAGAGTATATCCAGAAGTTAAGTTTCATTTTGGATTCATCTAAGGTATAAAGCTTCAACCTTGTCCATGGCATGCTTAGATCTAGTCTTAGGATGTTTTGGTCTAAGTACATAGATGGTTGGATTTTACGTTCTTCTTGGGCAAACCCTTTAGATGTAGGGTCTTTAGGGGACTTCGTGCCTTCGTGGCATAAAGGTGCCAACTTTATGGCCATGAAAGTCCCATGCAATATTTAGACCATCTTTTTGGTCTTTTAAGCCCTATTAGGTCTTAAATGTGAGTAAAAATGGGAGCTTTACGTGATAAAATTATCCCTAGAGTCCAGATCTATCACTCATGGTTTATCTTGAAGTTTTGATGGCCTTTGGATTCGGATCTAAGCCATTTTAGGTTAAGGATTTGAGTTTATGCCTTGGGGAGAGGTTTTTAATGGGTAAAGTTGGAAACTTTACCCTTCTAGACATACTTCCAGGTTGGATCCAGAAGATAGGGCCTTGGTTTGAAGAGTAGTGACTTAATGTATTAAGAAAGGACAAATAGACTGAGGAACTCGACGAGTTCATGGAGGAACTTGACGAGTTGATTTGAAATGTCTCGATTCTGTAGAAAAGGAAGAACTCCCCGAGTTGGGGGAAAACTCGATGAGTTGACTCGGGATATCGCGATTATGTGAATTATGGAAACTCGTCGACTTGAGAACTCGGAGTGTTGACTTTGACTTTGACCTGGGTGTTGACTTTGACTTTGAGCTTTGACCAAAGGTGGGCCTTTAAGGGGTTATGAATATGAAATAGTATTAAAGGAAATCTTTTATAGGGGATTGAGCTGTGTTGATATTTGGAGTCGGGGACTGTTCATCTATTTTCAGTATCCGAGGTGCGTTACCTTCCTAGTAGTAGTGGGTCTAAGGCACCAAGGGAGACCCACTAGTAGGACTTTGTAATTAGATGATTGTCTTTGTGTTAATTTTCTGGTAAGCCACTATTTGATATGATTATGTGCCAGTATGCTACGATATTATGTGATAGTGTTAGGGGTGAAATAGACCCCGTAGCCGGTTGGGATAAACCGGAGGGTAGGTCAGACACCTAGATATGTCTGATAGGGTATGTCGGGAACCCATATATGCCTGACAATATGATTATGTGGTAGTAGTAGGGGTGAAATAGGCCCCGTAGTCAGTTGAAATAAACCGGAAGGTAGGTCAAGCACCCAGATATGTCTGACAGGGTAGGTCGAGCACCCGGATATGGTCAGCAGTATTAGGTCGGATTACACTGAAGGGGTAGTTCGGGCACCCAGATATGCCTGACAGTATTTGGATATGTGTTATGATGGGGGAACTCACTAAGGTTTGTGCTTATTCAGTTTTGGTTTTAGTTACTTCTTCTTCGAGAGGAAAGGAGCCAACATGATCGTAGCGCATCACACTACGATTTCCGCTTTATGAGATCCTAGGGGATTGTACTCTGAGATTGTTTTATGACATGATATGGTTTTTGTGACACTTGGTTTGAGTATGATTTGGATTATGTTTTCAGATTATTTCTTTTCATAAACTACTTGATTAAAAAATGAAATTTTTAGTCTTAATTTTTGGGATGTTACAAGTTGGTATCAGAGCCCTAGTTTGAGGGATTCGGACACACTCTTGGGTGTGTCTTGACTCAAATCTAGGGTTTTGAAATATTTTTACAAGAAAAATAATTTTGCTAAAATTAAAATTAAGGGTTTTGATGAAGAACAAGGGATGTGATGCGTGCAATCAGCCGAGCTTAAGTAAGTTTTCCCCAAGATACCTATACATGTTATGTTATTATATAAATTTTGAATATGTGAACTACATGTTAGATTAGGGGCAAGGATTTAGGAAGGACGCCTTATATTCCTATTGTATGTGCTTATTAAACTGCATGCTAGTATTGATTAGTCAGTAATATAATAGTAATATAATGGCCTGATTAGGATATGCTTGGTTTTGGTTAGTCAATGCTCGAATGTTGCTTGCTTTGTGCTTTTAGGAGTTCTAGTCATCTTTAACTAACTAGTGAACGAATACGCTAAGTTACATATTATAAGGACTGAATAATTTCAGAAGGTTAGGTTTAGCTCTATTTCGCTACTCTTGTCTGAGTCCAGCCATTGTAGGGAGAGACCTCTCATTCGAAGAATTATCTGGTCTCAGTAATATGTAATGGTATTCGTAAGCTAGTTAGGGAAAGGTCGTAGGGACTTCTCACGCAGCTGATGGCAGAGAGTGGGTCGTAGATTACCCTAGGTGATCGAGGTCGTTGTCTCAATCAAAAATAAACCAACTAACCTACATAGATAAGGTAAGTCGAGTCGAATCCAGAAGGAGTTCGTGGTCAAACTATGTATCAAATATTCAATGGAAAATAGATTACTTATAATTTTGACGAAAAGGTTTAAACAAAGATTAACCAAAAGAACTTAAAACTTTATTAAGTTAAAATAAAACTTTAAATGAGAAAAGTGAGGTACTCCCGATTCAGTTGTCGAACATTTCAGATTCACACACTTTCTTCCCTAAAATCCTAGTTCAATTACTTAGATGTAATTGGGGTTTATGATCTTACAACACATAATTTTGGGTACACAATATGTTCATTCAACTAGTTGTCTTACTCCCTATGTCTATTTTAATTAAGAACAATGAGTGAATTGGCAATAAAGTGTCTTGTAACTATCTATTACAATATTAATATTTAATATCACAAGTTGGAATAACACATGTGGATTCAACCAATTGTCTTTGTTTGTTCCTAAACTACTTGAACTTGGAACAATCAGTGAATTGACAATGCACTATTTTAATTATGAAATCAAACAAATTCAGACAACCCAATTTCAATCCTTATTACCAAAAGATTATCATATGAAACATAAATGAACAATTGAAATTAACTAAAACCAAGTAATAATCAAGTGTGCTCATCCAAAAGTCCTAAACATCCCCGGAAGTAACCCTAATGATTTAGCCTTCCATTGAATTAATATAAACAATAACTTGAATGAAATTATTGAAATGCATAGTAGAATTCATAAACAAACTTAAAATCATCCAACAAATGTAACGTAATGATTATCAAAATATCAAACAAATAAACCTTGGGAAGAAGTAATCGTTTCTGAAAATTACTAGAATTGATGAGAATCACTGGTTGAATGATCTTCCAATATAGTTTCTGTTGGGTTTTCTACGAATCAAATACACTCTAAACTAGGTAGCGGAATAATCGAAACTGTGATATACCTAAGTGTAGATGCATCCTATGGATCTATGGCTTCATGCTAATTACATCAACCCTAGAAAACTAGAAACAAAAGAAAACATACCTCATATGTTGCCCTTGATCTCCATGCTTAAGATCTCGAACCTCCATGAAGTTGCTTGGATGAAAGGACCCAAACCAGAATCCCTATAATGGTATCACACCCAATGAAACCAAAGTGTAGAATAAAATAACTAGGAGAAGGGCCAATTTCCCAAACCCAAAGACGGTTAGAACTCGTCCCTATGGGAGGAGGAAGAAGGGTTGGCGAATACTTCAAGCCAAGGTGCAAGGAGGAATGAAATCCCTAAGGCCCTATTTTTAGCATTGGATGCCTCCTAGGGTTTAGTACTCCTTCCCATGTGGGATGGAGGCATAACCACACAATTTCAATCCTTTCTCATGTGGGATGGAGTGATTTTCGTCCAACCCTAATCCCATATGTGACAACCCGAAATTTCTATCTTGCACGTTTTTCATTATTATCCAAGTTAGCCCTCGTTTTTGCTATCTTCTAACACGTGTTCGAGTTTATATGAGTGCTCTAGACTTAATATAACCTAGATATGAGTCTAAGGATGGATTACAAAGTTTGTAGCATTAAGAAATCGGGCCAAACACACCCAAGGAGGTGTGTGCAGCCACACACTCGCGTGTGCGGCCAGCCAGCCGCACACCCAACCGCACACACCCTCCAGCCTCACATTCGACCCTATATATTGAACACTTAGCCAACCTTACACCCATTTCTCCCACTCCTTCAAAGCTGGAACTTTCTCTCTCTAGAATCTTCATCCAAGAATACTCTAAGGGCCTAAAAAACGTGAAGTACTCCATCATTCGGCTTGTTATATTGGTAAGAGAACTGAATCTAAGCCTATAACTCATAGTGTTCTTCGTGTTCTTCATCCTTTGAAGGTGTACGGCCGCATACCCTCATAAGGTGGTCGTACACACCTCAAAACCCTCCAAAGTGAGAGGTTGAACCTCTATCTGCTAGTTGGACTTAGTATTAGCCTTGAAACACCTAAAAATCGACATTTTTGGCATGAATGAGGAGTGTACGGCCGCACACACCCTCTGTACGGCTGCACACTCCTGTGTGCAACCGCACACACAACTTGGCTGCACACCTGGCTGCACACTCACAAAGGTTGAGTTTGGTGGCCTTACACTCAAATCTAAGGCCCTACACTCATTTAGGTACTTCAATAGGTGTTTGTAACACTTAATTTTAAGTGTTTTCATGTCCCTAAGGTGTCTCCATGTGTCTATTAGTGGTTATATACCCTAAGTGTATTCATAAATGTGTTATTACATGTTAAACTAGGATCCGTTTGTGCTCACGACTTCATTCAACACCCGACGATCCTATATCAATCTTCCTTTTGAGTTACTCACTTCAGGTGAGTTCATACCCCTTAATCAACCTTTTAAATGATTTTAAATGCTTTTATGGGGGGGGGGGGGGAATACAAGTTAAACTAGTAAGTTATTAGATCAATCTCATGTGATTAATAACTGGCTAGCAATTAGATTTATGCATGTTAAACTGTTTTTATCCAGCTAAAGGTTTTCAAATCTTGTTTTTATAAACTGACATCAAGTCATAAATTCGTATTTATACTTTTATATTGTCAAACGCATGTCTGTATATGTATAGTTATCTAAGTAATGTTTAAAGGACTTAGGAAGGCTAACTCGATTTTATTCCTTTTCCTTGTTTGGATGTGGCTTTAGGGTAATGGTTATCCGTCATAAGGTCATTTAAATAATGGTTATATATCATGTATACATATATAGTCATAAAAGTTCCATCAAGCAATTCATCACCTTTGGGTAGCAAAGGCATCCAGATAATCTCTCAAGTAAACTATAATAGGTATAGTTTAGAAACCAACCATAACTTTCATAAAGGAGAACTTAGTTATATCTATATTCTAAAAACTTGTACTTTTAATAAAAGAAAGGTTTATAGAAATCAGAACGCGAGATAAATCCTTATGACGTGGATTTTACCGTTGTCGAGTGGTAACCAGAGTCTCCTTGAGGGAGAGCGGGCATTGTGTGTATAGATCTATATAGGACAGACACTCACACATCCTGACTGCTAGCTACAGTCCTGGCTGACCAAGCCAAGGGGTGACAAATGTCACATTCATTCCAACGCCAGCAGGTGGTCAAGTATTCGATTGTCAATCAGTATGGTTACGAGTATCTTTAGAGTTACCTTGTAATTCATGGATTTAAGGTAATAAGTGTCATCATGGTATTTTCTATATATATAAAATTATCCTTGTATATATCTTCCTAGTTATATACTAGGCCACGTGTTAAATCTTTAAATAAACCTACTTACGATTAAAGATTCTTTTTAGACTTTGCTAGAAGTATTGCTCATTCGATATTGTCTGGAGTCTGTACATCACCCTTTTAGACTTTGCGAGACGTATTGCTCATTTGATACTGTCTGGAGTCTGTACTTCTTTCTGTTAGACCTTGTGAGACATATTGCTCATTCGATACCGTTTAGAGTCTGTATTTCATTCTTTTAGACTTTTCGAGGCGTCCCGCCTGGAGTCTATGTTTTATTTACTTTTAGCCAGCAGTGTTACTGCTAAAGTAAAATATTATTTTCCCTATTGCTTTTGCTTGTGATTTCCTCGCATATTCTTTAAGGTATAAACTATATTTTTATAATGATAGTATTTTTAAGGGGAAATACTCCAAAAACATAAAACAGTTGGGTCTTGGTAGAAGACTGCCTTTAGTAGAGATACTCTTTGGTTTAAACACAAAACAATTGGGTCTTGGTAGAAGACTGCTTTTACTTAGAAAATATAAGATTTTCTGGAAAGAATTCTAACACTCTGTAGGTTCTAAACCACCATCTTTTATGAGATTATTTTGAAGATAAACATGTATTTATACCAATGTCATTAAATATTTATGAACTCACCAGCATCTAAAAATGCTGATACTCGCTTTAAAAATAACTTGTATTCTTAGGTCATCCGTAGACAGGTACACTCCGGAAGCTTTTGTGAAGACGGCCTTGTACCGAGCTACATTATATGTTATTCTCTGTATGTACTTTGATGTTGTTGGTAAATGTAACATATGTAAAATTATTACTATAAATGCAATGGTTGTTGTACTTTGATTACTATACTGCATATGTTGTGATACTTGACATGACGTCCTCCACCCCAGAACGTTTCCGCCGTTCCTGTTTTGGGGTGTGACTCCATAAGGGTTCTGGAACATTCCTGATTAACCAACTATAGATTAATGAACATTCAACCCTTTCCCATGTGGGATGGAGAGCACCTAAGACTTCTTTGGCTGTAGAAATGGCTTTTGAAGACTTCTAACACATGCACACACACAAAAAAAAACTCAAAAATATTATTTTTAATTCACATGTAAAATTCAATTTTGGCAGATGGGCATCTACAAATTTTTTTTTTAAATCTATTTTTGGGACCCACATTTTCGCAAATGGCCATATGTGAAAATCCTCAAAACAAAACCATTTCATAGATTTTTGCAGATGGCATACGAAAATCATGGCTATTTTGGTCCAACAACTAATTTTCTGCTTAAACTATGGAAAATGGTTTTCCTTTTTCTCAAATAATAATTATTAACATGATGTATATAATGAGTAAAAATATAAAAAGTTTAGCTTAAAAAAGTAAGTGAGCAGCTTAAAATCACATAAGAAAATATGCAGTAAATAGCAACATACTTTACCCTCACTACCACCATGTGTAATATACTTTACGATTTGAAGTATTTCTTGTATTACCCAAGAAATACACAAAAGAGTGACTATTTATGCTTTAACCCAACTTAAATTATTTCACTTTTCTTGAGTTATTACTTAAACACAATACAATGTCAAAAACAATAATCATCAGCCTGATCTCTGTTTTTCATGAACCTTTTCCCCTCATCCAATGGGCTTGTTATTGTTGATAAATTGACACGTGACTAGGTGTTCAAATCAACTAGACCTCCCACTCGTTTATCCATACTATCCAAAGTGTAATAACATAAATATAATTAAGAAATAAAAAACATAACAACAAAACATGTAAAGATAGGTCCTTGATACCAGATTAAAACAAAACAACTTAATATATAAATGAAATGAAGATTCTCCCCCTACTGATGATCTGCACTACAAATAAATAAGAACAGGCTTTGAGAGGATCTGAACCCTTGTGCTTCATCCAACAAAAAAGCTGCAGTTGGATCTCATCCGCTAATTTCATGGAATTAATTAATAGTTAGAATCACAGACCTAAGATTTCCACATTAAATTATTAACTTTTTTTATAAATTTCACTTGATTCTCATCATCTTTTCAAATAATTTAAACATTATTTATTCAGAGGGCACTTGATAGAAACAAAAATACAGGTTGTTACTTCTTATTCAAAACTATTGCAAACAAAATCAATAATAACTTTCTAAAAGAATCTTGAAAAGAGGAATTGGATTTTAAAAAGATTTAGGACTAAACATAATAGTTCCTCTCTTTCATCAATTCCCTTGGATTCCAATTCCTTTGGTAGATTCCATCACATTCAAAAAGCACTCTGCAAACCAAACGCCTTCTTAATTATCATTTTACATACCTCAAAACTGAATATCATTCGATTCCAAAGCTTTCGGGTACACTATATACTCAAACTTCATATTCAACGTTTCATAAATAACCCGGAATTTCAACCTCAATAATCCCATAATATGTGTGGCATTCTCGTTTTCAGGGTCCAAAATCTAATACTTGGACACCAATTCATCCATCTCTTTAATATTCTTTTGAATCCTTTTTGAGAAGCGTGTGGGTTTAACTCGAATCACAGAGGTCCAAACATCGATGCACCCTCTATAAAACCCTAAGTCCTCACCATTTATGAACCCTGTTTTTAATCCAACTTCACGACCATTGTCTTTTCCAGAGGCAAAGTTGGTGTCATAGCCTTCTTGGAAGCCTTCTTTTAAGTGGGTGTCTTCAAAATTTAGAGACATGCCAAATATGTCACAGAGATCCATGGTTTTCTAGAAGGATGTAACCATGAGAAAATGTGATTTAGTCAATGGGTAAAATGGTCATTTACACTCATTCAAACGGTTTATTCAGTGACTAGAAAGGAACAATATTTGTTCATCCATCCCTCCAAAAAGGCTGGCAAGATATGTCATCAATATCAATCATAGAGAAGAAAAAATGTGATTCAGTCAAGGGTAAAATGGTCATTTACTCTCGTTCAGACGAACTATTGAGTTGAGTCCAACAAACAAACAATTCTAGCGCTCCAAAAAGAGTGCACAAATATGTCATCAAGATCCATACTATTAATGCAAATAATTTCCCATAGCATATCATTATGCCTCTCACGATTAATAAATACTACAAATAATACAAATTGGATACATACAATATTGGGCTGCCTAACTAAATACCAAAGAAGAATACAAGCTAAATATAATACATATATACGTCTAACAGCCCCCTACAGTCGGAACGAGAGGTCGAGAACGAACGTTCAGACTGGATCTGAAGTCAAGAAACAGAGTAGACGGTAACCCCTTAGTAAAAATGTCAACGTATTGGGATGAATAGGGGACATGTAAAACATGAATTTATCCCAAGGCCACCTTATCACGCACAAAATGGATGTCGATCTCAATGTGTTTAGTGCGTTGATGTTGAACAAGATTGGTGGATAAGTAAACGGCTCCGATATTGTCATAGTAAAAAAGAGTAGCTGTGAGTGGTGGATAAAAGAGCTCCCAGAGTAAGTTACGAAGCCAACTGGTCTCGGCAACAACATTTGCAACACCACGATATTCTGCTTCAGCACTCGACTTGCAAATGGTACCTTGGCGTTTGGAGGACCAAGATAGAAGATTCATTCCAAGGAAGACACAATACCCATATATGGATCTTCTAGAGGAGTGACATCCTGCCCAGTCAGGAGAATCATACAACTGAAGCATACAACTGTAAGCCATGTTCAAGAGTGTCACGCTCATATCTAAGGATCCGCTTGAGAGCTGAAAAATGAGGTTCGCAGGGATCATGCATATATAAGCACACCTGTTGAACTACATAAGAGATATTCGGCCAAGTGAAAGTCAAGTATTGAAGGGCACCTGCAAGACTGCGATATAATGTCAGATCAACAACAGGAGGGCCCGAGCCATCAACTTTGGCAGATGTTTCAGCTGGAGTTCGAACGGGTTTGCAGTTAGATATTTTAGCACGGTCTAGAATCTCTGTTGCATATTTTTGTTGAGAGAAAAACATGCCTTGACAGTCTCGAACGACCGCTATACCGATAAAATAATTGAGAGCACCCAAATCAGTCATAGAGAACTCGAAACGTAAGGTGGTGATAATCTACTGTAAAAGATCTATGGATGAAGCAGTCAACACAATGTCATCAACATAAAGTAGAAGGTAGGCAATGCGACCCCCTTTTTTGTAGATGAATAAAGAAGTATCAGATTTGTTGATGGTGAAGCCAAATTGAGTAATATATTGAGCAAATTTGTGGTACCATGCATGTGGAGCTTGCTTGAGGCTATAAAGAGACTGTTGTAATAGAAAAACATGATCTGGTGCAGAGGGGTCTCGGAAAATCGATGATGAGAGATTGAAATGCTGAGAACGGTCCAAATAGTTACAGGTTTAACAATTGGACTAAAAGTTTCATCACAATCAATTTTGGGACGCTAACAACGTCTATTGGCAACCAAACGTGCATTGTATCGAGCTAGAGAGCCATTTGCATTGAGTTTCTTTTTAAATACCCAAATACAATTAACCTCATTCGAATTTTGGGGCCAAGGTACAAGTACCCAAGTTCCATTAGAAATAAGTGCATCATATTCATCTTTCATGGCATTAAGCCAGTTAGGATCTTGGAAGGCTTAGGAATAGTTTTTAGGAAGAGGAGAAGAATTAGAAACTATGTCATTGTGAAGATTGAGACGATCAATGGGTTTATGAATACCTAGCCTAGCACAAGTGGTCATAGGATGTGTGCTAGTAGAACCCAACAACGATGACTGTTTGGTATTTGAAGAGAACGAAAGAGCAGTGGAAGTGGTGGCAGTTGAGGAGGAGGGGGCTATCGCTGGTGTATCATTGACAGAACGATCATGGTCAACGATATTGGATGTGCCGTCGGTCGAGTTGCCACCAGAAGGAATCGGAGATGTGGTAATGGGAGGAGTAGGGTGGAAATTTATGGTTGGATCATTGAAGCAATTGCAAGATTCGGATATATTGAGAAAATCATAGGTGGGAGGATGATTCGGAGTCATTCAGCCGAAAGGAAAAATAGTTTCATCAAAGGTGACATGTCTTGAGATAATTATTTGTTTAGAATGAAGATTGATAAAACAGAATTCTTTGTGATTGGAGGGGTAGCCAATAAAGATACATGGAACCGAGTGATGTTCGAGTTTATTGGTGTTATGAAGGTGAGGGTAGCAAAGGCATCCGAATACCCAAAGATGAGAGTTGGAAAGTTGTTTGTGAAAGGGAGTATCATTTTGGAGAGAAGTAGAGGGAAGGATATTTAAGAGGTGGGCGGACATATGGAGAGCTTCCACCCAATAGGTGGGGGGAAGATGAGCTTGGAAAAGAAGGGTACGGATCATGTTGTTTAAAGCTCAAAGCATACGCTCAGATTTCCCATTTTGTTGAGAAGTGTATGGACATGAGAAATGAATATGTAAGCCATTGCTGTCACAAAGTTTGTGGAAGAGTGAGTTGTCATATTTTTTTTCCATTGTCACATTGGAATGTTTGAATGTCAGTGTGAAACATATTTTTAACATAAGCACCAAAATGAAGGAATTGCGAGAAGTTAAATGTTTAAGAACTGGTTGACCGGGATGACCGAGTCTTTGATGCCACAATGATGAGCTAGCAGTGAGAAAGACCTGGGGATTTGGTTGGGTAACTGGATAAAGATCCCCGGTGGTATCACATCAAAGGAGGGTGTGTTTGGTGAGAAAATCCTTAACAAAAAAACCAAACTCGTCAAATTTGATAGAACATTTATTATCACGAGTAAATTGTCGAACATAAACAAGATTTTTAATAATTTGGGGAGTAATAAAGCCATTTTTAAGGATAAGAGTGCGAAAAGGATTTAGACTAAGGGTAGATTGAGCTATTTTGGTGGCTTGGATATGAGAGCCATTTCTAACTAACACGGATATATTTGAATTAGTGCACTTATTTTTAATGGACGTGAGAGTACATGAATCGGCATGAAGATGAGCAGTTGCCTTGGTGTCCATGTACCAATCTATATTGCCCGAGTCTTGAAGAGTCATGGAACTAAACGCTTGCGGTAAGTTGGTTGGTTGATCCATGTTGGGTGGGTATTAAAACCATTGCCAATTGTTGGGATGAATATTGGGCTAAGGAGCCATAGGATAAAACGCTTGTGGATGGGCTGCACTCAAATTGGACCAAAGCTGATTATTCACATTTGGGCTTTGCTGGGGAGTTGTAGCATCCTGTTTTGAATCGAATCCTAGTATGAGGTTGTGGCCTAAAAATTGGTCATCATAAGGATTGGGGCTTTTGAAAAGGTGAGATCTAGGCCCATTTGGGTGCGGGTGATGTACTAGAAGTTATTCGGGTGTATTTCGGTAAAGTGTTAGTTCGGAATTTTGTGAAAAATGGATTTTTGTTCGGAAGGTTTTAAGAAAGGTATGATTTTATAGAAGTGTAGGGCTTCTCGTTACCTTTTCGTGGATATAAGGATCATCGTAATTGGGTTTATAACGAAGAAGTTATGGCCTTCAAAATTTTCGTGGTTTTCAAGCTTAGCCAAGTACACGGGGCATACACAAAGCGTACATGGGGTGTACTAGTGAAGAAGGTAGTACGCAGGGCATACCTTGGAGTACGCTGGGCGTACTGACCAGGAGGGTCGCGAAGGTTCCCAGGAGTACGCTGGGCGTACCATATGTACGTTGGGCGTACTCCAATCAGATCAGAACCCTATTTTAGCATCTTGGACCCTATTTAAGCCACTTATCTTATAACCTAACCCTAATATCTTCAGCCTCCACTGTAACATCCCAAAATTCGAGACCAAAAATTTCGTTTTTAAATTAAATGGTTTATTAAATAACTTATAAAGAATTTATCAAAATCATGTCAACCACATAACCAGAGTATCAAGTCTCAAAATCATATCATCCGAATAATAAGACATCAGAGTAAAATCCCATAAATCCCCAAACATAAATCATGAATACGTGTGTGATGCGCTGCTACCCTGCCGACTCCTTCCCCTTTGACGAAGAGGTACCTGAAACCAAAACTGAAATCGTAAGCACAAAGCTTAGTGATTTCTCCCATCATACCACATACCACACATGTATCATTGGTATCTTTCAACCGGTAGCCATCATCGTTATCTTTCAACTGGTAGCCACCATCAATATCTTTCAACCGGTACCCATTATCGGTATCTTTCAACCGGTAACCACCATCGGTATCTTTCAACTGATAACTAGGGACTATATTACCCCTTAACACTGACATACAGTAGTAAAGCATAAACATACATTCAGGCATATCGGGTGTAACAGCTCAAATTTTCAAATAAATTTTTCATTTAAAATAAAACATCATTATTCAACAAAAGAGTTTATTCCAAATTTATTTCAAAAGTATAAATAATAAATTCTCAAGATCTTCAACAATGGCAGTGTGTACGTGTCACGCCGGCGCCTTCCCACGGTCATCGCTAGTGCCTGAAAACATAAAACACAACTAGTAAGCATAAATGCTTAGTGAGTTCCCCAGTATACGACTTACCCACATACGCCTTCCGGCTCGGACCTTTCGGTCCACATAACATTGCCTTCCGGCCCGTAACATAATCGCCTTCCGGCCCATAACATGTCGCCTTCCGGCCCGTATTACATTGCCTTCCGGCCCATAGTATTTTGCCTTCCGGCCCATAACAGTATAAACATAACACATATAGCATATCACACATAACACATAAGTCATACATCATACCGTTCTTTCTATCACATAAGTCACGCCTTCCGGCCCGTATAAGCATACATCACATATAAGCATACATCACATACAAAGCATCTACCTCCCTAGACATAGCGTAAATATAACACATACAACCTTCCAGTCACACAGTCAAACCCTTACGGGTGAAGTATAGTGAGAAGACTCACCTCGTAGTATGCAAGCTATAAACCCTTCGAGCTACTCGCACTCGATCCGCTAATCTACAGGTTCCCTATAATACCACATACCTTTATTAATGATCTTATCAAACAAGACAACTGACCCTACTAAATTACATACAGGTCAACGGTCAACTTGACCGGACTCGTCGAGTGCAAAGGCAACTCGGCGAGTCTAGACACCCCGACTCCACTCGCCGAGTCTAAAGAACGACTCGACGAGTTCCAGTAGATCTTCAAGCTACTCGCCGAGTCTGAAGAACAACTCGGCGAGTCCTAGTGAATCTTCAAGCTACTCGCCGAGTCTGATCATTGGACTCGGCGAGTCCTCGCCATGCAGTCAATCCGCTGCCTCCTGTATCTCGCATGATTCCGTAGCATATAGATATGGGGCTTCCTGGACTTTCACATACACTATTACAGGGGTTTAAACACTTGTAACAACACTATAATCTATCAATTCCTTAAATGGGTTTCCTAAACCCTAAATTCGCATACAACATAAAAGCTACAAATATGATCCAAAGATTACCTGGAAACGTGTTCCCTGTGTCCCCAACCTTCAGAACTCAACCCCTTGAACCTCCTTTGATCACCACCTTGCCTCTCCTTGTCTAACAACCTCTTCAAGCTTCCACTAGCCCTCACCCTTGCTCCAGATGCCCACAGACTCCTAAGCTATCTTCAATCGGCCAAAAGACGAGACATGACGGCCCTAAAGACATTATATACGATTCAGAATCAAAACGGCTAGGGTTTCAGCTGAATAGCGTCGACTCGCCGAGTCCCTATTGGACTCGTCGAGTCCAGTCGCGTATCTGTGACCAAGACTGTGGTCCTACTCGGCGAGTCAGGCACCAACTCGCCGAGTCCCCTCCTAAATGTGCCCCAAAAATAATTTAAAGAAATACCTGAAATTCTGGGCTGTTACAACTCTCCCCCACTAGAACTAGACTTCGCCCTCGAAGTCTCATTCTGCGAATAACTCCGGATGTTGCTCCCGCATTTCTCTTTCCGGCTCCCAAGTCATCTCCGATCCCTTCCGATGTTGCCACTGAACCAACACCAGAGGTATCTCCTTGTTCCGTAGAACCTTGATCTTCCGATCCCTGATAGCTACTGGTCTCTCGGCGTAATTCAGGCTCGCATCTACCTGAATATCTTCTAACGGAACCACTGCCGCTTCATCGGCTATACACTTCCTCAACTGTGATACGTGAAAGGTATCGTGAATCTGACTCAGCTCCGCTGGCAACTCCAACCGATAAGCCACCCGACCTACCCTTGCAATTACCCGGAATGGACCTATGAACCGGGGCCCCAATTTGCCCCTCTTCCTGAACCGAATTACCCCTTTCCAAGGAGAAACCTTTAGGAGAACGAAGTCGCCGACCTGGAATTCGAGCTCGGACCGGCGTCTGTCCGCATAACTCTTCTGTCGGCTCTGGGCGGTCAATAACCTCTGCCTCACTCGTTGAATCTATTCGGTCGTCTGAAGTACGATCTCTGTACTGCCCATCACTCTCTGTCCCACTTCTCCCCAGCAAATGGGAGTCCGACACCTCCTACCATACAACAACTCAAAAGGTGGCATACCAATGCTCGAATGATGGCTGTTGTTGTAGGAAAACTCAGCCAACGGCAGATGCGCATCCCAGCTACCCCCGAAGTCTAACACACACGCTCTAAGCATGTCTTCCAATGTCTGAATCGTCCATTCGCTCTGACCGTCGGTCTGGGGATGGTATGCGGTACTAAAATGCAGTTTAGTACCCAACTCCTCATGGAATTTCTTCCAGAACTTGGAGGTGAAACGTACATCGCGGTCCGAAACAATCGAGGTCGGCACTCCATGCCGAGATACTATCTCTCTCACGTATAACTCTGCCAACTTCTCTGCTGATGAACTTTCGCTAATGGCAAGGAAGTGTGCACTCTTTGTTAGCCTATCCACTATCACCCAAATCGCATCGACTCCCCTGGCAGTTTTCGGCAATTTGGTGATGAAATCCATCGTGATCTGTTCCCACTTCCACTCAGGAATCTCCAAGGGTTGCAACTTACCGTGCGGTATCTGGTGCTCGGCCTTAACCCTACGGCAGGTCAAACACCTCTCAACGAACCAGGCAACGTCTCTCTTCATGCAAGGCCACCAGTACTCCTTTCTCAAATCCAAATACATTTTCGTAGCACCGGGATGGATCGAGAATTTCGATCTGTGTGCCTCCTCCATCAAAGTAACACGCGTACCGCCCACGAATGGTACCCAGATCCGACCCTGAAATGTCAGAAGTCTCCGTCCATCCATAATGAACTCTGAAATCAACCCGACGACCCGCTCCTGTTTCTGCATCCCAGATTTCACAACCTCGGCCTGTGCCCCACGAATAGCATCTAATACCGGAGTCATCACCGTCAATCTTAAACATACGTCCCGCAATGGAGTGCTCTCCTCCCTACGACTCAATGCATCGGCTACCACATTAGCCTTGCCTGGGTGGTATAGGATCTCACAGTCGTAATCCTTAACCACGTCTAACCATCTCCTCTGACGCATGTTTAGGTTGGGTTGATCCATCAAATACTTCAAACTCTTATGGTCCGTGTATATGGTACAACGAACCCCGTACAGGTAGTGACGCCAAATTTTGAGGGCGAACACTACTGCCCCCAACTCTAAGTCATGCGTGGGATATTTCGCTTCGTGAGACTTCAGCTGCCTCGATGAATAGGCTATCACATGGCCCCTCTGCATCAACACTGCACCCAATCCTGAAATCGATGCGTCGCAATATACGACAAAGTCCTCCATCCCTTCCGGGAGAGCTAATACTGGGGCTTCGCACAGTCTCTGACGAAGTGTCTCGAAGGAAGTCTGCTGCTCGGGTCCCCATGAAAATGTAACACCCTTCCGGGTCAATCTGGTGAGCGGCACCGCGATCTTGGAGAAGTCCCTAATGAACCTTCGATAGTACCCCGCCAACCCAAGGAAACTCCTGATCTCAGAAGGTGACTTCGGTGCCTCCCAACTCATCACCGCTTCCACCTTGGCCGGATCGACCAATATCCCTGCCTGATTTACAACGTGCCCCAGAAATTGGACCTCCCGTAACCAGAAGTCACATTTGGAGAATTTTGCATATAGCTTCTCCGACCTCAGTACCTCAAGGACCTCCCTCAAATGTCCCTCATGCTGCTCTCTAGACCGCGAATACACCAGAATGTCGTCGATGAATACAATCACAGACCGATCCAGCATCGGCCTGCATACCCTGTTCATGAGATCCATGAACACTGCTGGGGCATTGGTGAGCCCAAAAGGCATCACCACAAACTCGTAATGCCCATACCGCGTCCTAAATGCTGTCTTCTGGACGTCCTCATCCCGCACTCTTACCTGATGGTACCCTGATCTCAAATCAATCTTGGAAAACCAAGATGCCCCTTGCAACTGATCGAATAGATCATCGATCCTCGGTAATGGATAGCGGTTCTTGACCGTCACCTTGTTCAGCTCCCGGTAATCGATACACATCTGGTGTGAACCATCCTTCTTCTTGACGAACAGAATCGGTGCTCCCCACGGCGAGCTACTCGGCCGAATAAATCCCTTTCCCAACAACTCTTGAAGTTGCGAGGACAATTCTTGCATCTCTGGAGGTGCAAGACGATAAGGCACCTTCGCAATAGGCGCAGCCCCTGGAACTAGATCGATACCAAACTCCACTTGCCTCGCAGGAGGTACTCCCGGCAAATCCTCGGGAAAAACATCTGGAAACTCGCGCACCACTGGAACCTCCTTCAGTGTCTTCGGTCTCTCGGAACTCTCCCGCGTATCCATCTCATACGCCACAAAACCGTTACATCTCCGCTGTAGGCATTGCCTCGCCCTAGCGGCCGAACAAAAAGCTGATCCCGAACGGGTACCCTCGCCGTATACCGTAAGAACTCCCCCACTAGGGTCTCGTATAGTCACCAGCTGACGCTCGCAGTCGATAACAGCGCTGAATCGGCTCAACCAGTCCATGCCTACGATGACACAGACATCTCCCATCGCAATAGGAATGAGGTCAATCGGAAACGCGACCCCGAAGATATCTAGCACACATCCCCGAAGAACCTCCGTAGCACAAATCACCCTCTCAGCCACAATAGAAACGCTCAAAGGCCGACTTAACGGCTCACGACTAATGCCGATGTGCTGACTAAAAGCTAACGATACAAACGATCTACTCGCACCCGAATCAAATAACACTAGAGCAGGCATAGAGTTCACAAGGAAAGTACCTACACATACATTAACATAAGCATAGTATTTCGACCTTTAAGTAAATACGTGAATGATAACATACCTACCACAACATCGGGCGCAGCGCGGACCTCCTCCGCAGTCAGCTGAAAGGCTCTCCCGCGAGCCCTCGGGGCCTCGACCTTCGCCGGTCGGGTCTCAGTAGTCCGGGTAGTAGGTGTAGCTCCCTGACGAAGTTGCGGACACTCGGCCTTCCGATGGCCTGTCTGGTTGCAGTGAAAGCAAACCATAAACCCCTTAGGGCAATCCCTGGCAATATGTCCCTCCTTGCCACACTTGTAGCAACCACCAGCTCGACACACCCCCTCGTGACTCCTGCCGCACTTCGCGCAAGTGCGACCCTTCGGACCTCCCATTTTCGAATCAGCGAACTTAGTCCGCTTGGCTGCCGGCTGAGACTGAGCCGGCCGTCGATCCACCTGCCGAGACTCAGCCTCCTCCCTCGCCTGAGTCTCCAACTCGATCTCGCGCTTCCTGGCGTTCGCCTGAAGCTCAGTGAAAGTACGATAGGTGGAGTTTGACACAAACTCCCGGATCTCCCTCTTCAAAACGCCCAAATACCGGCTCATCCGTGACTTCTCTGTAGATACCAGCTCAGGACAGAACATTGCCCTCTCATGAAACTTCCGTGTGATCACCGTCACGGAATCAGTACCCTGCTTAAGGGTCAAGAACTCCTGAATCAATCGCTCCCTCTCTACCGGGGGAACGTACTCGTCCCTGAACATCTCTGTAAACCTCTCCCATGTCACCGCTGAAATCTCTGCCTGAGTGAAGTTCGCTGTCACGAACTTCCACCAATCCTTCGCTCCCAGACGGAGCTGGTTCAAGGCGAACCGTACCCTCAAGTGCTCCGGGCATGAGCAAGTATAGAAGCACCCCTCGATGTCGGCGATCCACCTCATAGCCGCAATCGGATCCTGCGTCCCATCAAATTCAGGGGGTTTCGTGTTGCTGAATTCCCTGAATAGTAATGAATCACCCCCTTGCGGCCTAGCAGCAGCCACAGCTGCGGTAGCGGCAGCAACTGCAGCTTCAGTAAGTGCGGCGTACCGCTCCTCAAACTCCTCCATCAGAGTGGTCTTAATAGACCCAAACATCTCTGGGATCTCAGCCCGAACCGCCGCAGCTACCTCTTCCTGAATAATCTGACGAATCTCCTCGTCACTCGCACCGCTCGAACTCGCCCCATTGCGTGTGATGACCATGATGTCTCTGAAATACAACATAAAATCATCAGAGACTCCACCAAGTACAATGGTACTCGATACGCGCCCTACCCAGTCTCCGATTTCCAGGGATTCTTACTTGGTTCTTCCACTGATCCGGTGTCTTCGGTAGTACGGGCCCAATACTACCGACCACACCGTATCAGTATTCGTCCCAAGTCTTCCTCCCCAAATCCCGAATAATGAGTACTCTACCTCTAGTATGCACTATCTACTTGTATGCTACCAAACATCCCATATAAGCAATCTCCCTAGACAAGGCATCACAAAACAGACCATTCTAGTCCTATCATGTATACCTAGTCTTCTAGCATGCATAACAATTCATAATTCAGTGCATAATATAACATTGTAAGGTATTCTGGGGATCTTTACCGTTCGGGTGCTGGCTGATCGTACACACTGCTCCATTCTTGTTTTACCGCCTTACCATTTATGAAATGTTGTGTCCTTATTATTTAAAAAGGTTTTTCCTCAAATCCCCGGTCTGAGTTCAGTTGCACCCGAAAGTACACCCGAATCCCTCAAACCAAGGCTCTGATACCAATTGTAACAGCTCAAATTTTCAAATAAATTTTTCATTTAAAATAAAACATCATTATTCAACAAAAGAGTTTATTCCAAATTTATTTCAAAAGTATAAATAATAAATTCTCAAGATCTTCAACAATGGCAGTGTGTACGTGTCACGCCGGCGCCTTCCCACGGTCATCGCTAGTGCCTGAAAACATAAAACACAACTAGTAAGCATAAATGCTTAGTGAGTTCCCCAGTATACGACTTACCCACATACGCCTTCCGGCCCGGACCTTTCGGTCCACATAACATTGCCTTCCGGCCCGTAACATAATCGCCTTCCGGCCCATAACATGTCGCCTTCCGGCCCGTATTACATTGCCTTCCGGCCCATAGTATTTTGCCTTCCGGCCCATAACAGTATAAACATAACACATATAGCATATCACACATAACACATAAGTCATACATCATACCGTTCTTTCTATCACATAAGTCACGCCTTCCGGCCCGTATAAGCATACATCACATATAAGCATGCATCACATACAAAGCATCTACCTCCCTAGACATAGCATAAATATAACACATACAACCTTCCAGTCACACAGTCAAACCCTTACGGGTGAAGTATAGTGAGAAGACTCACCTCGTAGTATGCAAGCTATAAACCCTTCGAGCTACTCGCACTCGATCCGCTAATCTACAGGTTCCCTATAATACCACATACCTTTATTAATGATCTTATCAAACAAGACAACTGACCCTACTAAATTACATACAGGTCAACGGTCAACTTGACCGGACTCGTCGAGTGCAAAGGCAACTCGGCGAGTCTAGACACCCCGACTCCACTCGCCGAGTCTAAAGAACGACTCGACGAGTTCCAGTAGATCTTCAAGCTACTCGCCGAGTCTGAAGAACAACTCGGCGAGTCCTAGTGAATCTTCAAGCTACTCGCCGAGTCTGATCATTGGACTCGGCGAGTCCTCGCCATGCAGTCAATCCGCTGCCTCCTGTATCTCGCATGATTCCGTAGCATATAGATATGGGGCTTCCTGGACTTTCACATACACTATTACAGGGGTTTAAACACTTGTAACAACACTATAATCTATCAATTCCTTAAATGGGTTTCCTAAACCCTAAATTCGCATACAACATAAAAGCTACAAATATGATCCGAAAATTACCTGGAAACGTGTTCCCTGTGTCCCCAACCTTCAGAACTCAACCCCTTGAACCTCCTTTGATCACCACCTTGCCTCTCCTTGTCTAACAACCTCTTCAAGCTTCCACTAGCCCTCACCCTTGCTCCAGATGCCCACAGACTCCTAAGCTATCTTCAATCGGCCAAAAGACGAGACATGACGGCCCTAAAGACATTATATACGATTCAGAATCAAAACGGCTAGGGTTTCAGCTGAACAGCGTCGACTCGCCGAGTCCCTATTGGACTCGTCGAGTCCAGTCGCGTATCTGTGACCAAGACTGTGGTCCTACTCGGCGAGTCAGGCACCAACTCGCCGAGTCCCCTCCTAAATGTGCCCCAAAAATAATTTAAAGAAATACCTGAAATTCCGGGCTGTTACATCGGGTACTGGCCTACCCCTTGGTCCTATCAACCTATTCCAGGGAAAACTATTCCCTGTTACTACCACTAGCACATTCATCAAATAAAACATGCATATATCATAACCGAAGCATATAACCAATCCAGATAATTATCACAAAGACAATCATCTACTAAACACCCCTGTTGGTGGGACGGCATTGTGGCCTTAGACCCACCTCTACTAGAAGGTAACTCACCTTGCTCGAGTAGCTGCTGATAACCTGCGCGGGAAATCTCTTACTGCGGCTACTCCTAAAATCCTCTAGCTATAGTCCCCACAACACACTCAGTCAAAATCTAATATCTAATCTTAGGGTAAAATGACTATTTTACCCCTGATCAAGTCTAAGACACAATCCAAATCAAAGTCAAACTTTCAGTTGACTTAACTCGCCGAGTTGGGCCGCCAACTCATCGAGTCCCTACCCTCTCATCTGTCCTCATTCACGACCTTACTCGTTGAGTATAGGAGTGACTCGACGAGTTCTCCTTCTACACGAGTCATTGAAGGAATCTTCATCCAACTTGTCGAGTTGTATGAATAACTCGTCGACTTCATCTCCTTCATAAGAACATGTCCAGTCTATGACTCGCCGAGTTGTATACAACTCGTCGAGTTCATCTTCTTCGGTTGGGAGATTGCCTTAGACTCGCCGAGTTCTAAGAACAACTTGTCGAGTCCTATAAATCCCAGGACTATTGCTTGGCCCAAAATGTTCAGGTTATTTCCCAGTCCTTTCCAAAACCATTCCCACACTCCCTGGGTTCCCTTGAACCCAACAAAGAAAAGATGGCAAGAAGTGGACTCGTCGAGTCCAAGAACGACTCGCCGATTCTGAACATATCCATACTTATTTATCGATTTTTGATGTACAATACTTGTCCAAAAGGTAGATCTAGACTTCTAAGATCAATCTAGCACGTAAAGTTACAAACTTTACGTGCATGTATGGGACTTTGAGCCTAAAAGGCTCTAAAAGATACTCTTAAGTTGCATGGGGGCTTCCATGGGTGCAAAAGCAGCCCCTTTCTGCCTTGACACTCCTTCATGGACCTAGATCTGAAACCTCAACCCCCAACCATGCTTGCAATCATGGTTGGTTGTCATAAATGGCTTATAAAAGCCCTAATTTCCCCAAAAAGGGATCTAGCAAAAGAACAAGCAAGGTATCGACTTTATACCTTCTAGAAACAACAAAAGATGCACAAACTTGAACCCCCTTGATCTCCTCTTGATCCTTCAAGCTTTTCTTCTTCTTCTTATGGCCCAAAATCACCAAAAACACCACAAATGCCTTAGATTCAAGCACAAACGGGTTAGGGTTTGATATGGAGGGTTATGGGAGCAGTAGGAACGAAGGGAACCTGAATGAGATGATTAAATAGGGTGCAAACCCTCAGATTTAGGGTTTCACTCGCCAGCTCCTACTCGCCGAGTCAGCCTACCGACTCGTCGAGTAGGTCACTTAAAATGTACACGGGTCCCGCCCCTACTCGACGAGTCGGGCCTCCAACTCGTCGAGTCCCATAGAAAACATAGAGTTACTCTAATCAAATACGTACCAGGAATCGGATGCTACAAATCTCCCCCACTTGCTTTAGACTTTGTCCTTGAAGTCTGCCCCCGATCCTAGAAAAGTTCCGGATAATGCTCCATCATCTCGTCCAACGGCTCCCAAGTTTATTCTGAGCCCCTCCGGTGCTGCCATTGTACTTTTACCAGCTCGACCCTCTTGTTCCTCAGATCCTTCAACTTCAGGTTGAGGATTGCCACAGGTCACTCAATGTAGTTCAGGCTGTCATCAACCTGAATATCCTCCAAAGGTACCACTGCTGAGTCATCTGCCAAGCACTTCCGTAACTGAGAGACATGAAAAGTGCTATGAATCTGACTGAGTTCGGCTGGTAGATCCAACCTATACGCCACCTTGCCCGCCAGCCTATAACCCTGAAAGGCCCTATATACCTGGGGGCCAATTTGCCCCGCTTCGTGAATCGAATGACATCTTTCCAAGGTGACACCTTCAGGAGTACCATGTCCCCGACCTGAAATTCCAAGTTTGATCACCACCTGTTGGCGTAGCTTTTCTGTCGACTCTAAGCAGTCTGAAGCCTACTTCGAACCTATTGGATCCTCTCGGTCGTCTTGAGTACCACTTCGGTTCCCCCCATAACCTTCTGGCCCACCTCAGCCCAGCATATCGGGGTCCTGCACTTCCTCCCATACAACATCTCGAAAGGAGGACAACCAATACTCGCATGATAGCTGTTATTATAAGAGAACTCTGCCAACAGAAGGTAAGTATCCCAACTACCTCCAAAGTCTAGAATGCATGCCCGCAACATATCCTCCAAAGTCTGGATAGTCCGCTGACTCTGACCATCCGTCTGTGGGTGAAAGGCGGTGCTAAAATGCAAGCGAGTACCCAACTCATCATGGAATTTCTTCCAAAACCTGGAAGTTAACCGCACATCCCTGTCGGAGATCACTGAAACTGGCACTCTGTGCCGAGCCACTACCTCCCTGATATTGATATCAGCCAACTTCTCTGCCGATATACTCTCCTAAATCGGAATAAAATGAGCACTCTTGTTCAATCGATCAACGATGATCCCAATCGAATCCACTCCTCGTGCAGTCCTAGGAAGCTTTGTGATGAAATCCATGGTAACATCTTCCCATTTCCACAACGGTATATCCAATGGTTGGACCTTTCCGTGAGGTCTCTGGTGCTCAGCCTTGACCTTCATGCAGGTCAAGCACCTCTCCACAAACCAAGCCACATCTCTCTTCATGTAGGGCCACTAGTAATCAAGACGAAGATCCGTGTACATCTTCGTCGCCCCGGGATGGATAGAAAACCTGGATTTGTGCGCCTCCTCCATCAATATTTGGCGCACACCCCCACGATGTGGGACCCACACCCTACGGTGCAGAGTCAATAATCCTTGGCTATCATAGTCGAAGGAGGAAACCTGACCCACAATCCTCTCACTCTTCCGATGTTCCTCCTTCATAGCCTCCTACTGAGCCTCACGAATCTGCTCCAGCAGCGGAGTCACCACTATCATCCTCATACAGATGTCTCTGATCGGTGTTGCTTTGCGGCTAAGCACATCGACCACCACATTAGCCTTCCCAGGATGGTAAAGGATGTCACAATCATAATACTTTACCACATCAAGCCACCAACGCTGCCTCGTATTCAGATTTGGCTGATCCATGAGATATATCAGGCTCGTGTGGTCTGTGTAAATAGTACAACGAACCCCATAGAGGTAATGGCGCCAAATCTTGAGCGCAAAAACAACAGCCCCCAGCTCCAAATCATGCGTTGGATAGTTCGCCTCATGAGGCTTCAGCTGCCTCAAAGCGTAAGCGATGACATGCCCTCTCTGCATCAATACTGCACCCAACCCTGAAATGAATGCATTGCAGTATACCACAAAATCCTCCATGCCCTCCGGCAGGGATAAGATTGACGCCTTACACAATCTCTGCCTCAATGTCTCAAACGCGGCCTGCTGCTCAGGCCCCCAGAGAAAAACCACGACTTTTCTTGTCAGCCAGGTCAGAGGCACGGCTATCTTGGAGAAGTCCTAAATGAATCTCCGATAGTAGCCTGCCAATCCTAGAAAACTCCGAATCTCGGATGGAGACCTCGGAATCTCCCACTTCATCACAGCCTCCACCTTGGCTGGGTCAACTGAAATCTCGTTTTGGTTGACAAGGTGCCCCAGAAACTGCACCTCACGCAACCAAAACTCGCACTTGGAGAACTTAGCATACAAGTTCTCCCTCCTTAAAGTAGCCAGAACCTCCCACAAATGCTCCTCATGTTGCTCCCGCGTCCTGGAATAAACCAAGATATCATCGGTAAAAACTATCACAGACCGATCCAACATCGGCCTGCGTACGCGGTTCATGAGGTCCATGAACGCGACAGGAGCATTGGTGAGCCTGAAATGCATCACCACAAACTCATAATGACCGTATCACATCCGAAACACAGTCTTCTCCACATCCTCCTCTCTGACCCTCATCTGATGGTATCATGATCGTATATTAATCTTGGAGAACCAAGATGCTCCCTGAACCTGGTCAAACAGGTCATCAATCCTTGGGAGTGGGTAATGCTTGTTCACCGTTACCTTATTTAGCTCCCGATAATCTATACACATCCGCTGCATCCTATCCTTCTTTTTCACAAACAGAATCGGGGCTCCCCAAGGCAAACTGCTAGGTCTAATGAACCCCTTGTGTAACAGCTCCTGCAGCTGTGTAGACAACTCCTGCATCTCAGGAGGATCCAATCGATATGGTGCATGGGCTATCGGGGCCACACCAAGGACTAAGTCGATCCTAAACTCTATCTGCCTCTCTGGGGGTATCCCGGACAACTCCTTGGGAAATACATCTACGAACTCTCTCACCACCAGCACATCATCCACCGTCTCCTTACCCGCCTCGCGGGTATCCAAAACATAGGCGACATACCCCGCGCAACCTTGTTGTAGGTAGCGCCTAACCCTCGCTACTGAACATAAGGCTGGTCCTCACTGTGGCCTCTCGCCCTGAACCACTAACTCTCCCCCACTTGGGGTCTTGATCCGTATCAACTGTCGCTCGCAATCGATCACTGCCCCATTGGGGCTCAACCAATCCATACCAATAATAACCTTGTTCCCCTGCAACGGCATGGGAACCAGATCTACCAGATAACGCTCCTCGAATAACCTCAAAACACAATCTCAGTAGACCTCCGCCGCTCTCACTGACCGGTCATCCGCAATCTTAACCTCCAATGGACACTCCAAAATGCCTGAAGACTCTGAAAACTTCTTGCTAAGTGCAAGAGAGACAAACGATCGGGTAGCACCCGAATTAAACAATACCTGAATTGGGATACCATTCACATGGAACGATCCTAAACAAAACACATATATGACATATCAATAACGCAACATCAAAACAAAAGAGTATACGAAAGAAATCATACCCGTCACCACATCGGGTGCAACGCGTGCCTCCTCAGCTGTCAACTGAAATACTCGACTCTGCGCCACTAGAACCTCTACCTTGGCCTTCCGGCCCTCCGTCGCTCGCGTCGCCGCTGGAGCTGGCGCCACATCGGGTGCTACTGCTGTAGCTGCTGTGAATCTAGGGCAATTGGCCCTTTTGTGGCCCCTTTGATTGCAATGAAAGCAAATCACGTCTGCTGTCTGAACTACGGGAGTAGGGGCAGTGCAATCCCTACCATAATGTCCTGTCTTGCCACACTTATACCAGTCGGATCCCGACCCAGTTCGACAAACTCCCTCATGTGAACGACCGTACCTCCTGCAACGGTCCCGACCCTACTGGCCCTTCGACTTCATGTCGAATCCCTTGGGTTTCTTCCCCGAAACCCCCACAAACTGCACAGTCTCTAACTTCCTCTTCTTGAGGTGCTCCAAGTCTATCTCTCTCTCCCATTCCCTAGCAATCATGGACTCCAAAGTCGGACAAGCCAAATAGCTGACATGCTCCCTGATATCAGCCCTCAACATATCATGGTAACGGGTCTTCCTCATCTCCTCATCTCCCGCATACTGAGGGACCAACAAGGCCCTCTCTCGAAACTTGGCAGTGATCTCCGCCACAGTCTCCTTATCCTATCTCATATCTAAGAACTCCCTGGCCAACTGCTGAAGCTCCACAGCTGGTGCAAAATCGGCCTTGAACCGAGTCACAAAATCCAACCAAGTCATAGCCTCAATGGATGAGGCCCCCAACAAATCACCAACCAACTCCCACCAATCTCTGGCTCGATCCCTCAAGCATCCTGTGGCAAAACGGACCTTCAACCCTTCTGGGCAGAAGCTCGTTAGTTGCGCAGACTCCATGTCCGCGATCCATCTCCTAGCAGCAATGGGTCCTTCCCCCCATGAAAATCCGGCGCACCACTCCCTCGGAAGTCCTTAAAGGACAGTGTGCACGTACCCGTCTGGCTAGATGCCAGATCACTCTTGAATGCCCGAAGGCGATCCTCCATCAACTCAAAAATCTCCTCCTTGATCGACCCAAAGATAACCGGGGTCGACTCAAGGATACCTCTCGTGATCTCAGAAGCGATGAACTCGCGTAGGCCGTCATCCTTCTGCTCAGATCCTGCACCCGAGCCTGATCCAGAACCGGATCCTGACCCTGAACCTCCTGCTCCATGACGTGTAACCACCATTATGAAAATAATACATGCAATTGTCAGGGTCATAAATACTCATAAGAGGTCTCACACGCTCCCCAAGTCTCTTGGTTCCACCTCGGCCCTCCTTGACTCGAGTACGGATCCTCTGCTTTCAGTAGTACTGGCCCATACTACCTTCCACATCTATCCGTACTTTCCTCAAGGATTGCTTCGATTTCACCAACTCCCATTATCGATACCCTTTTTCCCACTAATCTCATCCTAGGTTTCCCTAGGGCACCCTCCAACCTACTCTCCGCCATCAGCTGTGTTAGGAGTCCCTTCTTACCTTCCCTAACTAGCTTGCGAGTACTGTTACATACCCACTCACTAGTTAGTTACAGTTAGCTGAGGCTCCTATAACACAAAGCAAGCAACATTCGTGCATTGAGCAACCACATCAGGCATAACCTAATCAGGCTATCCTATTGCTGACCTAACAGTCCTAGCATGGAGTTCATATAATCAGGCATATAAGGCATCCTCCAAGATCCTCAACCATAATCTAGCATGCAATTCTCAAAATCATATATCAGGCATACAAGGCATCCTCCTAGATCCTTAGCCCTAATCTAGCATGCAATTCTCAGAATCATATATCATACTACATAACATAACAAATATGGGTATCTTGGGGAAAACTTACTTGAGCTCGGTTGGTCGCACGCATCACACACCTTGTCCTTTTCAAAGTTCCTTTATTCTTCCAGTTTCTTTTCAAACTCTTTTTTTTGTAAAATGAACTTTCTTTCAAAAAATTTCATACCATACTCTCAGTTTGATAACCTGCACGGAAAATCTCTGACTGCGGCTGCTCCTAAAATCCTCCGGCTATAATCCCCACAACACACTCAATCAAAATATGATATCTAATCTTAAGGTAAAATGACTATTTTACCCCTGATCAAGTCTAAGACACAATCCAATTCAAAGTCAAACTTTCAGTTGACTTGACTCGCTGAGTTGGGCCGCCAACTCGTCGAGTCCCTGCCCTCTCATCTGTCCTCATTCGCAACCTTACTCGTTGAGTCTAGGAGTGACTCGACGAGTTCTCCTTCTACACGAGTCATTGAAGGAATCTTCATCCAACTCGCTGAGTTGTATGAACAACTCGTCGAGTTCATCTCCTTCATAAGAACATGTCCAGTCTATGACTCGCCGAGTTGTATGAACAACTCGTCGAGTTCATCTTCTTCGGTTGGGAGATTGCCTTGGACTCGCCGAGTTCTAAGAACAACTCGTTGAGTCCTACAAATCCCAGGACTATTTCTTGGCCCAAAACATTCAGGTTATTTCCCAGACCTTTCCAAAACCATTCCTACACTCCCTAGGTTCCCTTGAACCCAGCAAAGAAAAGATGTCAAGAAGTGGACTCGTCGAGTCCAAGAACGAATCGCCGAGTCTGAACATATCCATCCTTATTTCTCGATTTTTGATTTACAATACTTGTCCAAAAGGTATATCTAGGCTTCTAAGATTAATCTAGCACGTAAAGTTACAAACTTTACGTGCATGTATGGGACTTTGAGCCTAAAAGGCTCTAAAAGAGACTCTTAAGTTGCATGGGGGCTTCCATGGGTGCAAAAGCATCCCCTTTTTCCCTTGGCACTCCTTCATGGACCTAGATCTGAAACCTCAACCTCCAACCATGCTTGCAATCATGGTTGGTTGTCATAAATGGCTTATAAAAGCCCTAATTTCCCCCAAAAGGGATCTAGCAAAAGAACAAGCAAGGTATCGACTTTATACCTTCTGGAAACAGCAAAAGATGCACAAACTTGAACCCCCTTGATCTCCTCTTGATCCTTCAAGCTTTTCTTCTTCTTCTTATGGCCCAAAATCACCAAAAACACCACAAAAGCCTTAGATTCAAGCACAAACGGGTTAGGGTTTGATATGCAGGGTTATGGGAGCAGTAAGAACGAAGGGAGCCTGAATGAGATGATTAAATAGGGTGCAAACCCTTAGATTTGGGGTTTCACTCGCCAGCTCCTACTCGCCGAGTCAACCTACCGACTCGTCGAGTAGGTCACTTAAAATGTACACGGGTCCCGCCCCTACTCGACGAGTCGGGCCTCCAACTCGTCGAGTCCAATAGAAAACCTAAAGTTACTCTAATCAAATATGTACGAGGAATCGGATGCTACATCCACCTTCTAAAACCCTATAAATCGTCATATATCATCCATGGTGGCATTTTGGGGCTTATGGAGTCCATTTTTGGAATATTTTGCCCATTTTCATGAAGATGGTGCTTGTTGCATAGAAGGGAATCAAGGAGGAGATTATGTTTCTGGCTTTTGGGACTCATTTTCATCTTGATGAAGGTATAACGCTTTGAACTTGATCATTCATCTCTTAGATCTACCTTTTGTGGGTTTCGGATCATTTTGGTCCCAAGTATGACTTTCATTCCAAGAGCTTTGAGTTTCCCCTTTTAGTGTTTCTGAGATTTAAGGTCCATAAAGTTGGCACCTTTAGAGTCTTAGACCATTTATGTTGGAGTTTAAGCCATTTCCATGAAAGTAGAATGCTCTTTCATCTTTTGGGGTCATGTTAAGTCACCAAGTCAGTGACTTTATGGGTTTAGATGTTATTTGGGACTCAGATTTGTGGTTTGGACTTATGGCTTAATGTATTAAGTGCTTACTGGCAAAGTGGGAGTAAGAAGGAAGTACTTTGGGCATGCAAGTTGGTACGTGCATCGTATAAGTCGTTAATCGAGTACGCACAACGTACTGCTAAGTACGCCCTGCGTACTCAGTCAGGTTGGACTTCGCATTTGTAGGCCTCGGGTTGGGCAATTTCTTTGACTAGGTGGTTGTGGGCCTTAGTGGGCCAATTGGAAACAAGGTATGGTCTAAGGAAAAATTATTAGACTTTAGGATAAGGCTAATTGGAAAGATTGGGCCCAATTTGGAAAATTGGGCCATAAGCAAGCTATAAATTGGGCTTTGATGATTATGGGTTATTGGACTATCGAATTTATAAGTATGTGGATTGAAAAGAATGTTTGGGCCTCATGGAAAGACCCATGTAGAGGTTTGGGCCCAATTTGGAAAATTAGGCCATCGATGGATTTATGGACATTATAGTGTTGGGATTTTGTTTTAGGTTTACGCCTTAGTTTTGGATCATATTGGGCTAGGGGTAGAATGGTCATTCTACCCCATGAATGGATTAGTGATTATGGTATGGGACCCAATTGCTAATTGGGTATATTGGTTGGTAATGATAGCTTAGGAAGTGGTTAGGGTAGCAGTTGAGGAATTCTTTTGGGAAGCTCTGCATTCGAGGTGAGTCTTATCACCATACCAATGGTTCTAAGGCACCAAGGCCGGCCTATCTTATGATAGTTGGTATGCTTGTTGTGTAGAGTTGTGTGGCATGAGTATGTGGTAATATGCGATAGAGATAGCGTATATGTATGATGGTAGAGATAGCCTCTAGGGATATGGTAGAGATAGATTTTACAGCTAACGGTAGGGATAGCTTTTATGGCTAAGGGTAGAGATAGCTTTTATAGCTAACGGTAGAGATAGCCTTTATGGCTAATGGTAGAGATAGATTTATAGCTAATGTGATATGTGTTATGTGGTAGAGATAGCTTTTGTAGCTAATATGATATGTGGATTGTGTGTGTGGTATGCTCTAGGGAACTCACTAAGCTTCAGGCTTACAGTTTTGTTTATTGTTTCAGGTATCATTGATTTAGAGCAGTGCACACACCTATGATTTCCGCGACAAATGATTTTGGGACGAACTCTAATAAATGTTTTAATTAACGATGCTTTGGAATGTTTGAAACAAATGGTATCAATGTTTTGGCTATATAAAAATGAAATTTTTACCCTTGATTTTTGGGTCGTTACAGGAGTGGGCCATGCATGCAATTGACTTGAGGGCGAAGGCAGCAGCCCACGTTGTTGCTGATGTGGAAAAAAAGGCGTCGTCGATGAGTAATACCCACCCCAAGAACTCTGACCGCGTGCGTATCCACCACCATCGGACCTACCCTGCCGGTTGCCGCCTCTTCCACCACGTCCACGGTGGTTCCGACCACCACCACGATTACCGGAGGTATTGAAACGTTGGTTTGTTGTCGATTTTGATGCTCATAATTCAAAACAGTAACATATGTATGCTGGGCGTACTCCAGTCATATCAGAACCCTATTTTAGGGTCTTGGACCCTATTTAAGCCCCTTATCTTATAATCTAAACCTAATATCTTCAACCTCCACCCTCTAAAACCCTAGAAATTGTCATTTATCACACATGGTGGCATTTTGGAGCTTATGGTGTACATTTTTGGAATATTTGGCCCATTTTCAAGAAGATGATGCTTGTTGCATAGAAGGGAATCAAGAAGGAGATTATGGATCTGGCTTTTGGGACTCATTTTCATCTTGATGAAGGTATAAAGCTTTCAACTTGATCTTTCATCTCTTAGATCTACCATTTATGGGTTTTGGATCATTTTGGTCCCAAGTATGAGATCTAGTGGTCTTGATTTCATTCCGAGAGCTTTGAGTTGCCCCTCTTAGTGTTTTTGAGGTTCAAGGTCCATAAAGTTTGCACCTTTAGAGTCTAAGACCATTTATGTTGGAGTTTAAGCCATTTCCATGAAATTAGAATGCTATTTCGTCTTTTGGGGGCATGTTAAGTCATAAAGTCAGTTACTTTATGGGTTTAGAGGTTATTTGGGACTCAAATTTGTGGTTTTGACTTATGGCTTAATGCATTAATTGCTTAATGTCAGAGTGGGAGTAAGAAGGAAGTACGTTGGGTGTACAAGCTAATACGCGCAACGTACAAGCCATTAAGCGAGTACGCACAACGTACTACTAAACAAGACAACAAAATCAAACACAAACGAATTTCCTATAAAATATCATCATGAAAAATCTAGAAAGGCTTGGTTCGGTTCTCTCTCTTTTTTTTCTTTATTATTAGTTTTTATTATTTTTTTAATTTTTTTTACTAGAAAGCAGCATGGATATGTACAAAGACTCAACTTAAATATTACAAAAGAAATGAAAAACAAACATAAACTAATTCTTTTTTTTAAAACAACTTGATAAATTGACTTTTGAAGAACTCTTTATAAATGACAAATACTTGTTGAGATTTGACTTTGAAATTCGTCATTTTGATGATCTCGCGGGTTTTTTTTTTTTTTTTTTTTTTTTTTTTTTTGATTTTGGAAAACAAATTGGTTTAAAATAACGATAAACTTCTGATATTTACAACTACAAAACTAGAATGAAAATAATAAACAACTTTAACAACTATTCTTTGGACACATTGATTTGACTTTAAAATGCAAAAAAGACTAATATTGAAAAAGTTGCATAAATCCTATTATTATTATTATTTTTTGTTTTGTTTTGTTTATTTATTTATTTATTTTTTGAACCAAGCGAAGATCATGTATAATCCAACAAAAAGTCAATTTGTCTAAACTAAATATTACAAAACAAAATAAAACAAGCATATATACAAACGATTAACAAAATAAACTAAAAACAAAACTAGACAACCAAATGAACTTTTATGTCTCCTTATGCCTTAACGATTCACACAATAACATACTCACGGGTATTTAAAAAAAAAACGCCCTACATTTGATTATCACTTGCTGTGACCCGAATTGCTTAAGAGGAGCTGCTTGTCATAATATACCTCAATGCACCGCCACTAAGTGAATAGCAAATAAGTGTGTTCTCAATAGTTCTAAAGTTTCACAAATTAGTGACACCAAATGTATAAGGGTATAAGCAGACAAAAATTTGAACTTGACTATTTATTGCGACAAAAAGTTAAAGGCATTCTAAAGATGAGAAGAAAGATGAGAGAAAAATTCATGAAATGATCCTAGAAACCTAAATGAAAAAGAAAAAAAATATTTTTGTATTTTTATTTTTATTTTTATTTTTATTTTTATTTTTTTACTCATGCAATGAATGAATATGCAATTTTTTTTATGATACACCCTTCCCCAAGCTTAAAAAAGTTGCATCGTCCTCGATGCTTGGGAAGATAGCGGGACAAATTATTGAGGAGGATCTTGAGGTGGGAATGGAGGGGGATATTGATGTGGAAATTGTGGATTGTATGGTGGGGTAATGTGGATATTGAGGGTAATAAGGTGGTCGTGTAGGTTGACCACCTCAACAAAGTACCCTATGCATGTCGGTCACAAGGGAATCCACATGTTGGTTGCATGCTTGTTGATTGTCTCTAAAGGTATAAAATTCTTCCTTAAACTCCACCATCTCAGTATTTATCTCACAAACACTATCATAAAGTTCAGAATAGTCATGATGCAAACGCCAATTGTCTTCATGCAACCTACGAAATTCTTGCATATACATATCATGATGGGGATGCATAACAAGTTCTTGTTGCACTGGAGCAGCAGCATCAGGAATGGGCTCATCCTCATCACAATCAAAATTAGGCTCGGGCATCGGAACACCTAAATTGGACCTAAGGCGCCAGACAGTGTTGTGGATGGGATTTCACAATCGAAGAAGCTGAGAATTATGATGATCAATGCTAAGGTAATCACGACTATCAACAGCCCAATAAATGGCTTCTGTTTCATAATCGGTATGCAAGAAATGCATGTTTTGAAAGATGTTTGTCGTGAGGTGATTTACTCCTTCAATAACATTGAGACCAGGTGGAAGCGAATGGCAAGAGCTGGGTGTTTGAGGATAATTGTGATTATACCCCCACAAAGTAATTTACCATTGGTGCTACGGGATATTTTGAACAATTTGAAAATGATCCATAATCCAAAATCAGGAAGTTGATTTGGGTTATGAATCATACACCACATAAGCTCTAATTCTTTTTGGCCAGCCTTGCTTATCTCATTTTGTGGAAATACAATAGAAGCAAGGATGCGATGAACGGCCTTAAGAACAGGATGAATGATACCTGATGCTTTGGCAGCACTTGGAAAGTATGTCAATGCTGAAATTCTCACCCAAAAAGCTTTAGCATCCTCTTGAAATGGAAAAATCAATATGTGAAATTGACCGTAAGTGTTAACAATTAGAGCACCAATGAGTTCACATAATTGATTTTTATGCAACTAACAATTGCGGCTAAAAGCACGGAATGAGAGATACTCGGTTCTTCGATTGAAAGAAACAGATGAGAGAAATTCAAAAGCAGGTTGGACATACCCAACATCACGCAATGACAACAAACCTTCCCATCCAATATTTCTAAACAAAACACGGACTTGGTCATGAATGTGGAGGGATTCAAGAGTGGCCATGTCCGCGAATTTCTATGTTGCATGCCTACGACCAAGAAAGTTGTGATACCTAGCTTCTTGTTGAGAGTCTAAGCATTTCAATACACCCAAATTTTGGCGTGGAGGGTTTGGGTGACGTTGACTATCACTAGAGTCAACGACTCTAGAACGCTTGGAATTACCCTTTTTACCACCCCCACGAGATGATGAAGCCATGAGAAAACAAATTAAGCACAAAAAATTGACTCTTAAGCACAATGCATAACCACTTAATATGACCAACACACAATCAACACTCAATATGACAGATTAAGCACAAAAATTAAAGCTTTTTTTGACTAATAATGCAAAGTCAAATAATTGGAAAGAGAATACCCGATTTAGAGCTTGAAACACGAAATTGATGCTTGAAATCACTTGTAATCTCTTCCATAATGCTTCCCCAAGCTTATCCTACAAACAATTTGAAGAAATTAAAACAAAATTTTTGGACCCCAATTTCTAGGGTTCTTCCAAAAATCCGAAAATCACCATGAAAATGGTGTTTGAAGCTTCTTGAGTGTAAGGAAGAAGAAAGAGGAATGAAAAATCATACCTTGCATGCTTAATTCCATGTAAGATCGAATCTTGAGGTGTATGTGTTTGTTTTCGGTGTAAGGGGACGAGAAGAAGAGAGGGTCGCGACTGGATGAAGAAAGAAAGAAAGAAGTTGCGTTGTTTTTATTTTAATGTACAAGCCTCGTTACACAGCCCGTGTAATGGCAATAGTAATGTTACACAGCTGTGTAACGCCAAAAGTTCTGAATCAAGCTTCATTAAACGGCCGTGTTTTGCAAAGGCATTGTCACACCCCCAAAACCACGAACGGCGGAAACGTTCAGGGGTGGAGGACGTCATGTACAGTATCACAACAGTGTAAAATAATAAACAAGCAACAACATCATCCATTGCATTATAAGTAAAGTTTTATACATGTGTGTTCTTTCATTGTAATAAGACACCAAAAATGTACAATCAAAATAAAAGACGAGACTTGTCTGCTGCGTCTTCTCAAAACCTGTCCTCCGTACCTGTCTACTGGCGACCTGAGAATACAAGTTATTTTGAAAGAGAGTATCAGCTTTAAAGCTGGTGAGTACATAAGTATATAAGTGTCATTGCTTTGGTTTTGTGAAAACTTGCTATTAATGCCATGAAAACCTTTACATGAAAATGTTGAGATAAGTATGAAATCCCTAGAAAAACCCTTATTTTCTATAAGTATGAAGTGTAGTCTTCTACCAAGACTCGAATGTTTTGTATGTATAAACTGTAGTCTTCTACCAAGACTCGAATGTTTTGTATGTATGAACTGTAGTCTTCTACCAAGACTCGAATGTTTTGTATGTATGAACTGTAGTCTTCTACCAAGACTCGAATGTTTTGTATGTATGAAGTATTTTCCTTTGTATAGACTAGTACTAAAAGTATTTAGTCTAACCCATCATTTATGTGAAAGATGTCACAAAATAAAGTAAACAGGAAAATATGATACGGTAAGTGTTGTCACTGGGTACTAGGACCTACACTGCATCGCATAAAGTGAAAGTTAGACCCTGAGGAATGTCCGAAGAGCGTCCCCTCATCCTCTGTAGCAGCAGCAGGATGGAAGGAGGGTTAGTCCCTGCATCGATCTCTTGACGTAGATCGTCAACTTAATGATCCTCCGAAGATTCACATCTCGTCCACTGTTGCAACAGCGGGCGGAGGGATAGTTAGTCCCGTCACTGACCATTACTCAAGTGACTACCTTAGACATCCGTAGACGCCATCTCTCACTGGAGCTAATCATTGAGATTCGGAATGGTAAGTCCCGCTGAAAACATCCCCTCGAACGGGAATAGGAAAGACAATTTATACAGTAAATACTAATAAATCATCCTCTTAGATCTAGTTCAAGTATCCAAGGTATGTAAGTACAAATAATGTACATACTAAGAAGTGTCCCTGTCTAGAATTCATGTAAGTGTACTCATGTAACAGATAAGTATATGTAAACATATTCATGTATCATAGAATCCCAAGTACGTGTAATCATGTATCATGTAAGGCATTAGTATAGACTCATGAATGAACTGACTCTTGTTTGATATTCTCTGACTATCCCTATGATAGTTAACTAGAAAGTATATTGTTGTTCAAGTAGGTTTATGCAAGGTATCTAGGAGCTTTGAACAATAATATAAAGTGACTTAAAGTCATTATACAATTCAAAACTAATACTTCTGTTGTCTAAGTATTTTAAGATAGAAAACCCTTTTCGTGACTTCTTTTGAAATATGAGAAATCTACTGAGTGAAAACATAGTTATAAAATACATGAAACTGATTTAATAACATGTTTGTCTCTATTTGTATTCCCCCCCCCCCCCATTAAAGCGTTTAAAATCATTTAAAACATTGATTACGGGGTATGAACTCACCTGTAGTTGGTGATTGGAATGAACTGAACGGTATCGGATGGCTAGGTGTCGAGCGAGGACTGGTGCACACACTACGATCCTAATGAACATATAATCACACATATATGCTCTCAATTAGACACCAAAGACTAATTGATAATGTTTAAGACATCTTAGATATAGATAACACTTTATGTAAGTGTTTTAAGCCGTAAGGACTTCATCTAAGCTATTGTGGGACAGGGTACTTGAGTTTAGGGTTTCCAAAAGACCCCATATGAGAGTGTACTCTCTCTAAACCATCACTCATGGAGTTTACGGTTGTAAACTATGGAGTTTACGGCCGTAAACTCCCAAACATGTGTGTTTGGTGTGTTTTGAAGTCCAATATGCTTTCTAGAATTATTCCAACCTTGTGACTATGTTCTTGGAAGGGTTTAAGGCCTAGAAGTACTCCAAATAGGATTTCACGGCCTAAAGGACATTTCCCTTTGGAGTTTACGGCCGTAAACTCCCTTGGGGTGATTCCTTGGTTGATTTCAAGCCTCTTGTACTAGTGGGATGTGTTCTAGACTTTTAATCCTAGCATATGAAGGCATTAGGCACCACTTAGTGCCCTTTATAGGAGTTTACGGCCCAAGAACTATGCCTTGGCCGTAAACTCACTTGTTCATGTGATTTTGGTGTGGTTTGGTCCTTCCATTTAGTGGGTACAATTTCTTGTGAAGGGCTAGGACCTTAGGTGTCATGAAAACATCATTTGGGACCCTTTACATGGAGTTTACGGCCTAGGAGAGTTCTGGGCCGTAAACTCACTTCCTTTTGTGTCATTTGAAATGTTTAAGACCTTAAGCCACTTGGGGAATTAACTTAGATGCAAGCCTTAAAGTCCTTTAGTCCAAAAACCACCATTTAGGTATGTGAAATGGAGTTTACGGCCTAAGAGTGTTATGGCCGTAAACTCCCAATCTTGGGTGGTTTTGTGTGTGATTCCTTGTCCTTAGTGTGTTTACCTAATGTCCTAAGGCCTTATTCAAGCATCGATGTCGGTTTTGGCCTTGTTTCGGGAGTTTACCGCCCAAGAACACCTTAGGGAGTAAACTCCTAGATCTCATGATTTAGCCATCTAAATCATGTTATGAGTAACTAATATGTGTTATAACACTACTAGAAAGAGTGACTCACATTTTGGTATAAAAACCCGAAGATCCGTCAGAGAGAAAATGGCTTTTCTCTAGTCAGAAATGTGAATAATGAACTAATTTAGTTCAGAAAACTATTTATAGTCCTGAAATATTTTGGCAGAATATATTTTTATTCCTGAAATGATCTCCAATGAATTAGAGTGTTGGAATATCAGTGTTGCACCAAACCCTAGGTGCACACACTCTACTGATAGTTCTTGAAGTGTAAACCATGAATTTCTCAAACTTACGCGAAGAAGTCTGAAAATTAACTGTGACTGCTACAACTTCTATTGAAGTGATATAGTTTGTACAGAATGGAAATTTCGGGTTGTCACATCATCCCCCCGTTAGAAGGAATTTCGTCCCGAAATTAGAATGTAAGCAAATATGAATTTACAAATAACTAAGTAAAAAGGTGAGGGTATTTCAGTTTCATCTGATCCTCATGTTCCCAAGTGAATTCCGGTCCACGCTTTGCGTTCCAGCGCACCTTCACTATCGGGATACGGCTCTGCTTTGTCCGCTTGACCTCTCGGTCCATGATTTCTACTGGTTCCTCCACGAAATTGAGGCTCTCGTTGATCTCGATCTCGTCGAGTGGAGTAACAAGAGTCTCGTCGGATAGACACTTTTTCAAGTTCGAGATGTGGAAGGTAGGATGTACGTTACTGAGTTCTTGCGGTAGATTGAGTTTGTAAGCCACAGGGCCCATTCTCGCAAGAATCTCGAAAGGCCCTATGTATCTTGGATTGAGCTTCCCACGCTTTCCGAAGCGTATCAAGCCCTTCCAGGGTGAGACTTTCAGTAGGACTCGATCGCCCACCTGGAACTCCAATGGTTTCCTACGCTTGTCGGCGTAGCTTTTCTGTCGGTCTCTAGAGGTTTTTAGTCGTTCACGAATTTGAATGATCTTCTCTGTCGTTTCCCGAATGATCTCCGGACCTGTGAGAGTGCTTTCGGGAACTCGTCCCTTAGCTAACTGGGTATCACCCACTTCGGCCCAGCACAGAGGGGATCTGCACTTTCGACCATAGAGGGCTTCGAATGGAGCTGCCTTGATGCTCGTGTGATAACTATTGTTGTAGGAAAATTCAACAAGGGGTAAGTGAGTATCCCAAGGTTTTCCAAAGTCTATCACACAGGCGCGCAACATATCTTCTAAGGTTTGGATAGTTCTCTCACTTTGCCCGTCGGTCTGTGGATGGTAGGCTGTACTCATGTCCAACCTAGTTCCTAGGGAACTTTGTAATGACTGCCAGAACCTCGAAGTGAATCTACTATCTCGGTCTGAGATGATAGATATGGGAACACCGTGCAGTCTTACAATCTCCCTAATGTAAGTTCTGGTAAGTTTCTCCATCTTGTCTGTTTCCTTGATCGGTAGGAAGTGTGCAGACTTGGTCAATCTATCTACGATGACCCATATGGAATCAAGTCCACCCGTCGTCTTGGGCAACTTGGTTATGAAGTCCATAGTAATCCGCTCCCACTTCCATTCTGGTATTTCCGGTTGTTGTAGAAGACCGGAGGGTTTCTGGTATTCGACCTTGACCTTTGCGCAAGTAAGGCATTTACTCACGAAGGTAGCAATATCTGCTTTCATGTTAGGCCACCAGTATAGCTTTTTAAGATCCAGATACATCTTATCTGAACCCGGGTGGACGGAATAACGAGTGTTGTGAGCTTCCGTCATGACCAAGTCTCTGAAGCCACCGTGTTTCGGTGTCCAGATCCGATCCATGAGGTATAAGGCTCCGCCACCCTTGGCTTCCAAGTTCTTATCCATTCCTCTAAGGGATTCACCCGCCACATTTTCAGTTTTCAAAGCGTCGAGCTGAGCCTCCTTTATTTGTGTGGACAAGTGCGAATGGATGGTTAGAGTCAAAGATTTGACCCTACGACCAGTATATTCTTTCCGACTCAGGGATCGGCTACTACATTGGCTTTACCCGGATGATAACGAATTTCGCATTCGTAATCACTAAGTAGCTCGACCCACCGTCGTTGTCTCATGTTGAGCTCTTTCTGGTCGAAGATGTGCTGTAGACTCTTATGGTCTGTAAAGATCGTACTTTTGGTACCGTATAGGTAGTGTCGCCAGATCTTCAGAGCAAACACAACTGCTCCTAGTTCAAGATCGTGGGTTGTGTAGTTAACCTCATGTGTCTTCAGCTGTCTCGAGGCATAGGCGATGACTTTACCTCGCTGCATCAGAACACATCCGAGCCCTTGGTTGGATGCATCGCAATATACAATGAAGTCTTCTATCCCTTCGGGGAGGGATAGTATCGGGGCGGTGCACAAGGCTCGTTTGAGCGTTTGGAACGCTCTTTCATGTTTCTCTTCCCAGTCAAAGGCCACGCCTTTCTGGGTCAGGGTTGTAAGAGGTTTTGCTATGCTGGAGAAGTTCTGAATGAATCTGCGGTAGTAGCCAGCTAGACCTAGAAATTGACGAATTTTGGTAGGTGTTTTTGGTGCTGACCAGTTCTCAATGGCCTTAATCTTGGAGGGATCCACATGTATACCTTCTTCGCTAATCACATGGCCCAAAAATTCGACTCGTCGAATCCAAAATTCGCACTTCAAGAACTTCGCGTAGAGCTTCTCCGCTCGTAGTGTTTCTAGGACTTTACGGAGATGTTGATTATGTTCCTCCTTACTTCGAGAGTAGATGAGTATGTCATCAATGAAGACGATGACGAACTGATCCAAGTAAGGACGACACACCCTATTCATTAGATCCATGAATACTGCGGGCGCGTTAGTTAATCTGAATGGCATCACTACAAACTCGTAGTGCCCATAACAAGTTCGGAAGGCTGTCTTGGGAACATCCTCCTCTAACACTCGTAGTTGGTGATATCCGGATCGCAGATCAATCTTTGAGAAGTAGTTGGCTCCTTGAAGTTGATCAAACAAATCGTCAATGCGGGGCAAGGGATAACGATTTTTAATCGTAAGTTTGTTGAGTTCTCTATAGTCGATGCACATACGGAACGATCCATCTTTCTTCTTGACGAACAAGACCGGTGCTCCCCATGGTGAGAAGCTCGGTCGTATGAATCCCTTCTTGAGAAGTTCGTTAAGTTGACTGGAAAGTTCTTGCATCTCGGCCGGTGCCAAACGATAAGGAGATTTGGCTACTGGGGTAGCTCCTAGCGCTAAGTCGATTCTGAACTCGACTTGGCGTTGAGGTGGCAAACCGGGAAGTTCTTCGGGGAATATGTCGGGAAAGTCGCGTACTTCTGGAATTTTCTGGATGTCTTGCAGTTCTTGACTGGTATCGACGACGTGTGCTAGGAATGCATGGTATTCCTTTCGCAAGCACTTCTGGGCTTGAATGCACGAAATGATACGAAGGTTCGTACTAGGTTTGTCGCCGTAGATAGTTAAGGTTTCATTGTTAGAAAGGTTAAGACGGACTACTTTTTCAAAGCACAGGATATCGGCGCGAAGAAGACTCAACCAATCCATACCAATGATAACGTCGAAACATTTAATTGTGACTGGCATGAGATCTATCTTGAAAGTATGGCCATCTAAAGTTAAGGTACAACCTACGTATATGCAGTTTGTACTCTCCGTTTTCCCGTTAGCCATTTCTACCGTGAATAAATTTTCTAATGCACTTGGTTTTTGTTTAAGCAGGTGTGCGAATTTGTGACTTACAAAACTTTTCTCGGCTCCACTATCGAAAAGTATGCAAGCATATGAGTTATCGAGGAGGAACGTACCAGTAACTATCGTAGGATCAGCTACTGCTTCCTCGTGGCCTAGAGCCATAACTCTTCCCACTCCTCCAGTCGTCCCCGCTTTAGGGCAGTTCCTCTTGTAATGGCCCACATCGCCACATCCGTAGCAGGCTTGGCCCATACCGGCGTTAGGAACTTGGGCAGTTTGAGCTGTTGGCATTTTGCAGAAATGGGCGGTATGTCCCTTCTTGTTGCAGTTAGAGCAATGCATCTCTCTGCAAGGTCCGAGGTGATGGAAGTTGCACTTGGTGCACTTCGGGAGGGTTCCAGCATATGCCCTTGCTGGCAAGAGGTTGGCAGGGGCAACAGGAGTAACTGTGGCAGCATTGATCACAACAAGTTGTTGCTTATTGGAGGATCCTTGCGGAGCTCCTCTTTTCCTCTTATTCCACCGCTTCTTGTGGTAGCCGGGGTTGGACTTTTGTGGTACAGGTGTAGGGATTGACGTGATCTGGGGTTTCCTGTGATCGATGAGGGATTGTGCTAGTTCCTTGGCACTATCGAAGGTAATAGGCCTGGAAGCGATCACACTAGACTGGATCTGGGGCGACAGTCCCCAGATATATCTTTCTATCTTTTTGCTCTGGGAAGCAACCATGTCGGGGCATAAGTTTGCCAGATCACAGAACCTATTCGTGTAGGTACCTATGTCGGATCCAACCATTTGCAGGTTCCAGAGTTCCTGCTCGAGTTTTTGTACTTCTCCTCGAGGGCAATACTCCCTCATCAGCATATACTTCAAGTGTTCCCAGTTGATGGAATACGCCACCACCAGGGTTAGGGATTTGACATGGCCGTTCCACCATGTTAGTGCCCTATCGGCGAAGGTACAAGCTGCAAACTTGACCTTGTTGTTTTCCTGGCACGCGCAGATTTCAAAGACAGATTCCATCTTTTCGATCCACTGCCTTAACACCATAACCCCACCAGTACCATTGAAGCTGCGGGGTTTGGCGTTCGTAAAGTCTTTGTAGGTGCATTCCCGAGGGTGTCCATGGCTTTCGCCGTGGTTTGAGGGTGGTGCACCTGTTCCTGATCCACTAGGGACAGGAGTGTTGATTGCTGACACAGCAGCTGCAACTGCTGCTGTGAAAGCTGCCTGGAACATGTTGGCATCAAAGGGGTTAGGTGGTAGAGGAGGTTGAGTTTGTGGTTGTGGTGGTGGAGGAGGCGGTGGTATTGGTGTTTCGTTGTTTGGATTCCTCCTAGGATTCCTGCGTGGCGGCATCTTTGACTATACGTTTAAAAGATAACCACATGGATAAGAATAAATGATAAATGAATGTGTCTCATGGACTAAATCGCATAGTCCAACAACAGAATGAATAGAATAACTAACTGAAAGTGTCAGCATTTGGATAATAATTTCCATATGATTAGATATCTGTCAAGAATACTGGAATTACAGATGTAATAAGTTCGGGAAAAATGGCCTAAAAGTAGGCCTTACATCAACCAAGCTGGAAAACCTTGACAGACTTAAGACTAGACCATGACCTAACAGGTCTAAGATTTATACAGGTAGGAAATTAGACCAAAGTTTTACATAAACTAGGTTATATCCAAAGGATGAGATAACGATAATCTATCGGCGATGAGAACTACTAGTATGAGTCCTTGATTCCGACAGTAGACGTTCGATATCCCTTATACGCCTGTCCGACCTTGCTTGTTGAGCACGAAGTTCTCTAACTTCAGCTTGGGTTTCAGCAAGTTCTCTTTGCAGATTTGCATTCCGGGCCAGAGTCCTTTCATGAGCAGACTCTAGTTGGCGAATATGGACAGTGTTAACACCAGAGTTAGCATCAACTTCCAAGACTTGATTGATAGCCGCTTGAGTTATGATCGCGTTCCGAGAAATCCTACGCACCATGATTGGTAGTACTCTATCAGCAGAACCTCCTTCAGTGAGGTTGTAGAAACTTCGGTCTCCATTGTAGGGAATGGATTGACCTTGTTCCTGACTCCATTCAGTCAAGTTAGTGGCCCACAAGGGTGTGGGTCCTTGAAACACAGGGCGAGGATTTAGGTTTGGGTTTTGAGCAGCTGGGGGTAGGTTGTTGACTTCCGGCTCCGAGTCGGAACTATCGGAAAAGCCCTCAGCATGGTGATCATCCAAAGGGATTGGGTGATCATCTTCTGGTTCTGCCTCTAGCCAACCAGCATTGCCTTGGTTTGGAAAGTACGGATCGCCGTGGGGAAATCCAGCCATCTTAATCTACGCGAGAAAAGGGATATAAGAGATAACTAAAATAGACGAACTAACTAAGATAATTACAGTAAGATCAAATACCCATATGGTATTTCTTGATGGTTGTGTTGGTAAGTTTTTAGACTTGTTGCAACTTCACAACCATTCTTGGGCATATGCTAATCACCCTTCGGACTAGCATAGTTGATCAGGCTATGCTATTCCTAAGACTGACTATACATCCCCAGGCTCACTTGTGATGTTCAACAATCGTAATACTTTTGTTCTTGTCATTGTGACACTAGTTTTAGTATGAATGCAGGCACGTATACTTTGTTAAATATTTTATTATTTAAAAGTATAACTCTTAGACAGAGTGTTTTAATCCCATGTATTTATAGTTAGTATATCTTTTATGGGTTGATATACTTAATTCACTATAAACAATGCTCTGATACCAATCTGTCACACCCCCAAAATCACGAGCGGCGGAAACGTTCAGGGGTGGAGGACGTCATGTACAGTATCACAACAGTGTAAAATAATAAACAAGCAACAACATCATCCATTGCATTATAAGTAAAGTTTTATACATGTGTGTTCTTTCATTGTAATAAGACACCAAAAATGTACAATCAAGATAAAAGACGAGACTTGTCTGCTGCGTCTTCTCAAAACCTGTCCTCCGTACCTGTCTACTGGCGATCTGAGAATACAAGTTATTTTGAAAGAGAGTATCAGCTTTAAAGCTGGTGAGTTCATAAGTATATAAGTGTCATTGCTTTGGTTTTGTGAAAACCTGCTATTAATGCCATGAAAACCTTTACATGAAAATGTTGAGATAAGTATGAAATCCCTAGAAAAACCCTTATTTTCTATAAGTATGAAGTGTAGTCTTCTACCAAGACTCGAATGTTTTGTATGTATAAACTGTAGTCTTCTACCAAGACTCGAATGTTTTGTATGTATGAACTGTAGTCTTCTACCAAGACTCGAATGTTTTGTATGTATGAACTGTAGTCTTCTACCAAGACTCGAATGTTTTGTATGTATGAAGTATTTTCCTTTGTATAGACTAGTACTAAAAGTATTTAGTCTAACCCATCATTTATGTGAAAGATGTCACAAAATAAAGTAAACAGGAAAATATGATACGGTAAGTGTTGTCACTGGGTACTAGGACCTACACTCCATCGCATAAAGTGAAAGTTAGACCCTGAGGAATGTCCGAAGAGCGTCCCCTCATCCTCTGTAGCAGCAGCAGGATGGAAGGAGGGTTAGTCCCTGCATCGATCTCTTGACGTAGATCGTCAACTTAATGATCCTCCGAAGATTCACATCTCGTCCACTGTTGCAACAGCGGGCGGAGGGATAGTTAGTCCCGTCACTGACCATTACTCAAGTGACTACCTTAGACATCCGTAGACGCCATCTCTCACTGGCGCTAATCAGTGAGATTCGGAATGGTAAGTCCCGCTGAAAACATCCCCTCGAACGGGAATAGGAAAGACAATTTATACAGTAAATACTAATAAATCATCCTCTTAGATCTAGTTCAAGTATCCAAGGTATGTAAGTACAAATAATGTACATACTAAGAAGTGTCCCTGTCTAGAATTCATGTAAGTGTACTCATGTAACAGATAAGTATATGCAAACATATTCATGTATCATAGAATCCCAAGTACGTGTAATCATGTATCATGTAAGGCATTAGTATAGACTCATGAATGAACTGACTCTTGTTTGATATTCTCTGACTATCCCTATGATAGTTAACTAGAAAGTATATTGTTGTTCAAGTAGGTTTATGCAAGGTATCTAGGAGCTTTGAACAATAATATAAAGTGACTTAAAGTCATTATACAATTCAAAACTAATACTTCTGTTGTCTAAGTATTTTAAGATAGAAAACCCTTTTCGTGACTTCTTTTGAAATATGAGAAATCTACTGAGTGAAAACATAGTTATAAAATACATGAAACTGATTTAATAACATGTTTGTTTCTACTTGTATTCCCCCCCCCCCCCATTAAAGCGTTTAAAATCATTTAAAACATTGATTACGGGGTATGAACTCACCTGTAGTTGGTGATTGGAATGAACTGAACGGTATCGGATGGCTAGGTGTCGAGCGAGGACTTGTGCACACACTACGATCCTAATGAACATATAATCACACATATATGCTCTCAATTAGACACCAAAGACTAATTGATAATGTTTAAGACATCTTAGATATAGATAACACTTTATGTAAGTGTTTTAAGCCGTAAGGACTTCATCTAAGCTATTGTGGGACAGGGTACTTGAGTTTAGGGTTTCCAAAAGACCCCATATGAGAGTGTACTCTCTCTAAACCATCACTCATGGAGTTTACGGTTGTAAACTATGGAGTTTACGGCCGTAAACTCCCAAACATGTGTGTTTGGTGTGTTTTGAAGTCCAATATGCTTTCTAGAATTATTCCAACCTTGTGACTATGTTCTTGGAAGGGTTTAAGGCCTAGAAGTACTCCAAATAGGAGTTCACGGCCTAAAGGACATTTCCCTTTGGATTTTACGGTCGTAAACTCCCTTGGGGTGATTCCTTGGTTGATTTCAAGCCTCTTGTACTAGTGGGATGTGTTCTAGACTTTTAATCCTAGCATATGAAGGCATTAGGCACCACTTAGTGCCCTTTATAGGAGTTTACGGCCCAAGAACTATGCCTTGGCCGTAAACTCACTTGTTCATGTGATTTTGGTGTGGTTTGGTCCTTCTATTTAGTGGGTACAATTTCTTGTGAAGGGCTAGGACCTTAGGTGTCATGAAAACATCATTTGGGACCCTTTACATGGAGTTTACGGCCTAGGAGAGTTCTGGGCCGTAAACTCACTTCCTTTTGTGTCATTTGAAATGTTTAAGACCTTAAGCCACTTGGGGAATTAACTTAGATGCAAGCCTTAAAGTCCTTTAGTCCAAAAACCACCATTTAGGTATGTGAAATGGAGTTTACGGCCTAAGAGTGTTATGGCCGTAAACTCCCAATCTTGGGTGGTTTTGTGTGTGATTCCTTGTCCTTAGTGTGTTTACCTAATGTCCTAAGGCCTTATTCAAGCATCGATGTCGGTTTTGGCCTTGTTTCGGGAGTTTACCGCCCAAGAACACCTTAGGGAGTAAACTCCTAGATCTCATGATTTAGCCATCTAAATCATGTTATGAGTACCTAATATGTGTTATAACACTACTAGAAAGAGTGACTCACATTTTGGTATAAAAACCCGAAGATCCGTCAGAGAGAAAATGGCTTTTCTCTAGTCAGAAATGTGAATAATGAACTAATTTAGTTCAGAAAACTATTTATAGTCCTGAAATATTTTGGCAGAATATATTTTTATTCCTGAAATGATCTCCAATGAATTAGAGTGTTGGAATATCAGTGTTGCACCAAACCCTAGGTGCACACACTCTACTGATAGTTCTTGAAGTGTAAACCATGAATTTCTCAAACTTACGCGAAGAAGTCTGAAAATTAACTGTGACTGCTACAACTTCTATTGAAGTGATATAGTTTGTACAGAATGGAAATTTCGGGTTGTCACAGGCATGCATTATACGGCCTGTGTAATGTTCTGAGAGACGCGCCTTGATTTTTCTTATTTCCGCACCCGCTCACTTCCAATCTTCATAAAAATTATTTTTAGACTCCCCTAATTATTCTAAGAACCTTGGAACACAAAAACTTAAAAGAAAATGTTCATACGAAAATTTTACAAAAATGACCAAAATACCCCCGAGTTGCCTCTCGGGTAGCTACCCTTGTTTAAAGTCGGTGGCTCGACATGGACCCCAATTATTTTTCAATCTTGATACTTTGGATCCGCTACTTCTTCCACTTCCTCGTTTTTAACCTCAAATCCTTCATAATAAGGCTTTAAACGATGACTGTTCACTTTAAATATCTTCCCAGTTTTCTGACTTGTGATCTCTATTGCACCATACTCAAAAACATTAGTAACAACAAATGGTCCCACCCAACGGGACCTTAATTTACCTGGAATTAATTTAAAACGAGAATGGTAAAGTAATACCTTTCGACCTATTTGAAATACTTTGCGTGAAATCATCTTGTCATGCTATGCTTTCGTCTTTTCCTTGTAAAGAACTTCATTCTCGTATGCTTCATTGCGAATTTCCTCAAGCTCTTGTATGTCAAGCTTCCTCTTTCTTCCTGATTCATAAAAATCCATATTGAATTGTTTGACTTCCCAATAAGCTCTATTCTCCAACTCAACGGGTAATCGACATGGCTTCCCAAAAACAATGTGATATAGAGACATCTCAATTGGAGTTTTGTATGCAGTGCGGTATGCCCACAAAGCATCATCATGACGTGTACTCCAATCTTTCCTTGTTGTATTCACAGTTTTCTCCAAGATGCCCTTGATTTGTCGATTGCTCACTTCAGCTTGACCGTTTGTTTGTGGATGGTATACTATGGAAACTTTATGAGTAACACCATATTTCTTCAAAACACCCCCGAGCATACGATTGCAAAAATGTGTACCACGATCACTGATTAAGGCCTTTGGAACACCAAATCTGGAAAAGATGTTAGCCTTTAAAAAATCTATCATAATTTTTGAATCGTTAGTACGGGTAGCTTTTGCTTCCACCCATTTGGAAACATAATCCACAGCCAAAAGGATATAAGTAAAACCCGAAGATGATTGAAAAGGTCCCATGAAATCAATGCCCCGAACATCGAAAATTTCACAAACTAAAATGGGATTTAAGGGCATTTGATTCTTTGAATTTAAGAACCCATCTTTTGACACTTATCACAGCTTGCACAAAAAACATAAGAGTCATGGAAAATACTTGACCAGTAAAATCCACTCTCTAATACTTTTCTTGTAGTTCGTTGAGGAACAAAATGCCCTCCACAAGCATAAGAGTGACAAAATGCAAAGATAGAAGATACCTCATGTTGTTGCACATATCATCTAATCATTTGATCAGCAAAATATTTCCACAGATATGGCTCGTCCCATACATACCTCTTGGCTTCTTTCTTGATTTTATCTCTTTGCCATCGAGTCAAATCTGGTGGAAACTAATTTGTGACGATGTAGTTCACAATATCGGCATACCATGGGGTAACTTTTGATGATAATAGGTTCTCATCGGGAAATACATCATGAATGGGAGTTGAGTCATCGGGAGAAACGATCTTGCTAAGATGATCAGCTACAAGGTTTGACTTTCCGCTCTTGTCCTTGATTTCAATATCAAACTCTTGTAAGAGTAATACCCATCGAATGAGTCTAGGCTTCGAATCCTTCTTTGCAAGTAGATATCTAATTGTTGCATGATTAGAATAAACAATGACTTTAGAACCTAGCAGATATTGACGAAATTTATCTAAAGCAAAGACGATAGAAAGCAATTCTTTCTCAGTTGTTGAGTAATTGGCTTGTGCATTATCAAGTGTTTTCGAGGCATAATAAATGACATTAGGAACTTGATCTTTTCTTCGCCCCAACACTGCACCAACTGCATGATTACTGGCATCACACATGATTTCAAAGGGGAAACTCCAATCCAGTGATTGAAGTATTGGTGTTGAGATTAACAACTTCTTCAACTGATCAAAAGCTTGCTTGCACTCCTTGGAAAAATCAAATTCTACATCTTTTTATAGGAGCTCACACATGGGATGAGATATCTTGGAAAAATCTTTGATGAACCTTCTATAAAAACCTACATGACCAAGAAACGAGTGTACCTCACGAACACAAGTGGGATAAGGTAAAGACTTAATGACATCAATTTTTTCTTTGTCTACCTCTAACCCCTTAGAAGACACAACATGACCAAGTATGAGACCCTTATCAACCATATAATGACACTTTTCATAATTCAAAACAAGGTTGGTATTAATACATCTTTGTAAAATCTTTTTCAAATTGTCCAAACACTCATGAAAAGAATTACCTAAAATCTTTTTCAAATTGTCCAAACACTCATGAAAAGAATTACCATAAATTGTGAAATTTTCCATAAAAACTTCAATGATCTCCTCAACATACTCTGAAAAAATACTTACCATGCACCTTTGAAAAGTGGTGGGAGCATTGCAAAGTTTAAAAGGCATCCGCCTATATGCAACTGTTCCGAAGGGACATGTGAAAGTGGTTTTTTCTTGATCCTCGGGTGCAACGGGTATTTGATGAAAATCGGAATACCCATCCAAGCAACAATAGTTTGCTTTTCCTGCTAACCTTTCCAACATTTGGTAAATGAAGGGAAGTGGGAAATGGTCTTTCCGGGTTGAGGAATTGAGTCTTCTATAATCAATGCAAACTCTCCACCTGTTTTGCACACGGGTGGGGACTAATACACCTTGGTCATTCTTTGTAACGGTAATACCTGTCTTCTTGGGTACAACTTGGACTGGGCTTACCCACTTGATATCTGATATGGGATAAATCATCCCCGCATTCAACAACTTCAAAATCTCTTTTTTCACAACCTCCATCATTAGAGGATTCAAACGCCTTTGAGCTTCTCGGGAAGGCTTGTAATCTTCTTCCATAAGGATCTTGTGCATGCAAAGTGAAGGACTTAGCCCTTTGATGTCGGCTATAGTCCACCCGATAGCTTCCTTGTACTCCTTCAAGGTAGTGACAAGCTCTTCTTCTTCTTGTGTTGACAACTTGGTGGAGATGATCACTGGCAAAGTCTCTTTGTCTCCAAGATATGCGTATTTGAGGTGCTCGGGTAAAGTCTTGAGCTCCAACTCTGGTGCCTGCACAATAAACGGAACAAGTTTCTCATTAGGCATTGATAACTTCAGTTTCAGAACATCAAACCCCATTTCCTTTTTCTCATCCATGCAAGACACAACTTCCATAATCTCTTCATCAATTTTAAATTGCTTGGCAAGTTTTTCCACTTTTTCCTTTTGAAGATTTCTGTCTAAAATGAGAGCTAACACATCAAGATTAGACAAATCAAAACACTCCTCTGTCAATGGTTCTATGATATCAACAAAATTCAAAGATGAAATATCACTTGGATATCTCATAGCATCATAGATATTGAAATTTATCACTTCCCCATCAAATTCCATGGACAATGTACCATTATAAACATCAATTTTTGTCCGGGCTATTTTCAAAAAGGGTATTCCTAGAAGAATTGAACTTAAATTCGGTGGGTCATCATCATCCATATCAAGGACATAAAAATTTGCTAGAAATACTAATTCATTCACTTGGACTAGCACATCTTCTAGTACACCTTTTGGGTGTACTAAAGATCGATCAGCCAATTAAATGATCACCCCGGTCTTCTTCAATGTGCCAATATTTAAGGTTTTGAAAGTAGAATATGACAAAACATTGATAGAAGCTCCAAGGTTTAGCATAGCTCGTGGAACATGAAGATTACCTAACTTACAAGGAACCGTGAAAACACCCGGATCCTTACATTTTTGAGGTAATCTTTTCTGTAACACTGCAAACACATTTTTACCTACTTTAATAGTTTCATTCCCTTTCAATCTTTTCTTAGAGGTGCATAATTCCTTAAGGAATTTAGCATACCTAGGGACTTGTTTGATGGCATCAATAAGAGGAATATTTACCTCAACCTTTTTGAACATCTCCATGATTTCATTGTCTTCCCTTCACGCTTTGACTTGCTTAACCTTGTTGGAAATGGAGGAGGAATGACTTTTGCTTCAATGGAAACTTGCTTTGAGAGTGTTTTTGACTTCTCTTCTTCTTTCTCTAGCTCCATCTCTTCTTCTTCAATCATCTTTGGACCTTCATATGCTTTGCCATTTCTCAAAGTGATGGCACATGCACTATGCTTTGGATTCTTTTCGGTTTGTGCGGGTAGTTTGCCTTGTGACTCCAATTTACTCACAAAAGTGGCGAGTTGAGTCATTTGTTGCTCCAAAGTCTTGATGCTCGCCTTGGTCTCATTTTGAAATTTTTGAGTACTTGTGGCTAAACTCTTGACAATGTCTTCCAAAGACATTCCTGACCCGCTTGAATTGCTTCCTTGCTGCATGTTTTGAGGTTGGAATTGAGATTGATGATGAGGTTGATTTGGCTGGAAATGTGGTTGATAATTTTGTTGATGATGCATCTGATTTTGAAATGGAGGTCTTGGTGGATAAGGTGAAAATTAGCATTGGGTTGGTGCCAATTTGGATTGCTTCTTGGCTGAAAGTTCCCTTGATGTTGGCTTGAGAATCCCATAGCTTGAACCGGCTCTACATCTTCTTGTAACATTGGGCACATATCAGTAGGGTTTCCAACTTGGGTACAAATACCACAAGGTCTAACTACTGGTGGTTGCACACCCTTATCCTTAGCAAGCATCATCACTACTTTAGTCAACACAGAAAGCTGACTCTCAATTTTTGGGGTAGAGATTTCTTTCACTCCTCTTGGTGCATCACTGTACTATTCTTCTTCTTGTGTTGTATGTTTGGACTCTTCTTCCATGTTCTTGATAAGAGCTCTGATTTCCATTAGAGTTTTATCATCTATGGATCCACCACTTGATGCATTGAGTAATCTCCTATCCCAAGATGACATTCCCTCACAAAAATATTGCAACAACTGATACTCTGAAATCCCATGTTTTGGACATCTTGAACACAACTTCTTGAACCGTTCCCAATAAGAATGCAAAGCTTCTCTCTTTTGTTGTTTGATACCAATGATTTCCCTGCGTAAGCCCGAAGCTCTCATCTCTGGAAAATATTTGTCCAAAAACATCCTTGCAAGTTCATTCCATGTTGTGTCTGACCCCGGTGGTAAGTCATATAACTACTCCTTGGCTGAATCTTGTAAAGCAAAAGGGAATGCCCTTAACTTGATTTGATCTTATGTAACTTCATGTGGCTTCATACCCACACAGACAACATGAAATTCCTTAAGGAATTTATGTGGGTCCTCATTCTCAAGACCACGGAATGAAGGTAACAAATGGATGAGTCCATACTTGAGTTCGAAGTTGATTGTTGTAGGGTAATTAATGCATAAAGCTTGTTGGGTGACATCTTGAGTGGCCCACTGTCTAAAGGTTTGTTCAGGTGGTGGGTTTAGAGGATTTTGGTTTCCACCATAATTGTCTGCCATGGAAGGAGTATGTGAAGATGGTGGGGTGGGACTTTTGGATGTTGGTGAAGATGTGGTTGATGGATTTGATGAAGAAGCTCCGGATTGTTGTTTCTTTAAAATTTTAGCTTTCTTCCTTCTTTGTTTTGCAGATTTCTATATCTCCAAATCAACTGGTAAAGGTGTACCTGTGCGAAAAGATCTTGGCATAAACAATTAGTACTACCATATCCCCGACAACGACTCCAATTTGTTAGGTTGTCAAACCAACAAATAATGGAATAAAATAATAATAATAAAATTCAAGTCACTGTTACTTCATACACTAGGGATAGTATAGAGTAAGCAGGGTCGGTCCACAGGAATACGGGACTTTTTATTTAGCCATATTCTCACACATCATACAAGCAAAACTTAAAATGGGGGATTGTGTTTGAACTCGAATTAAACTTCATAAATAAGCAAGATTGATAACAAAACGCAGTAATAGAAGTACATTTCCGATTCTGATTCCCATACATGTATTATGTTGAAAGATGTAATATGATTATAACTCATGTTCAATCTAGGTTGGTAATTTAGATATTAATAAACTCTAATATCCAAGTTGACAAAAGTATTTTATTCAAAACAAGTTCTTCAAATAAAACTTCATTTAATTGATTCAATCCAAACAAGCTCTTGGATCAAATCATTAAATGACATTAAGTTCTTGTAACAATTACCAACAATGTTCAACATTCCTCATAAGCTTGGGATATGAACATTTAATCTTTAATTACACTGATTATGATCTAATTACAGCCAATCAAGTGCATGTTACTAACATCAAATCATAAAACATATACGAATTTCACAATTTGATTAACTATATTGATAAGAAACCTAATTCATTGATCAAGTGAAAAGAGAACCAATCAAACATGTAATTAAGTCAAAATCAAAGATTACTAGATAATAAACATAAAGTCAAGTGCAAATTACAACTTAACAACAAACACTTAGGAATCCAGAATCAGAAATGATTTAGAAATTAGCCACACATGTCTAAGTTAACTACAAATCTAACAAGTATGATCTTCAAATTAACTTACAAAAAGCAAATTAAAGTGTTTCCAAAGTGTTAGATGATGATATAAACTCCCCAAAATCGCCCCCTTGAAGTTCCAAGTCGAAGTCCTCTCTGAATGTCCCAAAAATCATAGATAAATCGGAAGTTAAGATTTTGAAATTCCATCAAATCACGTTACACGGCCCGGGTAACATATGCCTTGTCATTACACGGCCGTGTAATGACTCTGATGTGCTGAAATACTTCCAAAGCGCGGTCGTGTAACGTATGCCTTGCCAAAGCGTGGACCGTATAATGAACTGTAAGATAGCCAATCTCTAATTTTCTTCATTTCTTCAATTTAGCTCCGAAAGTTCCGAAATTTCACCGAGAGCTTCCCTTGACCATCCTAAGCATGCTCAAACTTCAAATCACCCTGAAACATCCACAAAAATGGTAAAATATCGATAGATCCTCGATAATGTCATTAAATGCAAAATGAATGAATATTACACCAAAAATTAGGGGTGTTGAACGGGTAATTTTTTCGAGTTTTGGGTAATTCGGGTTTTCCATGTTAGAAAAATTACCCGTTATCCTACCCAAACTAATTTCGGGTAATTCAGGTTTGGGTAATCTGGGTATTACCCGATATATATATATTTGAATTTCACCTGAAAATAAATTTAATAAAATAAATACGTCGTCCTTTATTAGTCTTGTTTATATAAAGAAACGAGACATAAACGAAGTTACTCAAGCTTTGAACATTGAGATTTTTTAGTCAATAATACATGAGATATCAAGTAATTTTTTAACAATTTAATCTAATCAAATAAGATGTTAAAAAAACAAATACCTAAAGATCTTAATTTAAAAGTTTAAAATGTTTAAGATAAATGTAGTCATAAGTTTTGCCATGTTCTGAAGTTTTGTCAAGATAATGAGTTTGTTAGCTGCAATATAATCTAGAAAACAGTTAAGTTTTAAAGAACGTGATGATATATAAAATTACTTTTAATATTGTTAGTGTCGTATTGTCATAATAAATATATTTATGTTTTACAATAATGATAGTTAGTTTAAGCGTGATCAAATACATGCTATATAGTACAAGCTCTACAAATATAAGGAATTTTTAAAATAATTTGGGTAATTCGGGTATACCCGAAACCCAAAAAATGTACTCTTTACCCGACCCGAAAAAAAATCGGGTAACACGATTACCTGGAAAAATTTACCCGATACCCGATTTACCCGACCCGATTTGCCCGATACCCGAAAAAATCAGGCGGGTAATTCGGGTATCGGGTATTTTCAACAGGGCTACTAAAAATGCAATGCAATGCTATAAATAAACATGAAATTAGCTTATGAAAAGGTGCAATTTATGCACCTAACACGCCCTGCGTTCTACTTCGCGTTTGTGAGCCTCGGGTTGGGCCATTTCTTGGACTAGGTGGTTGTGGGCCTTAGTGGGCCAATTGGAAACAAGGTATGGTCTAAGGAAAAATTATTGGACTTGGGGATAAGGACCATTGGAAAGGTTGGTCCCAATTTGGAAAATTGGGCCATAAGCGGGCTATAAATTGGGCTTTGATGATTATGGGTTATTGGACTATCGGATTTATAAGTGTGTGGACTGAAAAGAATGTTTGGGCCTCATGGCAAGATCCATGTAGAGGTCCAAATTGGGCCATTGATGGATTTATGGACATTATAGTGTTGGGCTTTTGTTTTGGGATTGGGCCTTAGTTTTGGATCATACTGGGCCAGGGGTAGAATGGTCATTCTACCCCATGAATTGATTAAGGATTATGGTATGGATCCAATTGCTAATTAGGTATATTGGTTGGTAATGATAGCTTAGGAAGTGGACAGGGCAGCAGCTGATGAATTCTTTCGGGAAGCTCTGCAGTTGAGGTGAGTCTTCTCACCATACCAATGGGTCTAAGGTACCAAGGCCGGCCCATTTTATGATAGTTGGTATACTTGTTGTCTAGAGGTGTGTGGCATGAGTATGTGGTAATATGCAGTAGAGATAGCCTTTATGGCTGACGGTAGAGACAGCCTCTAAGGCTATTGATATTGCCATATTTATACATATTTTTAGGCAATATTTGTTTACATTTTTCATGATATTTTGGTTATTTGCATAGAATTATGGTACTTATTTGGATAAATTGTTATATGCAGCCAAAGTAAAGCATTTTCAAAGAAAGGAACCAAAATTGATAAAACATGGAACATTGGAGGCTTGAAGGAAATAAGATTCAAAAAACTCAATGTTTTGGCTATAATAAAAATGAAATTTTTATCCTTGATTTTTGGGTCGTTACAGGAGTGGGCCAGGCATGCGATTGACTTGAGGGAGAAGGCAACAGGCCACATTGTTGCTGCTGTGGAAAGAAAGGCGTCGTCGATGAGTAATACCCACCCCAAGAACACTGACTGCGTGCATATCCACCACCACCGGACCTACCCTGCCGGCCGCCGCCTCTGCCACCAAGTCCACGGTGGTTTCGACGACCACCACGATTACTGGCGGTATTGAAACATTGGTTTTGTTTTCGATTTTGATGCTCATAATTCAAAACAGTGGGAGTGGAGGCGTTATCCCGATGTGTGGCTTGCAAAAGACGGGTGTGATCCTTGAGCAGTGAGCGTTCTGCGAGAGTAAGCATGGAGCGCATTTCAAGAAACGTTAGAAACGGCTTTTGGTGGCGAATGGTTGTGACAGTGTGAGCATATTTTAGAGACAGACCGTTGGTTGTGTAAATAACAAGGTTGCGTTCGAGCACCGGGGAGCCAATATTGGTAAGCAAATCAAAGATAGATTTGATACGGGTGCAGTATTCCATGATTATGGAGTCTCCAATGGTGATATTTCGAAGCTCATCATCAAGCTCCATGGCTTTTGATTCCTTGTTTTCATGAAACAAGTTTTCGATATCCTTCCAAACCTCGGCAGCAGTGGCGTTGATAGTGCTGATGGATTGAAGAACACTTTCAATTAAGGTCACGTAGAGCTATTGTTTGACGATGTTGTCGACCGTCTCCCATTCCGGATCATCTTTGTTCTTATGAGATCCATCAAGGTGATCATAGACCTTGTACCCAATGCAGTGGGTTTTAAAAAGTTCTTTCCATGAATCGTAGTTCAAACGATCTATATCAAGAAGAAGAGGAACATACAATTTTATGTTGGTTATGTTGTATATTTTATCAGTAGGACGGGGTTGAGGGTTGGACGATCCTTCAAGGCATGGTGAGAGACACAAATAATAGAGATGAGAGGAAGAAGACAGATCAATGGAAGCTTAGAAGAAGAAAACAGGAGGAGATCGTCTACAGAACTTAGGAATCAGCTAGGGTTAAGAAAATAAGGCATGATACCATGTTAATGCAAATAAATTCCCATGTCATAGCATTGTGCCTCTCATTATTTGATACCATGTTAATGCAAATAATTTCCCATGTCATAGCATTGTGCCTCTTACGATTAATAAATACTACAAATAATACAAATGGGCTACATACAATATTGGACCGCCTAACTAAATACCAAAGGAGAATACAAGCTAAATATAATACATATACACGTCTAACACAGGGCATAAAGAAAAGGAAATATGATATACTCAAGGGCAAAGTGGTCATTTACTCTCGTTAAGAAAAATACGACACTTATTCTTGACTCATCATTTATCCATACAACATTTAATAGGGAAAAAATAAAAAAACATGTCCTCGCGTCATTTAGGATAAGTTAACATGATCATGTTTGCAAAGAAGTAGAAACAAGTAGGCAATCTAGAACTAAAATTCCGGAAAAAAAATATCCACACTTGAAATCATAGCTGATCTGCCAGATCATGAATGCTAACCCAATTCTCAAGATTGAAAAGTCAATCATATCATGGATTTGCTTGAACATTTACATTATCTATGTCAAAATGAACCATTGAGAAAACGGAAAATCATCTATAGAACAAAAGAAGGTGAAAAAAGCAGTTTAGATGACATATTCAAGTGTTTTACATGCAGAAACAATCATTTTCCAAATAACATTTGGCATAAATAAGACTGTAACAAGATAGAGTTACGAACAAGTAAATTCATATGAACTATGGGGATAATCATGCTTAATTTAGAGTTTACAAAATTGAAAAACTCATAATGTCACAAAAATGAAAAGCTAGAATTCATCCCAAAAAATTAAGCCATGTACTTTAGGGTATATAACTTACATCTTAGATATAAAACATCACAAAACTACTAAAGTAAGTCAAGTAATTTGGTGTTTAAATAAAATTAAACAACGAGAATTAGGTTAACTTACTTGAAACTAGAGATCGGAAGACAGGATATTCGGAGTTTAGAGAGAAAAAGATAGGCGAGACAGAGATGTGAGAGAACGAACAAACTCACCGAGTTTGGAGTCAATTTGGTCAATTGAGTTATTGCTGATGGGCCTATGGACTCTCAACTAAATATTGGATCGTCACTTGGATCCGCCTCGTGTTATTGATATATTTTGGTGAGGAAGAAAAATTAGGTAAGAACAAAGACACAAGGCTTGGCTTTTTTTTTCTTAATGGATTTGAGTGATTAGTATTTTTATCATTATTATTATTGATGAAATGTAATTTTAATATATTTTTATCAAAATAGGGTTGGCCCAAACAATGGAAAACCTGAACGACTAGGCCCATATTTCTAGAAGAGCCAAAAATTTTAGCTACATAACGGTCATTTTATAAATAATAAAAGAACAAATTATTGGAATTGTCCATGTGGTTTATCAAAATTGTGTTTTTAGTCCATATCTTATTTTATGCATTACTATTTTTAGGTTTTGATATTGTTACGATGTAGGTCCTTACCCGATAAAAAATGTAGGCTCTATTTCATAGTTGTTGATTAAGAAAGTGTTGATCGGGAAATCTTTGTCTGAGTAAGAAATTCTGATTGAGTAAGAAACCACGTTGTTTGACATCTGACTGAATGTGCTGACCGATGCAAAATGACTATTTTACCCCGATGCAAAATGACCATTTTACCCTGATGCTCTCTACGTTTATATGCAAAATAATAATAATAATAATAATAATAATAATAATAATAATAATAATAATAATAATAATAATAATAAAATTAATATTGATATTAATCAGCGTTATACATAAAAATAAACGTTTGAACAAAAAAAAAAAAAAAAAAACTTCTTGCATAGTTGTAATGATGTTGCCTTGTGAGTATGAGGTCATAGGTTCGTTTCCCATTACCCCATTTTCTTTTGCTAGGCACCGAACTTTTAAGGGTAGCATTGGAAAACCCTTCTTTCTTTCTAGTCAGCCATCAACCAACTTCTTTCTCAATTTGATTGAGTCAGCCAAAAATTTATGACTTGACTCGGTCAAATGCATATCAAACTGGGCCGTACTCCACCTCCATCACTTATTCAACCATTGATCACCGCCCAAAGTTAATATATATATATATATATATATATATATATATATATATATATATATATATATATATATATATATACCTAACACTTGCAATAAATTAAAATGACAACAAATGTATCAAAATATGAAACTAACACAAATCTGAAAAACACTTGATTCTTCAACCACCCATCCTCGTCTACGTTAGAATTAACCCATATTTAGAAGAATCTATTCATTTTTTTGTGACCTCACGTTTTTCCAAATTACAATGTAGTCAATTTTATGAATTTACATACTTATTGAACAAAAAAAATGAAAATCAATAGATAAAATAACATCCATTTTGTGAATTTGTAACAGTAAGCCCGGGTGTATATATCCTTTCAAAACAATTGGTTGTATAACAATAACTCTTGTATCTATTGGTAGAATAGTACCATGAAAGGTCGTATTGTTATGGGAGGAATTGTTGACTTAGTACTATTAAGTTGTTAGCGTATAGACGATGTTTATCATTATAAAAGTAGAACCTAATGAGGTTTAAATGCATATTTTTATTGATCTAGTAAAACAGCCAAGACAATATAGAATGTATGAGCAAAGGAATACACTAAGACGAAGTCCGTATGAGAAAGTTATACATATTTGAAATTGATGATTGAACTAAACTTGAACTAATGAGAGCAAACACTACCTAAAAGAAATGTTTAGGCAAAACACGAACGATATTTGGAAGCACAGCCATGCTTTGGTGTCGAGATGCTAAAAAGAGGGTAGAAATGGGTTTTTTTAAGGAAGTACGTTGATATTCTTAGCATGGTTGGCCAAAATGCGGCTGTGTTTTGGAAGACATCGCAGTTTGAACCATCTACAACATTTATAAGAGGTAAGGGTAGGATTGTTGGGGTCATTTATGTTTATCATCTCTAAAAGTAAAAAATAAGTAAAAGAAGTTATAAAATAAATACCATTAGAATGAAAAGTCATTTCACCTACCAAGACAAAAGTTGCTAATTTCACTACACAACTCGGACCACCAATGTAACAAACAAAAGGTTGGAACAAAGTTGCCTATTTCTCCATACCACAGGGACCATTTATGTAAAAGTTCTCTATATTTTAGCTCGGTACACCAGTTCTCATATTTTAACCGGGTAAAGTGTGTGCGTGTGCGCGCTCGTGTGAACGGTTTGAAGAACGAAGAGAAGAAAAGTGAAGGTAACTTCCAAACTGAAGCAAGAATCAATATGAAGTACCAAGTTAGAGGTTCAATTGGTGAAGAAATTAGCTGGAAGTTGGGGAATCGAGGTTCCACTGGTGAGGTAAAATCCATAACCCTAAATATTTGTACGCTTGGGTGTTTTATTGAATGAAATAAGCATGCTCAAAAACCAGTGTAAGGCACGGTATATCACATATTTATAGTTACTGATAATAAAAGGATGATAATTTTGGGTTTTCATAAGTTAGGGTTCGTACTTCAACCAAATGTATGAAATTTTGCGAGTCTATGTATTTGGGGAATCACATTAGCAACAGGACTGTACTAGTAATTGGTTTTGTAAATATTTGGTTGCAAAGTTGTAAATGCAACTGTTGGGCAATGTTGATATTGTTTTAAACCGGAAATTGAAGGCACTGATTTTAATTTGGATCTAAATGTTTTCTGAAATAAAATCCTTAATCTGGTTTCACATCCAAAAGATTTCATTTTTTCAGGTATCCCCAATGATTCATCAAACCCCTCAAATTTTGTCAAGTAAAACATAATTATAGTATTAGGAGGGTAATTCTGACCTTTCATGTCATCTAGTAACTCATTAAATTGACTTTACCAAAGTTGGAGTCTTGACAATATGACTTGATGATTGTTGAATATGTGATAACAGAGAGACTAAACCATACCCTTTCATTTCTTGAATTCTCCAATGTGTTAAATCTACTGATATTGTAAGGAGAATTCGTTGGTAAGTTTGAATTATTTGAAGAATGGAAAGTACAATGTTATTATTAAGGAATTACTCTTATAAGATTACACATTGCCCTAATCGATAAAAGTCATGTTAATTTTTAGTTAGAATACATCATAGTGGGGTGGAAGTAAGTGCTAATGAAGTAGAGATGGAGCTTTCGGGGTTGAAGCTTGGGATTTTATAGACAAAGTCAAAGTACGTTGACTTTTTTGATAAAAGTAGTATCCTAAGTTTATTTATATTTGTTTCTTTATGATTGTAAATTTGAGGAGAATCCTCATTAATATTGTTAGGCATAAAGTTTGTTATATAGATTTCTGTTATGGTATTATATTGAATCCATTTCTATTGCCTCGTCTAGATAAAGTGATTCTTGGATTTGTTTTTCTATGATTGAAAATTTGAGGAAATTTCTGATTGAGATTGTTAGTTAGAAACTTTCTTATAAAGTACATCGCTTTTGTTATGGTATATTGGGCTTCTATTGGAAATGTTAAATGAGAAAGCTATTAGGAATTATGCTGTCGGGCCCTAATGTTTAAGTGTTATATTGAATACCTTTTTAAACCCATTCTTTTGGCCCTTGAGATTAATTAATCACCTAGTCCAGGTGACCATTTTTTTATTATTGTCAAAAGCCCAACCATCCTCGATTTTTTCACCTTTGTATTTATATATTTTATGCAGGAATTTTATGTTTAGAAAAAAAAAATGATGACCAATAATTTCAGGTGCTTATTAAAAGGTAAAATCTATTTTGCACGTCATCCTTGCTGCCTATAACCTTTTTTTTGTGTGCATTAATTCGAGGTCATACTTTTGAGATGATGGTGATGTGAATTCGTGGCTTGGTTTGGATCATGTTTGCTTCCAACCAAGGACACCTTTCAGAATCAAAGGAGATAGGCTATGAAGCATTCCTTTGAAAAATTTGGTTCTCGTTTTCTAATAATTAATTCTTTTCCCTTTTTTTTTCAACCAAAATTGCATGATTGTATATCATGAGTCTTACACATAATTTCAAGATTCATAATACATGTCCTAAATCACATTTGTTATCCTTTAGTTGTGTCCAAAGTGACGGATTACGTCATTAATTTTATTTATTCAACCTCATGTGATTTTAGTTTGTTGTGGTTTTTGTCCATGTCGGAGGCAAAAAGACAATTTTACCCTTATTAGATATTTGTATTACTTTTTTATTATAAATTTAGTACTATATGGTTATTAAAATAAGCGGGCTCCATCCCCCACCCATCCCCAATTATTTTAATAACCATTTAATAATAAATAAATAGTAAAAAAGTAAACAAAAAATATCTATTAAGGGTAAAATAGGCGAAAACTGCAACAAATTAAAATCACAGGGTCGGAGTGAAAATATAGTTTGAGGGATGGAATCCGTAACATGTGACAAAACTCAAGGACAACGAATGTAATTTAGTCTAAAACTTATAATGTAGAAAGTCTATGTAATCAAAATCAAAATTAAAAAATATATATTTTTTCATCCAAATATGAATGATTTTATATACTTATAAAAAAAAGCTTCTAATGAACACCTTGGAACATGTAAAGATTTTTTGCTAATGTCATCAGAAAATAATAAACAATTACTGGTTTAAAGTGAAATCCATCAAATATGAGGGTATTATTCACAATATTTGTTTAACATGTGCAGCCTTATAAATTGCCCCGCTTTTTCCCTATAAAATACCCTTTTCCACCAACCTTACTCAATGAAAAGAATCTAAAGATAAGATGCATGTATTTGCTTTATTATTGATTTCAATCGAATCCCCTTTGGGAAATTGTTTGCTATGCCTATACCATAAGTAAGGATATCGACAGAGTCTCTCCATGGCATCACTAACAACCGGATTTTAGATATTCATAGGATCTCATAAATAGTTTTTTGAAATCAAAACAATTTTTTCAAATTAGAGTGTGTCATAAAGTCTATTTTACAAAACATTTAGTTATTTTATGATAGCTTAGAAAAAAGTTGTTTAGTGATAGTACACATCACATTTTGGCCGTATTTGTGATTTAAGTTTTTAAAGCAGTTGGATTTTCAAAGCTGGAGTCTTTTCAACTTTTAGAAAAAATAAACTCAAAGATTTTCACAGAATTATGTACTTTACTAATATTCTATATAAGTTTAGAAAAATAAACTCATATTAGAAACAACATATATGGTACAATTATTAACAACCCCACACTCCACCTCCCATTTTACTTTATATTACTTTATATCAAACTTTAAGAAAGTTTTTTCCCACTGTCTCAATTTCTCAATAATATATTTTGGGAATATATTACTAAAATAACCAAAATAGGATTCGTTATCATTGCTTTGAAAAATTGGTTTGACTAGTTTTGCAAATTGCTGTTTTTTGGCTAAATTTTAGGTTTCAATAGTGATTCGTGCTCATCAGCCAATTAAGTATGCAAGAGGAACAGGAAAACACTATACCAAACGACAAACATAATACCAAATAGTATCTAAAAACAAATATTTATGCTAAAATTAATTAAGGATTCACAGTCAACAAATATTTTTTACTTAATTAAAAATTTCGTAAATGCGAATATTATTTGACAGAATACCACTTATTACTTTGCAAATATGAATTCTCAATCTGCTCCCCAAATGTTCATATACACAAGGGGTGCACCAATGTGTTCTCTTTCTTGAATGACCAATTATTCTACAGCTACTATATTTCAAATTATTTTTTTATTTAGTAATTGATAAATATTTCTTAGAATGTATCGGACAAAAAACAGTAGGTGTGAACACCTCAAAAGTTAGGTGTGGCCATCTCCAAATTACCATCACGCCCCTTCCCCTCACAAAAGTCTTATATAATTTGGCTTTTGTCATACTTGTATCTTTCACAGTTCTTAGTATTATCCTCAAAAAAAAAAAAAAAAAAAAAAATTCTTGTGTTTACAGGGAAGAAGAAAAGAGAAGCATTCACACTCACACAGGTATTCATTCTCCTTTCTTTACTCATTCACATACACACAATATCTATTTAGTTTTCACAAATAAAGTTGTATTGTTTTGTTTGAAACAATCAGTGGTTTCGTTAACCCACAATGCCTCTTTAGTTTTCTCCTTTGATTTTGGAAATATTGGTTTGTGTAAGAACAATTACTGATGGAAACCGGAAAGAAACATGCACTCACTAAAAACTCGTATTTCTTCATCAAAATTGGAAAAGGGAGAAAGTTGATTGATCCTTTTGAAAATTTTAACGTAGCTTTTGATTGTTGTAAGTATTTTGGATTCAATTTTTTACGTAGTAATATTTCTGTTTTGATTAAATGTTTCATTTTGAGTTTTGTATTTTTGATTTTATAGAAACAATAAATATGATAAAACGGTTAAAAGGCAAATCTGATGGTGATGAGTGGCTGGACAGGTTTTTAACATAACTGATAACATTAATCGTTATTGGTATGAAATATTTTGGATCAAAAGTAAAAATGAACTTGACCACTATAAATTAAAGTTAAACTTGAAAAATATTGAATAATTTAATGATGAAGTGTATCTTGCTTTTATATAGATACATTTGTTTTAAGAGACTATTACACAAACCGACTAAAATAGATAAGAGTATGATAACAAATGGGACAAAACTGCAAATATAATCCTTGTGGTATGTATTTTTTATTCAGGAAAAACGTCCAAACCATTAAAGTTTTGGATTGGTGGTCTTTTTGAGCATCTTTCATTGCATATTTGGTCATCAGAAAACTGAAAAGACTAAATCGCCTTTTTGAAATTTTTTTTTTGCTTTTTTCTTTATAATTTAAAATTTTATTAATCTCTCTCTCTCTCATAAAAGAAAAAAAAACTCACCCTCATTTCATCTTTTTGAACTCACATTGATACAAATGTTTGAAGAAACAATGGATGAAACATGGTAATTAGATTGAGAAATCTTCTTTCACGACTTGTACTCTGTTTCTCTGGGTTGTTCTTGTAACATCCCAAAAGAAATGACCCAAAATTTTTTTTTTTTTTGAATAATTACTAAAAACACCATAATAAAATCATAAGGTAAACTCGTACGTCAATATCTCACAACAATAGTAAAGTGTTATAAGTAAACTGAATCAAGAATGTATTAGTCACATCTATGAAAAACAAAACAACTCCCAGGACAAATGATGTTGTGGTGTGTGTGTGCGATGCCATCAACTTGAGCTCTTCCCTTTGCTTGCGGAAGTACCTGAAACCAAAACTGAAACTGTAAGCACGAAGCTTAGTGAGCTCCCCCAAACTACCACATACCATATAATACATATAATCACATACTGGGCCTTGCCCACTGCATCGGACCGAAGTCCGGAAACTGCATCGGACCAAAGTCCGGAACTAACCAGGGCCTTGCCCTCTGCATCGGATCGGGATCCGGAACTACTGAGGCCTTGCCTCCTGCATCGGACCAAAGTCCGGAACTACTGCATCGGACCGAAATCCGGAACTAACTGCATCGGACAGAAGTCCGGAACATACTGAACATAGCATCACATAAGCATATCAACTAACATGAGTACATACATAGCATACTGCATCGGGATGTAACCCGGAACACATAACACAAAATACTGTCTGAGCCACGAAGGCATCAAACATACTAAAATCTGCATCGAACCGAAGTCCGGATGCTACTGCTAGCTAAACGGGCCGGCATTGTGGCCTTAGACCCGTTCCTACTGAAAGGAAACTCACCTCGTGATCTGACTGCTGAGTGTGTGGCTCCGGGAACTATCTGCTGCTGCTCCGGTATCTCCCAGGCTACAAATCCACAATTACACTCAATCAAATTATTAATAACTGTATTGGGATAAATGACTCCTTTACCCCTGGCTAAAGTCAATTCTCCTGGTCAAAGTCAACTTTACAGTTGACCTGACTCGCCGAGTTGGGCCGCCAACTCGCCGAGTCCCTACTCTCATTCCTCACCCTACTCACCGATACTCGTCGAGTATGGCATCAACTCGACGAGTTCTCTTTCGAATCTAAAACCTCAGGCAATCTGCATCAGACTTGCCGAGCCGTATGAACAACTCGACGAGTTGTTCTTCGAGCTAAGAAGATTGCCTTGGACTCGCCAAGTTGTATGAACAACTCGCCGAGTCCCTCCATTACTGAGTCTAACCACAACTCACTGAATCCACTCCATCACTCACTGGTCTCACTCGGCATCACTCAAAAAGGGAAAAATCGGGGACTCGCGGCTCGACTCGCCGAGTTGTTCTTCCGACTCGCCGAGTCGCTTGCATGCAGCAACTCAAAACTTGATTCTGCTTGAATCTAGTGCATAAAACTTATAGATCTGGACTCCCTTAACTCGATTAGCACGTAAAGATTCTATCTTTACGTGCCCATATGCATTCATGGAGATAAAATGGCTCAAAAAGCATAATAAAGGCTAGATCTAGGGTTTCCATGCAAAGTATCTTCATAAAGGCAATAGATCTGGGCTCTGAAACTTCTCAATGAATAGATCTAAGGATATCTCGACTTATTAGGGCATCCATACAATCATAAGGCTTGGGAAAAGCATCAACTAGATCTAGAAGAGTTCTAATGGAGGTTTAAAGCATAAAACAAGAGGGAAATCCGAAGAATACCTCAAATAACTCTGATTTGCCCTTGGATCTTTGCACTACTCCTCTTCTCCTTGCTCCTTTCTTCTTCTCCTTCTTCAAGCCTTCACAAATCAACACAAGAATACTTAGATCACTCAAGGATGGATTAGGGTTTTCTCACAGCGTTCTGAGGGTGAAGGAGGCGAGAATGGGGGCTATAAGGTGGATTAAATAGTGAGCAACCCGGAGATTTAGGGTTTCAACCTGGCAGGCCGACTCGTCGAGTCCCGAATATGGACTCGCCGAGTCGCCGATCTATACGCTGATCAACAACGCGACCCTACTCAACGAGTCGGGACACAGACTCGCCGAGTTCCTCCATGAATTTCAAAAATAAATACTAAAAACCACATACCAGGGATGGGTCGTTACAATTCTCCCCCACTTGACTCAGACTTCGTCCTCGAAGTCTGCTGCTGCATCTGCAAATACCCCGAGATAATGTTCTCTCATTTCATCTTCAGCCTCCCACGTCCACTCAGACCCCTTCCGGTGCTCCCACTGCACCTTCACTAGCTGAATTACCTTGTTCCTCAAGGTCTTTGCTTTCCGGTCCAGAATCGCGACCGGCCTCTCAATATAATTCAAGCTGCTATCCACCTGGATATCCTCTAAAGGAACAACTGCTAACTCGTCCACCAAACACTTCCTTAACTGAGACACATGGAAAGTGTCGTGGATCTGGCTAAGCTCTGCCGGAAGATCTAACTTATAAGCAACCCGACCCACCCGGGCCAAAACCCTGAAAGGACCAATAAACCTGGGACCCAACTTGCCCCTTTTCCGGAACCTGATAACACCCTTCCAAGGTGAGACCTTCAGAAGAACCATGTCACCCACCCGGAACTCCAAGTTTGAACGCCTCCTATCGGCGTAACTCTTCTGCCGACTCTGCGCAGTCTGCAGTCTACTACGGACCTGCTGGATCAACTCGGTCGTCTTGAGCACCACCTCTGTGCTCCCAATGACTCGCTGACCCACCTCACCCCAACAAATCGGGGTCCTGCACTTCCTCCCATAAAGCATCTCAAAGGGAGGTCGATCGATGCTCGTATGATAACTGTTGTTATATGAAAATTTCGCTAACGGAAGATACGTATCCCAACTGCCACCAAAATCCAAAATGCATGCCCTAAGCATGTCCTCGAGAGTCTGAATCGTCCTCTCACTCTGCCCGTCCGTCTGAGGGTGGAAAGCAGTGCTGAAGTGGAGACGAGTACCCATCTCGTCATGGAACCGCTTCCAGAATCGGGAGGTAAAACGGACATCTCGGTCTGACACCACCGATACCGGCACTCCATGGCGTGCCACAATCTCACGCACATAGATATCGGCTAACTTTTCTGCCGATATACTCTCCTGGATCGGGATAAAATGGGCACTCTTCGTCAACCGATCCACTACTACCCATATCGAATCTACTCCTCGTGCGGTCCTGGGAAGCTTGGTGATAAAATCCATAGTGATGTCCTCCCATTTCCACACGGGAATGTCTAACGGCTGCATCTTGCCATTAGGCCTCTGATGTTCTGCCTTGACCTTCCTGCAGGTCAGACACCTCTCCACATACCAAGCAACATCCCGCTTCATGCAGGGCCACCAATAATCGGGTCGAAGATCTCTATACATCTTTGTTGCCCCTGGATGGATAGAAAATCGAGACTTATGAGCCTCGTCCATCAACACCTGTCGTACTCCGCCTCCGTACGGTACCCACACTCTCCCATGAAGGGTTAACAACCCCCGACTATCATAATCGAACGCAGCTACTCGACCTACAATCCTCTCACATTTCTGCTTCTCTTCCTTGAGGCCCTCAACCTGAGCCTCCCTGATCCGTTCCAACAACGGAGTAATCACAGTCATTCTCAAACACAAATCTCTGATAGGGGCTGCTGTCACCTTCCGACTTAAGGCATCGGCCACTACGTTGGCCTTCCCTGGGTGATAAAGGATTTCACAATCATAATCCTTCAGCACATCCAACCATCTCCTTTGCATCATGTTTAGACTCGGTTGATCCATAAGGTATCTCAGGCTCTTGTGATCCATGTAGATGGTACAACGGACCCCATAAAGATAATGTCTGCAAATCTTGACGGCAAACACCACTGCCCCCAGCTCCAAATCGTGCGTAGGATAATTAGCCTCGTGAGGCTTCAACTGTCTCGAGGCGTAGGCTATCACATGCCCCCGTTGCATCAACACTGCTCCCATACCTGTGATTGAGGCATCACAGTAGACTACAAAATCCTTTATCCCCTCGGGCAGGGAAAGAATCGGAGCCTCGCATAGCCTTTGCCTGATGGTCTCGAATGCCGTCTGCTGCTCAGGCCCCCAACGAAACACCACCGACTTCCTAGTCAGTCGGGTGAGCGGTACCGCAATCTTGGAGAAATCCTGAATGAACCTCCGGTAATACCCTGCCAACCCCAGGAAACTCCGAATCTCGGTTGGAGACCTCGGGACTTCCCACTGCATCACGGCCTCTATCTTGGCCGGATCTACCAATATACCCTTCTGGTTGATGAGGTGACCAAGGAACTGTACCTCACGCAACCAAAACTCACACTTGGAGAACTTCGCGAAAAGCCTCTCCCTTCTCAGCACTTCTAGCACCTCCCTCAGGTGCTCCTCATGCTGCTCCTGAGTCTTGGAGTACACCAAGACATCATCTATGAATACTATCACAGACCGATCCAGCATCGGTCTGCATACGCGATTCATGAGGTCCATGAATGCGGTTGGAGCATTAGTGAGCCCAAAAGGCATCACTACAAACTCATAATGACCATATCGGGTCCTGAAAGCAGTCTTTTGCACATCTTCGCCTCTAACCCGCATCTGGTGATATCCGGAGCGTAAATCGATCTTGGAGAACCAAGACGCTCCCTAAAGCTGATCAAACAAATCATCTATCCTCGGGAGAGGGTAACGGTTCTTCACCGTTACCTTATTCAGCTCCCGGTAGTCGATGCACATATGATGCGACCCATACTTCTTCTTCACAAATAAGATCGGCGCCCCCCAGGGTGAACTACTCGGCCGAATAAAACCCTTGTCCAGCAACTCCTGCAGCTGCGTAGACAACTCCTGCATCTCAGGGGGAGCTAACCGATACGGTGCCTTGGCTATCGGAGCCGCACCAGGAATTAGGTCAATCCCAAACTCGACTTGTCTCTCGGGAGGTATTCCAGGTAAATCCTCCGGGAATACATCCGGAAAGTCTCGCACTACCGGAACATCGTCCACTGTCGACTTGCCCTCCTCCCGGGCATCCATAACGTAGGCTACATAGCCTGCGCAACCCTGCTGAAAATAGCGTCTCGCCCTCGCGGCTGAACAAAGAACTGGTCCACGCTGTGGCCTCTCGCCCTGAATCACTAACTCACCACCACTGGGAGTGCGAATCCTCACTAGCTGTAACTCGCAATCAATCACGGCCCCGTTGGGACTCAACCAATCCATGCCCACTATAACCTTATTTCCTCGCAGGGGAATAGGGACCAAATCCACCAAAAACTGCTCATCAAACAACTGGAGAGAACATCCTCGATGTACTCTGGCAACCCTCACGGTCCTATCATCTGCTATCTCAACCTCTAGTGGACAATCCAGCTCCCCACGAGCTCTACTAAATTTCTTGCTAAGTGCTAGCGATACAAACAATCGGGTAGCCCCCGAATCAAATAATACTGTAGCAGAGATGCCGTTCACAGAGAACGATCCTATACAAAACATATAACCATAAGCAATACTCAATAATAATAACAATAATGTAGAGATGAAGGGAAAAATACATACCCGTCACCACATCTGGAGTCGTTCGCGCCTCCTCTGCTGTCATCTGAAAAGCTCGGCTCCTAGCCACTGGTGTCTCTGCTCGGCCCTGACGGCCATCTGTAATCCTCAAAGTAGCAGGGGCAGGTGCAACCACCTTCCCTGCTGCAGCTAAACTTGGACACTGGGACTTTTTATGTCCCCTCTAATTGCACTGAAAGGAAATCAGATCTGATGCTGCAACAGCAGTAGCAGGGGTCGTACAATCCCTGCTCAAATGCCCAGTCCGACCGCACTTGTAGCAGCCGGAACTCCCTGCCTTGCACATTCCCTCGTGCAATCTCCCACACTTGCCACATCGACCATGGCTCTACTGACTCCTGGACCTGTGATCAGATACCTTGGGCTTTTTGCCCGAACCTCCTGAACCCGAAACCGCCTCCGGTTTCCTCTTCTTCTCCATCTCTAGGTCAATCTCCCTCTCCCGAGCTCTAGCAATCATGTCATCCAGCGTTTTACAGCTGGACCGGCTCACAAACATGCGGATATCACTACGCAACATCTCATGATAACGAGCCTTCTTCATCTCCTCATCGGCTGCATACTGAGGAACAAGAAGAGCCCTCTCCCTGAACTTGGCGGTGATCTCCACCACGGTCTCTGTAGTCTGGGTGAGGTCCTGAAACTCTCGGGCTAACTGCTGTACCTCAATAACTGGTGCAAACTCTGCCCTGAACCTGGTAGAGAAATCGTCCCAGGTCATGGCATCTAACGCTGCATCATCTCCAATGGTATGACCGACCTCCTCCCACCAATCCCGTGTCCTGTCCTTCAGAAGACAGGACGCCAATCTAACCTTGTCCCCCTCGGGACACCTGCTAGTGCGGAATGCGTTGGCCACATCCGCCAACCATCTCGTGCTCGCTATGGGGTCCCACGCCCCATGGTAGTCTGGAGCTCCACATGCCCTGAACTCCCTGAACGTAAGTGTGCGCGATCCCATCATGGCCGCTATCTCGGCACGGAAAATGCCCAATCTCTCATCCATCAGCTCTAAGATACCCTCCTTGATCGAACCGAAGATCACAGGAGTCTGCTCCAGTATGATGCGGGTAACCTCAGAAGAAAGGAACTCTCTGGTCTGCTCATCCATCTGCCCGGCCTCCGGGCCTGATCCCCCTCCGGCATCTGAACTGCCGACTGCTGGTCTCGAACGCAAAACTACCATTCTGAAACATATCATAACAACATCAGAAAACTGAAATATCTCAAGGGATCATGATACTACTACTAGCTTCCTGGTCTTGTCTTGGCCTTCATTGATTCGAGTACGGATCCTCTGCTTTCAGTAGTACGGGCCCATACTACCTTTCACATCTATCCGTACTTTCCTCAAGAACTGCCTTGACTCCACCAAGTCACTTCTACTACTGCTGCTCTCTGCTACTCTCATCCTAGGCTTGCCCTAGGGAAATCTTGACTCTGCTCAAAACAGTCCTCAGCTGCTGAAGGCCTCCTTGAAATGCTAATTAGCCATCACCTGAATACCATCACATGTGATGAGGCTCGGATAATCCTTCGAGAAAAAGGCTCGTCCCTACAACGGTTAGACTCAAACAAGAGCTGTGCAATAGGGCCAAATCCAATACTCTGAGATTATTCAACCCTGATCACATGTGACGTGACGTATTCACCTAGCGGCTAACTCTCATTACTAAGAGTTCTACAAAGCACGAAGCAAGTAGCATTCGGACACCGGAAATTACCCAAGCAATCCTACTCTCATAACGAGAAACCGATCTGGCATACAATGCTAAGCTCGCGCTACCAGGCATAACCTAAATAGGCTATCCTACTGCTGTCTACTTGTTTCTAGCATGCAATCCTCATAAAGCTAAACACATATAACAGGCACATAAGGCATCCTCCTAGATCCTTAGTCCTATACTAGCATGCTGTTCTACTGAAATTGGAACAATTATTCATAATTATAAAACTTGTATGGGTAATTTGGGAGTACTTACTTGAGCTCGGCTGATCGCATGCACCACACCCTTATCTTGTTTAAAACTTCTTTTCTTTCTAAGTGCTTTTTTTCAAAATTTCATTCGAAAACATTTTTCCTTTTTGAAAATCTTTTTATCTCTCCCTTAGTTTGAGTTCAGATACACTCGAGGGTGCATCTGAATCCCTCAAACCAAGGCTCTGATACCAACTTGTAACATCCCAAAAGAAATGACCCAATTTTTTTTTTGAATAATTACTAAAAACACCATAATAAAATCATAAGGTAAACTCGTACGTCAATATCTCACAACAATAGTAAAGTGTTATAAGTAAACTGAATCAAGAATGTATTAGTCACATCTATGAAAAACAAAACAACTCCCAGGACAAATGATGTTGTGGTGTGTGTGTGCGATGCCATCAACTCGAGCTCTTCCCTTTGCTTGCGGAAGTACCTGAAACCAAAACTGAAACTGTAAGCACGAAGCTTAGTGAGCTCCCCCAAACTACCACATACCATATAATACATATAATCACATATTGGGCCTTGCCCACTGCATCGGACCGAAGTCCGGAAACTGCATCGGACCAAAGTCCGGAACTAACCAGGGCCTTGCCCTCTGCATCAGATCGGGATCCGGAACTACTGAGGCCTTGCCTCCTGCATCGGACCAAAGTCCGGAACTACTGCATCGGACCGATATCCGGAACTGACTGCATCGGACAGAAGTCCGGAACATACTGAACATAGCATCACATAAGCATATCAACTAACATGAGTACATACATAGCATACTGCATCGGGATGTAACCCGGAACACATAACACAAAATACTGTCTGAGCCACGAAGGCATCAAACATACTAAAATCTGCATCAAACCGAAGTCTGGATGCTACTGCTAGCTAAACGGGCCGACATTGTGGCCTTAGACCCGTTCCTACTGAAAGGAAACTCACCTCGTGATCTGACTGCTGAGTGTGTGGCTCCGGGAACTATCTGCTGCTGCTCCGGTATCTCCCAGGCTACAAATCCACAATTACACTCAATCAAATTATTAATAACTGTATTGGGATAAATGACTCCTTTACCCCTGGCTAAAGTCAATTCTCCTGGTCAAAGTCAACTTTACAGTTGACCTGACTCGCCGAGTTGGGCCGCCAACTCGCCGAGTCCCTACTCTCATTCCTCACCCTACTTGCCGATACTCGTCGAGTATGGCATCAACTCGACGAGTTCTCTTTCGAATCTAAAACCTCAGGCAATCTGCATCAGACTCGCCGAGCCGTATGAACAACTCGACGAGTTGTTCTTCGAGCTAAGAAGATTGCCTTGGACTCGCCAAGTTGTATGAACAACTCGCCGAGTCCCTCCATTACTGAGTCTAACCACAACTCACTGAATCCACTCCATCACTCACTGGTCTCACTCGGCATCACTCAAAAAGGGAAAAATCGGGGACTCGCGGCTCGACTCGCCGAGTCGTTCTTCCGACTCGCCGAGTCGCTTGCATGCAGCAACTCAAAACTTGATTCTGCTTGAATCCAGTGCATAAAACTTATAGATCTGGACTCCCTTAACTCGATTAGCACGTAAAGATTCTATCTTTACGTGCCCATATGCATTCATGGAGATAAAATGGCTCAAAAAGCATAATGAAGGCTAGATCTAGGGTTTCCATGCAAAGTATATTCATAAAGGCAATAGATCTGGGCTCTGAAACTTCTCAATGAATAGATCTAAGGATATCTCGACTTATTAGGGCATCCATACAATCATAAGGCTTGGGAAAAGCATCAACTAGATCTAGAAGAGTTCTAATGGAGGTTTAAAGCATAAAACAAGAGGGAAATCCGAAGAATACCTCAAATAACTCTGATTTGCCCTTGGATCTTTGCACTACTCCTCTTCTCCTTGCTCCTCTTCTCCTTGCTCCTTTCTTCTTCTCCTTCTTCAAGCCTTCACAAATCAACATAAGAATACTTAGATCACTCAAGGATGGATTAGGGTTTTCTCACAGCGTTCTGAGGGTGAAGGAGGCGAGAATGGGGGCTATAAGGTGGATTAAATAGTGAGCAGCCCGGAGATTTAGGGTTTCAACCTGGCAGGCCGACTCGTCGAGTCCCGAATATGGACTCGCCGAGTCGCCGATCTATACGCTGATCAACAACGCGACCATACTCGACGAGTCGGGACATAGACTCGCCGAGTTCCTCCATGAATTTCAAAAATAAATACTAAAAACAACATACCAGGGACGGATCGTTACAGTTCTTTTCAGCAATAACATAGATCTATTTTGGTTTTGAACTACAAAAAGTACAGAAAAGTAGGATACTTGATACTTGCAAGGATCCATTGCAGAACCAAATGTTTAGGAAGCTATGAACACATTGTATTTTGTTCATCTATTTCAATAACATAACAAGAAAAACCCAAAATTGCAAAACAAGAATACCCAACATTTTCAAATTACAGATGACGATAAGAGACAGAGACATGGATTTGGAACTGGATAAGAGATCAAGAGAAATGAAGCACTTCATATTTGATATTAAAGACAGTGTTTGAGATTGAGCGAGAGAGATGAAACTGAACATGCAAATATAAAAAGCACACCCCACCCGGAGTCCTTAAATGATTAATCAAGGTTGTGTAATTTGCATTATATTTTCATTGCAATCATTCAAGGTTCTTAACCTTTAACCCTTATGTTGATTTACTTTCAAGATTTTTGGACATTCACAATTATATTCCTTCTACATGATTTCATTTGTAGTGGTAGTACATGAAGCCCATCATGAGGTATTCAACAGAAAGACATGATGTAAAAGGAAGATGATAGTGAAAGTTCAAAGGTTTTGAAAGTAAGTTAAGGAAGATAATAGTGAAAGTTCAAAGGTTTTGAAAGTAAGTTTATGCTCATCCAGTAAATTTATGGATAGAAGGATACATAAATTACATGCACGGAAAGGGTGCAACATCCTAAAACAAAAATCACAAAAAATTTAAACTTTTTTAAAACAACTCCAAATCATAGAATGTTTACAAAATCATTGTTTTCAAAGTATTGTTCCATATCAGAGTATCCCATAGATCAAAAGTACATAAAGCAGAGGATGTGTACGGTCATTTTTAAAGCCTTTACAGCTCCTTAGTTTGAGACTGGATTCACACGGATGTTCTTCCAATTCGCTCAAACCAAGGCTCTGATACCAACTTGTAACATCCCAACAAAAAAATCACAAGAAATTTAAACCTTTTAAAACAACCACAAATCATAGAATGTTTATAATATCATTGTTTTCAAAGTATTGTTCCATATCAGAATATCCCATAGATCAAAGGTACAATAAACAGAGGATGTGTACATAAATCGTTATTTTCTAAGTATTGACACAGACCCTCAACATGTCATTCAGTGTCTGAATGGTCCACTCACTCTGGCCATTAGTCTGTGGATGATAAGTTGTGCTAAGATGCAGTCTCGTATCCAATTCCTCATGGAACTTCTGCCAAAAAACGAGATGTGAACCGAACATCCCGATCCGATACAATGGAGAGAGGAATACCATGTCGAGCGACAATCTGGCGTACATATAAATCGGCCAATTTCTTGGCCAAAGAACTCTCTCGAATTGCTAAGAAGTGAGCACTTTTGTTCAGAAGATCCACAATCACCTAATTCGCCTCGAATCCCTTAGTCGTTCGAGGCAATTTGGTGATAAAATCCACAGTGATCTGTTTGCACTTCCACATGGGAACCTCCAAAACCTGTAACTTCCCATATGACCTTTGATGCTCGTTTTTGACCATCCAATAGGTCAAGCACGTCTTGACATATGAGGTCATCTCTCTCTTCATACACAGTCACCAATTGCTTAATCTTGAATCCCGATATATCTTGGTGGCTCCCGGGTGAATAGAAAAGCGAGACTTATAAGTCTCCTCCAGCACTATCTTCCTAATCCCACTGGAAACTGCAACCCAAACCTAACCGCATCGGGTCAAAAACCCCCTCTCTCTTCATACACGGCCACCAATTGCTTAATCTCAAATCCCGATATATCTTGGTGGTTCGCGGGTGAATAGAAAAGTGAGACTTATAAGCCTCCTCCAGCACTATCTTCCTAATCCCACCGGAAACTGCAACCCAAACTTGACCGCATCAGGTCAACAACCTCGAGTATCGGTGACAAACTTGTCGAGGCTGCATCTCCCTAACTATATGACGCCTAGCGTTCGAACGTTGGGCGTTCCCATGCAAACGGTTAGCGTTTGCTCGTTGATTACCAACTTCCAAACCAATATCTTAAAGGCTTAAGATATCATGTCCAAACTTCAGATCCAATCATAATGGAACGTCTAAATCCATAAAGTTGCAAATTTTTTCGCTCCAAAACTGTTGCATGGAAGATTATGAAGATCCAATATTGCATTTTTATGATTCTAGACACACTATTATGCTTGAAAGGACAGTCCAAACCTCTGAAGCATTCCAAACTATGAAAGATCAAGTCTTTGGGACCAAAAAGTACACAAACTAGCCCTAAATCAAGATCTAACAAACGAGACATCAAGATTTGAACTTTAAATGATGCTCCAAGATGTCAATAGTCCAGATCCACAAGTTAGAGAGCAACCACTATACTCCAAAGATCTTCCTTCTCTTATCAAGAACAATAAATGATACCAAAAAGATGAACCAGGGCTTCAAACTCTCATACACACTTAGGGATTTCAAAATGAGGATGGAGGTTGGAGTGGTGAAGGGTTTTGAGACCATAATGTTCTTTAAATAGGGTATGAACTCTACAAATTAGGGTTTGGTCTTTGCGTGCAAACGCCTGGCGTCCATCATAGAACGTCCAGCGTTTTATGCCAAACGCATGGCGTTTGGACCAAAGACTTCATCATCGGGATGTTACAGCTTCATTCTTTCTTACAAAAGAAAGGTGGGTGATGGAAATCTACACGCTTCTGGCACGATGTTTGGCTAGGTGACTTACCACTTAATGTTAGATTCGCAAGATTGTTTTGTTTGTAATTTCAACAAAATTGTTGGTGTGAGTGGTATGATGGGTGGAATTGGTCTTGGTCTCGGCCTATACGTGGAGGGGTCAGTAGCCGTCAACTTGAAGATCTTTTAATGTTGTTGCAAGGCATATGTTTTTCTAATGATCGAGACCATTAGAGATGGTTTTTAGACAAATATGTTTTTTTCTCTATTAAGGAAATCAGGTTGCACATTGACAATTTGACTCTTCCTTATAACATTATGGAAACTAGGTGGTATAAATTCCTTCCTAAGAAGGTTAATATTCTTGTTTGGAGAATTGTACTTAACATGTTCCCTTCTAGATGGAATCTTAGTCGAAAATGTGACGATCTTAACGCCCTCATGTGCGTTGTTTGCTTGTTTGTTCTAGAAGAGATAGACCATCATGGACGATGTTTATTATAACATTTCATTTCAGTGTTTTTTGATATATACTTTTTTTTATGTATAATAAAAATTCATACACTAAAAAATATTGAAGTATCAAAAATAAAAAAATTAAAATCAAAATAAAAAAAAATACAAATTAAAATATTTATATAAAATATGTTTTTGTTTTTTTTAAGATAATTAAGATGTGTTCGGTTCAAAGTTTTTAACAACTTTTAGTTTTTAATTAAAAAAAAATTAAAAAAAAAAAAAAAAAAAAAACTTGTTAAGCAGCAAGAGAGTTTAACTTTTATTTTAAATAAAACATTCATAATCCAAAAACCACTTCAAATATCCTTTTCCATCTTTTTAACTTTTGGTTTTTATATGACTTATACCATTAAAAGTTAACTAACTTTTCCTAACAATAAAAACTATATTCTTCAATTTTCAAATGTCATCTATTAGTTAGTTTGACTAAAACACTCTAAAAACATTAGAATTTCTTAAAACTTAGATTAAATTTTGATGTGGATATTTTTCATGTTAATTAGTTTCTCCATTCTTATGTTTTTCATATTAATTAGTTTCTCCCTTCTTATGTTTGTAACTTGTTAATATTTTGTACATGTAATGTTTCTTTTCTCGCAGACTAGTTCCTTGCTAGTTTTGGCCCTTTTTATATATAATCATTAGCAATTTCAAAAAAAAAAAAAAGTTTAAAATGTCAATTACAGTCATATTAATTTTTCTATAGTATGAAAAACTAGAGGTAGTTGCGTTTCTTTCTAAATTTATAATTTTTTTTAATTGGGTAATTAAATGAAAATTGAAGGTTTATGTATCCACACATAACACATTTACCAATTTGCACTTCTCCCCACTTCCTCGCCACCGCTGTTCATCGACGTCATCGCCAGTCGCACCCTCTTATCCCAAGTTCGGCACTTCATCGCCACTGCCGTTTATTGGCGTCTCTATCTGTACGCACCTCCTTCTACTTAGTCGTCCCGACTGTAATTCAACTATTGTTACACTAAATTCAAGGAAACTGCTCTTCCAATTTGGTAGCATTTGACATCATGGATCAACGAACAACTTTGTTAAACTTTAAAGTATTTAACATGAGGGGAGCTGCTCTTCAATTTGGTAAAAGCATTTGACATCAGAGTTCTTATAATATCTATAGTTCTTTTTTTTTTTCTCGGTTGCAAAGGAATCAACGAACAACCTTATGTTTCAGTCTTGAAATTGATGATTTCTTATTGGGCTTGATTGGTTCGATGCATCTGTTCATTAGATTGTTGGACTTGCTAAAATAATTTATATTGATTTGCTCTGATTGTGAACCCAGTACTTTCTCTGTTTCTCTGATTCACGTATCGTACAATTTGATTGTCTGTTGTGGTGCTTTTGCTAAGTACATGTATTCGTTAACCTGAGGCTTGATTGTTGTAGATAGTGTGAAATAGATTCTCAATTGGTTCTTTTTTTTTTTTATCACTGTCTTTCCCTCCTATTGTTAAAGAAGATGCAAATTCTACGGTCTTGTTGATTTGGTAACATAGTGAAATCAAAATCTGAGTGATTTAATTTGTTAAACTTTTTCTTTCTCATTGATTGATCAAATATAATTGTATCATTATTTATATAAAAAAATGTTATTCAAGTATTTTATAGTTTGTATATTTACAATTACATTTAAGAGAAGTTCTCAAACGAATAATTATTTTCTTTTTCTGCATACTTGTGCATTTGAGGGTGAGGGTATAACAATCATTCACGCTTACTCAAACGGTTCAAGGATTTGGTTGCCAATCGTTATAATCTCTAATGGTATAATATTAAAATAATAGTCTTAGATTTCTGACAATTTAATAAGTTGTAAAGATTGAATATATTTTGTTCAACTTTCGACCTAATTAACATGTTTTATGATTGGGTTAATTGCAAAAAATACAAGATACATTCACCATTTATTATTTCATGCAACATGTTCTTTCAGTAGTTTAATGTAACCAACTACATTTTCTACCATATTATGCAACAACCACACGATTATATTACTGTTTTATTTGATGTTTTATATTAATTGATTAAATGTTAAGAAACATTAAGCTTGTTACAGGAGATAGTTGTATAAATTGGTGTGTGTGTGTGTGTGTATATTCTTTGCAATCAGGACTTAATTTTTACCTAAGTTTTAAATTTTAAATGTCAAAACATTATCTATAATTCATTTTAGTTTATGAGATGGTTCTTTTTACATTTTAGATCATCAATATATGCTAACAACCTTTCTCAGTGAAATGAATCTAGCATATTCTTGTAATTGCTCAGTCATAGATTTCCAATCAAGTTGCATTGAATTCAATTTCTAATTCGGTCGCTTTTATATGTGTAGGGGCAACTAAAAGTAAAAATATTAAGCAATGGCGATTGTGGATTCAGTTGTTGACCCAACAGGGATTGTTGGTGCCATTATTAACCCAATTGCTCAAACGGCCTTGGTTCCCCTTACAGACCATGTAGGCTACATGATTTCCTGCAGAAAATATGTGAGGGACATGCAAATGAAAATGACAGAGTTAAATACCTCAAGAATCAGTGCAGAGGAACACATTAGCCGGAACACAAGAAATCATCTTCAGATTCCATCTCAAATTAAGGATTGGTTGGACCAAGTAGAAGGGATCAGAGCAAATGTTGCAAACTTTCCAATTGATGTCATCAGTTGTTGTAGTCTCAGGATCAGGCACAAGCTTGGACAGAAAGCCTTCAAGATAACTGAGCAGATCGAAAGTCTAACGAGACAAAATTCGCTGATTATCTGGACTGATGAACCTGTTCCCCTGGGAAGAGTTGGTTCCATGATTGCATCCACCTCTGCAGCATCAAGTGATCATCATGATGTCTTCCCTTCAAGAGAGCAAATTTTTAGGAAAGCACTAGAAGCACTTGAACCCGTCCAAAAATCCCACATAATAGCCTTATGGGGGATGGGCGGAGTGGGGAAGACCACGATGATGAAGAAGCTGAAAGAGGTCGTGGAACAAAAGAAAACATTCAATATTATTGTTCAAGTGGTCATAGGAAAGAAGACAAACCCTATTGCTATCCAGCAAGCTGTAGCAGATTACCTCTCTATAGAGCTGAAAGAAAACACTAAAGAAGCAAGAGCTGATAAGCTTCGTAAACGGTTCGAAGCCGATGGAGGAAAGAATAAGTTCCTTGTAATACTTGACGATGTATGGCAGTTTGTCGATCTTGAAGATATTGGTTTAAGTCCTCTGCCAAATAAAGGTGTCAACTTCAAGGTCTTGTTGACGTCAAGAGATTCACATGTTTGCACTCTGATGGGAGCTGAAGCCAATTCAATTCTCAATATAAAAGTTTTAAAAGATGTAGAAGGAAAAAGTTTGTTCCGCCAGTTTGCTAAAAATGCGGGTGATGATGACCTGGATCCTGCTTTCATTGGGATAGCAGATAGTATTGCAAGTAGATGTCAAGGTTTGCCCATTGCCATCAAAACCATTGCCTTAAGTCTTAAAGGTAGAAGCAAGTCTGCATGGGACGTCGCACTTTCTCGTCTGGAGAATCATAAGATTGGTAGTGAAGAAGTTTTTAAAATTAGCTATGACAATCTCCAAGATGAGGTTACTAAATCTATTTTTTTACTCTGTGCTTTATTTCCTGAAGATTTTGATATTCCTATTGAGGAGTTGGTGAGGTATGGGTGGGGCTTGAAATTATTTATAGAAGCAAAAACTATAAGAGAAGCAAGAAACAGGCTCAACAACTGCACTGAGCGGCTTAGGGAGACAAATTTGTTATTTGGAAGTGATGACGTTGGGTGCGTCAAGATGCACGATGTGGTGCGTGATTTTGTTTTGCATATGTTTTCAGAAGTCAAGCATGCTTCAATTGTCAACCATGGTAACATGTCAGAGTGGCCAGAGAAAAATGATACCAGCAACTCTTGTAAAAGAATTTCATTAACATGCAAGGGTATGTCTAAGTTTCCTAAAGACATCAACTATCCAAACCTTTCGATTTTGAAACTTATGCATGGAGATAAGTCGCTGTGCTTTCCTGAAAACTTTTATGGAAAGATGGAAAAGGTTCAGGTAATATCATATGATAAATTGATGTATCCATTGCTTCCCTCATCACTTGAATGCTCCACTAACGTTCGAGTGCTTCATCTCCATTATTGTTCATTAAGGATGTTTGATTGCTCTTCAATTGGTAATCTTCTCAACATGGAAGTGCTCAGCTTTGCTAATTCTAACATTGAATGGTTACCATCTACAATTGGAAATTTGAAGAAGCTAAGGCTACTAGATTTGACAAATTGTAAAGGTCTTCGTATAGATAATGGTGTCTTAAAAAATTTGGTCAAACTTGAAGAGCTTTATATGGGTGTTAATCGTTCGTATGGACAGGCCGTTAGCTTGACAGATGAAAACTGCAATGAAATGGTAGAAGGTTCAAAAAACCTTCTTGCACTAGAATATGGGTTGTTTAAATACAATGCTCAAGTGAAGAATATATCCTTCGAGAATCTTAAACGATTCAAGATCTCAGTGGGATGTTCTTTACATGGATCTTTCAGTAAAAGCAGGCACTCATACGAAAACACGTTGAAGTTGGCCATTGACAAAGGCGAACTATTGGAATCCCGAATGAACGGGTTGTTTGAGAAAACGGAGGTTCTTTGTTTAAGTGTGGGGGATATGTATCATCTTTCAGATGTTAAGGTGAAGTCCTCTTCGTTCTACAATTTAAGAGTCCTTGTCGTTTCAGAGTGTGCAGAGTTGAAACACCTCTTCACACTTGGTGTTGCAAATACTTTGTCAAAGCTTGAGCATCTTGAAGTCTACAAATGCGATAATATGGAAGAACTCATACATACCGGGGGTAGTGAAGGAGATACAATTACATTCCCCAAGCTGAAGCTTTTATATTTGCATGGGCTGCCAAACCTATTGGGTTTGTGTCTTAATGTCAACGCAATTGAGCTACCAGAACTTGTGCAAATGAAGCTTTACAGCATTCCGGGTTTCACAAGCATTTATCCGCGGAACAAGTTGGAAGCATCTAGTTTGTTGAAAGAAGAGGTACATATACATATAGTTTATGTTAATACATTTTAAACAATCTTTTCAACTAAAAGTTTCAGAATATATCTGTATTTTGATTGTATGATGTGTTAGTGTTTGGATGTGGCTATTAAAGGATAATTATTTGGCAGGTTGTGATTCCTAAGTTGGATATACTTGAAATTCATGACATGGAGAATTTAAAGGAAATATGGCCTAGTGAGCTTAGTAGAGGTGAGAAAGTTAAGTTGAGAGAGATTAAAGTGAGAAATTGTGATAAACTTGTGAATCTATTTCCACACAATCCCATGTCTCTGCTGCATCATCTTGAAGAGCTTATAGTCGAGAAATGTGGTTCCATTGAAGAGTTGTTCAACATCGACTTGGATTGTGCCAGTGTAATTGGAGAAGAAGACAACAACAGCAGCTTAAGAAACATCAAAGTGGAGAATTCAATGAAGCTAAGAGAGGTGTGGAGGATAAAAGGTGCAGATAACTCTCGTCCCCTCTTTCGTGGCTTTCAAGCTGTTGAAAAGATAATCATTACGAGATGTAAGAGGTTTACAAATGTATTCACACCTATCACCACCAATTTTGATCTGGGGGCACTTTTGGAGATTTCAGTTGATTGTAGAGGAAATGGTGAATCAGACCAGAGTAACCAAGAGCAAGAGCAGGTATGGATTTCAATTTTACTCTCTTACTTAATTAATGATTAAGCCCCTGCTTTTTAATAAAAAGGGGACAAACCATTTTTTGACTTAATGTTGCAATACAAGTCATGTATAAGAGTGACTAACTTTTTTTTATTTATAAAATAACTACAAAACATGTTTTTTCATTATAGATCATGTATAAATGTGACTAATTTTTTTCATCACCTAACTTCTGTTGATAAATCATTAGAAATGTCACTAATTACTTTTTAGTATTTATAAAATAACTACAAAACATGTTTTTTCATTATAGATCATGTATATATCAACTAAAAATATTGTTCCCTTACACACCAAAAAAAAAAAAGGTTCGAGAAAGCCTGTATTTCGAAATAACTAAAAAGAAAATATTTGACATTCACTAAGAGAAATTTTTTTCTAAACATGATCGCAAATGATTAAAACTTAAATTAAAACTAAAAAGATTTTTATATATGTTATACAAAATTAAAATTTGAAATTAAGTTTATAATTCTTGTATCACAAAGGGATATATATAGTAAAATATTATTTTTTTGCAGTCATGCATAGTTGTATTTTTAAATGATTTATTAACGTGGTAGGAGTGGAAACCACTCAATCTAGTAGACCCACTATCACATATCGCATCAGCTTTACATCTATTTTTCTTTCTCCTTTTTTGATCTTTTTAAACTCATAACACATAAAAATAATATATTTTCCAACACACTCAACTCATTGTCACATTATTATTTTTAATTTAATTAAATTAGAAAATATAAAATTAAATAAAACATAACATTTTTTAATTAAAAAATATTAATACAAATAAAAAAATACACGATAAATAAAAAAAGATAATTAGAAAAAAAAAACATAATAAAAAAAAAGACAACATTAAAAATAAAAAAGCAACAATTAAAATTAAATAATAATCAAGAAAATTTTAAAACTCCTAACCATATTTTTATGTAATTTGTCGTTTCCGTTCAAACACCATTCGTAGAATCCCTTTTGTCAAGTGATCATGCGGGTTGAGAAAAAACTTCATGTCTCTCTCATGTATCTTCAGGTCCAACAATTTAGTTTTCCTTTCTTCATTTTTTTTCGTGTAAGATGCAATTTTTCATCCCTATATCATTTTCTCTCTTTCACCTCTACCTTGTTCACAATGTGGATGCCGATAATTTCGTTGACCGGATCAATGATTTAATTTGGTGTTGATGCTTCAGATGCTGCTTTCTTTCCTTTTCGTTGTCTCCGAGGCGGTGAGTTCAATTTTTGGTGTTGTTGGTCGAACCCCGGTGGAAATTATGCATCTGAAGATGTTGTATATGCATTGGATGAAGAAGTTTTGTACGAAATCATCTTCACCCAAAATTTTCATTCTCTCTCCCCTTTTTCATTCTTTCTCCCCTTCGTACGAAATCATCTTCACCCAAAATTTTCTCTCTCCTCTTCGTATGAAACTTCATTGCACCATATTAACGAATTTTTCTCTTTCAATCTAACGAACACGAAGCATACGAAGCCTATCCAATGAACAGTAATGAACAGTAACCTCTTAGTCATTCATCCAACCTCTGAATCGACTCATCGTATCCAAACACAGGGACCCTTTGTACATTAACACAGTTCTTTCCAAAATCATCTTTCCTGTAGACGCGAATGAACACACATACAGGCACGAAATCAACTCCAAATCATAATTCACACACAGATTCGAACAACAATCCCTTGATTCCAAAATTGAAGATTATTTCGACCATAAGCACTTAATACGATTCCAAAAATCCATTAAAATCGAAACCTTCTTCTATTGTTCGCTTCATTTGCCGGTTCCAAAATAGAATCATTGACTCCAGACGTTCTTTGACTTTCGTTCCTTTCACAAGCAGCTAACTCAATCTTCGGATATAATCGTTTTTCAGTCATCAACCCAAATCAACACTAATTTAGCTTGATTTCGAAATCATGGGTCATATATTGATTCAGATGAACAGTATTGGATCAAATATTTGTTTGGAATGGGCTTGTGTATTGATAATCAACGGATTGTCATTAAATTGGGCTTCAAAATGTTTTGATGAATAGTAGCAAACGTATGTTTTAATTCATTTAGAACTAAAGTTGAATCCAAATGAGCAATTGTAATAATTTGAGAATCGAATCAAATACATGAATATTGGATTGGATTGGGGCTTGATCAGTGAAAAATTATTGGATCATAACAAGTGGGTTTTTAAAAAAAAAATTATTCAACGAGTCAAAATGATCAAAATTTCAAGAATGTAACGCACGAATCAAAGAGATTAAGAGAGATCATAGAGAGAGACTCGCCATAAATTGCTCCAATTGTGACAAATATTGCCAAACCGAGAATCGTTTTTCAAAAAATCAAGTTGATCTTGAAGAGCCGCTCTGATACCAATTGTAGTGACATAAGAACATGGTTTGGCATGCGGAATTAAAGATTGCACAATGAACATGGTGATTTGGGTGTTCAAGAGATGTATTTATTGTATATGGTGTTACACAAAAAGGATCTAGATCTAGACTACATAAATAACACACACTTACACACTCATTTTTACATCTCTCAAGCACACCTCTACAAGTGGTATGAACCCACTATTTATAGAGGTGTTTACATGTCTCTCTCTCACTCTCTATCTCTCATGTGTCACAAGGCTAATACTCCACATGCAAGTGGGTTTTACAAAAGTCAAACATTACAAAATCATTCAAGGAAAACTTTGTACCCCAACACTCATACATTAGGCATATAAGGCATCCTTCCTAGATCCTTAGCCTTAATCTAGCATATAGTTCTCATAATCATATAATATAACATAACATAACATGTATGGGTATCTTGGGGAAAACTTACTTGAGCTCGGCTGGTCGCATGCATCACACACCTTGTTCTTTCTCAAAACTCCTTATTTTTAAATTTTAGAAAACTATTTTCTCATAAAAATCTTTCAAGCCCTCGCTTTAAGTCCAGACACCCCCGAAGGTGTGTCCGAATCCCTCAAACCAAAGCTCTGATACCAACTTGTAACATCCCAAAACCGAGACCGGAAATTTTGTTTTGAATTATGTTACTTATAAAATAGTTCATGGAAAACATCATCGATATCATATCAAACCATAAAATCACAGTCACATGTCTCAAAAATCATATCATCAAATAGTAATAATGTTAGAGTACAATCCCAGGGATCTCAAATACGGAAATCATGTGTGTGCGATGCACTGCTACCCTGTCGGCTCCTTCCCCTTTGACGCAGAGGTACCTGAAAGCAAAACTAAAAACAGTAAGCACAAAGCTTAATGAGTTCCCCCATTATACCACATACCATATAATATACATACTGTCGAGCGATTCTGGGGTGCCCAACCTACCCCTGTCAAGCAGTTCTGGGGTGCTGACCTACCCATGTCAAGCAGTTCCGGGGTGCTGACCAACCCATGTCAAGCAGTTCTGGGGTGCTGACCTACCCATGTCAGGCCATTCTGGGGTGCTGACCTACCCGCCGGTCTATCTCAACAGGCTATAGGGACTCTTTCACCCCTTACTACTACCACACAATAACATATCATAATCATATCGCCAGGCATATCTGGGGTGCTTGACCTACCCTTTGATCCTAACGGCCGAACTTGGGATTATTCCCCTCCTACTACCACTATCACATATAACATATCATGCTAGCACATAAGACACATCAGGTAGTAGCAAACCTAGATAATTATCACAAAGACAATCATCTATCAACACTCCTACTGGTGGGCCAACATTGTGGCAGTAGACCCACCTCTACTGGAAGGTAACTCACCTCAATGTTGTGTATTATCTGCACTTTCCTCGGTACTGGGATCAACTTTTCTAAAATCCTCAAACTCCTACACAACAACCTTTCTTAATTACCATTTCATACTCATAACCCTTTCAAGGGTCAACTCAAGTCCAAGTTAAAGTCAAGGTCAAAACCTTGGTTAAAGTCAACTTTGGTCAAAGTCAACATCTACTTGACTCACCTCACCGAGTTGGTCCACCAACTTGTCGAGTCCCTTAATCCACAAACTTCAAGAACTTCGATCCTACTCGTCGAGTCTTTCAAGAACTCTTCGAGTTTCCCTTACACAGAATCGGGACCTTTTGCTCATGACTCGCCGAGTTCATCCTTGAACTTGTCGAGTCTAGCTTCATACGAGTTGGAGTGTTTAGTCCTTGACTCGTCGAGTTCTTCCTTGAACTCGTCGAGTCCATCTTCGTATAGTTGGGACATTGCCTTGAACTCACCGAGTTCATCATTGAACTCATCGAGTCCTTCGATCTTCAAGTCCATAATCATGTCCATCTTGTTGAGTCCTCTTCTAGACTCAACCAGATTCCTCAGAAACAGAAAAGGTTAGGGAACCATTACCTGACTCGCCGAGTCCCAAGAACGAATCCCCGAGTCCCCCAATGTCCATGACCATACAGTCGATTTTCGTTGGGCTCATTGCATCCAAAGCATAGATCTAACCTCCTAGGGTCCATATTACACGTAAAGCTACGAACTTGACGTCCATGCATGGGGGATTTGGCTCAAATGGCATTAAAATGGGGTTTATCTGATGCATGGGACTCCCATGGCCATAAAGTTAGCACCTTTATGCCATGGGAACCCTCAATGGTTCCATATCTGAAGTTAACACTCTACAATATGTTCTAAACCCGAAGGTGGCTTAGAAATGCCCCAAAATGGCAAGATTCAAGCCTTAAAGGAGATCTAACAAATGATAAGTCAAGGTTCAAGCTTTTTACCTTGAATAAGCTGGAAATGAAGCAAAATCTCTGGATCCACTTGCTTTTTCAAGAACCCCCAAGCTTCCACTTCTTTCTTCAAGCTTCAAACAACTTTAAACACTCAAAAATGGCTCAAGAACACTCAAAAAGCTTTAGGGTTTCGAGTTAGGGCTTTTTGGAAGCGAGAGGGACGATGGAGGCTGAAATGAGGCTAGAAAAAGTGTTTAAATAGGGGGCAAACCCTAAATATTAGGGTTTCATCCAGGCAGCCCTACTCGTCGAGTCGGGCTCCCGACTCGTCGAGTAAGTCACTTAAAACCCGCATCCATAATCCAGTCTACTCGACGAGTTGGGCCTCCAACTCGCCGATTCCCAGTGCAAAACGTTCAATTACTTAAATTTAAATACGTACCAGGAACCGAGTGTTACAGTTGAGACTTTATACCTCCATAAGATAGATCTAGGTGCACATAGCCTGGATCCACAAGCTCCATGTCAACAAGCGACTCTTCAAGAAGTTCATTCTTCCTCCTTAAGCACCAAAAAACACACAAAATCACCATGAAGCTCAAGAAATACTCAAATAGAGGATAGGGTTTCGTTCGTAGGGTTAGAGAGGATGGGGGCTGGAGGAAATGAGGGTTAGAGGCGAGTTAAGGTCTTTAAATAGGGTCCAAGACCCTAAATTAGGGTTTTAATCTGGCCAGACGAACGCAGGGTGTTCCCAAATGCACATGTGTCCAAATTCCCGTGTGCGCCATTCGTACCTCCCTTGTACGCCATGTGTACCGGGTTTGGTCCAAACCCTTCTAACTTCAAATGATCATAACTTGCACCCCTTATCTGTTTTCGATGTTCTTTATATCCACGGAAAGGTAACAAGAAGCCTTATATTTCTATAAACTTTATTTAATCTGAAAACCAACCGAAATTAAATCCAAAATTCATAAAAGTCCCGAACCAACACATTTACCGATACCCTTGGGCTCCATAACACAAATTGAAAACCCGGATCATCCAAACTACATCATCCACCTCCAAATGAGCCCAAACTCAATTATTCAAGGGTTCTAAGCCTGTTAATGCCCACTCCTCGATTACCACCCCGCAATGGGAAACGATTCAAAACAGGGCGTTACATAATTTGTTGTGGTTTTGTATTTTTTATTTCCGGTGACAGGATACCTACCGACGACCTTTTGTATTTTTTAGGAAGAGTGAAGGAATGAATTTTATATTTGATTTTCGAAGAGCTTAATATCTAATTTTTTTAGTAAGCTTAGTCTTGATTGTTTCCATAATTTATGGTTTTTTTTTTTTGTTATTTATTGATTTAGTTCCTAATATATTTGATTTTCTAGGATACATATATTTGAAAACCTCAGGGGCCATGAGATTGGTCCTTTTATTTCTTGGATTTAGTTACATGTATACATGTATTAATAAGGCAAAAAAAAAACAGGGTGGTCATGACCCCTGGCCCCATAGAGGTTCCACCATTACTTAAGTCATAAAGTTCCTGACTTTATGACTTTGCATGGTTTAATGGGGTCTAAACCATAATCTAAGCTTCATAGTCTACACTTCTATCAACTCACTCTTACCATAAAACTTTTCGAACTTTAATCCAAATTTCATAAAAGGTCCGAACTATCACTTTACGGTTATACCCTTAGGCTCCAAAACTCTAACCGAACTCTTGGATCACCTAATCTATATTATCCACACCCAAAGGAGATCTAAATCTCTCCTTCCCCAAGGCCCAAAGCATTATTATAATTAATCTTCGGCTCACGGCTCCGAATTAGGAAATGATTCGAAAGCCGATGACACATTTTTTCTTTTATGTAGTGGCACAATAGTACATAAAAACAAAAACAAAAAATCGAAAAAAATTACATTGCGTCCGAAAAAGACAGGGGTTGTCGATGCCACTATGGGCACTATAGTTGAACTGCCCCTGCGCGCGCGCGCACACACACACACACACACACATATATATATATATATATATATATATATATATATATATATAGAGAGAGAGAGAGAGAGAGAGAGAGAGAGAGAGAGGGATGTGATACTTCTTTTGGGAGAATGGGACAGAATCTTTAATATTGTATTTTTTTAATGTAATTTATATATTTAATCATTTTAGTTTATAAGTTTTATATATTGTTTATATGAAGACAAAAAAAGTCTTTTATATATATTGGATTTAACATAAAAATCTAGCAATGTTAATGAAAGACCAAAAAATGTGGACAATTTGTATCACATTATATCAAAATTTAAGGAAGAACGGTAATAGATTGACAACCACATTAACTAGAAATGTAATTTTTTTTTTTTTTTTTTTGATAATTTTTAATACTTTGTTGTGATCTATGCATTTAAAATTAAATAGCAAACAAAATCCAAAACCCTAAATTGCAAGTCTCACCCAATTTCTCTCTCACTAGTCGTCACTTACGATGGCGTTACGTCGCTCTCTCACTGCCTACGATCCCTTGCTGCTGCTCATTACAATAACGAAAAGTTGAATATCCATATATTTGTAATTTATCGATCACTTCAAAGTTTTTGATCAAAAGGGTGAGTATTTGGAAGTGAAATCGAACGAATCTTGTCAAATTTTTGATTTTGTTGATGGATTTGAGTGGAGGTTTGGGCAGAACGGGAATGTTGGTCTGCAAGTGGTTATAAACATGGTTGAAGATAAAATGGAGGTGTCACCGTTGTATTATAGATCTCTTAGGTTCTTGAGTATGATTTATTACTATAATGCTTGGAATTACAATCCATCCATATACGTAGCCTCTTTACAACGGCCAACGGCCAAGGTTTCTTCCAGGTACCATTTGATCTTTTAGAATCCAGTTGTCTGAAACACCCTGATTTGGATCAAATATTGACCAACAACTCCTAAGTTCTGGATTAATCAATTGTTTTCTTGATCTTGATAACAAGTGGAATGATTTTCTACTTCAAATTGATAAAAATCTACTACATTATAATTAGATTAGCTTGAAAAAAAAAGGTCCAGGTGCGTTTGGTGGGTCTGGTAAAGGAATCTTTTATTTTAAACAAATTTGCTTTCATCCCATTTCTTTCTCTCTTGATCTGTTCATGATGGTTTGTGGGGTGGATAAGTTACACCTGGGAGCGATGGGAAGGGGTATGTGATTTACAAAGGAGGTGACTTGGTTTATGGTTGGCCGAGTTTGATTTATATAAACAAATAAATATATAAAACAAGGGGTAAAATGGTCATCTTATATGTATTTAAGCGACCTCTTTTAATGGTGACCAGTTTTACAGTTTACTCTCTTTGTTTTTTAATTGTGATGCCCAAGACCGAACTCATTCATCTTCTTTTTTTTTGTTATTATTTTTTTATTTTATAATTTTAGAAGGGTACCACCATACTAGTGTCAGCTTCTTATTCCCAAGCAGTCAAATAGGGACTTAGGTTGTATGGAAACGGTTCCGTGACTTGGATGGCAGATAAATTTAGTAAACTTAACCCTTCAATTAACCTACCTTTTTCTTATTAACTCAATTTCAACCTAAATTCTGATTCTTGTTTGAAAATAAGTTGCATTTTTATTTTTGTATTATCTTGTTGCATAGGATCCTTAGCATCTTTTAATAATTTATTTGAAGGTGAAAGATCAAACTATTTTTTAGCTGTTGGCATTTTCCATCATTTGCAACTGTTTCTTGAAAAAAAAAATACCTAAAATCAAAATAACCATTTTCAAATCCAAAATTATAAGATAGAATTGTTAATGGACCTGGAATCATAGATCATTAACACAGTTCAGTAAACAAGTTGCTAATTACATTTCTTGCTGTGCAGATTGAAATTCTATCAGAGAAAGAGACATTACAAGAAGCCACTGACAGTATTTCTAATGTTGTATTCCCATCCTGTCTCATGCACTCTTTTCATAACCTCCATATGCTTGCATTGAGTAATTATGAAGGAGTGGAGGTGGTGTTTGAGATAGAGAGTGAGAGTCCAACAAGTAGAGAATTGGTAACAACTCACCATAACCAACATTCTATATTTCCCTACCTCCAGGAATTGTATCTAAGGAATATGGACAACACGAGTCATGTGTGGAAGTGCAGCAACTGGAATAAATTCTTCACTCTTCCAAAACAACAATCAGAATCCCCATTCCACAACCTCACAACCATAAATATTGATTTTTGCAGAAGCATTAAGTACTTGTTTTCACCTCTCATGGCAGAACTTCTTTCCAACCTAAAGAAAGTCAGGATAGATGGTTGTTATGGTATTGAAGAAGTTGTTTCAAAGAGAGATGATGAGGATGAAGAAATGACTACATTTACATCTACCCACACAACCACCAACTTGTTCCCTCATCTTGATTCTCTCACTCTAAAATACATGCACTGTCTGAAGTGTATTGGTGGAGGTGGTGCCAAGGATGAGGGGAGCAATGAAATATCTTTCAATAATACCACTGCAACTACTGCTGTTCTTGATCAATTTGAGGTATGCTTTGTACATATTCAATTATTTATTTAATTTCCTTTTTTCTTTGCAATATTCTATGAAAAAAATCACCAAATCATAAATAAGAGATTTAAACTTTTATTTCACACCCATGCGGACTCAAGAATGGGATTTGGAGGCATATAAAGTTACATTCATTTGAACAAGTATTACCTTTTATTTGTTATTTATCATTTTCATAACATTTACTGATAACATTTCTTTTTTATTTTTCTAATTAGAAAAGGTCCACATGTCTAATTAGGTTTTCCATTCTATGTGAAACCTCTATTCAGTCTGTAATCAAGCATCTTAGATTATTTATCCATTTTCATAACTATGTTTATTTTGACAGTTTATTATTATTATTATTATTATTATTATTATTATTATTATTATTATTATTATTTTTTATATATATAGTTGTAATTGCAACCTGTTCTATATTCAAGTCTTAATGTGCATTTTATACCCACTATACTAAGATAATAATTACCTAGAGGGATGGATGCCATGACACAGCTGCTACACTTCAGAAACTCTAGTAAGGGCAGTTATGGAAGTTCAATAAAATGATAATGGCATCTTCTGATGGGTAATATAGGCAAAACTATTTTTTCTAAGGTTATTCTGTTAAATATGTGCTTTCTTGTTTTCATTGAATTTGCATTCGTATATTTTAGGTGTTAAAGTGATTTTCTCTTCAATAAATCCCGAAATTAATTAAAAAAAAACAAAAGTACATTTTTGATGTGGAGAGCACTGGTATCATTTAGTATATAAAAAGCTAGATTTTGAATTAACTTTCTTATACAAAAGCTGTGTATATAGTTTAATTAGTTTTACATCATTTTTCCATGTGGTGTTGCAGTTGTCTGAAGCAGGTGGTGTTTCTTGGAGCTTATGCCAATACGCTAGAGAGATAAAAATAGGCAACTGCCATGCATTGTCAAGTGTGATTCCATGTTATGCAGCAGGACAAATGCAAAAGCTTCAAGTGCTGACAGTAAAGTATTGCAATGGGATGAAGGAGGTATTTGAAACTCAATTAGGGACGAGCAGCAACAAAAACAACGAGAAGAGTGGTTGTGAGGAAGGAAATGGTGGAATTCCAAGAGTAAATAACAATGTTATTATGCTTCCCAATCTAAAGATATTAAGAATTGAAAATTGTTGGGGTTTGGAACATATATTCACATTCTCTGCACTTGAAAGCCTGAGACAGCTGGAACAGTTAACGGTAAGATATTGCTTCGGAATGAAAGTGATTGTGAAGAAGGAAGAAGATGAATATGGAGAGCAGCAAACAACAACAACGAAGGGGGCATCTTCTTCTTATTCTTCTTCTTCTTCTTCTTCTTCTTCTTCTTCTAAGAAGGTTGTGGTCTTTCCTCGTCTCAAGTACATTGCACTAGATGATCTACTAGAGCTGGAGGGTTTCTTCTTGGGGAAGAATGAGTTCCAGATGCCTTCATTAGATAAACTTATCATCAAGAAATGCCCAGAAATGATGGTGTTTACAGCTGGTGGGTCCACAGCTCCCCAACTCAAGTATATACACACAGAATTAGGCAGACATGCTCTTGATCAAGAATCTGGCCTTAACTTTCATCAGGTATATATATTTCTTTAATTGGCATCATCTAATTAAGAAAGATATCATTCCTGCCAAGTAAATTTACTTCAAACACATTCACACTGGTTTCAGTCTAAGTTTATGTTGTTCTAAGAAGGCCAAAATGGGAAAGCAAGATAGGGAAAAATAGTGTATTTCAGTGGAAAGGGTATTTTAGGTATTTTCTGTCAAAAGTTGTTATTGCAGTCTTTTTAGTACCTGGAATCGTGTGTGGGAGGAGCATTATTATTCTGATTTGCTTGTTTCTTTATCATTTTTTCTTAGCCTCTCGAACAGCTAGAAACCCTTTTAATCTTTTGATTTTCAATGACAAAATTTTTCCCTGTTACTCTATTTGATTGTTGTTCTTCATGGTTCTAAGTGAGTTATTGGCTCATCTGTTACTTCTTTTGATTGTTGTTTTCATATCATGTTAGTCACTTGAATCAAGCTTTTTCATTTTCAACCAGGGCAAAAGGTCAAAAGTAACCTACTTTATGAGATCAAAAACAGCAACCCATCGGATAACTTTTAGTTGGAGTTAATAGTTACAATTACCATTGTGATTAATAATTATAATATCTTGTATTAATTCATAAAAATTGGTACAGCACATATATGACATTTCAAAGGTTTTTGTTTGACATATATATGCCTCTGGCGTTTTCTTTATTGGACTTGCAGACCTCATTCCAAAGTTTATACGGTGACACCTCGGGCCCTGCTACTTCAGAAGGGACAACTTGGTCTTTTCATAACTTGATCGAATTAGATGTAAAATATAATATGGATGTTAAAAAGATTATTCCATCCAGTGAGTTGCTGCAACTGCAAAAGCTGGAAAAGATTCTTGTAAGCTGGTGTGATGGGGTAGAGGAGGTATTTGAAACTGCATTGGAAGCAGCAGGGAGAAATGGAAATAGTGGAAGTGGAAGTGGTTTTGATGAATCATCACAAATAACTACTACTACTCTTGTCAATCTTCCAAACCTTGGAGAAATGAAGTTAGAGTATCTCAATGGTCTGAGGTATATATGGAAGAGCAATCAGTGGACAGCATTTGAGTTTCCAAACCTAACAAGAGTTGATATCTATAAATGTAAAAGGTTAGAACATGTATTTACTAGTTCCATGGTTGGTAGTCTATTGCAACTCCAAAAGCTACGCATATGGAACTGCAGTCAGATAGAGGTCGTGATTGTTCAGGATGCAGATGTTTGTGTAGAAGAAGACAAAGAGAAAGAATCTGATGGCAAGACGAATAAGGAGATACTTGTGTTACCTCGTCTAAAGTCCTTGATATTAAAACACCTTCCATGTCTTAAGGGGTTTAGCTTGGGGAAGGAGGATTTTTCATTCCCATTATTGGATACTTTGGAAATCTACGAATGCCCAGCAATAACCACCTTCACCAAGGGAAATTCCGCTACTCCACAGCTAAAAGAAATTAAAACAAATTTTGGCTTCTTTTATGCTGCAGGGGAAAAAGACATCAACTCCTCTATTATAAAGATCAAACAACAGGTAAACCAGATCTTTGTTGCTTTAATAATTCTTAAACTACATTTGAAAAGCTTCATGCAAGTTTTTTTTGTTATATTGTCAAAAACCGCAACCTACATTTTCAGCTTTATATTTATGTACTTTATGCAGGATTTCAAACAAGACTCTGATTAATGTGAAGTGAATATTAAAGGTAAATTATATTTTCATGTTCCTAGTTGCCTATTAATTAAAGGCCTTTTAGTTCGTGATTTTTGGATGTATTCTTCATGATGATGTCAATCTTCTAATACCCCATTCATTGTTTGGTTGAATGTTGACTCTATGTCAGGATGAATATTCAAGGGAAGAATTGTTCATCATATGAAGGACATTAAAGAACATGGATGCTATGAAGATGTTGGGAAAACATATGTATCAAGTGGCAAGCTGCTTAATGATCTAAGTTTGTTGGTTGAGGATGTTGATTTTAATATTTCAAATTCATTGGTATCATTATATGGGCTTATCAATAGTGTTAATGGGATAATGAGTGACTTAACCTAAATTATGTTGTTGGTAAATGTTGGACAAGTATGGAAAATTAGGAATGACTTGTGAAAAATATATGGAAAAGTATTATGAAACTATATATAGTATATAAATTAATGCAACATACTCTTGGAAGCACATATCATGAGAGTAACTAGAAGTAGACGTTAGCTAATCGGTGGACTGGGGTCTAGGGATTAACCGGTTAGGCGGGGATTAATCGGGGACCATTAATTATTAATGAAATTATTCAATAATTTATAAATCTAACTTTAATCATAAGAATATTAATAAATAAGCATAAAAGTTTAATAATAAGTTTAACAAATACAACAATTTATCATCCAATTAATAAGAAAAATTACTCAAATTTTAATATATCTTAAGAAAAGAAGTAAATTTAGGTATTTGCATATTAGAAAACATAGAAATTTTGACAATTTTGGAGAAAAACTTTAAAATTTAATTTTTAATTTTTTTATATATTAGTTGAACACTAAAATACTATGAACTTTTGAAATTTTGAAAATTTTGGTTTAATATTTAAAAATTTGAAAATTTGGCCAATTAGGCCGCCTAGGACCGATTAGAACGTCTAGTTCCGACTTTGACCACCTTTGACCAAAACCGATTAAACCGACCGATTAGCCTTAATCCTATTCAGTTGAAGACAGCCTAATGATTAATCCCCAATTAATCGGCCGTCTAGACCGATTTTTACAACAATGGTTTATTCCCATCTTCAACTACTTATAGTTTCCATTTCTTACCTGCAAAAATCTGATTAAACTTTAGAGTCATTTCTTTTTTGCCAACCAAGAAAAGAGATTGATGCAAATTTTCATATAAAGACCACAAGTAACGGTAAGTATAAAAACGATCACTAAATAGTGACTACAATATACTGATCATTAAATATTTACAAACTTTTTCGTCATTTAATGTTGTCACTAATCAATGAAATATTTTACCTAATTAGTGACAACTAAAAGTTGTCACTGTCTTATCCAATTAGTGACCACAGAAAGTTGTCACTGGTTTATCCGACTTGTGACCAAAAAAGTCGTCATTGATTTATCCAATTAGTTACAAAAAAAAAACTCGTCATTGATTTTTGTTGTTTTTTGCATTTAACCAATTTAAGTAACAAGCATGGAACTTGGTAAATGGTAAAGATATTTCATGAGCAATTTAAAAATATAAAACTTGTCCTCAAATTATAAAAACGAAAGGTTGGGGGGTAATTATTTTCCCTTTGGCATTGTCTCAATTATGCAAACTTACATCATGTCCTCAATAAAACCTTAACACAACTTTCCAACAAATTACATAAACAGAAAACGAAAAAAAAAAAATTCAACTCTTCGGGTTATTCAAACAACATGTTTGCTTCAAGACGATTTTTTTTTTCTGCAATAACTGTCTCATCTGTTTGCAGCCTCTATAAGCAATCCCCCCAAGTCAATCTACAATCTATATAAGATAATTCACATGTATTTGATACCCTACCACAAGCTAAAAGCATCATCACAAATAATTAATGTCAAAATAATATTCAAATGGAGAATCATGTTGCCTATACACTCTCAAACACGGAACACCTAAATAAGGTTATGACAAATAATATTTTTTTAGTTTATAAAAAATTAAAAATTATAATTTGGCTAAAAGAATTAATTTTCTTTTACAAATATTTAAATCACTAAAAATTACACGGTTAAAATTGGTTATATTGCAATTTTTCATTCCATTCAATGATGGAATGAAAAGAAATCACTCCCTCTAATAAGGATTGAGAAATAACAAAAAGGAAGGAATCACATTTCCTCTATAATGCTCACATTCCATTCCGTCAGCCAATTCAAAATGGTTTTTTCATTAAAAATTTTTTTTTTCATTAAAATGGAATGAACCATTTCCTTTTTTTCTAATTAAGTAAATTTAGAATCTTACATGATTAAGTGGATTATCCTCTAGTGGGCTTGAATAAGCTTTTTCAGCCTCAACCCATGCCCTTTGCTTTAAGTAACATTTCTTCTAACCTTCCTACAATAATCAACTGGTTAATTTTTTTTTAAAGCACAACACCTTAATAAAAAAGAAAGTAGAAAGTAAAGTAATGATTAATTTCTGAGCAGGGGCAAAATGGTTATAAAAATAATTGGAAGTGCAATGCATTTTCACCCAAAAAATATCTTTTATAAACTTTTCTTATGTCAATTGTCAAACTCAACAAATTTGTAAACTGTAAGGATACCCTTTTTTCTAATGAAACCAATCCCCATCAAAGTGCATCCAAAATCAAAATTAACACAACTAGAGGATTAGAATTATAGTTACACCAGGTCTTAGATCCATTAAACTCCAAAAAAAGGACCAAAATACCCCTTGGAATTTTTATTGTACCGGATCTTTAGAACATAAACCAACTCTTTCTAATCCCTTTCCAACCATAGTCACGGTGTTTTATACAGTCTTGAATATACATGTTGCATTTAACAGTAACCTACAAAAGACAACAATGCCCTTTGTTTTTATTTTCGCACCAAGTCATTCATCAGTATTGTACTTTGTTCCAGTAAACCTAAACCCCACAAAATTGCACCAAAGAACAAGGATGAATGATAGGCCCAAAGACACATTTGTCTACAGCAAAAGGAGAAATAGGCCCAAATCCAATCCAGTATAATAAAGGCTTGTCCTGGTGGCCGTTTTCTTTTTATATCCGTTATCAAGTTGTTATTGCTTTTCTGTTTTGTAATGCTCTCCCCATGATTATGGTAGTGGAATGGAAGATTCTTCCAGGGGAGGGTAGTGTCAGCTTTTTGTCTTTTGTTCCAGGCTTCTTATATAAGTCCTGATGTCTTTTTGTTTTGGAGTTATGTTGAAATTTAATGAAAAGTTCTCTATGAACTCGGGAGAGCCCTCACCTCTATAATTGTGAGAACCTATCCTTTTATAATTTTTGTATGATTTCTAGTATATTGCAAGTATAAGTTATCATTTGGTATCAGAGCACCCAAACCGATTCCATGGGAGGAGCGTCCAGGGAAGCAGCAGCCGTGAAGAAGGTGGAGGAACAGGTGGGGTTGATGCAAGTTCAGCTCCAATCACATGGGACTGAAATCTAGGGGATGAGAGCAAGGATTGACGATATCCTCCAAGGTCAAAGCCAGACAAACCAGAGATAGGATGAGATGCAAACAACCCTGGACAAGGTTTTGGAGAAACTGGATGTCATGGCTGGAGCACCAGGAGGAAGAAACCAAACCCCTCACAATCCATCAAGCCATTCAACACCCACAGGTCCATCGATGAACAAAAATAAGGGACCGACAAGCTCAGTGATCATCGGTTCAGGGCCAGGCGACTCGAATCCAAGCGGAGGAGGAGCACCGAGCGGACTCGGAGGAAACGGTATTGTTTTTGGCTCTCTCTTCCAAACAAACAACAACACGGGGGGTGGAAGATACGAGTTCCAACACAGGAAGATTGACATGCCACAATTTGATGGAACAGATCCAGACGGATGGATTCTTCAAGCGGAGCGTTACTTTGCCATTTACTAATTGTTGGATGAAGAAAAGATAATGGTGGTGGTTCTTAGCTTGAGCGGGGATGCTTTGGCATGGTTCCGGTGGACCAATCAACGGGTGATAATGAACTCGTGGGAGGAAATGAAGGAAGTCTTCTTGAAAAGGTTTCGTCCCATCCATGGGGGGGATTTATACGAACAATGGGCAGCTCTGAGGTAAACAGGGACGGCGGAGGAGTATGTTCGAAGGTTCATCGACTTGTCGGCCACGTTGGAAGGGGTAACGGAACGCATCACCATGGGAAATTTTATTGATGGGCTTCAAGACCACATCAAGACGGAGCTCAGATTATGGACCCCAGACAACTTGGGCCGCGCCATCGACTTAGCCCAACATATCGAAGAGAGGAGCAGGTCGCTTTTTGCTAGCGGATTCGAGTCGTTCGTCAATCTGGGTAACACCAGAAAGGTTAGTGGGGCAAACCCGAATCATTCCATTTCTTTCTCACAACCTGATCGATCGATGGGGAAACCACGACTCTAACGCTACCTCACAGAAGCTCAGATACAAGATAAGAGGAATCGAGGAGTGTGCTTCCGTTGTGACGAACGCTGGTTCAAGGGTCATGTGTGTAAATCCCAGGTGAATGTGATCCTCGTAGATGAAGAGGAACCGCTCATCGAAGACCCTCAGGAAGCAACCGACCCTGCCACCTTGGTATCTACATAGGTTCGACCAGAAATCGAGGTGTCACTTAACTCAGTAGCGGGGTTGTCGTCTCCAAAAACGATGAAGGTCAAGGGAGCCATTGGGTCCCAACCGGTGGTAACCCTAATCGATCTCGGGGCCACTCATAACTTCATTGCATCTCACTTGGTAGCTTCTATGGGCATTTCGATTGACGAGACTGAACCCTACGGGGTAAGGATGGGAACAGGAGACAGTGAGCGCGGAACTAGTGTCTGTAAGGGAGTGGTTTTGCACCTTAAGGAATTAGACATCACAGAAGACTTCCTCCCCTTGAGGTTAGGCAGCTCTGACGTGATACTGGGGATGCAATGGCTTGAAACTTTGGGCGTGACTAAAACCAACTGGAAGGAACAAACAATGGAGTTTGAGGTGAATGGGAGAATAGCCCGGATCGAAGGGGACAAGTCGCTCGGTAAGTCCCTGATTTCTCTGAAGGCCATGGCAAGAACCTTGAGTAAAGATCCTTATGGATACCTAATTGAACTCAGCAACACCGAGTACCAGGTTATACCACCGGACCCTGTGCCCTTATTCTTACAAGACATCTTGAGCCAATTCGAATGCATATTCCAAGAACCCACAGGATTACCACCACCACGAGCCATGGAATACAAAATCATAACCAAGGAGGGTACTACCCCAGTGAGTGTCCGCCCTTACCGGTACCCCCATTATCAGAAGGGGGAAATAAGAATGATTAAAGAGATGCTTCAAGCCAAGGTGATACAGCCCAGTAATAGCCCTTACTCCAGTCCCGTGATTTTGGTTAAAAAAAAAAGCTCTTGGCGTTTCTACATAGATTATCGAGCACTAAACAGGGTTACGGTGCCCGACAAGTTTCCCATTCCTGTAATTGATGAGTTGTTGGATGAGTTACATGGTTCAACTATCTTCACCAAATTGGATCTCAATTTCGGGTACCATCAAATAAGGGTACGGGTAGCAGACGTGCCAAAAACGGCTTTCCGGACACATGATGGCCATTACGAATTTCGGGTAATGCCATTCGGCCTCATGAACGCCCCGGCAACATTTCAAGCCTTGATGAACGACATATTCCGTCCCTTCCTCCGTAAATTCATCTTGGTATTCTTCGATGACATTTTGATCTACAGCCCCGATGAGAAGCTACATCGCATCCATGTCACAACAGCCTTGGAGAAACTGAAAGAGCATCGATTGTTTGTCAACTACAAAAAGTGCGAGTTTGGGAAACAACGACTATCCTATTTGGGGCATGAAGTGTCGGCTGACGGGGTGTCGGCAGAAGCAAACAAGATTCAAGCAATGCAAGATTGGCCCACCCCAACAAATCTCAGAGGGCTGCGAGGGTTCTTGGGGCTCACTGGATATTACAGAAAATTCGTCAAGGGATATGCCCATATCGCCAAGCTTCTCACAGAGCAACTGAAAAAAGACAAATTTGGATGGAACCCCGACGCCGAAGAGGCTTTCCACCTCCTCAAAAAGGCCATGACTACCGTTCCAGTGCTGGCACTGCCCGACTTCAACAAGACCTTCGTGGTGGAAACTGATGCATCAGGGTATGGACTGGGGGCGGTCTTGATGCACGATGAACGCCCCATCGCTTACTACAACTCTACCTTGGGAGCGAAGGCCCAATTGAAATCGATATACGAAAAGGAGCTCATGGCAATCGTGATGGCAGTCCTCAAATGGCGACCATATCTGTTGGGACGATGGTTCATTGTTCGTACAGATCAATTAAGTCTCAAATTTATTTTAGAACAACGGGTAGTCGGAAGTGAATATCAAAGGTGGGCCTCTAAACTTATGGGGTTCGACTTCGGAATCCAATACCACCCGGGAGCGAGCAATCGAGTAGCTGGCGCCCTCTCTCGTAAGGAAATTTCGACCGATTGTAACAACATCAACACTGGAATTTGGATCTTTTGGGACCAATTAAAGGCAAAACTAACACAGGAAGAGTTCATACAAAAGATCAAGGCAGATTTGGAAGGTGAGGCCAACAGCCACAAAGGGTTCTCCATCTTTCAAGGGAACCTGTTGTACAAAGGAAGGTTAGTCATTTCACCCACCTCAGCCTTCTTGACCCAAATAATGGTTGTTTTTCATGATTCCCCAATTGGAGGACACCTAGGTGAGAAGAAGACGTATTTTAGAGCAGCTGCCGAAGTGTACTGGCCGGGCATGCGCTCTTCCATCATAGAGTATGTGAGAAACTATCAAATCTGTCAAACTCATAAGTCTCTCAATACGTCCCCAGCAGGTCTTCTCCAGCCCATTCCCATACCCACCCAAACATGGGAAGAAGTAACCATGGACTTCATCGAAGGCTTGCCCAAATCTGGAAATTGGGATACGATATGGGCAGTAGTAGACAGGCTTACGAAATATGCCCACTTCATACCACTGAAACATCCCTTCACAGCAACTAAGGTCGTAGAGATGTTCATCTAAGAAGTTGTAAGGTTGCATGGGTTCACCTCATCCATAATTAGTGATAGAGACAGGATCTTTATCAGTCAATTTTGGAAGGAATTGTTCCGATTGCATGGTGTTCAATTAAAACGGAGCACCGCCTACCACCCCCAAACGGATGGTCAATCGGAGGTGGTGAACCGTGACTTGGAGACTTACTTACGGTGCTTTTGTTCAAAAAAACCTAGATGTTGGTTAAAATGGTTAGCATGGGCGGAATTATACTACAACACCTCTCATCACTCAACCACCAATTGCACTCCCTTCAAAGCCATGTATGGACGAGACCCTCCTCCCTTCATTCGCTATGAAGGGCAACAAACCAACATGGATGCATTTGATAAGCTTTTGGAGGACCGGGATGCAGTGTTGGATGACCTTCGCATCAATCTGATCAAGGCACAACAGAAAATGGCAGCACAGGCTAACAAACATAGACGGGATGTGGAGTTTAAGGAAGGAGATAAGGTCTTCCTGAAATTGAGACCATACAGGCAGCAGAGCACAACATCAAGGAAATTTGAGAAATTAGCCCCGAGATTTTATGGCCCTTTCACAATTTGTCAAAAGATTGGTCAAGTTGCATACAAGTTGGAACTGCCTCCTACTGCCAGCATCCATCCAGTTTTCCATGTATCACAACTCCGGACAACCCATGGAACAACAACCACCAACACGGAGTTGCCCCGACAGCTCAATGCTGAATTGGAGCTAATTATGCAACCACTTCTGTTGCGAGGGGTAAGACCTAGGAAGAGTAAGGAACCAGGTAGGGAAGTCCTCATTCAATGGAAAGGGTTCACAGAAGGAGAGGTGACGTGGGAAGACTTTGACAAAATGAAGATCTAATTTCCAGAATTTAACCTTGAGGGCAAGGTTCAAGTTTGGGAGGCAGGTATTAATAGGCCCAAAGACACATTTGTCTACAACAAAAGGAGAAACAGGCCCAAATCCAATCCAGTCTAATAAAGGCTTGTCCTGGTGGTCGTTTTCTTTTTATATCCGTTATCAAGTTGTTATTGCTTTTCTGTTTTGTAATGATCTCCCCACGATTATGGTAGTGGAATGGAAGATTCTTCCAGGGGAGGGTAGTGTCAGCTTTTTGTCTTTTGTTCCAGGCTTCTTATATAAGTCCTGATGTCTCTTTGTTTTGGGGTTACGTTGAAATTTAATGCAAAGTTCTCTATGAACTCGGGAGAGCCCTCACCTCTATAATCGTGAGAACCTATCCTTTTATAATTTCTGTGTGATTTCTAGAATATTGCAAGTATAAGCTATCAATAACACAAATAGAACAAGTTTCCTTCATTTAACTCAAGTTTTATACACTACACTACATCCTAAATCCACATTATATCATATAGCTATATTGATTTGGATGATCTAGCATATACAAATTTCCAATAAGTAAAATACCCTAGAAATAATTCAAAGTGCAAGTAACTTTTAAATTTTATAAGATAGACTTACTTACTTCATCACGAAGGGAAGATGCCTCATGTTGACCTCCAATATCTTTATATACACGTCCAATATCCTTTGCAAACTTAAAAATGTAAACTCATACAGTCACATATTTAATATCTTGTTATAGTTATGATATTACAACATTATAACTATGCATTTGTTACCTATTTTGATCACGTATGTTGCCAGTAGGCGGAATAACTTGTCCTGTTCAACAATGTACTTTTTAAAAAGGTTGAAAGTAAAATGGTGTTATAGAAAAAGAAATGAAAGCTAGATGCTATATACACAAATAAACAAACATGTGTTGCTATTTATTGTGTAACATCCCGGAATATCAAGAGTAGAGTTGAAGGGCTAAAAGTGTAAATTTGAAGGGCAACTCGGCGAGTCCATGGGTGGACTCGGCGAGTAGGGTCACGACTCAGTTCGCGTGTTAAGTGGCCAACTCGGCGAGTCCAAAGCTGGACTCGGCGAGTAGGCGTTGTGCGAAGAAAACCCTAAATTCGGGGGATGAGCCCTATATAAAGGACGTTATACCCTCTCCCCAGCCTCCTTACCTTCCCTTGAAGTCCAGAAACCCTAGATACGCGTTTGTGAAGGTTTTGAGTGCATTTGAGCCTTGGAGAAGGAAGTTGGAAGAAGATCTTGGAGAGTTAGGAGGCTTGGAGCAAAAGGGCTTTGCTTAGATTCAGATTCCTTGCTGTTGGGGGGCTTCATTTTGAGGTAATATCTCGTTCTTTGGGCTGCTATTCTTTTAGATTCATCATTTTGGGTTATAGGGGAAGTTTGGCTTGTGGTATATGGAGTTTAAAGGTTAGATATGAGGTTGCTACCTCAGATCTAGAATGGAGAAGGTCTAGAGTGCATTAAAGTCCTTGTTAATGAGTGATTGGTGAAGCCATCTTGTCCCAAACCCTAGCCTAGAGTGTAAAATGCCTAGATCTCTTTGGATTCACGTAAAGTTTTCCACTTTACGTGATAGATGGGTTGTAGAAGGGTAGATCTTTGTTTTGGATCATCTGCATGGCCTGTAAAGCTTCTGCATGGGTTAAGATCTAGCGGTACTCGGCGAGTCACAAAGGTGTACTCGGCAAGTTGCTTGAAGATGGACTGGAACTCGGCGAGTTGGAAGAACAACTCGGCGAGTAGGTTGAAGATAGCCTCGGACTCGGCGAGTCTGGTCGTGAGGTCCTAATATTCTTCTGGTTAAGTCATGAATTGGCGAGTCAAAGGAGGACTCGGTGAGTTGAGTGCGAGGGGACTCAGAGTTACGAGACTCGGCGAGTCTCGGGGTGACTCGGCGAGTTGAGTCGCGGATTGGGGAGGTTCTAAGCATGGGGACTCGACGAGTCATTGGGTTGAGTCGGCAAGTAGAGTCAGTCAGGAGGTTGACTTTGACTTTGACTTTGACCAAGGGTTGACCAGTTGACTTCCAGAGGTAATTTGGTATTTATTGGTATTTATTGGATTCAATCTTTGGGTATTGATAGTGGTGGAGTTCGGGTCGGAGGTTGCAGCAGCGTGATCTTATCCTTTTGAGTCAGCAGTTGCGAGGTGAGTTATCCTCACTATATCAACAGGGTCTAAGGCACCAAGGCCGGCCCTTTATCGGATTGTAATCCGGGTATTGTTGTTATGTTGCTGTTTTACTATGTTTGCATCCTGGTAGTTAGGATGGTATTCGTTAGAGACCTGGTTAAGGCCGGTATTCTGGTATATAGGATGATGCTATGCTAGTGACCAGTTAGGTCGGTATCCTGCTTAGAGTATGTTGTGTTACGTGATCTGCTAGATCAGTTTGATTGAATATGAATTGTTATATGATTGTATGTTTATGTGCACATGGTTGTTTGACTGGGGTTGGGTTGAGGCGGGACCTGCTTTGTGCTGTAGGCCAACATACCCAGGGCGGACCGGTTGTTCCGAAGGCCCAACGAGCGGTCCGGATAGGCTGTAGGTCCCACGAGGGCGAACCAGACGTGCCGAGGCTCGGAGAGTGGACCAGGCCGAATGAAGGCCCGGTGCGGGCGGACCAGTCATACTGTAGACTTAGAGAGTGGACCAGGTGGATTGAAGGCCCGGTGCGGGCGGACCAACCACCCTGCAGACTCGATGTGTATGGCTAGTCGTGGAGGGTGGACTAGGTGGAATGTTGGCCGGTGCGGAGGACCAGTCACACAGCAGACCCGATATGCATGATTGTTCTGTGGTTCGTTATGATATAGCATGTTATGTGTATGGTATATGTGGTTGGTATTTTGGGGTATCTCACTAAGCTTTCGGGCTTACAGTTTTGGTTTAATGTTTTTCAGGTTCTTCAGGAGACTATGGCAAGGCAAAGGCGTGATCCTACCGCTCCTCGTGTTTATGTTTTATGATATGGACCTGGGAATACTCTGATAATAAATGTATTGAAAACCTTTTTGTAATAACTTAATGAATTGGGATGTTTTTGAAAAGTTTAAATTTTGTTGAAATTTTTGGTCATTACAAGTTGGTATCAGAGCCTTGGTTTGAGTGAATTGGAGGAACACTTGTGTGACTCCAGTCTCAAATCGAGGATGGTTTTTAAAAGAGAATTTAAAATGGTTTTTGAAAATAAGTAAAGGAGGACGCGGAGGTACGATCAGCCGGAGCCAGTAAGTAACCCCAAAATACCATACATGATATTTGTTTTCGAGCTTTGATAGAACAACATGCTAGTATTAGGATAGGGATCTTCAGGATTTCATGATAATGTTGCCTGCTAGCCTAGGGTTTCCTTCTGTATGAGATTTTCAGTGTTCCTCTAGGAGTGAGGATTGAGCGCTTGCTATGTATATTTGTCACTAGAGTGTTGTGGTAGTACTTCATACAAATATGGGTAGGTGTGGAAGGTAGTATGGGCCCGTACTACTGAAAGCACAAGACCCATACGCGTATCAGGGAAACCATGACCTCTAGGGTTGGGTTGAGAGTTGGTTCCCGGGTTAGTGGGAAGTATCTGAGATATTGTGGTGTTTTTTAGTATGGTGGTAACGAGGCATGCTGGGAGCGGATCCGGATCAGGATCGGGAGCAGGAGAGGGAGGTCAGGGCGGGTCAGTACCGCCCGAGGTTATTGGTCAGACAAGCACAGGCGAGTTGGATGCTAGGATTCGTGAGATCTTGCACGATGAGGTTGCTGCGTTGTTCCGGGCCGAGCTGCCGGAACTGTTTGGGTCGATCAAGACCGCTATGGTTGAGTATTTTGATGAGCGTTATGTGGCTCTCACAGAGACGGTTTCCGCGGCAGCTACATCGGCTGTAGCAGCGGCAAGGGGAGGAGCTGGTAAAGGTTTCCAGTATTGCGACTTCGATAATACGAATCCCCCTACCTTTGATGGAGTTCAGAACCCGATTGTTGCTATGAGATGGTTGTCAAACGTGGAAGGGTGTTTCTTCATGTGTTCATACCCTGCTGATTAGAGGGTGAGATGTGCTCTGAACCTGTTGAGGCTCGGGGCGAAGGATTGGTGGAAATTGACCACGGGGTCGTATTGGGATGCGCAGAGGGCTGCGGCTTCATGGGATCAGTTAAGAGAGATGTTCAACACTCGTTATGTTCTGCGGGTTGAGAGAGAGAGAGAGAGATTGGCTCAGGATTTCCTGGAGCTGAAGCAGGGTTTGGAGTCGGTAACTGAGATCACCCGGATGTTCACTGAGAGGGCATGTTCTGCCTTGAGTTCGCTTCGGAGCAGGCTCAGATGTCCCGATACCTGAGTATGCTCAAGAGGGATATCAGACAGTTTGTGTCTACCCAGAGGTGCGAGAGTTTGTTGAAGTTGCAGGAGGCCGCTAGGCGGCACGAGTTAGAGATTGAGTTGCAGTTGCGTGAGCTGAGGCAGGCTCCGGTGCAGTCGCAACCGACGCCGAAACGGTCCAAGACCGTTGATTCTAGGGTGGGAGATCAGAGCAGCCATGCTTGTGGGAAGTGTGGGAGGGGTCACACCGGAGTTTGTAGGTCCGATGGTGTATGCCGCAAGTGTGGAAAGGAGGGGCACTATGCGAGGGATTGTCGGCAGTCAGCGCCGGTTCGGGATTTGAGGATTTGTTATCATTGTCGTCAGGTTGGGAACTTGAGGGTCAACTGTCCACAGCTTGCTGCAGTACCGGTGCAGGCTCCAGCACCGGCCACGTTGACGATCACGGTTGGAGTTTAGGGTGGAGCGGAGCCCCCAAGGGATCAGGGTCGTGCTTTTCAGCTTATAGCGAAGGAGGTCAGGGTAGTGCCGGATGCAGCTGCGGGTATGTTCTTCTTGATGTCTTATTATTTTATGATTATTGTGGAATATTGTTTATCTGCTAGTCTCGTTGCGTGGTTTTCGGTATTGTATTCTTTGATTTTGAGGGTTATGGCATGGTTATGGGCTTAGTGTTAGAAATTTCGTTGGTTATCATTCATGAGGGTTAGTCGTGTGAATCGGGTGTTGGTCTGGATATCGGGTAGCATCTGCATTCTGAGGAGTGGTTAGCTGAAGATCGAGTTTCTTTCAAGATCGGGATGATCAGTGTTGATGTGTGATTTGTGAAGATTGCTCGTGTTAGTGGGAATCGGTTTGTGTGTAAGTGTTTGTGTCGGGAAGGACTGTTGAGGAAGGTCGGCAATGGCGACCGGTGGTTGATAGTCAATGCTCTAAGTCAGGGAGAATTGGGGAATTCTCTGGAAAAATCGATGAGTATGAAGGGTCATTTAGCTGCATGCGATTCAGTAGTGTCTCGGTCGGCCAAAAGCGTGAGCTGGTATGAGTAAGTGGCAGACGTGCGGGGTGGGATACAAACCAAGAGCGATTGATTGTGGAAGGCCTAGGATCGAGCCGGGACTGAGTATATGGGATGGGGGTAGAGTTCGGAACCCCTAGAGGGCTAGAACAGTATGCATGGGAGGAGTTTCCTGAAGGAGTAACTCAAAATGTTGATTGCTAGTCGAGCGGTCCGGATAGAATGAAGGCCGGTAGGCGTACTAGTCAGGCCGAAGGCTCGGGGAACGGTCCAGCCAGACTGAAGGCCCTTGAGGGCGGTCCAGGTCTGCTGAAGGTTATGAGAGTGGTCCAGTTTGGTTGAAGGCCTGGTAAGGCGGTCCAGTCATGCTGAAGACTCTGCATGTGTCGTTAGATCGGTGCGAGGAAATGGATTGAGTATGTCGCGATATGTTAGCGTTGTAAGGTCTGGCCCCGGATATTGATCATGATCAGTGGAGGTAGTGCATGGACTTGAGAGTCTTCGCGAGTGGATTCAGAGTATGAATGGTGCATGGGATAGTGGCTATGCCATAAGGAAATGGTGTAGTGTTGGGTGAGCACCGGGGCATGTAACGCCCGGGTTTCAGGGCTAAGCATTTTGTCAATGTAATAGTCTAGGTCAACTATTGTAACTCTTTTTGAAGTAATAAAGATGAAATATTTGAGTATTATGTGAATTATGTGTGTTTATGTGTTTATTATTTAATTATAAATGTATAATTAATAAAGAATAAAAATGAACATCAAAATTAAAGTGTGAGATAATCCCGATATCTCTACATAAAGTTGTAGAATATGTCTCAAGGTTTCCGTACATATAAAGAATGCCGAAATCCAAGCTATAACGAAGAAGTTATGGCCCGCCGAAGTTTTACAGCAAAACCGGCACGGCACCGGGAGACGTAAATAGTGAACTTACGATAGAAGACTATTTAGCCTTATCAATCTAAACAAAAGTCGTAGAATATGTTAAACTAAGAACATCGATAAAAAGAACGCCCAAATCTGACTTCGTATGAAGAAGTTACGATTTTTCGAAGTTTCGGAATAGCAGTGTACAACCCGAAATTCGAATATTAGATCAAGTGATTTTTAGCCGACACGACCTAAACGAGAATCGAAGATCTCGTTAAGAGTAGCGTAACAAGAAAAATATGGGCGAAAACGGATGTCGGATGAAGAAGTTATGAGGATTTAACAGACCAATCCTATCCCGGCCCGTTGATAATATAAAATTTAAAATTGAGCCAAAATTAGCCGACGAAGTCCAAACGAAAGTTGTAGAGTACGTTCCCACCTTCGCGTGGATATAAAGAACGTCGAAAACGGAGCTCGTATGCGAAAGTTACGAATTTTTAAAGTTGAAGCATGAAAATGCGAAACCTGTTGCGAAGCTGATGACGTGGGTCTTCGCTTCAGATTGAGACACGCACCCTTCGCATTACGCCCCGCGTACGAGGTCCGGTACGCCCCGCGTTACCTCCAGCCTTATCCGTCCGAGTCCGAGTGCGAGCCAGCTGTTGCAAGCTGGCAACCACCTCCGAGTTACGCCCCGCGTAGCACCACCGAACGCCCAGCGTAAATCTGAGGATGCTGGCCTATAAAAGGGGGTGCGAACCCTTCCGAAAAATTCACACCTTTCTTCATTTCTTCTCTCACTACTTTCTCTCTCTAGGGTTTTGAACCCTCCCTAAAGTCTAGGTGAACCCCTAGCACCCTAAGGAAGCCCCGAGGCTCCCGGAGTCCCGAGAAAAAGGAGTTTTTCGGTTTCGAAATGCTGCTCCAATTAAGTTCCGGTTTTCGATCAAATTCGCTGTAAGTATGCTACGCTTACACAATTTTTAATATAGCTTTCAAATAATTATACGAATGTTATTAGGTCCTTAAAATAATTATTTGGGCTATTATTATGAGTTATATTGAGTGTTATTAACGCTTATATAATAATAATAATAATAGTCAGATAATTAATTTGTCGCGGTTATCATTAGACTAAACCCTAGTGGTATCGATACTAGGTTTTATCGAAGGAATATCATTTTGAGAGTATCGAAGCGCTGTCCGAGTGCTGAGTCACCACCTAATCAGGTGAGTGCATAGTTACTTTCAACTTACACATAGATATGAAGTATTTTATATAAATTACGTGCTATGTGTGCATATTATCTGAATACTTGCTATCTATGCTAGATGAATGTTGTTATACATGTTTTCAATGATTTAAACTGTATATGTATTTTATATCTACGAAAATGTTGGTGTAAAACATGGGTAGATGTAATAGGTGATGTGTGATAAAATGATGAGAGGCCTCGATGTTGTTGTTGTTGAGCCAGTCATCTAGCGGAGTATAGATGATGACCACAGACTCTTCTAGACAGTCCAGTGGAACACTAGCAGGCTCGCAACCTGTAGGTGTTGTAAGCGATGTGTTCACCGGTGTACTCCATCCCCCACATGGTTGCCCATTAGGACATTTATTGCTAAGGAATCCCCTTAGCAGTAGTGTCCGTCCCGATGATGATCCTTAGGCTAGGTCCCTTATGATGGGTGTTTAGGGACGTAAGGTGAGGATTACGGGAACGGGTAATCGGGTTATTGTTGATTGATGAAATTAATAAACTTATTTATTGTGGGTTGAAAACCCTATGTGCTCACCAGGCTCCCAAGCCTGACCCACTCAGTTTTATGTATTACAGGTAGTGGCGCATGAGCATAGGTGTGATGTTTTGGACGAGGGATTACGGATATAGGCCTGTAGATATGAAATAATGTAGTAAGGATTATATTGTACTGTTTATACTTTTGATCTGTACGAACATGACATCCCGAGTCTTTTAATGAAATACATTTCTATGGAAATGCTTTTGATAAATCTTTATCATATTATTGTTTTGGGACAAATTCCACAACCCTTTTATTAAAAGATAACTCTAATTTTGAAATAAAGTATAAACAAAAATCGGTCTTTTCATCCCGTGATTTTGGGGATGTCACAGTTGGTATCAGAGCATTAGTTTAAGCGAACTAGGAATTTGTAGGATTTCTAGACTTAAACTTAGAATGCTAAGCGATGATTGTGAGGTGTGAGCACTAACTTATTTTAGGAATTGTGCCTAAAATGCTTTTATGTGCTAAATGCTTTATGCATGATATGCTGTTATTTTGTTCGGATCTATGGTCTGTTGCCGACCGGATCTGGAAACCTTAAGTGTTTAGGATTCTAAACGTATGACTACAATATTAGAACTAGCATGTAAACGTTTCGGAGAGATAATGATGATTTGAACATCAGTCCTAAATAAAGATCTAAATTCACCTTATTCGGTGTATAGATCAAGATGGAAAGGACCCGTAGCGGAAACGTGAATGCAAATGGGAACAGAAACCAACCCCCAGTAATTGAACAGATACCCGTTGTGGAAGCCGCTGCCGGACCAGTAACAATGGCCGGAGTGCAAGCGATGATCCAAGCGATGTTGGATCGTCAAATGGAAGAAACTAGACGTTTGCTCCAGCAAAATCGAGAGGAAGAGACTATTCAAATCGAACAGCCCGGGTTGAACGAAGGGCAGACTGAGGAAGGAGACTACAGTGGAACTGTTGGTCAAGTCAACCCACCAATAGTCCCACAAAACAACCAAGATGACGAAGTCGAGAGGAATGGATGCAAGTACAAGGATTTTCTGACTTGCAAGCCATCGAATTTCACGGGAAAGGAAGATCCAATCGGGGTCATGGATTGGATCTCGGAGATGGAGTTAGCTTTCATGACGTGCGGTTGCAGAGGAAAGCTACAGACCACGTTTGCAGTGCGTCAATTTCGAGGAGGCGCTGTACGTTGGTGGAATACCTTGGGGAAGACTTTAAGCCCCAACAAGCCCCTGCAACTGACATGGGCAGAATTTCTGGTGCAATTCAAACGAAAGTACTGCTCAGCCCAAAACCTGCTAGAGTTAGAGAACCAGTTTCTAACCCTGAAGAAGGGAAGCATGTCAATCGATGAATATATGAACAACTTCACAGAAAAGATGGAGTTTGCCTTGCGTCTTGTTCCGGATGAGCTAACGAAAATTGATAAGTACGCAAAGGGACTTCCATGGGAGTACGCGGTGCCAGTGCGTCAGGCACCTACTTTGGAAGCAGCTATCTGGGCTGCCAAGTCCGTGGAGGACATGATTAAGGGAAGAGCTGCCAGCAAAATCGAGGTTGGTGAGAAACGGAAGTTCGATGGATACTCGAAGTCCAACAAGAAGAGTAGATTCTCGAAATCTAGTTCGAGAGGAGGAGGATCAGAAGCAAAGTGGTGTGACAAGTGCAAGAAGAAGCACTCTGGGAAGTGTGATGGAGGGGTCACTTGTTACAAATGCGAAAAGCCTGGGCACTATGCCAATGAATGCACCCTCAACCAGAAGGCCTGTTATGGGTGTAATGAAGAAGGACACATTTTGAAGGACTGCCCGAAGAAGAAGGAGGCAGGAAGACCCAACATACCACCAAAGCCGAAGGCGAAAGCCTTCCAGATGACGCTCGAGGCTGCAAAGGAGGCAGCAGACGTCGCTTCAGGTACCTTTCTTGTAAATGGTTTGCCTGTAAATATTCAGTTTGATTCCAGAGCCAACTATTCCTTTGTGTCGCATAAATTTAGTGCGAAATTAGCATTACCTGTAGAAAAACTAGATAATGCCCTGATTGTAGAAGTTGCCAGTGGCAAATTCGTACCTGTTAGCAATCGTATTAGGAACATCGTCATTGACCTAAACAGAAACGAATTCCATGAGGAACTATTAACCATAGAGTTAAACGGTTTCGACATCATTTTGGGTATGGATTGGCTTAGCGCCAACGATGCTGAGATATTATGCCGAAAGAAGATAGTTAGGATAAACCCACCCAGAAAAGAATCATTTATGGTGTACGGGGACAAACGCAGAGTGAATTATGGAATCATCTCCCTGATGAAAGCCAAGAAATGTTTGTCCAAAGGATGTGCATCATACTTGGCATTCGTAATCGATGCTAAGAAAGAGAAGAAAGAGGTGCAGAATATACCGGTTGTATGTGATTATCCGGAAGTCTTTCCCGAAGATCTTCCTGGATTACCACCTGATAGACAAGTGGAGTTTCGTATAGACTTGTTACCAGGAACAACACCGATAGCAAAGGCACCTTACCGATTAGCACCGACGGAGATGAAGGAGCTCATGACGCAACTTCAGGAGCTGTTGGACAACGGTTTCATTCGACCTAGTTCATCACCCTGGGGAGCTCCGGTGTTATTCGTGAAGAAGAAGGACGGAAGCATGAGGATGTGCATAGACTACCGAGAGCTGAATAAGGCAACGGTGAAGAATCCATTGCCGAGGATTGATGACCTATTCGATCAGCTGCAAGGTTCGAGCTACTTCTCAAAGATCGATCTTAGGTCAGGATATCATCAGCTGAAGGTAAGAGAGCAGGATATTGAGAAGACTGCATTCAGAACAAGATATGGACACTACGAGTTCTTGGTTATGTCATTCGGACTAACCAATGCTCCCGCAACATTCATGGATTTGATGAATAGGGTTTGTAAACCATTTCTCGATAAATCTGTGATAGTGTTCATCGATGACATTCTCATCTACTCAAAAAGCCAAGAGGAGCATGGGAAGCATCTACAAGAAGTGTTGGAGGTGTTAAAGAAGGAGAAGCTTTTTGCAAAGTTCTCCAAATGCGACTTTTGGATACGGGAAGTCCAATTCTTGGGCCATGTTGTTAACCAGGAGGGAATAATGGTTGACCCCGCCAAGATCGAGGCTGTAATGAAGTGGGAACGTTCGAAGAGTCCCACGGGGATTCAAAGCTTTCTAGGATTAGCCGGATATTACCGACGATTTATCCAAGGCTTTTCTTCGATAGTTGCTCCATTAACAGCTTTGACCCATAAAGGAGCTACGTATACATGGAGTGAGAAACACGATGAGGCATTCGAGAAGCTAAAGAAGAAGTTATGTGAAGCACCAATAATTTCTCTACCCGATGGAGTCGAAGATTTCGCAGTTTATAGTGATGCATCGGGAGTCAGGTTGGGTTGTGTTCTGACCGAAAGAGAAAAGGTGATAGCATACACATCTCGACAATTGAAAGAGCACGAAAAGAACTACCCCACTCATGATATGGAGTTAGCAGCGGTAGTATTTGCCTTAAAGATATGGAGGCATTACCTCTATGGCACGAAGTGCAAGCTCTTCACTGATCATAAGAGTCTCTAGTACCTCTTTAATCAGAAGGAGTTGAACATGAGGCAACGACGCTGGCTATAACTTCTCAAGGACTACGACTGTGAGATACTTTACCACCCAGGTAAAGCAAATATTGTTGCTGATGCTCTCAGTCGGAAAGTCAATCTTGAAAGAAAAAGGCCAAGAACGTTAAGAATTGAAGTCGTCTCGACGATTGTGGAAAGTATCAGGAAAGCTCAAGAAAAAGCCTTAGAGAATAATGACCGAAAGGAAGAACGTTTGGGAAAAACGTTAGTGTTCGGTACAAACAGTCGAGAACTGAAGGTATTCCAAGATCGAATCTGGGTACCTAAGACGGGAGGAATAATAGATCTTCTAATGGAAGAAGCACACAAAACCATGTACTCGATTCATCCCGGTAGCACTAAAATTTATAGGGACCTAAAACCCTACTACTGGTGGCCGACGATGAAGCTTGATGTTGTGAAGTACGTGGCCGAGTGCGTAACATGTGCGAGGGTGAAGGCACAACATCAAAAACCGTATGGGAGTTTAGAACCCTTACCTGTACCCATGGGTAAATGGGAAGACATCACCATGGATTTTGTGACTAAACTGCCCAGAACGAAGAACGGACACGACATGATTTGGGTAGTCGTGGATCGTTTCACCAAGAGTGCAAAATTCATAGCCGCCAACGAGAAGTGGTCTATGGATAAGCTCGCAAACTCTTACGTGAAGGAAATTGTAAGACTTCACGGTGTCCCTCTTACGATTGTGTCAGATCGTGATAGTCGTTTCACGTCGAGGTTTTGGAGGAGTCTACAAGAGGAGTTGGGTACAAAGTTGTGTTTGAGTACTGCTTACCATCCGCAAATTGATGGTCAGAGCGATAGAACGATTCAGACATTGGAAGATATGCTGAGAGCATGTACCCTCGAATTCCAAGGGAATTGGGACGAGCACTTACCTCTAGTAGAATTTTCCTACAACAATAGTTTTCACTCGAGCATCAAGATGGCACCTTATCAAGTCTTGTATGGAAAGAAGTGTCGTACACCATTTTGTTGGCTTGAAGCCGGAGAGAAGCAGTTTATGGGCCCCGAGATAGTCCATGAGACTGCTGAGAAATTGAAGGTGATTAGGGAAAGAATGTTAGCAGCTCAGGATCGTCCGAAGAGCTATGCTGACAAGAAAAGACGACCGATAACCTTCGAAGTTGGGGATTCCGTTTTGCTTAAAGTCTCACCGTGGAAGGGACTTATACGATTTGGGAAACGAGGAAAGTTGAGTCCAAGGTTTATTGGACCGTTCAAAGTTCTTCAGAAGATTGGGAACCAAGCTTACAAGCTGGAATTGCCCGAAGAACTCAATGGTATTCATAACACCTTCCATGTGTGTTATTTGAGGAAATTCACGGGAGATGTTCCCGACATAATTCCAATCTCAGAGTTAAGGATGGATGAAAATAAAAGGCTGATCGAAGAGCCCGAGGCAATTGTTAACCGTAAGACTAAGAAGTTACGATGCAAGATGGTCGACTTAGTGCTAGTCCGATGGAAACATTCGAATGGGCCGAATCTCACTTGGGAAACAGAGGATGACATGATGAGTCGCTATCCACATCTGTTTGCTAATGCATGATTCCGGGATGGAATCATCCTAAGGTGGAGAGAATTGTAACGCCCGGGTTTCAGGGCTAAGCATTTTGTCAATGTAATAGTCTAGGTCAACTATTGTAACTCTTTTTGAAGTAATAAAGATGAAATATTTGAGTATTATGTGAATTATGTGTGTTTATGTGTTTATTATTTAATTATAAATGTATAATTAATAAAGAATAAAAATGAGCATCAAAATTAAAGTGTGAGATAATCCCGATATCTCTACATAAAGTTGTAGAATATGTCTCAAGGTTTCCGTACATATAAAGAATGCCGAAATCCAAGCTATAACGAAGAAGTTATGGCCCGCCGAAGTTTTACAGCAAAACCGGCACGGCACCGGGAGACGTAAATAGTGAATTTACGATAGAAGACTATTTAGCCTTATCAATCTAAACAAAAGTCGTAGAATATGTTAAACTAAGAACATCGATAAAAAGAACGCCCAAATCTGACTTCGTATGAAGAAGTTACGATTTTTCGAAGTTTCGGAATAGCAGTGTACAACCCGAAATTCGAATATTAGATCAAGTGATTTTTAGCCGACACGACCTAAACGAGAATCGAAGATCTCGTTAAGAGTAGCGTAACGAGAAAAATATGGGCGAAAACGGATGTCGGATGAAGAAGTTATGAGGATTTAACAGACCAATCCTATCCCGGCCCGTTGATAATATAAAATTTAAAATTGAGCCAAAATTAGCCGATGAAGTCCAAACGAAAGTTGTAGAGTACGTTCCCACCTTCGCGTGGATATAAAGAACGTCGAAAACGGAGCTCGTATGCAAAAGTTACGAATTTTTAAAGTTGAAGCATGAAAATGCGAAACCTGTTGCGAAGCTGATGACGTGGCACAATCCCAGCCATCGCTTGCGGCCCACGGTCTTCGCTTCAGATTGAGACACGCACCCTTCGCATTACGCCCCGCGTACGAGGTCCGGTACGCCCCGCGTACCTCCAGCCTTATCCGTCCGAGTCCGAGTGCAACCCAGCTGTTGCAAGCTGGCAACCACCTCCAAGCTACGCCCCGCGTAGCACCACCGAACGCCCAACGTAAATCCGAGGATGCTGGCCTATAAAAGGGGGTGCGAACCCTTTCGAAAAATTCACACCTTTCTTCATTTCTTCTCTCACTACTTTCTCTCTCTAGGGTTTTGAACCCTCCCTAAAGTCTAGGTGAACCCCTAGCACCCTAAGGAAGCCCCAAGGCTCCCGGAGTCCCGAGAAAAAGGAGTTTTTCGGTTTCGAAACGCTGCTCCAATTAAGTTCCGGTTTTCGATCAAATTCGCTGTAAGTATGCTACGCTTACGCAATTTTTAATATAGCTTTCAAATAATTATAGGAATGTTATTAGGTCCTTAAAATAATTATTTGGGCTATTATTATGAGTTATATTGAGTGTTATTAACGCTTATATAATAATAATAATAGTCAGATAATTAATTTGTCGCGGTTATCATTAGACTAAACCCTAGTGGTATCGATACTAGGTTTTATCGAAGGAATATCATTTTGAGAGTATCGAAGCGCTGTCCGAGTGCTGAGTCACCACCTAATCAGGTGAGTGCATAGTTACTTTCAACTTACATATAGATATGAAGTATTTTATATAAATTACGTGCTATGTGTGCATATTATCTGAATACTTGCTATCTATGCTAGATGAACGTTGTTATACATGTTTTCAATGATTTAAACTGTATATGTATTTTATATCTACGAAAATGTTGGTGTAAACATGGGTAGATGTAATAGGTGATGTGTGATAAAATGATGAGAGGCCTCGATGTTGTTGTTGTTGAGCCAGTCATCTAGCGGAGTATAGATGATGACCACAGACTCTTCTAGACAGTCCAGTGGAACACTAGCAGGCTCGCAACCTGTAGGTGTTGTAAGCGATGTGTTCACCGGTGTACTCCATCCCCCACATGGTTGCCCATTAGGACATTTATTGCTAAGGAATCCCCTTAGCAGTAGTGTCCGTCCCGATGACGATCCTTAGGCTAGGTCCCTTATGATGGGTGTTTAGGGACGTAAGGTGAGGATTACGGGAACGGGTAATCGGGTTATTGTTGATTGATGATATTAATAAACTTATTTATTGTGGGTTGAAAACCCTATGTGCTCACCAGGCTCCCAAGCCTGACCCAATCAGTTTTATGTATTACAGGTAGTGACCCATGAGCATAGGTGTGATGTTTTGGACGAGGGATTACGGATATAGGCCTGTAGATATGAAATAATGTAGTAAGGCTTATATTGTACTGTTTATACTTTTGATCTGTACGAACATGACATCCCGAGTCTTTTAATGAAATACATTTATATGGAAATGCTTTTGATAAATCTTTATCATATTATTGTTTTGGGACAAATTCCGCAACCCTTTTATTAAAAGATAACTCTGATTTTGAAATAAAGTATAAACAAAAACCGGTCTTTTCAGGCTGTGATTTTGGGGATGTCACAGGGCACTTGTGGTAGTGTCAAGGCAACCAAGTGGATCTCGTTGGTAAGGAAAAGGAAAGGAATGTAGCTCCGAGAGGGAGTGTAAGTCACGGAAGTGAAATCAGTAGTGCGAAGTTATGACTGAAGTGTTTCAATTATGGTTATTGCGCAGTGTGTGCGGCGGAAATATAGAATCACATCCGGTTTGGATGTCTGCCGAGGTTACGGAAGAAATTCCAAGGGTGTAAATTCAAGAGGCTCGGAAGGGATGCATTGGATTCCCAGCTCGATTTCGGTGAAGGAATTGTGTAGTAGTGGTTCATCCTGAGGGATGTTTTGAGGGTCGTCAGTGTGATGGGTTTTCCTAACCCGAGGGTGCTAGAGCTAGTTCAGCATGTGCATGTGATTGCAAGAGGATAACTCATGGGAGTTGCTCTGAAGAATGTGTCTTTCTGTCAGCATGGAATGGATAGAGTTGGACTCGGATCGGGAACCCGGTGGTGCATGGTTATTTATAGCTCATATGGGTCAAGTGATGGTTGTGCTTTGAGGAACCTGGTTGGGTTAATGCCAGGAGTTGTAATGCGAGAGAATTTGTAGAGTTGAGTTGTCGCAGGCTTCGAGGATGAAGCCTAATTTAAGTGGGGGAGAATTGTAACATCCTGGAATATCAAGAGTAGAGTTGAAGGGCTAAAAGTGTAAATTTGAAGGGCAACTCGGCGAGTCCATGGGTGGACTCGGCGAGTAGGGTCGCGACTCAGGTCGCGTGTTAAGTGGCCAACCCGGCGAGTCCAAAGCTGGACTCGGCAAGTAGGCGCTGTGCAAAGAAAACCCTAAATTTGGGGGATGAGCCTTATATAAAGGACGTTATACCCTCTCCCCAGCCTCCTTACCTTCCCTTGAAGTCCAAAAACCCTAGATACGCGTTTGTGAAGGTTTTGAGTGCATTTGAGCCTTGGAGAAGGAAGTTGGAAGAAGATCTTGGAGAGTTAGGAGGCTTGGAGCAAGGGGCTTCGCTTAGATTCGGATTCCTTGCTGTTGGGGGGCTTCATTTTGAGGTAATATCTTGTTCTTTGGGCTGCTATTCTTTTAGATTCATCATTTTGGGTTATATGGGAAGTTTGGCTTGTGGTATATGGAGTTTGAAGGTTAGATCTGAGGTTGCTACCTCAGATCTAGAATGGAGAAGGTCTAGAGTGCATTAAAGTCCCTGTTAATGAGTGATTGGTGAAGCCATCTTGTCCCAAACCCTAGCCTAGAGTGTAAAATGCCTAGATCTCTTTGGATTCACGTAAAGTTTGCCACTTTACGTGATAGATGGGTTGTAGAAGGGTAGATCTATGTTTTGGATCATCTGCATGGCCTGGAAAGCTTCTGCATGGGTTAAGATCCAGCGGTACTCGGCGAGTCACAAAGGTGTACTCGGCGAGTTGCTTGAAGATGGACTGGAACTCGGCGAGTTGGAAGAACAACTCGGCGAGTAGGTTGAAGATAGCCTCGGACTCGGCGAGTCTGTTCTTGGACTCGGCGAGTCTGGTCGTGAGGTCCTAATATTCTTCTGGTTGAGTCATGAATTGGCGAGTCAAGTGAGGACTCGGTGAGTTGAGTGCGAGGGGACTCAGAGTTACGAGACTCGGCGAGTCTCGGGGTGACTCGGCGAGTTGAGTCGCGGATTGGGGAAGTTCTAAGCATGGGGACTCGACGAGTCATTGGGTTGAGTCGGCAAGTAGAGTCAGTCAGGAGGTTGACTTTCACTTTGACTTTGACCAAGCGTTGACCAGTTGACTTCCAGGGGTAATTTGGTAATTATTGATATTTATTGGATTCAGTCTTTGGGTATTGACAGTGGTGGAGTTCTGGTCGGAGGTTGCAGCAGCGTGATCTTATCCTTTTGAGTCAGAAGTTGCGAGGTGAGTTATCCTCACTATATCAACAGGGTCTAAGGCACCAAGGCCGGCCCTTTATCGGATTGTAATCCGGGTATTGTTGTTATGTTGCTGTTTTACTATGTTTGCATCCTGGTAGTTAGGATGGTATTCGTTAGAGACCTGGTTAAGGTCGGTATTCTGGTATATAGGATGATGCTATGCTAGTGACCGGTTAGGTCGGTATCCTGCCTAGAGTATGTTGTGTTATGTGATCTGCTAGATCGGTTTGACTGAATATGAATTGTTATATGATTGTATGTTTATGTGTACATGGTTGTTTGACTGGGGTTGGGTTGAGGCGGGACCTGCTTTGTGCTGTAGGCCAACATACCTAGGGCGTACCGGTTGTTCCAAAGGCCCAACAAGTGGTCTGGATAGGCTGTTGGCCCTATGAGGGCGGACCAGACGTGCCGAGGCTCGGAGAGTGGACCAGGCCGACTGAAGGCCCGGTGCGGGCGGACCAGTCATACTATAGACTCAGAGAGTGGACCAGGTGGATTGAAGGCCCGGTGCGGGCGGACCAACCACCATGCAGACTCGATGTATATGGCTAGTCGCGGAGGGTGGACCAGGTGGACTGTTGGCCGGTGGGGCGGACCAATCACACAGCAGACCCGATATGCATGGTTGTTCTGTGATTCGTTATGATATAGCATGTTATGTGTATGGTATATGTGGTTGGTATTTTGGGGGTATCTCACTAAGCTTTCGGGCTTACAGTTGTGGTTTAATGTTTTTCAGGTTCTTCAGGAGACCGTGGCAAGGCAAAGGCGTGATCGTACCGCTCCTCGTGTTTATGTTTTATGATATGGACCTGAGAATACTCTGATAATAAATGTATTGAAAATCTTTTTGTAATAACTTAATGAATTGGGATGTTTTTGAAAAGTTTAAATTTTGTTGAAATTTTTGGTCGTTACATATTGAATCTTTCCCTTTTTATATTACATGTACATAGAATGTATAGTTTTTGCTCTACTTTAGTGATGTCCCCATAAGTACATTTGCAGTAAATTTCATACTTATTACCTTTTTAAACTTCAAAAAGCTCTTAACTTCTTGTTGAGTTTCTAGCCAAAAACATTATGCTCGGTCAAATTTCCCACTCTTGGCATGTCCTTTGCTTTCTTGTGAGTTTTTTAGCAAAGAAATTTCTAGGTTTTTTCCTGTAAATTTTCTCCAATTAATGGGAATAAACAAATTCATAAAATTCAATCAAACATAAAATATTTTTACCTTCCAGGGGTCGTCCTTATCTATTTTACTTCAGCATCTCTTAAGCAAAAAAATACAAATTCAAACATGGGAAATCAAAGGAAAAATAGATTCAAATAAAATATTATATAGATGGAAAATGCTTACGGTTTAAACTCTTAGGTCTTCATTTCAATATGAACTAAAATCATAGCTTCCAAAAGAAACATAATTGAGTGCAACGATGAACATTTAAAGATTTTAAACTTGTAAAATAGAAAAAAAAACATACTTGCAGGTCTTGATGTTTCTTCATCATTTCAAGAATCAAAAAACTATATAGTTACGAAAAATGCTTATGGGTTCAAACCATGGTCTTCATTTGACATCCTTCATAAAGTTCATGGTGTGATTCATCCATTAATCTTTGGAGGGCTTCAAAATCCTTGTCTAAGGTACATGAAGAATCACCACTAGCTTGCAAATTATCACACCACTTACGTTGGCCTATGTTATTTAACATCTCATCAAGGTCATCATCATTTAAGTCATCACTAGCCTCATCAACTTCATCAACTGATATATCATCATCGGACGCATCATATGACTTACCATGATATATCCACCTAACATAACTAACTACAATTCCCATTTGCATCAAATGTGAAAATAAAGTTGTTTGGTTATGATGTTGAAAATTATTGCATATTTTGCAAGGACATGGAACTTTTGAAAACACTTCTCTATCATGTTATGCAAAATTATGGAATTCATTCACACCCAACTCAAATTGTGGGTTCTTTGTCCTACGAACTATATTCATACAAGACTTTTCCATATGCTGCGATAAAAGAAAAAAAAATCCTGAAAATAGCACAAATGTATAATGAAAATGGTATAGAAAACTCAGTTGGGGTTGTTAAAATAAGCAATAACTTAATCTAAAGTTGAGCAAAGGGAATTGCTCTGGATAATTTAAAGTTATGTTGGTCTAAACAGAGAGGAAACAAAAGTTTTCAGAATAATGACATGTTAATAGCATAATCTATAAAAGCATCAGTTGACAAAAACAATAAAACAATCAATAACCACCAAAATAGATTTCCAGAAACAGTTTAGTTTACAAAGTGTAGAACTACATACACAGGTAATGTATCCAATGAAATTGATATTTTGCAAGAGAATATGATTTTCATTTATACCAAAATAGGGAAAGTTTGGTTACCCAAATCATAATAGTTTGAGCTAGCTTTTGTATGTGACCTAAACATAGACCACGTTCTTAAATTGATACATAACAAGTCTGATAGCTTAAGGAACTATTTAGGCTGGAGGGAGTTGGCTGCTATGAATGCTCGCCAAGTGCTCGCTAAGCACGTTGCACACCACCCCCTAGCATGCGCTACGGGCTTGCTACCGATGAGTCGCTAGGAGTATAGCGAGAGGAGAGAGAGAGGGTTTGGTTTGTAGTGATTGGTGCTAGTGGATCCCACTTCACATTTGACAAATTCATAAAAAAAATCCCTCCGTTTTTGGATGTTGGGAGGTGTCGAAGCTTTGATTTTTGTTCTAAAATTTAGTGCGGTTTAAACAGAGAATTGGGGAAGAAAGATAAAGAACTTACATATATGGTCCTTAAAGTTTCAGTAATTTGGTATTTTTTATCCCAAAGTTTAAACAACTTGATATCCAAAAATAGAAACCTTTTTATTTAGTATTATATTTTAAATTAGTGTAAATTTGTTTTATTTTAATAGTAAGTGTTTGTATTTTAAAAAATAGAATAATGCTTGTGTATTAAAAAAAAGAATATATGTAATATTAAATATTTGTGTATTAAAAAAATATAATTTAATTAAATTTGAAAAAGAAAATAAAAAAAACATGAAATGCTAGTAGTGTTACCACTAGATATGAAATGCTAAGAATTAAATGCTAAGACAAAAAAAATAATGTGGCACTCAAAATAGTGATATGGTAAGAGTGCTAGCGCTCCCTCTAGCGTGAAGATAATAAATTTGGAAGCATTTACAATGGATTTCCTTATCTGATTGAAGAATAAATTACAAGAGGAACTAACATAAAACAAATAAACTCACTGTCAAAAGACAAATCATAGAGATTCACAGCCACTTAAAAAGAAAAAAAAATCGGAATTAAACCTAACAAAATCGGAAACATAGAAATACACACAATTAAGAGAGATATTGAGAGAGTGAGAGGGATACCAGAAACACAATGACCATAAATGGTAGATGTGATGAACGTAGAAGGAGAGAGGAATGGAGATATGAATATGGTCTACATATCAGTGTGAATATGAATGTCGTCAACAAAATAGTTGGTTTTGAGATGGCCTGTCGAGCTTTGGGCACGCTTCCTCAGTTTTGGGCTTTCAAATACTACTTCAACTCCTCTACCCAGTCTGGCGTGCATACGTTCTCTTAGCGGTGGGGCATCCATGCATTCATCATAAACCAGAAAGCCCCTAAGAAAAACGGGTATGACAAATAGTGTCACACCCCGAACCAGACGGCGGAAACATCTGAGGGCTATTGTGACTTAGTTGAATACCATCACAATGATTATACATGAATCATAACATCATTCATCACCATGCATTGAAATATTACAACCGATATTGTTTACATTCAGTACATTGTTTTAAAACATTACATTTCCAAAACATAAACCGTTCGATATTAATTAAACAAAACATCATGATATCACTGGATACATTTTCTTCGACTTACCTGTTACCTGAGAATACAAGTATTTTGGAAAAACGTCAACATATGAAATGTTGGTGAGTTCATAAGTAATGTTTGAAAGTTAATGATTTGTATTATTTTGAAAACCACCCAAAAATCCGATATTTTCTGAAAAGAGTATTGTATATAAGAAAAAGTGTGAAGATCCGTAAGTATGCTTGTTGATTTCTGTAAACGTGAATAATTGTTAGACTTTGTATGCATCACATAGGTGAAAGTGTTGAATTCCCTAGGAAAACCCGATGTTTTCCTAATACATCAAATTACATGTCTTATTTATTGTTATACCGATACGACGTTTGTTTCCGATAATTCCAGGTGACATTGGATTAATTATAGGTTGTGAGTCGTTATAATCACGCATTAATGAAAATAACTAGTTTATAACTACCGATTACAAACGATCCTTTTGGCGTCGTCCGTAAAACTCACTTAATCTAACCACCCTGACTTCTCATAGCCCCACAACTGAGGAGAAAAGAGAGTATGAAGCCCTCGTTATTTCCATAAGTCGTTCAAGGCTATCGTGAATGCGAAAGGCACTAGGCCCGAATCGCATTTGACTTCTCGACTTTGCTAGCAGTACCAATGGGCCCTTGGGGCCCAATAGCACAATAAGGCTATTGAAAGTCGTTTTACATGGAATTAGGTCATAGAAGGCCCAATAACATGTAAGCGCGTTCCCTTCGGGCCTAAAGATCATGTCATTGGGCTAGCTAGGCCCAACAAGCACGATTTGAAACTTCCAAGCCCAAAGATTGAATATTGACTTCTCGTAAATTTTCGCGTGTGTATTGAAGTACTATTGTTTATTGATTTTTGATTCGTTATTTATTCGAGACCGAACCAATTCGTTTGGCAACGATATATTGGTGTTGAAAGTGTATTTGCTATTACGTTTCGCCGGTAGCCGTGGTACTCGTATTTTATCTTAAGGGATTTATTGTTTTAAACATTAGAGTTTTCCTTCTTATGCCCCTTCTTGGATAAAATTTACACTTTTAACCCTATATATAAAAGAATTTCCATTTTAGTCCTTAAACCATTTTTCTTGACACTTTAGTATCAAAACTTGTTGAAAAGACATTTTCAGCCCAGATTTACTTGATAAATAGTTTAAGTACCTTAAAAATGAAATTTTCTTGGTTGAAACCCCCATTTTTTTCAACTTTTACAATTTTGGCCCAAAATGGAAAATTTTCGCATTTTTAGTCCCTTTTTAATTTGAAAAGCACTTTTGGCCTTTGAAATGGTTTCAGTATACTTGTAATCCCCTGTTTTATAGAAATGTGCATTTTCAACCCCTAAATTTAAAAAATCTAACAAATTGGGGCGTTATTGGGCCGAAAAGCCCATTTTAGCCCATTATGTTCAAAATTCACATTTTTAACCCTTCAAAAGTGTTGATATTCAGAAAATATATACTAGAAACTGTTTAGACTCATTTCAAACTTTAGAAATTATCTTTTGTCGTTTTGGGCCCCTTAGTTTTGTATTTTTGACATTTTGAGTTCAAAAATGGGTTTTAAGTCCAAAAATGTTCATTCTAACCAACTAAACTATTTTTCTAAACTTGATTAGTGTGAAATGGTATAAGTTATACTTATTTCTTTTGGCTAACATAAACATCACAAATCACATAAGATCATACATATAAGCATAAAAATCACATAAGGCATACATTTACTCATTGATCTACACATTTGCTTGAATTCTCCCCCACAAAACTTATAAAAACCGAAAAAGAGGGGATATGAAGCTCACCTTGCGTGTGGTTTCGGTTTTGGAAAGAAAAATTAGAAGAAATTCGATCCTAGCAACCTTCCTTGGAAGATCTCGAACTTGGATGCTTCTTAGGTGCTAGATCATGAGTTTGAATGAATTAAGAGGTGATTTTTTGGATGAAATGAAGTAACTAGCTTATGGATCTAAGAAATTTCTTACCTTAGATGATTATTTTTATGGAAGAAGCCCTTGAACTCTTCTTAGATCTCGAAAATATGGAGGAGAAATGAGAGAGTTTCTTGACAGAATAGTGAGTGAAATGTGTGTGTGTGTGCTTGGAATCGGCCGAGAGCAAGAGAGAGAGGGAGAAGAAGAGGGTATTGCATGGAAATATGGGAAATGCATGGAAATCCCTTGAATAATTGTGAGGTAGCACCCAACAAAGTCAAGTCTTCCTCTTTGTGGGCTTGGGCCGAGAATGGAGAGGGGAAAGAGGAGATTTTTGGGCTTTTTGCCCCTAAGACCATATTATAGTTAAGTTAGATGATGTTTGACTCAATTATACTTTTTATGACCTATTAGGGCTAAGTTAGGTTAATTATGGCCCAAAATGGTTCATATAATTAATTTATTTCATTCTAGGCCCATATGGCCCAAAATATTGAAATAAATGAAAGTGGGTCCAATTAGAGCCCATTAAAGAGTTTTAAGCCCAATATAGTCAAATTGGAAGCTTATTGGTCCATTGGGCCCAATAAGGAAGTCCTAGTCCAAAATGGACCTAAACAAGAACTTCTAGGGTTTCCAATTGCTTGTTGACTATTTGTAGTGCTTGTATGAAGTGTTTGATTGAAATATTGTTGTCATAGAGTAAGTATTATGCATGCTTTCATGTCTTTGATTCATAATTTGACTTAAGTGTTGTAGTTACAAGGCACAAAAATTTATAGTTGTGACAAATAGCTATGGGTGAACCGCAACTTGGTCGGTTTTGGCTATCCCAATCGAACCAGTTTCTCTGACCGGACGCCTCAATACTTAAGGCAGTTATGCGATGGGATATGCCGAGATCCCCATCCGAGATTAGGAGTTTTATGGGATTAGTTGGATACTATACGAGATTTATCAAGGATTTCTCCAAGATTGCGGTTCCTCTCACCAGATTGACTCGGAAGGGAGATTGTGCGAAGCTCATTCGAGACCTGAGCAGCAGGAATCATTCGAGACCCTTCGCCAGAGATTGTGTGAAGCTCTGGTGTTGGACCTTCCGGAGGGAGTGGAGGACTTCATAGTCTATTGCGATGCGTCTATTTCAGGGATAGGTGCAGTGTTGATGCAGATGGGTCACGTGATAGCATATACGTCGAGGTAGCTGAAGCCTCATGAGACGAGGTATCCCACCCATGATTTGGAGTTAGGGGCGGTGGTGTTTGCCCTCAAGATCTGGCGCCACTACCTTTATGGTGTCTGGTGTACTATATACACGAACCATAAGAGCTTGAAGTACCTGATTGACCAGCCCAACCTGAATATGAGACATAGGAGATGGTTGGATGTAGTGAAAGACTACGACTGTGAGATCTTATATCACCCAGGAAAGGCTAATGTGGTAGCCGATGCCTTGAGTGACAGAAGCGAGAGCGCTCCGATCCAGGACGTGTGTATGAGGATGACAGTTATGACTCCAGCCTTAGATACCATCTGAGGGGCTCAGGTGGAGACTACGAGATCGGAGAACCTCAAGAGAGAGCGTGTGATTGGGCAAGTTTTCGAGTTTGTGATGGACAATCATGGGCTTATGACTTTCCATGAGCGGATTTGGGTGCCCTATATCGGTGGGGCTTGCCGTATTCTAATGGAGAAGGCACATAGATCGAAGTTTTCAATCCATCCAGGTGCCACCAAGATGTATTTGGACATGAAGAGAGACTATTGGTGGCCCTGCATGGCGAAGGATGTGGCATGCGTAGTTAAGAGGTACTTGACCTGTTGCCGAGTTAAGGCTGAGCACCAACGTCCACATGGTCCGTTACAACCTTTAGAGATTCCCTGGTGGAAGTGGGAACAAATCACCATGGATTTCATCACCAAGCTTCCGAGGACCGCGCGTGGAGTAGACGTGATATGGGTGATTGTAGATCGGCTAACGAAGAGTGCTCATTTCCTTGCTATCAGCGAGAGTTCGTTTGCAGAGAAATTGGCCAAGATCTATGTTCGAGAGGTGGTGTCACGGCATGGAGTGCCAACCTCGATAGTATCGGATTGAGACGTGTGTTTTACTTCTAGGTTCTGCAAGAAATTTCATGAGGAGCTGGGTACCCGGTTGCATTTCAGTACTGCATACCATCCACAAATAGATGTGCAGAGTGAGTAGATGATTCAGACGCTTGAGGACATGTTGCGTGCATGTGTTATGGACTTCAGAGGAAGTTGGGACACTTATTTGCCCTTGGCTAAGTTTTCTTACAACAACAACCATCATGTGAGTATCGGTATGCCTCCCTTTGAGCTTCTTTATGGGAGGAGGTGTCGGACTCCCATTTGTTGGGGAGAAGTAGGACAGTGAGTAATGGGGTGGCACTGAGATAGTGTTGAAGATGACCAAGAAGATTCAACAGGTCAGGAAGAGGTTTCTGACAGTCCAGAGTCGCCAAAAGAATTACACGGATCGCCGACGATCCGAGCTAGAGCTCCAGGTTAGATATTTTTTTCTCCTGAAGGTATCCCCTTGGAAAGGGGTGATGTAACGCCCACGTTTCCAGGCTAGGCATTATCGTTGATGTAATAGTCTAGGTTAACCCTTGTAACTCTTTTTGGAGTATTAATGATGAAATATTTGAGTATTATGTGAATTATGTGTTTATTTTCTTAATTATTATAATTTAATGAATTAAGAATAAAATAAGCGTCAAATTTGAAGTGTGGGATAATCCCGATATCTTTGCATAGAGATGTAGTGGTTGAAACAAGGATTCCGAATATATAAAGAATGCCGAAATCCGAGTTATAACGAAGAAGTTATGACCTATCGAAGTTTCGCGACACAACCGGCAATGTTGAATGACGTAAAAAGTGAAATTTACGTTAGAGAGATATTTAGCCTTAGTGATCTAAACAAAAGTCATAGAGTTCGTTAAACCGAGAGCGTGCGTAAAAAGAACGCCCAAATCTGACTTCGTATGAGAAAGTTATGATTTTTCGAAGTTTCAACTTACTAGTATGCAGCCCAAATACTCGATTTGAGACCGAGCGTTTTTTAGCCGAAACAGAGTATCGAAGATCTCGTTAATTGTAGTGAAACTATGAAAAGATTGGTGAAAACGGATGTCGGATGAAGAAGTTATGAATTTATAACGGAGTTTTCCTGTCCCGGTCTACTAAAAATAAATAATAAAAATAAAATTCAAAATTAGCCGACAGAGTCTAAACGAAAGCTGTAGAGCATAGTCTCACCTACGCGTGGATATAAAGAACGTCGAAAACGAAGTTCGTATGAAGAAGATATAAATTTTCGAAGTTTATTAAATAATTAAAATTAAAATTTAATTATTAAATCCCGATATTATCTGAAGGAGGGGGGAGTCATCGATCCGATCCGAACTACGCCCAGCGTATTTGAGTACGCCCAGCGTACCCCGATGCATGCACCGCCTCGGACTCGAGTGCTTCGATGACGCATGCAGTGACGTTTCCGAGGCATTACGCCCTGCGTAGAGCATTACGCCCAGCGTAATGCGAGGCCTCAACATCCTATAAAAGGCTTGCGAGGGCAGCCGAGAGTTTTGCTCTTTCTCTCTTCTCTCTCTCTCTCCCATTTTGCATCATTTTGCATGCCAGAAGTATCTCAAAGCCCCGGTATTAATCCCAAGTCCCAAAGCAAGTTCCGAAGCCCCGAAGATCCCGAGAAGTGCAATTCCTGAGCCAAAGCTCTGCCTGCGAGGAGTCCGATTTTTTGTGAAGATCTTCCAGATCTACCGAAGAATACTACTTCTACAAGCCATAGTGCTGTCCGATCATCTTCTGATCAAGTGAGTGTGTAGTTACTTTCTTCTAACACATAATTATATAGTATTTTATACGAAATACGTGTTATGTGTATATTTTGTTGTTATATGCGTGAATGTATATTCACTTTCTTCTATCTCATAGATATGCTGTATTCTCTATGAAATACGTGTTATGTGTATGTGTCTCATCTGTTATTTGGAATATGTATTGCATGAGAATGCTATACAGGTTTTAAACTATGTATAAAAATATATATATTTATCTACTAATATGTTGGGTAGAACATGGGTAGATAGTTGTGTGATAAGTAGATGAGAGGCCTCGATGTTGTTTTGATTCAGTCATCTAGCGGAGTTTAGATGACGACCATAGACTTTTCTAGATAGTCTTGTGGAACGCTAGCAGGCTCGCCACCTGTAGGTGTTAATGAACTTGGGTGTTCATTCGTTGTACTCCATCCCCCTCATGATTGCCTTATTTGACATATATTGCCGGGAAACCCCCGAATGCATGTGTTGTCGCCCCGATGAAATATTCTAAGACTAGGTCCCTTATGTTAGTTGTTTTAGGGATGTAAAGTGAGAATAACGAGAATGGGTAATTGGATTATTGTTGGTTGGTGGAATTAAATTGTAACAACCAAAAATTTCAACACAATTTAAACTTTTAAAAAACAATCCATTTTAATAACGTTATTACAAAAAGGTTTTCAACACATTTATTATCAGAGTATTCCCAGAATCGTGCCATAAACATAAACACGAGGAGCGGTACGATCACGCCTTCTCCTTGCCACGGTCTCCTGAAGAACCTGAAAAACATTTAAATCACAACTGTAAGCCCAAAAGCTTAGTGAGATACCCCCAAAATACCAACCACATATACGCCCTTCCAGGCTACGACCTTCCGATCCAAAACATATTGCATTCCGGCCCATAACATAAATAGCATACATAACATAACAAAACATAGAACAACCATGCATATCGGTCTACTGTGTAACTAGTCCGCCGTATCGGCCTTCAGTCCACCCTCCGTGTCTAGTCATGTCCTTCGAGTCTGCAGTGTGGTTGGTCCGCCCGCACCGGGCCTTCAACCCACCTGGTCCACTCTCTAAGTCTACAGTATGACTGGTCCGCCCGCATTGGGCCTTCAGTCGGCCTGGTCCACTCTCCGAGCCTCGGCACGTCTGGTCCGCCCTCGTAGGGCCTATAGCCTATCCGGACCGCTCGCTGGGCCTTCGGAACAACCGGTCCGCCCTGGGTATCTTGGCCTACAACACAAAGCAGGACCCACCTCAACCCAACTCCAGTCCAAACAACCATGTGCACATAACATACAATCATATAACAGTTCATAGTCCACAAACCAATCAAGCAGATCACATAACATATCATTACCCTAACCAGGATACCGACCTAACTGGTCACTAGCATAGCATCACTCTACATATTGGGAAATCGACCTTAACCAGGTCTCTAGCATATACCATCCTAGCTACCAGGATGCTGGCATATCAAGCAATAGCATAACAACCATATCCGAATCTCAATCCAATAAAGGGTCGGCCTTGGTGCCTTAGACCCTGTCGATATAGTGAGGATAACTCACCTCGCGAATGCCGATACTCTGAACTGAAGAAGCAGACTCTCGAACCACCAACTCACTGCAAATCCCGAACTAACCAACATAACAAGCATAAGCATTAGGTCAAACATACTTCCACTTATCGGGCCAAGACCAAAGTCCAAATCTCACACAAAGTCCAACATTGGCCCAATTTACTAAATTAGGCCCACCTCACCAAATGGGCCTAGATCCAATGTCCATAACATTAATTGGGCCCAAAATACTCTATTCATAATTTCCAGACTTGGCCCAAACACCAACAACACACAAATGGCCCAAACTCAAAAGGCCCAAAATAAAAGTCCACAAGAGGAGTACGCTGGGCGTACTGCAATGATCACCAACAGAAAACGGGGTACTGGCCCGCTACGCGGGGCGTAACTACGAGATCCATTAAGTCTTTCTAACCTCTTAATGGCTTAAGCTCTTAAGCCCAAACTTCAGATCCATAGGTCAAATATGATTAGAATTCATAAAGTCTCAGACTTTATCACTTGGGACGTCCTTAAACTCTTAATCCAAGGTATTAATCCATTAAGACCTATATATCTCATACATGGAACAACTACAGCCCTTGGAACCTCATTTTTATCACTCAAGACCTCTCCAAAGGTCTGAAAGGACAGATAATCTTGACCAAATCGAAATATGCCACAAGGTGAGGACTTTTTGGACAAGAATGGTGACAAAGCTTCAAAATACATAGATCTATGCAATATGAAGGTCAAGCAAGAAGCTTTATACCTCAAACAAGCTCCAAAGGGTGGTATCTCTTCAGATCTACAAGCCCCACACGTTCTTCTTCTTCTTTGACAACTTCTCTTTTCTCCTTCAAGCCTTTCCTTTGCCAAAAAGAGTTTTCCAAGGTCAAACACACCCAACAATGGAGGAATACGAGTCTTCTAGGGTTTTCTGAGGTTAAGGATGAGTATAAGGAGGCTAAGGGGTGAACCAACATGTTCCTTATATAGTGGCTGACCCTAAATTAGGGTTTGGAGTTTCTGAGAGTACGCTGGGCGTACCTCTATTACGCTGGGCGTACTCACCCGGCCAACTCGCATCATTCACCAAATTACGCTGGGCATACCCAGCCAGACTTCAAAATTAAAAACATGCATGCATGGGACCATTTCCTTCTTATTCCACAAAGAGCTACAACAATGATCAACTTCGAAACACCACAACTCCTCTAATCTAAACCCGCTCCCAAATAACTTTACATTCATACGGGGGTGACGGAAGCCCAAATGCTTCTAACACATACACCAGCCCGAAACCTTCTTGGATAGAATCCATTTCCCGAAAAAGGACCAGAATTACCCTTCCTCTAAAATCTCAGGGACTCATAATTAAACACTTAAAGAACGGGGTGTTACATAAATATAAATATTTATTGTGGGTTGAAAACCCTATATGCTCACCAGGCTCCCAAGCCTGACCCACTCAGTTTTATTTGTATTACAGGAAGTGGCACAAGGTCAGAAGATGGATGAATCATCAAGTTGTTTTATTTACAAGTCCGTATATGTATATATTTGTTGAACGACTTGTAATGTTATCGTTTATGCTTTATGGTCTGTATCGGAACATGACATCCCGAGTTTTGATTATATAATGAAAATACATTTCTTGATGAAATGCTTTGATAAATATTATTTTATCATACTTTGTTTTTAGGAACAAATTCCGAAACTCTTTCAAATCAAAAGGATTTACTCTGAAATTATTTTAAAAGCATAAATGAAAATCGGTCTTTTCTGGCCGAGATTTTGGGGATGTCACAGGTGATTCGATTCAGGAAACGGGGCAAGCTGGGGCCCCGATACATTGTTCCTTTCATGGTGATCACCATAGTAGGTAGAGTAGCCTAAAGATTAGAGCTACCAGCAGAGTTGAGCCAGATCCATAACACCTTCCATGTGTCTCAGTTGAGGAACTGTGTAGCCGATGAGACAGCAGTGGTATCCCTAGAGAACATTCAGGTGGATGCAAGCCTGAATTACATTGAGAGGCCGATAGTGATTTTAGACCGAAAGGTGGAGGTGTTGAGAAACAAGGTGGAGCCCTTGTTTCAGGTCCAATGGAAACATCGGAAGGGATCCGAGTGGACGTAGGAGCCGAAGTACGAGATGCGCAAGCAGTATTCGGAGTTATTTCCAGAGCATGACTTCGAGGGCGAATTCCGATTCTAGTGGGGGAGAATTGTAACATCTGGGCTCCCAGGTATATTATTTATGTATTTATTTTTGAGAATTTTTGAGTGACTCGACGAGTTGTGAGCCCAACTCGTCGAGTGGAGTCGTTTTAACCTCAGGATTTAATGAGCTGACTCAACGAGTCAGAGAGCCGACTCGCCGAGTTGGTGATGTGTGGTGAAACCTTAAATCCCCGAGGTTGGGGCCTATTTAAGGGGTCTTATACCCTCATTTCCGCCTCACCAGTCACCCTTGTTGGGGTGCAAAGTTCTTCATTCATGACTTTGTAAATGTTTGACTTTTGTAAAACCCACTTGCATGTGATGCTTTGGCCTTTAGACCCATTTGGTAGTTAGAGTGAGAGAGAGAGACATGTAAACACCTCTATAAATAGTGGGTTTGTTCACTAGTACAGGTGTGCTTTGAGAGATGTAGAAGTGAGTGTGTAAGTGTGTGTTAATTATGTAGTCTAGATCTAGTTCTTTTTTGTAACACCATATACATTCAATATATCTCTTAAACACCCAAATCACCATGTTCAATTGTGCAAGCTTTAATTCCGCATGTCAAACCATGTTCTTTGTCACTACAATTGGTTTGTCACTACAATTGGTATCAGAGCGGGTCTTCAAGATCAAAGTGATTTTTGAAGAACGATTCTTGGTTTGGCAAATTTTTGTTGCAATTTGATCAATTTTGGTGAGTCTCTCTCTATGATCTTTTCTTAATCGTGTTGAATCGTGTGTAGCGTTTTTGAATTTTGATCGATTTGACTCATTGGATCAAATTTTTCTTGAAAAACCCCATTGTTGATTCAATATTTTTTTTAAAAAGATCAAATCCAATCAAAAATAATGATGTACTGTTCATTTCCGATTTATTCAAAGATCAAATCTCATTATAAGCCCAAATTTGTTTGAATCGTGTTACTGTTCATGATTTTTTTTATGGCCCATAAAAAATTTCCAATACTATTCATCTAAAGTCCAATTCATGAAAAGGTGCTCTGATTTTTCTTTTGTTCATACATCTCGATTATTCTTGATCTGTTTGTCTATCTTCTCGTTCGATTCAAGAAAAATACTCACAAAACCGAAATTCAAAATTGATTCATGTTCTTTTTCATATTCTTACTCATCTTGTTTTCTTCTCATGATTCTTATTTCTTAACAATCTATGAATATTGATTATAAGATCGATTGGTGATTTAGAAGCTATACTCGACTGAAAAGTCTCTTAAAATCGAAGGCATGTTGTTTCTATTTGAGTTGACTTTTTAAAGTCAAAATTTATTGTTCTTGAGAAATTAGAACTGAAATCGACTGAAGTTCGAACAGATGAGTAGAACTTGTATGAATTTGTTGAAATCGAATGCTTGAATTTGAGTCTCGTTGCTGATTAATGAAGGAAGAAGGGTCGGTGTTGGTTTATTGCTTAATATCAACTAGGTTAATCGATTTTTGGAAGTTTACTGTTGATGATTTGGTATTGATTTTGAAGACGGTGTTCAATGTCGATGGTTTTGCCAACAAAGCCTTGAGTTTCTTTCAATACTCAACTGTTAATGGAATGAGATGAATAATCAAAGGTTTTGAATTTGGTTCGTTCATTGATTTTGAGAAACAAAGTATGGGAAATCGATGATTTTGAGTTGATATAGATTTAGAATTGGAAGGATTCAATTTTGGAGTTATGGCCGCATTAATGAATTATGTGATTGAAAAATCGAAGTATTGTGGCTCATAGTTGGAACGACTTGGGAATCAGTATTTGATAGATTGATGTTGATGAACTGAAACTTGTTCGATCGAAGTCTTTGGGATGTCGATGTTTGAAAAAGAAACGAAGTCTGGGAAATTTTGTAGTGGTGTCGATTGCTGTATTAGAGTCGTTTATATCGATTTTAATCGATGATTTGGTATGAACTGTAAGGAACGAAGAGTTGTAAGAAACGAGTGATGTTGATTAACGAAGTCTGTGTTTGTGAATGATTCGAAGGGGTGTTTGTTTTGGGGTGAATATACGAAGGTTTTTTTGTGACTTAAGGAGCTAAGGTTATTTGGATTGTGAAGATACGAAGAGGTGTTGTGACTTCATACGAAGGGTCTCTGATTGAACAAGGGTGTTAATTGTTGATTGTTTACGAAGGGGTGAAGTGAAAGGCAAATTTTCGAAACTGGTCCTTATAATTTCGAATGGTTGACAATTTAGAAAAGGCTTCGAATGTTTGGGAATGCTTCGTATGTTTGGCACTCAAATGGCATAATTTTCGAAAACAGCCCTGAACCTTCGAATTTTTGACACTTCGAAAATTAAAGCAAGTTTCATTATGTTTGACACTTTTCGCCCAACTTCGAAAATTTTTTGGTCCTTCGCATTTTTGGGCATGATCTTCGTATGTTTGGTGCACAAGGGTAGAATTTACGAAGATAGTCCCTGAAACTTCGAATTTTTGGCAGTTTTCACCCAAATTCGAAAAAGAAATATTTTTTGCTGAAAATTGAAGATTGTGCATTTCAGGCCCCTACAGTTTGTGCAAATTGACGCTTTATACCCAGCTTTGAAAAAGGGGGAGAGTTTTGCATATTTTGCTGTTTTGGGCGCAACGGGTCACTGCAGAATTTTGAAATTGACAATTTCTATCCATTTTTGAGAAATTTTGTCAAAGGCGATCCGTAAACGACAATAAAAATTGAATATTTTTTGGGTTTTCCGGATTGAAGCACAAAGTTTATGCCACATGTTAAGGGGGAGTTTTGACACGAAAAATTCCGAATAGAGCACATTCTTTTTCCTTTGGAGTTTGATAATCAAACTTCGATTATAAAAAGGGGGAGAAGTTTTATATGGAAATTCGAACTTGAATTTTTCATATTACGCGGATTTGAAGACCGAAGTGATCTTGAAGTTTTGAAGCCACGAGATGATGCAACTGGAAGTTCGGAAGTGATGTATTCGAAATGGGTTTGGATTTATTGAAGATTTTTGGGGTGTGTTTTTATGCGCAACTATTGGGTGATTATTTGGAGTTTGGAATACTCTTAATCATTCGTTGCTGCTCGGATTGTATGGTCTCACATCCTAGAGCCCAAATTAAAGAGTTATGGAAGAATTGAAGATTGAAGTTCGTTTCGACATGTGTCACCTTTGAGGCTCGAACCGCGTAGTGCTTGATTTTGGAAGTTTTGAAGTGGGTCATTCATTCCTAACTTTGAGGGGGAGAATGTTGGGGTGCAAAGTTCTTCATTCATGACTTTGTAAATGTTTGACTTTTGTAAAACCCATTTGCATGTGGTGCTTTAGCCTTTAGACCCATTTGGTAGTTAGAGTGAGAGAGAGACATGTAAACACCTCTATAAATAGTGGGTTTGTTCACTTGTAGAGGTGTGCTTTGAGAGATGTAGAAGTGAGTGTGTAAGTGTGTGTTAATTATGTAGTCTAGATCTAGTTCTTTTTAGTAACACCATATACATTCAATATATCTCTTAAACACCCAAATCACCATGTTCAATTGTGCAAGCTTTAATTCCGCATGCCAAACTATGTTCTTTGTCACTACAACCCTTCACCCTTGAGAGAAACCCTAATCGTTGGTAGTGAGCTAAGAAAGTTATTGAGATAAACATTGGGTGTTTTAGTGCATCTTTTGAAGAGAAGGGCAGCATTTCAAGAAAAGAACGAGAAGGGGCTTTCATATATGTTTTTGTTTCGTCCAGAGCTTCTATAAGAGGTACTAAGTCGACACCTTTCTCATTATTTTGGATAGATCTTGTGTTTATGGAGTTTAGGGCTTTTTCCATCCATTATTTTGGGGCTTTGAGTGTTTTCGATTCATCTAGAGGTTTGGACTTTAGATCTAGACCTTGTGAGGTCCCAAGAGTCCAAAAGTCCCAGCTTTATTCATCCATAATAGAGCTCATTAGTGAAAACCCTTATTAGATCATGTTTTTGGGCATTCTAAGTCCTAAGTGCCATGCATGGACGTAAAGCTTGTGGCTTTACGTGATAATTGATCCTTAAGAGGTTAGATCTAGAGTTTGGGGTTGCTTTCTGCCTTAAAAACGTCTGAATAAGAAAAGAGTCTGAAAGGACTCGATGAGTCGATGAACCGACTCGACGAGTCAGTTAGGGTTTATCCTGATAAGCCTTTTTATGCGATAACTCAATGAGTTGGGAGATCAACTCGACGAGCTGAGATGGACGTTCATGAGACTTCTGAGGAAACGAGGGGACTCAGCGAGTTTCATGAGTGTACTCGACGAGTGGGGACAATTTTGACTGTTGACTCGAGTTTGACTTCTGTTAACTTTAGGGTTTTGTCAAATATGAGGAATGGAGACCATGGAGGGGTAAAATGGTCTTTTACTCACTCCAAGAATTAGAGAGATGGAGAGAATAACTTGGGTTTGTTTAGAGTCGTGAATAGAGTATTAACTAGAGATATTTACCCTATGTGTTAGGTGGAGGCTAGTTCGGGATTCGTGTTCGGGTTTATTTGCTAGCTTGCTTACGACGTGAGTCTTCTAACTATACTTACCTAGAGTGGTAATCCTTGTGTGAACTAAGGGTCATATGTGTTATATTGAGTATTGTGATATCCTGCTTTATGTCTTGTAATTTATGCTATCTATTATTCTAAGCCTGTTGAGTTAGGACCAGAGGGTCCACCCGAGTTGTAGGACTGGAGGGTCCCACTAAGACACATTGACCGAAGGTTCTTATTCGATCGTGGCCATGAGAGGCTAATGAGTTAAAGTGTGGTATTTTGGGGAACTCACTAAGCTTCGTGCTTACCGTGTTATGTGTTTCACGTACTTCTCGGGATCATAGGAAGGCTTCGGATTGATTGTACACATACAACACACTTATGTTGGGGATCCCGGAGGGTCTTTAAATAAATTATGATCCCATGTTTTGATAATTAGACATTTTGGGATTTTCTTAACTTGTGTTTGATGGGATTTATGAGATTCTAAAAATGAAAATTTTGGTTGAAAATTTACGGTGCTACAGATGATGCCTCGGTTCTTTGTAGAGAAGGATTGTGAGTCTGCATATCCCCCCCCCCTTTTGTACATAAATCTCGATAGGGTGAAGTCAGGGCTTTACCGATCCCCTTATATATGATTTGTTTTTTTGTTACAGGTCGCGAGAGGATCATTCCTTTCGATATGGTCCTGCGAGGCAGGTTCCAAGGCTGTTGTTGTGGATTAGGTGTCTAAGACTATAACTATATATGGTATGTACTTGATTTGATAGTAGCATGGTCCTTTTGGGTTGCCTTCACCTTAAAAACTTGACATGATGATTTTTGGAGAGAAAGGTTAAATTTATTATTTGGATTAATAAATTGATTTATTAATGTATTATGAAAATAATATATTAATTAGAAATCATGTAATTTAATTAGTATTTAATCAGAAATTAATTTGGAATTAATTTCGGGATTAAAAGAACTGATTAAAGGAATAGGGGTTGTTTTGGAAATCATTGATAGTTGTGAAACTGGGTTGATGGACTCCTTAATTAGGAATAGACGAAATCGTTTAGGGAGGCCCTATAGATTTCGTTCAAGGCCTATTGGAAAGGGTCCATGGGTTGCTTAAGTCCTAAGCAGGAAATTAGGGTTTCCTCCAGAAACCCTAGCAGCCTTCAGCTATATAAGGAACCCCTAGGCTTGGGATTTTCGGCCAATGCTTGCTAATAAGAAACCCTAGCTGAAAATCTAAGAGCCTTCCCTCCTCTCTCATCTCATCCTTTTTCTAATGGTGTTTGTAAGCCATTAGAGGTGCAACATTTGAGGTACTAAGCTTTCAGAAGTCAAGGATCTACATAACAAGTTAAGGTAATCATCAAATACCCTTTTGTTATATGATTTTTCGAAATTGTATGCTAGATCTAGATTTATATTGCTTTGGTATTCAATTACATGTTCAACTAGTGAAAAATTTAGATCTAAAGCAATTAGGGCTGCATTAACACATAGTTATGCTCAAAACGCTTCAGTGGTATTAGAGCCTAGGATGTTTTTTAGTTGTATTTGATGCTTCTGTGAATTGTCCAAAGGAGGATGGAACAGATTCGTCGCTCTGTTCATCAGACTCGACGAGTTCCTCATGGGACTCGACGAGTTGAGCCTACTCAATGAGTTCATTGCAATAACTCGTCGAGTCGGGCTGTCAAATCCCTGATTTTTCGATTTCCATATCATGGTTTGATTAGGGTTATTACCAAAATTCGTTTTTAATGCCTAAAATTGAATTTCTAGAAATATATATATATATATATATATATATATATATATATATATATATATATATATATATATATATATATATATATATATATATATCCTTATCAAATTAAGAGATTTGGTCAAATTTTAAGATAATGAAAAAAATTATTTGATTAATTTAGTTATTTAAAAATTTGATCTTGTATTTTTTGAAAAGTTTCAATAATACCCCTTTGGTTGAAGAATTTAAAATTTAATTAAAAGTTTAATTTTGAAATCTTAAATTCTAGAACCCTAGTATTTTAAAAGTTTAAAATACACCTTTATACTATTATAAAATTAGAAGTTTAATATATATATATATATATATATATATATATATATATATATATATATATATATATATAAGAAAAGTTAGTCTTACCGTTAGTAGACCTCATTCACGAAGCTGGTCTATAAGGGGTGTTCAAGGAAGTGACCTATAAAATGACAGCCATTGGGTATCCACTCTTACCCACCACACTCTTGACTAGTGGAGGGTCGTTAGCCGAATGGGTAGGATAAGACATTAAATCCTCATTAATAAGTATAATGATAAATATAAAGTAACTAAATGTTTTTATAAAATTCTCAATCTTAGTTACTTTAGGAAAATGTGAATTTGATGTTAATCCATGAAATTGCACATTGCACTTTGGCAAGTTGTTAGTGGAGCGTGTGTGGTTACCCGGTACACTAACTTGGACTAACAAAGGGTGACAATGGGTAACTCGTAAATTATCACTGATCAATGGAGCGTGTATTGTTAACCGACACATTGATTAGGTGGCAAATAACAACGAGAGTACCAAGCTAATTTTCATGGTTATTCACACCTTATTTGTGATCTTCGGTATCACAGTCACAAATTTAAAGGGCATAATCAAGATTAAACATGCCACTAAATAGTTCATAGAATCTCAAAAGATCTAGAAATTTCATTCAAAACCTAATTCATTTTAAAAATTCGTTTTCATGGTGGAATTGGTAAATCATCATTTACCTACCTTCAAATAATTTACAATTGGATTACGGCATCCCTTTTCTGAATTGTGAATTATTGTGTCGGGTCCTAGCCTTAATATTTCATTTGGGTGTTATATTAAGGATTTCCTATCTAATCAAAACTTGTTCTTCATTTTCAGATGTCTGGCTCAAACTCAAACAACAACAACTCCTCGAACTCCTTCTCGTTCTTGAACATTTGTTCAAGGGTACTCAGTTGGAGTTTTTGGACCAAAGGGTATTTCGGTAATTTATCAACTCCGACCTTTGTGGAAAGTGGATCTTAGTTCGGAATATTTATGGTAGGCAGGAATTGATAACAGTGTTGAGCATCTTAATACCTTTCTATGGATATATGAATGGTTGGAATCGGAGTTGTATCGAGTAAGTTATAGCCTTCAGAAGAATTAGGGTTTTGGGAAAAGCCCTAGTACGCGGGGCGTACCAAAGTGGTACGTAGGGGGTACCGAAGAGAAGGAACTACGCGGGGTGTAGCTGGAGGAACACGTAGCATATATGCGAGGATTGGATCGGGGTGCGCAACCTCGTACGCAGGGGGTACGAGAAGGTACGCTGGGTGTACGAGGATCAGGTTGAAAACCCTAATTCAAGGGTTGTACCCTATATAAGCATAATGTTAAGCCTCTTTCTTCATTCTAAGTCAACCCTTACCCTCTAAAGCCCTAAAACTCATCCTTAATCATTCATGATGGCATTTTGAGATTATGAAGTCCATTTTTGGAGTGTTTGATCTATTTTCAAGAAGGTGGAGTTTGATGCAAAGATAGGGATCGAGGAAAAGCTTATGGATCTGGATTTTGGGACTCATTGTCAGCTCGATGAAGGTATAAAGCTCTAAACTTGATCATTGATATCTTAGATCTCTCATTTGTGAGTTTTAGTTCATTTTGGTCCCAAGGATGAGATCTAGTGGTCTTGATTTCATTCCAGGAGCTTTGAGTTGCCCCTCTTAGTGTTTCTGAGGTTCAAGGTCCATAAAGTTGGTACCTTTAGAGTTTAATACCATCTATGTTGGAGTTTGAGTCATTTCCATGAAAGTAGAATGCTATTTGGTCTTTTTGCGGTATGTAAATTCACCAAGTCAGTGATTTTATGGTTCTAGTCGTTCATTTAGATGTAGATCTGTGATTTGGACTTGTTGGATCGAGCATTAAGAGCTTAATGAGACTTTGGCTTAAAGGAGTAGTACACTGGGCATGCAAGCCAAACAGCTTGTACACTTAGCGTACAGCTGAGTACACCCTGCGTACTTAGTCAGATGGAATTATGAGTATTAGGCTTCGGTGTGGGCCAACTTTTGGGCTTGTACGTCTTAGGCCCTGTTGGGCCATCTAGTTTTGGGTTGTTAGTGATGTTGAAAAGGTCCCGGAAGGATTTGAGCCCAATTGGCTACAAGTGGTTTTTAGCATTTTGGGCTTAAGTGTTTAGACTATTATTGGGACATCAGAATATAAGTGTGTTGGACTGAAAAGAAGGATTGGGCCTCATGGCAAGACCCATGTAGAGGTGTGGGCCTAATTTGGAAAATTGGGCCATTAATAGATTTATGGACATTATAATGTTGGGCCTTTATTTTGGGTTTGGGCCTTAGTTTTGGATCATACTAGGCCAGGGGTAGAATGATCATTTTACCCCATGTATGGATTAAGGATTATAGTATGGGACCTTATTACTAATTGGGTATATTGAGTGGTATTGATAGCTCGGGAAGCCTACGGGGTAGTAGCTAAGGATTTCATCCGGGGAGCTTCTGCATTTGAGGTGAGTCTCCTCACCATACCAATGGGTCAAAGGCACCAACGTCAGCCCATTATTTGCTATTTGGTATGCTAGTTGATTATGTGGTATGTGGTATGTGATATTTGCATATTTAGCTCATATTAAGTATAGATTTTTTTTTATCATTTATTAGCTAAATTATCGCATATCATGGACAAAAGATACTTAAAAGTGTTTGAATTACGTTTTCAGTCCAAAAGTGAAGCTCGGAAGCAAAAGGAAGCAGGAGAAGCAATTGGGAGCTCGGGAATTGAACAAAGAAGAAAACCACCAAAAACAACACCGACTCAGCGAGTAGGGTCGACTACTCGGCGAGTCCGATCGAATATTCGAGAAGATAAAGACTTAAAGACTCAGAGACTTATCGCATACAGGGATTAAGAGATGGACTCGGCGAGTTGGCAATGGACTCGACGATTCGGTTCGCATTTATAAAGATAACTTCTCAGATCGACAGAAAAAATTCAAAAAACCCTTCTGGAGAGATTAGCTGCGATTGAAGAGCCAGAAGAACCCTAGAGAACGAAGATACAAACTAGAATCCAATTCCGAAGGAGATTTGAGGCAAAATTCTCATCATTCTACTTAATCTTTTGTTTTCCATTATGGCTAGACAATTAGAATTCATTTATTTGTTGTTATTTACCTCAATCATGAGCTAAAACTCTTAAACTTCTGTTTGGGGATACAAAATTGAGACTATGGTTTGATTATTGGTAGGATTAATTCAATGTTGGTGATTTTTGTTAGTTTTAGCTTGCTAAAGAACCTTGTGTGTGAATGATAATTAATTTTTTGTTAATAGGAAGGTAATTAAATAGTATGAACATCTTTTGATTATCAACCTCATATGTTTATGTGACCACTTTATCATATGTCTAGGATTAATGAACAGGAAACTAGAATTAATAAGAAAATTAGGTAAATTCATGTGTGAGCTTGTGTGATGACCATTAACAAGTAGTTAACTAAAGGACCATATTAGTTAACTATTGCAAGTCTAAATTAACCCGAATAATTAATCTAGTGAATTTAATTAAATTAGACAACTGATCACTGTTTGAGTTAGTTTGTTCACTAAGGGTTAGTGTAGTGAATGCGAATCTAATCACTTGAATTAGTAACCAACAAAAGAGATAGTCCATTGCACTATTACCATAATATCAACCATAGGATCAATTGAGTTGAACTAAACAGAAGTCCTTCCCATTATTGAATCTAGTAATTCTTGTTTTTGTTTTTTAGCTTTTAGTTTAAGTGATAGTTAGTAAGTTTTCTACTCTTGTAAAACTAGAGAAAACCCTTACTTATTAATTAAATTAGATAAAAATTGTTTTTTATTTTTAATTTACCGTTCCCTATGTTCGATAACCTACTTATTTAACTATACCACAATTGATAGGTCCACTGCCTTTGTGTGTTTATTTTATAATTAAAAGTAGGTTTAAAACTAGTTGAGTTTACACACATCAAGTTTTTAATGCCGTTGCCGGGGAACGGTCCTAAATTAACACTAAATTCTAGTTCAATCGATCCTTTGTGTGGGATTTATCTTATAGAAAGTTAATTCTTAGGTAATTTAGTAATTAGTATAAGTTTTAATAGCAATCCGTTTTTAAAAAAGTAATTAGGTTTTTTTTGTTTTTGCCTTCAACTCGCCGAGTGCACTTGTGCCGACTCGACGAGTTCATCGCTGTTCACAGTCTTAATTTTTATTTATTTTGTGTTCTTTTTACACGTATTTTTTTTCTTTTGTTTACAATTGTTTCATGAACCGGGGATCTGATACACCTCTGGTCCCTCCTCTCGAAGACCCGGAATCCGCATTACGGAGGAGCAAAGGAAAAGCCGTTGGAGAATCCACTTCTTCCAAGAATTCGCCACTAAAGAACCTCAAATCCGTTTTCAGCAAGAAGAGGAGCAGCAAATCAGGAGCATCCAGTGCCTCTTTGACAATCGAAGACCCAATTAAAGAAGACACCGAGTACGAGACCGAGGAAGAAGAAGAACCTACATACGAGGACGAATCCGATTTCGAAGACGATTTAGCTATCACTATGGCTAATATCGATGAAGTCCCCATGGGGGAATCGAAGAAGAGGATGCGCAATGACACTGGCCCGGGACTTGTGCAGCCCACAATTCCCGCTAACGCTACTTTCGAGCTAAAGGGTCATATCCTCTCTCAACTCAAGGAAATTTCTTTATATGGAAAAGACCACGAAGATGCCTACAAGCACTTGGATGAAGTAAATGATGTGGCTGACTACTTCAATGTACCAAATGTGTCACGCGAGACACAGCTACTTCGCATGCTTCCAGTCACATTCAAGGGTGCTGCAAAGGATTGACTCAAGTCACTTCCTCGCGGGTCGGTCACCACATGGGCTAAGATGAAAGAAGAGTCCATAGCATCCTAAGTAAAGACCTCGGGGGGTTCCTGAGGCACTAGGGTGTAATACCTTGGAGGGTTTCCATGGCATCCTTAGTTAATATCTCAGGGGGTTCCCGATGCATTGGGCTAAGACCATGTGGGGGTTCCCATGACACCCAAAGTAAAACCCCGAAGGGTTTCCAGGGCATCCTTATATGTTTGTATGTATGGTTTATATGGTAGTTGGGTTAAGACCATGTGGGGGTTCCTATGGCACCTGAATTAAGACCTTGGAGGGTTTCCACGACTTCCTTATATGTTTATATGCATGGCTTATGTGATTGATATGATTTATGTGATTATGTAGAGTATTCTCTGGGGAACTCACTAACTTTCGTGCTTACAGTTTTATTTATGGTTTTAGGTATCATTGGTTTGGAAAGAAAAAGTCCGACTTGATCGTAGCGCACACACCCGTGTTTTCCACAATGTGTGATTTTGGGAAGTACTCTAATAATTGTTTTTAATTACCAATTTTGTTGGAATGTTTGGATTAAACGATATCTGTGTTTTAACTATACTAAAAACAAAACTTTTACCCTTGATTTTTGGGTCGTTACACCACCACACCCTACCATCCTTCCACCTCTCTCCTTTCCCTTCCACGTTCTCTTCAACGTCTTCTCCACCACCACCACCCAACCTATCATAACCCTTGCTGGAAAATTGATACTAGAAACCAAAATCGTAGAACCAGGAAGTTCTAAAATAAAAATGCAAACCAAAACCTAAAACATATGTATACCAGGAAGTTGTAGCATTTCAAACATTCAGTTGGTTTAGCTCGGCTAGACTAATCAACCCAACTAATAAGAGTGTAATTTTGTTTTGATGAAAATTAAGAACAAAAGGTGTATCCAAGTTATGTTGTGGAAAGACGTTACATGCATGCATGAGGGAGGTTAACGGTGCGTGTCAAACGGTGTATGTGTGAGGGAATAAAAATGATGCTAATTTAGTTTGAAATAGGAACCAAACTTCCAACTATCAAAGGTGTGTGTCGAATTGGTAAACACAAACCTCTACAACCATAGTCAAAACGTGTCCCACAAATCCACACTCAATTCAGTTGGAAAATAAAAAGTTCCCAAAATAAATCTAGTGTTTCGATTATATTGACCTCACACCCGTGTCTGTTGCCTCCCTTCCATCCTTCCCTCAAACATTCAACTAGCCACAATAAAAAATGCAGTTCAAACAAAGAACAACATTAATAATAACATATACTTCTCGCATTAAAACAATACTTAGAAACATTGTAAACACAGATAGTTAAGAAATCATCAAACACAAATAGAACAAACGGGTCTAAATAGTTGTAGGAACTCCTAAAAAAACCTAAGAGCAACTATAAATTGCTCTGAATACATCAAAAACCTCAGTTTTTCTTTAACATCAACAAACTCCTAAATTTTCATAATCAATCCCAGAATCTTGGCTCCAACATGAAGTGAGCAGGAGACTGGGTTCGTGCCACATGGCCATATTTGGAAGTGCCATATTTCTTGAACACTGAAACAAGTTTCCCTGTGCCTGATTTTTGGTGTAAACTAACCATCATCTTCGAGCATTCCCTACATTAATATATAACTCATTTCGTTAATTTCCTTTCAAACAAAACAGGAGGAGAATCTTATGCTAATTTCCTGGAATTTTCCTTATAAAAAATGATAAAAATAGGAGCAGAAGTTGAAAAAAGGAGGGGAGAAAAGATCATACAAAAGTTGATGCAGAGAATAGTGTGAATGGAGTTGAGTTGTTTTTGTCCATTTCTTTGACCCATTGAGAGTGCATTCTGCAGTGAAGACTGCAGCTGCTGCCAGTAAAGAAGGTGGGAATTTCACCATTTCATACTCCACAAGACACAGATCCATCAAATAGAATGCTAATGCCTCCAACTACATTCAAAAACACCACATACATCAGAAAAATATATATATAAAAACAAAAAACCAAAATCAAAGAAAAAGAACCTTTTGTTTTCCCAAAACATTAATTCTTTCACAAAAGCATAAAGAAACTTGAAAATTGAATAGTGTATGTATGGAAGATTAACATTTCATGAACACAAAGAAGAAAAACAAACCTCTTTCTGAGATTGTGCAGCTTTGAGAAATCTTTTAGTAAACACGTATGGAGTGGGAACCGAGAGATTGAACTGAAGGGTATTCACCATTACCTTCTCCTGCAAAATATCAAACAAAAACAAATATCATAATTAAGTACTTTCTTTATATTTTATATAGCCTGTAACAGAAAGTAAATCACTAAATCTAATTACCATGTCAAGAACTTCTGTTCTAGTGTAAGCCTTGTCTGAAATTACAATAAAGTCCTCAACAACAGGGACTGAGATTTCTTCATATTTGCATGCAAGAAGCATGGCTGTCACCCCAACAAGCTGGAGCTTCTTCCTTGACACGGTCTGACGTTCCAGGAATCGGTCAATGAGGTTGACCGTTAGATATAACGTCTCTTCCATCAGTTCAAATTTGTAATGAACCTGTTTTCATATTATTATTAATATTTTCTCTAATTTTGCATTTGGTGTAAATAAAACAAGAATCATAATGACAAAAAAAGAATAAATAAATATTAAATATACCTCTTGTTTTCGGTAGTGGGCAAAAATTTCATCAATGTACTCAACCATAGCAAGGGGATTACCCTTATCAGCATTGTCAATGTCCAAAACTGGCTCCTCGTATACATCTTCATCCTGAAATAAAGATCCAGTACTTTTATGCTATTTTCAACTTAAAAGAAGCAAAGAACAAGAAGATTAGAAAAAAGATGAGAAAACAAATTACCATCTTGTCTATTTCATCCAGCATTGCTTCTGTATGTTGAACAAACATTGGTGCATTAAAATCATCTTCAACATCAATGATGCTCAAGTCTTCAGTGTCAATCTCATCAGGGATAATTTGGACTTTTGGCTTTTTACCCTGTCATCAAAAGGAAGTTTATGTATACATTATAAAAACTTAGATATAGCATAATAGAAATCAAATAGGCCTCAAAGTCGCTCAAACTGTACTCAAACTCCTACAATCTTTTCAACCCATATGTTCAAATTTATGAAGTAAAATATGATTTTATCATCCTAATTGAGAATGATCTATTTTGACATGCACCCTATTGACGTTTTTACCCAATCTTGTAGATAAATTGCATACCTCAGGTAAGGGAAATGATGGTTTGCCAGTGGGCAAGGGAAGTGATGGTTTGGTTGTCGTTTGTGCACTAATTGTCCTGCAGAAACAGTAAAATTGGGAATGATGAGTGTTTTCGTTCATAATGTATCCACAAATTCAAGAAAAAAAAAAGTCTGTTACAGACCTAGTAATGGGTCGACGAACTGGAACAGGTTTCTTAGTAGCGATTGGTTTTTTTCTAGAAAGAAATAATAGAGAATATCATCAACATGTTTACTTGAGGAAAGAAAAGATTAATTAGTGTTCACAGAGGCTAATAATGGGTGAATAACAAAGATACATGAGTTGATTTTATTACCCTGGTAATCCGTTAGCAGCATAAGGATATGCTGGTGGAGTTCTGATGATGTTCTTGTTGATATCACTCAATGCCCTCCTGTTCTGACCAAGTGGGGCCACTGGTTTCCCACATCCTGCCTTTAATCCCCCTCCTCCTCCTCCTCCTGTAAAGCATCAATGTTTTAAGAGTTATACGAATCTTTTCGTTATTCAGACATTTTATCAAACAGGTCGTCTACATTTACTGAAGAAAGAACTACTACTTGTGGATCTTTGTTTCAATTACCTTGTGGTCTTGTAGGGCGGATTACATCTTGAAGATTTTCATTTGTACCAGCCATATTCACAATCTACATAGAATCAATAAGCCAAAAGAATCGAATTCAAAACCCTTTGAAAAAGTCCTAATAGAAAGTTAGAAGAACATATTGTAAAATATTTATCAAATGAACGTTTCCATCAATATCCATCGACTGACATTGAAAAGAAACAAACCCTGGAAAAATTTGGGTGTTTGAATAACTTGAGAAATCTACAGGTTTTCATGAAATCGTAAACCCACGAAAGTGAATATAATTACTCACGAAGAACATAACTCAACGATAAAGAAACAAAATAAAGACAATCAAGCGATACAAAAATAATTCCATGGTAATACGATCAAAGGGGTCGATGAAATATATGTATTGGGTATCCTTGAAGCACATACCATGAAAGCAAGTAGAAGGAATATTTGCTGCCATCTTCAGCTACTCTACTTACTTGCAAAAATCTGATTAAACTTTAGCCTTATTCCTGATCTTTTCCTCCTAATATATAGAAGAGATTGCTGCAAGTTTTCCTGATTGCTCTACATCAGAAATGTGACGATTGATTAATTGTGCTTAAGAGTTCATGGTGAGATACAAAAATGAATACATCTCAATAGTCTTCAACAAGTTTGAAAGAGTTTCAAACTGTAACAGTTAAGAATATCCAGTTACGAATTACAAAAAAAAAGTACAACAATGTTACTTAACCAATTAATACATAAAACTATTCAAGTTGAGTTCATCCTGCATTGAGGATCAATAAATTCACAGGTTTTGCACTACTACACAATTTTCATAGATTTGGCTTCTCTGATTTGAGGTATTAAATTTTTGACCTAACTTTCTATATACTGAGTGCAAGTGGTTGAATGTGGCAGTTTGTTTGCATTTCCCCGATATTACTCTTCTTTTTCTGTTTATCAAGTTCATCGTTTGTTAAATATAAGATAAGTGTTATATCAAAACCCAATTTCCCAGTTGGATATTAAAAGTGTGGAATGCATATATCAGCCATGACAAAAAGTTGATTTTCATTCCTCATGAAAATTAAATGCCAAAACAGTAACCAATTTAGTCCGCATTATCTAAATAAAAATTGATTCTAGCTTTCTCAAATATGTTCATTAAGGCATAAAATCAAACACCTAATATGTGTCAAACAAAGGGTGGGTCGTTACTCCTTGGCTCACCTACCTTTACTTTACTGAGACATTATATCAAACACCTGGTGTGAGTGAATAAAAGGGTGGGCACTGCACCAAGGTTTCTATGTTTCCTGTTACGATCATCAGCTCCAAACCCCAAAATAACTATATGCGTGTCACCAAAACCCAAAATCAAATACCTACAAATCACATGAGACTGGATTAACCTGAGGTTAGTGATAACCTCTGCAACCAGAAGAATCAGTTTTAGAAGATGCGTATTCATTGAATGGACTGATAGCTTCGTGGACTGCATAGAAGAAAGTGGTAATTAAAATATTATTTTTATAATTGCAAAATAAACATAGAGACTTCATGTTTTTATAAGTTTATTACCAAATACGTTTTGAAAGACATCATCAGCAACTTAAAGTGTAAATGTTAAATAGACGAATTAACTAAGAACTTCCATCGATTTGGTATGCCACCTATGTTTCTTCTAAATACAATATTACACTCTGAAATATCCACCCAATTTAGTAATGTTAGACGAATACAATGCAACTTCTAGATATATAGCTCAATAGACTTTTATCTGAATGTATAATTGAAAGTACAATGCTTTAGTTGAAAGAAATAAAAATAGGATGCTACTTCTTGCATTTATCCGAAAATATAATAAATTGAATGCTAAGAACTGACTTTAATATAAAATCACAAACAAGAACAGGAATACAAGCTTCACTGAATGTATTGATGATACTAAAATACAAGAGAAACCCCTAATGATTTTGCTACAGATATGATAGCCTAGCCTCTCACAAAGGTTCTAAGACCAGATTTGACAAAAGATAATGATACCCTGTTATAATTAAGCACTATATATGCTGTAACAAACTAAATAGCATATATACCCAAAATACCCCCCACTTGTAAGATGCTCTGTATTTAGCTGAGTTTGCCATCTTTCCTTGATAGCGTTTGACATTAATTCCAAGAATCTGACAATGAGATTGAACAAGGCTTAGAATATAACGAAAATTTCCATCAGATCAAAATGAAAAAAGTTTCCCTGTGTGACTGATTTGTGGTGTCAGCTAGCCATTATCTTCGAGCATTCCCTGCTTGAATCATTTCATCAATAAATTACAAGTGATATGGTTTGGTCCGGTTTGTTCGATTCAGATTACACATCAAGGGAAATCTTTTGAAGAAGGGAAAACAGCAACATACTTATAGTTTTTTACCATGATGTCAATATACTCACATTAGCTATTAATAGCAATGTACTTTAATGTTTTCCAGCCATTGGTACTTTAAATGAAAAATTAAAAATTTGACATCATCACTAAATTAGTCATAATAGTTTTTATACAAGGAAAGTTACACATACAAGTTATATATTAAAATCTTTACATAAAATGATTATTGTTGCACCATTAGTTTTTACACTGACACTACTTCCCTGCTCTATGAGTTATTCCTTACACGGAGCAGATTAGTACCTTTCTTACTTAATTACAGGCTCTACTCTAATTAAATAAGACATAAGTAGCAACAAGATGATTAATTAGTGGATTAAATTCGTTAATAAGCTAAGCTCTGCTTTAACTAAACATATGTTCGAATCTAAATAAGAATACCAGAATATAGAGCGAGTGATAAAGGATTGAAAAAGAATCGGATTTTACAGATAGCTTGTGCAACACAACTTTTGTGGATACCATCACATTTTCAGCACCTCTTTACCCATGCATCAAAAGCCTGTACATCTACTGTTTCTCTTAATTTCATCAAAAGCTTCTACAGGAGTAGATCTTTATCGCACATGTAACCATCCTAATTCATATTACCACAAAATAGTCTGATCCATAAAAAAATTAACCAATACATCACATCATGAAATAGATGAAATTAGATTTATCACCCGAGATAGAACCATAACCCATCACTAACAAACCATGTAGTAAAAAAAATATGCAAGCATTGACAAAGTATCTAGGGTACCAAAAATAAGCTTGATGTTGTAGGTCAATGAAAAAAAAAAATCTCACTTTTTAGGTCCATTGTGATATTCATTTAAGAGAAATTGATTCAAAGAAGGGTAAATCACAATTAGTATCACCTTGAGTTTGAGTAGTTGATCAATTAAGATGCATTTGTCAACTTCCTTATATCAATGATTTCTAAGATCATCTTTGTTCTTTGAGACAGCCTTGTCATATACAGCCACAGTACCATGGCACTTGTTTAGTTGCAAAATACAGCACAACTCCTGATTTTCTTACAAATTCAGATAAAAGAAATACATGATTCCTACTCAAATTAATTACAGCCGGGCATATGCAATACCTGTTCAAAACTTGTCTGTTTGACTAAAAAGTCAAACATCCATACTGCAACAATCTAATCATCAATCTGAAATGCATTAAGTTTTTTTTAAATTTGCTAAGTGGAATGTATAGATACTCGTCACTGAACCATAATTACCCATTTGTCACATGTCAATTCTCACTTTTGAATCTTAAAATTTGCTAAGCGGTATGTATAGATACTCTTCACTGAATTTTCTCAGTAAGTTACAGTTTTTATGAGAATTTAAGATTTCACATTAAAGGCTCATGTCTATTTAAGCTGTTCTATTTTGGAAGATGACTACATATATCACTTAACCTAGATGCCAATAACAACAGAGCTACATTACCTGCATTTCCTTCATCAAACCATTCACCCAAATTGAAGACGAATCTCCGTAGAAGCATTACATCCCTAATTAACTGCAAAAAAAAAAAAAAAAGAAAAAAAAGAAAAAAGAAAAAAGAGTAGACAACATATATAATACACTCGTTATAAATCAATATTAGTTTGATTAATACAAATGAATATGCGATGAATTTTAATTAGAAAAAAATAAATAAATAAAAAATCACAAGCTACTGGGTTATCTGAAATGCTGCCACAAAAAGTTTACACTTTAGTTTGAATTAGATGAAAAAGAGCAATAAAAGTGATATTTTGTAAGGAACCCTAATAAAAAAGAAACCAATAACGAAGAAAGTGCCTTATTCAGGGGTGTTTGGATAAATAGTTTCTAGCTTATTAGCTTATTGCTTATTTGCTTATTGCGGTGGGAATGAACATTTTTTTAAAATGCTTTTGGATTAGCTTATTGCGGTGGGAATAAGCAATAAACAATAAGCATGTTAAGTGTTTGGCAAACAAAACAACTTATATGAGTAAAATGACCAATAAGCAATAAGCAATAAGTATCCCCCCCCCCCCCCCCCCCGCCCCCTGCTTATTAAAATAAGCTTATTTTGCTTATTCCTACCGCAATAAGCTGATTTTTAAAGACTCCTATCCGAACACTTAAATTAGCTTATTGCGGTAGGATTAAGCAATAAGCAGCCTATTTTTTCCCTATCCAAACCGACGAAAGAAGAGATCAAATTGGAGAAAGAGAAAGAATAGGGGGATGGGTCCTGGGAAAGAAAACAAAGAATCATGGGGACGTTGTGTTCACATGGGTATACGGGAAATTGTGATGTCATTTTTTTCCTTCACCCTTATTTTTATATATATTAAAAGAAAAACCTCATTATTAATTTAACACTTGGATATTTTGATGATGACATCCTAAAATAAAATAAAATAAAATTAATATTGATTAAATTTGAAAGTTTAACTAACTGATTTAATGTTAACATCATTTATAATTAGAATGTATTCAACTCATTTAAACCTCATTATAATTTTTGAAAGTAAATTCCATTCCTTCCTAATTAAAATCACGTTCTTAGCTGGCACCTTTCATATATTCTTTCAATTCACATCTATTATATGAAACGTATCTACAAGATTACGGGATATCGTCTCTCAATTTTAAAGAATCAAAGAATTCGAAATTTGATATATTTTCCATAGTCATTGTTGAAAGTTATGTATAAATCATGTGTTGTTGTTCGTACTTTATTTTTTCTTTAGACCCTTTGCAGTATCACGTTCGAACAACATCATCCTTTGCAACATCACGTTCGTCATCCAAGTTCCTTCTTTAATATGATGTTCTTAATTTTTATTAATTGTATTCGATTTTTTGATTCTCATTAGTGTTGTATTTGACTGTGATCTTTGAATGCATGAATGATCTTGATTATAAATGTTGGTATTAGTTTTTCAATCTTTTATTTTTGTTTTTTAACCTTGGATTTGATGTTGCACTCTACATGTTTGATAAAATGTCCATGAGAAAAGCACAATGACTTTCAATTAACTGTATGTATGTGTATCTTACGTAATTAAATTTTTCTGAGATTGTTTGGATTGCATGGTAGTTGATGATTGAATATTACCATTTACCCATAGTATTTTTAATATCAATATTATATTGCTACTAATTTGACATATTTGCTCATAATTCTTGGTTTTTAATAGATTTAGTTAATAGCAATGTACTTTGACTTTAATCTATAATGTTGTGAATTGCTATTTCTAAATTTTTTTAGATTTGTTGTAACTGTGTTTAGTGTATACAAAGTGCATTGTAGTTTCTATTTTGTTTTTAACATATTTAGTTACTAGCAATGTGCGTATGTGGTTTTTTTTATATAAAAAGTCAAAGCTCTTATTTCAACATTTTTCCCTAGCAATATATGTATGTGGTTTTTTTATTAAAAAAGTCAAAGCTCTTATAGTACATTGAACATTTTGAAAACGATTGGCCTTAGTACATTGTAATGAAATATAAGTACATTGCTATTGCTAGTAAAAAAAATTAGGTAGATTGTCTGTAAAAAAAAAAAAAAAAAAAAAAAAAAGTAAAGTATGTTGTTATATCCTTCAACTTTCCCAAGTAGAAAGTGGTGTAGTTTTCGTGTGATTTTCCAAGAAAATTGCAATGCTTGAATTCATAGTTCAAGAACTATGTTTAATGACTTGTCAAACATCTAAAAAAGTCTTTAATACCATTGATTGATTGAGTTGTTGAGGATGGGCAATAGGTGACTTGGCTTGGAATTTTTTTCAAATTTAGAAGTAAATCCTTAATTTTTATGGTTAGCTAGATAAGGGATGTGGTACAGTTTTAGTGGGAAGGGGAAACTAGTTATGAGTAACTCCAAAAGTGGTCCTTTAAACCTTATAAGCCAGACTTTAATCTATAAAAGGTTAAATGTAAAAATAACAACATACTTTCAAATATTTATTTATAATAGCATTATACTTTTATTTCTTTGTATCACAACATTATACTTTGGAAAATCTAACCGAAATATAAAGATACGATTGAAAATTTGCATTTTTCGTATTTCTTAAGCCTTTTTTTATATTTACATCCGACCATTTACAATTTTCTCGAAACTTTAAGTAAAGGCTCCACCATTCTTTTAATAACTCTTCAGTTGCTAAAAGCACTTCACAAATACCCAGTTCTTCCATTTTCCGCTGCTGCGTGTCTTGCACTCTTATTTTGCTAGTACGTTAAGGAGTAACACAACACTTCATTTCTTTACAAGAAATACATACCTCTAAAATAAACCAACACAATTAGATTGTGAACATAATTTCCCATTTATCTTTATATATATATATATATATATATATATATATATATATATATTAATGAACAAAATGCATTAGTCTAATGCTTTGTTGAGCACTTCTGTAAATATAGTTTACTTACAATAACAAACAAACATCCACCTGTCATATGAAACTAAACAGAATAATGATTGTTTGCCAAACAAAACTCAACACCATCAATGGTGATTATTACAACTTCAAGCTTAAGAATTTCCAAACCATGTTTTATTTATCATACACATCATAATCATCACCTTTGAAAGGCACAACTAGACACGCTCTCAAAAGGAAACAATTGAAACTTAAAATTAAAGTTGGACAATTTTTTTTGTTGATAGTGTTCACTAATTTAAAGATGATTTCAATAAGGGAAGTGTGAGTTTTGTCCAAGCTCAACGATCATAAAAGATGGTCATGACTTCAGTCTTCAGAGGGATGTTAAGGATATTATTAAAAAAACGGTGTACAGTAAGATTGAAGCCCTCTATTTGTCACACCCCGAAACCGAAGGCGGAAACGTTCCGGGGCGGAGGTGACGTCATGTAAAGTATCACAACCAATGTACATAGTAAGCATAGTAAACACAACCATTACATTACATAGAAATATTTACATTTGTTTGAAAACCAAGTGATACAAGTTATATACATGGGTTTAGGTCATTTTTGGTCACTTAACTTTTGGTTGTGTGCTCATTTGGTCACTTAACTCTTTTTATGTTTTAAAAGGTCATTAAACTTTTGAGTTTGTGCTCATTTAGTCACTTAACTTTTGGTTTGGTCATATTTGGTCACTTAACTTTTAGATTTGTGCTCATTTAGTCACCTAACTTTTAAAATTGTGCTCATTTAGTCACTAAACCTTTGAAAAAAATTAAAAGTTTAGTGACTAAATGAGCATAATTTTAAAAGTTAGGTGACTATTAGGTGACTAAATGTGACCAAACCAAAAGTTAAGTGACTAAATGAGTACAAAACCAAAAGTTTGATGACCTTTTAAAACTTAAAAAGAGTTAAGTATCCAAATGAGTACAAAACCAAAAGTTAAATGACCAAAAATAACCTAAACCCTTTTATACATATACAACTTATATAAACAAAAGAACAGACGAGACTTCTATACGCTCCGTCTTCTCCAAAAGATTGTGGTTTACCTGTCTAACGAGAGCCTGAGAATACAAGCAGTTTTAAAAATATCAGCATAAAGCTGGTGAGTTCATAAGCGGTTGGTTTCTATAAAAGAACAAGTTTTCTTTGGTTTTCTGAAAAGGTTGTTTATCCAAGAAAATCCCTTATTTTCCTAAGAGTTGGTGGTTAGTTATCGATTCAGAATGCGGTGTACAAGTATCTACCATACTTGTAGCGTTGGTGTGTTGTATCCTGAAAGCTTAGTTATCCTTTGAAAAACACATTAGTTTTAACACGTATATAAAAATAATAAATAGATAGTAAACTAATTCCTAAATTATTAGTTCACTAGGTTCATTATTACTGAAAAGTAAATCTCTGTTATTCAAGTTTGCGAGTTCCATAACCATACGATAGACTAGATATGGCAATAAGAAGTCCATTATCATTTTATGACTTTTGTCCCCCGTAGACCTGCCGGTCCCACTGTAGCTAGCAGCAAGATGCGGGGTAGTCAACCCCGTATAGATCTATACACTCAAGTCACGTTCTCCACCTAGGAGATTCTAGTTACAAGGGCGGTCCTCCACTCGCGTATCTCTATGGAGTGTTACAGAGGACGTGTCTCCAATCTTAAGAATAACAAATTTACAAGTAATAAGGCGGAAAATTCTGTTTTAGATTCTAGTTACAAAAGCGGTCCTCCACTCGCGTGTCTCTGTGGAGTGTTACAGAGGACGTGTCTAAAGTTCTAAGAATAATGATTTTAACGATAAATAAATATGGGAAATCATTTGTGAGATATAAAATATAACATTTTATAATAAATTTCGCAATTAGTTTGAAATCTAACTCTGCAAGTCAAACGGTTGGTTAATACGGTTTTCAATGTTAAAAGCATACGGAATATGAAACATTTCATATAAAATAATAAGTTTGAGTACAAGATTTCCTTGTACTTTTGCTTGTATTCCCCCCATGAAAACATTGAAAACACGGAAAAAGGTGTAGGGGTATGAACTCACCAGTCGAGAAAACACGTAAACTCTCATATGCACTTTCCTTCTGTGTTTTGGTGGTTCTAGGTTAATCACATGTGATTCTAGCTCAATATACAAGCCATGGAAGGAAGTTAGGGCACCATTTGACCTCCTTAAAGGATTTTACGGCCAGGGAACCATTCCTTGAGGGTTTACGGTCGTAATCTCCTAAGGACACGGTTTCCTTGATGATTAAGGCCCCTAACACAATTGGTGTTGGTTCTAGACATTATTCCAAGGCATATGAGGTGTTTAAGGGGCATCTTAACACCTTAAATGGTGTTTACGGCCTTAGAAGGGGTTTTTACGGTCCAAGCATGTTCTTGGGCCGTAAACTCATGTTTACTCCCCAAATGGTATGATTTTGGTGTTCTAAGTCCATTCATGCAAGCCCTTAGGTCATAACTAAGCTCTAGAAGTGGTTTGGAAGGGTTTTAGGGCTCCAAAACCCCATTTATGTCTGCTTACGGTTTGGGGCTATTCTTGGGCCGTAAACACATGTCTTTGGTCCTTTTGGATGATTTTGACACTAATTGTAACATCCCGGAACCGCAAGAGTAGAGTTGAAGGGCTGAAAGTGTAAGTTTTAGAGGGTGACTCGGCGAGTCCATGGATAGACTCGGCGAGTCACGTCGCGGTCATGGTCGCGTGCCGGGTGGCCTACTCGGCGAGTCCAAGTATGGACTCGGCGAGTAGGTGCTGTATGAGGAAAACCCTAATTTCCGGTGTTGAGCCCTATATAAAGAACCTTGCACCCCTCCACAGCCTCCCTTGTTTTCCCCCTTGAGTTCCAGAGGCCCTAAGTTCGTGGAGAAATCTTTTGTGGAGCAAGTTAAGGCTTGGAGAGGTGTTGATTGAAGAAATCTTGAAGGAGAAGTGGGTTGGATCAAAGGGCTTTGCTTGGATTCGTGTTTAGCTGTTATTGAGGCATCTTCTGGAGGTAATATCTTCGTCCTTAAGCTGTGCATTCCTAGTTTCTTCATTTGGGGTTGTGTGGGATGCTTGGTTGTGTGACATTTTGGTGTTGGAGGATGGATCTGAGGTTGCTACCTCAGATCTGGAATGGAGGAGTCATTGAGTGCATTAAAGTCCCAACCTTTGTGCTATGAATGAAGCTATCATGTCCCAAACCTTGGTTTTAAGGTGGAAATGGCCTAGATCTCGTTTGATTCACGTAAAGGTTGCTACTTTACGTGATGGTTGGATTGTAGGAGGTTGGATCTATGTTTTGGATCAATTGCATGGCCTGAGATGCTTCTGTATGGATTCAGACTGGTGGAACTCGGCGAGTCACATGGGTAGACTCGACGAGTTGCTTGAAGATGGCCTTGAACTCGACGAGTTGGAAGAACAACTCGGCGAGTAGGTTGAAGATGGCCATGAACTCGACGAGTTGGAAGAACAACTCGGCGAGTAGGTTGAAGATGGCCTTGGACTCGACGAGTTCAGTTGGACTCGGCGAGTCTTGTCGAGGAAGTCCCAATATTTCTGGTTGAGTCGATGAATCGGTGAGTCGAGGGACGACTCGGTGAATTGGGTGCGAGTGGACTCAGAGTTGTTGCACTCGACGAGTCTTGGGGTGACTCGGCGAGTAGGGTCGCTAAGTGAGGGAAGTTCTGAGTATAAGGACTCGACGAGTCTTGGGGTGACTCGGCGAGTAGGGTCTGTCAGGGGTTGACTTTGTCCTTGACCAAGGATTTGACCAGTTGTCTTCCAGGGGTATTTTGGTAATCATGGGAGTTTATTGGGTTATTGTTGATTTTCAGTGGAGGAGTTGTGTCAGAGTTCGGAGCAGCGGGATCTTATCTTTTCAGCCGTCAGTTCGAGGTGAGTTATCCTCACTATATCAACAGGGTCTAAGGCACCAAGGCCGCCCCTTTATTGTATTGAGATTCAGTTACGTTATCATGTTAGTGCTGGTTGTGTCTGCATCCTGGTAGTTAGGATGGTACATGCTAGGGGACCTTGTAAAGGTCAGTTCTCGATATGTTGAGTAATGCTATGCTAGTGATCGAATAGGGCGGTAGCCCGGTTAGGGTAATGATATGCTATGTGATCTGTTTACTCGGTTTGTTGATTATGATTGTTATATGACTGTATGTTTTGTGCACATGGTTGTTTGGATTAGAGATGGGTTGAGGCGGGTCCTGCTTTGTGCTGTAGGCCAAGATACCCAGGGCGGACCGGTTGTTCCGAAGGCCCAGCGAGCGGTCCGGATAGGCTGTAGGCCCCACGAGGGCGGACCAGACGTGCCGAGGCTCGGAGAGTGGACCAGGATGACTGAAGGCCCGATGCGGGCGGACCGGTCACACTGTAGACTCAGAGGACATGACTAGACCCGGAGGATGGATCCGACGGACTGAAGGCCTGATAAGGCGGACCAGTCACGATAGACCCGATATGCATGATTGTTCTATGATCCGTTTTGTTATGTATGATTTATATGTTTTGGACCGGAAGGTCACGGCCTGGAAAGGCGTATGCGTGGTTGGTATTTTGGGGGTATCTCACTAAGCTTTCGGGCTTACAGTTGTGGTTTAATGTTTTTCAGGTTCTTCAGGAGACTGTGGCAAGGCGAAGGCGCGATCGTACCGTTCCTCATGATTTTGTAACAACGTGATTCTGGGAATACTTAAATGAATTATATTGAAAACCTTTTTGTGAACATTTTAATGAAAATCGGGTTGCTTTGAAAATTTAAAATTGGTTGTGTTTTTCGGATGTTACAAGTTGGTATCAGAGCCTTGGTTTGAGTGAATTGGAGGAACACTTGTGTGACTCCAGTCTCAAATCGAGGAGAGTTTTCAAAAAGAGAAATTAAAATGGTTTTCAAAACAAGTAAAGGAGGACGCGGAGGTACGATCAGCCGGAGCCAGTAAGTAACCCCAAAATATCATACATGGCAATTGTTTTATTGAGCTTTGATAGAACAGCATGCTAGAGTTAGGCTAGGGATCTTCAGGATTTATTGATGAGTTGCCTGATTTATGATGCCTGCTAGCCTAGGGTTCCTTGCGAGAGATTTCTAGTGTTCCTCTAGTGGTGAGGATAGAGCGTTGTTATATGTGTCGCTAGGGTGTTGTGGGAGTACTTCATACAAATATGGGTTGGTGCGGAAGGTAGTATGGGCCCGTACTACTGAAAGCACGGACTCATACGCGTATCAGGGAAATCATGACCTCTAGGGTTGGGATGAGAGTTGGTTCCCGATTAGTGGTATATGTCTGAGATTGGTGTTTTATTTTCAGTATGGAGATTCCAGGGCACGCTGGGGGTGGATCCGGGCCAGGATCAGGAGCAGGAGAGGGAGCTCCAAGTGGGTCTGCACAGCCAGAGGTTGTCAGTCAGATGAGTACGCGCGAGTTGGATGCGAGGATTCGCGAGATTCTGCATGATGAGGTTGCCGCATTGATTCGGGCTGAGCTGCCAGAGTTGTTTGGGTCGATCAAGACCGCCATGGTGGAGTATTTTGATGAGCGTTATGCGGCTCTCACGGAGACGGCTGCCGCGGCGGCTACCGCAGCAGTAGCGGCGGCAGGAGGAGGAGCCAGTAGAGGTTTTCAGTATCGGGACTTCGATAATACGAAGCCTCCCACTTTTGATGGAGTTCAGGATCCGATCGTTGCTATGAGGTGGTTATCAGATGTGGAAGGATGTTTCTTCACTTGTTCATGCCCTGCTGATCAGAGGGTGAGGTGTGCTTTGAACCTGTTGAGGCTCGGAGCAAAGGATTGGTGGAGATTGACCACGGGATCGTATTCGGATGCGCAGAGGGCTGCGATTTCATGGGATCGGTTCAGGGAGATGTTCAGTACTCGCTATGTTCCACAGGTCGAGAGGGAGAGGTTGGCTCAGGAGTTCTTGGAGCTAAAGCAGGATTCGGAATCGGTGACGGAAATCACCAGGATGTTTACTGAGAGGGCGATGTTTTGTCCTGAGTTCGCTTCGGAGCAGGCTCAGATGTCCCGATATCTGAGTATGCTAAAGAGGGATATCAGACAGTTTGTGTCTGCGCAGAGGTGCGAGACTTTGCTGGAGTTGCAGGAGGCCGCCAGGCGGCGTGAGTTAGAGATTGAGTTACAGATGCGTGAGCTGAGGCAAGCTCCGGTTCAGTCGCAGCCGGCGACGAAACGGTCTAAGACCGTTGATTTCAGGATGGGAAATCAGGGTGGCCACGTCTGTGGTAAGTGTGGAAGGGGTCATGTCGGGGTTTGTCGGTCCGGTGGAGCATGCCGCAAGTGCGGGAAGGAGGGACACTATGCGAGGGATTGTCGGCAGTCGGTGCCGGTTCGGGATTTGAGGATATGCTATCATTGTCATCAGGTTGGACATTTGAAGGTCAACTGTCCACAGATTGCTGCAGGATCGGTGCAGGCTCCAGCACCGGCTACGCTGAGGATCACAGGTGGAGGTCAGGGTGGAGCGGAGCCCCCAAGGGCTTAGGGTCGTGTTTTTCAGCTTGCTGTTGCGGGTATGTTTCTTTCTGATGTTTTAATTATTTATGCTTGTTGTGGAGTATTGTTATCTGCTAGTTTCGTTGGTTGGCTATGGAAATTGCGTTTCGGGTTTCTTGTGGTATTCGTTGTTCCTTGAGGGATTGGCGAGTTGTGATCGGAATTTTGGTGTTAGTATCTTGTGTCCCTTGAGGGATCGTTATGGTTTTGGGATTGTACTTCGAGCCATCATTGATGATCTTTGAGAAGATTGGTGGCGGATGCGGTGTTAGTTTGGAGGCTAGTTGGACTCTGCAATCTGAGGAATGGAAAGATGAAGATTGAGTCGCTTTCGAGCGGGTTGGTCAGCGTAGGAGCGTGATTTGTATGAAAGTTGTCGGTACTGGTGAAACGCACTTGGAGTGCATGTGCTGATTCCTACGAGGTGCTTGGGAGATCGGTGATGGCGACCGGTGATTATCTGTCAGCGTCTTAAGTGGGGGAGAATTGGAAATTCTCTGGATGGTCGCTGGGCATGGAAGGTTGTTTAGCCGCTTGGGAATTCAGCGGTATTTCTATCAGATGAGAGCAGGCTCGGATGGATGAGCAGTAGGCGTGCGGGGCGAAATACAGACCTAGAGCAGTTGATTGAGGAAGGCATGGGAGCAGGCCGGGATCGAGTATGTATGATGGAGGTAGAGTTCGGAACCCCTAGAGGGCTAGAACGGTATGCACGGGAGGATTTCCCGAAGAGATAGTTGGAATGATGAGTGATTGTGGGGCGGTCCGGATAGACTGGAGGCCGGTAGGCGTACCAGTCAGGCCGAAGGCTCGGAGGACGGTCCAGTCAGATTGGCTGAAGGTTCTGAGAGTGGTCCAGATTGGCTGAAGGCCCGGGGAGGCGGTCCAGTCATGCTGAAGACTCTGCGGGTAATATTGAATCGGTTAGAGGCTATGGGTTGCGTATGTCGCGATGGGATTACATTGGGAGGTCTGGCCCCGGCTAGCGATCTTGAGCAGTGAAGGTAGTGCATGGGCTTGAGAGTCCTTGTGCTAAGAGCCAGAGTAGTGGTAATGCATGGATATTGGGTACGCCCTAAAGTGGTAATGTGGCGTAGGATGAGCACCATGGTGCCTGTCATGGTGGCTGGGCAGACAAGTGGGGTTTCACGAAGGTGAAAGCGGCAGTGCAGAGTTGCGATAGCAGTGGTCCGTCGATGATCTTTGAGTAGTGTGTTGCGGCGGCGGAATATGAGTTATTCGACTCGATATGTTGCTTTGGGCGCAGAGGGAATATCGCGACGTGGAGTCAGGGAGAGGAGTTAGGAAGGGATGCAGAGCAAGAGTCTTGGACTCTCAGTGAGATCATGATCAGGGTTCTGGGTATGTATCAGTGGTTTATCCTGGAAGGATGTTGAGGATATTATCTATATATCAGGTTATCCGCACCTGAGGGTGCTAGAGCTAGATCGGCATGTAGGTGTGATTGCGATAGGAGAACTCGGGGGAGTTGCTCCGAAATGGAAGAATGAGTCTTTCGGTCGTTATGATAAGGGTAGAGTGGAATTTGGATCGGGAATCCGAGGGTGCGTGGCTTTATAGCCATGTGAGTCAAGTGGAAGATGAGAGTAGGAGCAGTAAGGCGTCATGGGTAATTCTCGGTTGTTGAGTGTGGTTATCGGAGGGTACAGTGGGTGCCGGTTTGAGTAGGTGGTGGGAACACCGTATGGGATGAGAAAGTGAGCTTCTGGTTCTATGGTTGTACTTTGAGGGGTTTGGTTCGGTCAAGGTCAAGTGGCGTAGAGTGGGAAGTAGATTGAAGATGAGATGCCGAAGGCTTCGAGGGCGAAGCCTAATTTAAGTGGGGGAGAGTTGTAACATCCCGGAACCGCAAGAGTAGAGTTGAAGGGCTGAAAGTGTAAGTTTTAGAGGGTGACTCGGCGAGTCCATGGATAGACTCGGCGAGTCACGTCGCGGTCATGGTCGCGTGCCGGGTGGCCTACTCGGCGAGTCCAAGTATGGACTCGGCGAGTAGGTGCTGTATGAGGAAAACCCTAATTTCCGGTGTTGAGCCCTATATAAAGAACCTTGCACCCCTCCACAGCCTCCCTTGTTTTCCCCCTTGAGTTCCAGAGGCCCTAAGTTCGTGGAGAAATCTTTTGTGGAGCAAGTTAAGGCTTGGAGAGGTGTTGATTGAAGAAATCTTGAAGGAGAAGTGGGTTGGATCAAAGGGCTTTGCTTGGATTCGTGTTTAGCTGTTATTGAGGCATCTTCTGGAGGTAATATCTTCGTCCTTAAGCTGTGCATTCCTAGTTTCTTCATTTGGGGTTGTGTGGGATGCTTGGTTGTGTGACATTTTGGTGTTGGAGGATGGATCTGAGGTTGCTACCTCAGATCTGGAATGGAGGAGTCATTGAGTGCATTAAAGTCCCAACCTTTGTGCTATGAATGAAGCTATCATGTCCCAAACCTTGGTTTTAAGGTGGAAATGGCCTAGATCTCGTTTGATTCACGTAAAGGTTGCTACTTTACGTGATGGTTGGATTGTAGGAGGTTGGATCTATGTTTTGGATCAATTGCATGGCCTGAGATGCTTCTGTATGGATTCAGACTGGTGGAACTCGGCGAGTCACATGGGTAGACTCGACGAGTTGCTTGAAGATGGCCTTGAACTCGACGAGTTGGAAGAACAACTCGGCGAGTAGGTTGAAGATGGCCATGAACTCGACGAGTTGGAAGAACAACTCGGCGAGTAGGTTGAAGATGGCCTTGGACTCGACGAGTTCAGTTGGACTCGGCGAGTCTTGTCGAGGAAGTCCCAATATTTCTGGTTGAGTCGATGAATCGGTGAGTCGAGGGACGACTCGGTGAATTGGGTGCGAGTGGACTCAGAGTTGTTGCACTCGACGAGTCTTGGGGTGACTCGGCGAGTAGGGTCGCTAAGTGAGGGAAGTTCTGAGTATAAGGACTCGACGAGTCTTGGGGTGACTCGGCGAGTAGGGTCTGTCAGGGGTTGACTTTGTCCTTGACCAAGGATTTGACCAGTTGTCTTCCAGGGGTATTTTGGTAATCATGGGAGTTTATTGGGTTATTGTTGATTTTCAGTGGAGGAGTTGTGTCAGAGTTCGGAGCAGCGGGATCTTATCTTTTCAGCCGTCAGTTCGAGGTGAGTTATCCTCACTATATCAACAGGGTCTAAGGCACCAAGGCCGCCCCTTTATTGTATTGAGATTCAGTTACGTTATCATGTTAGTGCTGGTTGTGTCTGCATCCTGGTAGTTAGGATGGTACATGCTAGGGGACCTTGTAAAGGTCAGTTCTCGATATGTTGAGTAATGCTATGCTAGTGATCGAATAGGGCGGTAGCCCGGTTAGGGTAATGATATGCTATGTGATCTGTTTACTCGGTTTGTTGATTATGATTGTTATATGACTGTATGTTTTGTGCACATGGTTGTTTGGATTAGAGATGGGTTGAGGCGGGTCCTGCTTTGTGCTGTAGGCCAAGATACCCAGGGCGGACCGGTTGTTCCGAAGGCCCAGCGAGCGGTCCGGATAGGCTGTAGGCCCCACGAGGGCGGACCAGACGTGCCGAGGCTCGGAGAGTGGACCAGGATGACTGAAGGCCCGATGCGGGCGGACCGGTCACACTGTAGACTCAGAGGACATGACTAGACCCGGAGGATGGATCCGACGGACTGAAGGCCTGATAAGGCGGACCAGTCACGATAGACCCGATATGCATGATTGTTCTATGATCCGTTTTGTTATGTATGATTTATATGTTTTGGACCGGAAGGTCACGGCCTGGAAAGGCGTATGCGTGGTTGGTATTTTGGGGGTATCTCACTAAGCTTTCGGGCTTACAGTTGTGGTTTAATGTTTTTCAGGTTCTTCAGGAGACTGTGGCAAGGCGAAGGCGCGATCGTACCGTTCCTCATGATTTTGTAACAACGTGATTCTGGGAATACTTAAATGAATTATATTGAAAACCTTTTTGTGAACATTTTAATGAAAATCGGGTTGCTTTGAAAATTTAAAATTGGTTGTGTTTTTCGGATGTTACACTAATTTATAAGTTAATCAAACTAATCTATAAGCTAGGATGGATTACTTATCAATTTGGGGTTTGAAATGGGTGATTTTTGGATCAAAAATGGCTTGAAGAGAGAGAGTGGGAAAAAGCTTCAAATGAAGTCCACTCACCCTTATATAGGGTTTGAGTTTGAGACCCGGTGGAAATCTACCCGATATCGACGTTGAACGAGGCTTATGGTCGTACCCGATTAAATTGTCGTAACCCGACGTGGTCGAAACTAAAAAATTTCCAAATAAAAATTGAGGTGTTTTCACACGTTTCTAATGTGTTTGGACACTCATGAAGTCATGATAAAAGTCTCAAATTAAATAACCTAATTCAAGATGTAAGCGGAACAATTCGATAAAGACGAGTTTTATTGACGAAAACGGGTTACAGTGACGGAATAAACTTCGGGTTGTCACACTGTTACATAGAAATCATCAATAAGATGCAAAAACAAATCACCATAAACCAAATCACTTCATCAACAGGAAGCAGGTAAGTAGCAACAAATTGACATTAATAGAAACCATCAATGAGAGGGCAATGATTAAGAATAGACAAAATTGCACAAATGGTCCTTGTGGTTTGTTGAAAATTGCCACTTTGATCCAAAAAGTTTTGGACAAGCACCATAGGTCCAAAGTTTTCATTTTTTTGCGAGTTTGCTCGAATTTACTTTAAACTTTTTTAATGACTATTTTACCCTTCTTTTTTGTTTTTTTAGTTTTTTTTTGTTTATTTAAATATTTTTATGATTAAAAGAAAATACTCTCTCTCTCTCTCTAGACTCATTTTCCCATCATCATCTTCATCTAAAAACTTGATTTCCCCATCATCATCTTCATCTTTATCATTAGCTCCTAACATGACCATCATGACCCACTATCACCACCGATCTGTAGATTCTTACTTTGCCGGTCAAATCTGCAACCAATATCTACAAACAAGATCTGGTTCAAGCGTTAAATAACTTAAATTGGTGGAGAAATTGAGCATGTCGTCTGGCTCAAGGTTAGATTTACAAATGAATGTTGAGATTTACAAACCCAAAAATCTGAATTTTACTTCACATTTTGCAAATCGATAGTCTCAATTTATCAATTCCAATCATGTGCAGATGAATTCAAATTTTTGCAACTCATTTTAGAGTTTGTCAACACCGATTTAGAAGATGCTTAGTGTAAGATCTAGATGATTTAAGCAAGAAAACCAACCGATTTTAGGTTTAAACTTGGAGATCCACCATTTTTGCTTGATTTGAATGTCGATAAGGTCAGAAACGATAAATCTGATGAAGATTCGAGTTTCAAATCATTAGTTCAGAAACAAAAAACCCTAGACATTCTTCACCATCAACAACGGAAATGGAATCCTCCATTCCTAGGATGATTTTTGGGTTTGCGACGGAGATGAACAGATCTGAGAAGGGTTTTCTGACCTATAGACGGAGAGGGGTGAACTCATGAACAAACCCATATTTTGTGTAAGGTTTTTGTTTTTGGGATGATATTTAGGCGTATATGAAGTAGAAAAAATTTAGGTGGAGATAGAGGTAGCAAACGGTGGTAGCAAAAGATTGTGGTGGTGACAGACGTTGGTGGTTGCAGATGGTAGTCCAACGATGGTGGTGGGGAAAATGTTCTTGAGTTTATGTCATGTTCTTGAGTTCGTGAACCATAGTGGTAACCAATTTTCTGGAAAAATTCAGATGTGAGAGAGACAGAGAGAGACGTATTTTCTTTTTTATTTTTCTTTTAACTATAAAAATATTTAAATAAATAAAAAACAAAAAAGGGTAAAATCGTCATTACAAAAAAGTTTAAAGTAACTTGGACCTAACTCGCAACAAAATGAAAATTTTGGACCTGTAGTGCTAGTCCAAAACTTTTTGGACCAAAATGACAATTTTTAGCAAACCACAGAACAATTTGTGTAGTTTTGTCTTAAGAATAATGTAAAATTAGAATGTAAGGAATTTCTAACCTTGCAAAGTTGCAATGTCGAATCCAGCCCTTTGCTTTAGGAAATCCTCGATGAAGATAAAATTTTGATGCATCATAGATAACACGTCTATGCTTTATAGAAATCGAATGTGCTATGGTTGGGCCCTTGGTTCGATTCTCTGCTGATTTCTTTTAATTAGGTTGTACTCATTCCTAATCTAAGATTATTTTGAGCAATAATGTTGTTGATGAGGTTAGAATTGGGATCGAATGATTATTTTCTTGCGATTTTCTGAGTTCGTAATCTTTCAATTGAGGGCAAAGTAGGCATTTTTCATTCAAGGAGGAAAAGGAATGAAAAAAACGGGATTTACCCTCTCTCCCCATCAAAATCGGAAAGCGTATTCATGATCACTCTGAAAATCAGAAGAATATCTTCCCGTTATCTAACTCCAACAATCGATTCCACCCAAATCGCAAAAGATATCAGCCACAATATCACCGAAATAACAAATCGTTTTTTATAAAGCGTAGGGCTTCATTCGCTTTTTCCGGTACGAATAATCCCACTTGAAGCTGTTCTTTGAGGTTGTTGAATTGTTGAAGCTCAAGTTGTAGTCATTTTTTGAAGGTTAGCATCTCCTTACCCTATTATTTATTGAAATTCCTGAATGTGTTCTTGTTGCTGGGTCTTTTATGAACTGGGATTCCTTTTTTTTTTTTTTTGTGGCTTCGATGAAATTTTGAACCTGTTCTTGTTTGTACCTATTATTGAAAATTTTGAAGCTTGGCATCTTTTCTTTTTCTTGTGCTTTGATGAACTGGGATTTAACAAGTCATTAATTCCAAGTAAACATCTTAATTTTTTTTATCTATCTTTGTAAAAATCAAAACCATTTTAGTTTAGCTGGGTATGATTTATATCATAAGTAATTAGGAGTGTGTGAATGGAAGCCCAACTTCAGAATTTCAATTAGAAAGGGGTCTTCGTCAAGGTGGCCCGCTATCTCCTTTGTTATTCATTATTGTTATGGAGGGGTTACATGTGGTTGTGGTGGATGCAATAGAACCTAATGCTATTTGAGGGGCTAAGGTGGGTAATATGTTAATCTCTCATCTTCTTTATGCGGACGATGTTATGTTCCTGGGAGAGTGGTCAATAATTAATATGAATGGGGTGGTTAATTTATCACATTGCTTTTACATGGTGTCGGGCTTGAGAATAAACATTCATTAGTCAGTGTTGTATGGTGTTGGTGGTAGAGGTGATCATGTTAAGGAAATGGCAGAAGTGTTGGGTAGTAAAGCAGAGCAATTTCCTTTCTCTTACTTAGGGATTCCGGTAGCAGATAACATGAATAGGATGGCTGCATGGTTACCTATTATAGATAAATTCAAGTCAAAATTATCTAAATGGAAAGCGAGTATGTTGTCGATTGGTGGTAGATTGATCCTAACCAAGTCGGTTCTGAGCTTGTTGGGAACATATTTTATGTCCATGTTTCCCATGTTGGTTCAAGTAAGAAAGGCTTTAGAGACGTTACGAGCTAAATTCTTTTTGGGTTCTATGGATTTGATAAAAAAAATCCCTTGGGTTTCTTGGAATATTATCCTTGCTAGTAGAGAAAAAGGTGGATTGCAAGTTGAGAGTTTACATGCTCTTAATGCAGCGTTGATGCAGAAGTGGAGACGGAGATATGTGCATGAGAAGGAGGCGATTTGGGTGCAATTGATTAAAGAGATCTATGGGATAAGGACCCATAACCTGTTTGATAATTTGACAGTTCTAGGTGGTGGCGCCTGGTTGGTTATAATTGGATCCATTAACAGATTACATGATAGTGGTATCATTCCTAAATCAGTGATGCAGAAGGAGATAGGAGATGGTAGAAGCACAAAATTCTGGATTGATAATTGGATTGGTTCGATGGCTTTCAAAGATATATTTAAAAGGTTATTCTATTTGGAATCTTCTCCTAATTGTTTGGTTGCAGATCGTTGGAATGAAGGATGGAAGTGGAATTGGAAGAGACAATTTGATGGAGGCGCTTTAAAGAGAAAGCTTGGCGAACTCTTACTTATAATTAACCAAGCCACTATTTCTCATGATAAAGATATATGGAGATGGAATCTAGATGGTCAAAGTGAGTTCGCGGTTAATGAAGCGAGACGATACATTGACAGATTAACCTTACTGGAAAACTTTTTGGAGACTCGGTGGAATCGTTTTATTCCTTCAGAAGTAAATATTTGTGGATGGAGAATTCGGCTTGATAGAATCCCGACTAGATGGAATTTGAGTAGGAAAGGAATTCAAGTGGAGTCTATTTTATGTCGTATATGTTCCAGAGTGCTATGGAGACAAGTGATCATATCTTTGCTGCATGTGGGCTAAGTAAATCGATATGGGGTTTAATAGGTCGATGTTGTGATGTCGATACTAGGAACTGGTCCTCTACGATGGAGCTATTTCAGTGGATTGATTCGGTTCAAGTTATGGCAGGTAAAAGAGTTGTTCTTGATGTGATATGTAGCGTGGGGCTGTGGAGCATATGGAGAATCAGAAATGAGCCGGTGTTTGGCAACAAAATTCCAAAAAAAAAAATCGGCTTTTTGAGGATGTAACACCCCATTTTAAATAAAATAATTAAATAATAAACCCGGGACCCCGAGAAGTAATTTACTATCATTTTATATTATTATAGCCCAAAATCGAATAATAATTAGTGGGGTGTTGGTTTCGGGAAGCCAAATGACAAGATTTGAACCTCCAGGGGTTAAAGTGTAATTTTGGGATTTATTTTGCAAAGGGTTTTAGAAGTCAGGGGTTTGGTATCATTTGGACTTAATATGAAAGGTTTTTGGATGGTTGCGGCTAAAAGGGTAAATTATGTACCTAAGCTAAAAAGAATTTGTCATGGAGGGGCCAAATGGTAAATTTTGGGATTTAAATTGAAAGAAAAAAGGGTAGGAGGGACTAAGAGTGTCATTAGGGACCAAAGTTTGGATGTATCAGGTATATAGTCATCTACCCTTGTAGCTGTAACCCTAATCGAATGATTAGCCACCACCTTATGCCTCCCTTCACACCAGCCGCCACCCTTCCCTTACCACCTCCGGCGACGCCTCCGTAACACTCCAGTGAACCACCGAACGACTGCCATCACAACTCCAATGATAGGATTGAAGCTTGACATCGTGGATGATGTTGTTGTTTTCTCAACTGTCGCCGTCGCCGACGACGACGAAGCCGGAAGCCGCACCGTCGAGGACCACCACTGTTACATCCACTGCCAGCGAGGATCGATGCGAAGGAACATCGTGGCCGTTGGGAGAAGCCGGAAGAGCTTGACCGTGGCTGTCATCGTCGTGAAACCTCCTTCTTTCCCGGTTCGTTGTTGTGACGCCACCATTCTTCTCATTCTCCTTCCGGGAAGCCGTTGCCGCCATCGTTTAGTTCTCCCACTGCTCCGGCCGTCATCCGCCACCCCAAGGAGGCTGCCTTTGTGTGTTTCAGCCTGTGTGTCGCAAGCATGGGGGTGTTTTGGGTGCTGATTGTGATATAATGCACGATTGACATGAAAAGACCCGAAAACAAACCACCATGGCCGCCGGCTATAGTGGTTGCCGCCTTCTTGTGTAACCACTGTCGTCGTACGCCACCAGGTGGGTGGTTGGACTCGTTTACAAACAAAAGAGTGTATGTGTGTGTGTGGTTACCTTGGCCGGATTTCAGGAGAAAAGCCACCACCACCACCACCGTGAGGTGGTGGCTGCGACCTATAACCACCGTCTGCCGCCATAGGGCGGCTGTGTGTGTGAGTGTGTGTTGTCGGGATTGTCTTGTAAATTGTAATCGGTGTCGGAACGATAATAAGAAAACTCTATATCACAACCGTAAGGTGGTGGCTGCCGCCTCTTGCCGCCAATAGCCATCGTGTTAGGTGGCGGTGTGCCTAGTCTGCGTTTTGACTCGTTTGGGAGGCTTGAATAGAATGGGCCTGACAAAACCCTAGTGGGCCCAATGAAACCCTAATGGGCCCAGTGAAGCCCTAATTGACCTAAGATCCCAACCAAGTGACTAATGGGCTAGTATTGGGTTGGAAACCCTAATTAGGGTTTGGAAAACCCTAATGTCATGCAACCATAATTTTGGGGATTGATCGGGACGCACACTTGAATTAATTGCTAAACTGAAAATGTTAATTAATAACCATTCGTAAATTAACCTAAGGCAATATTGGACTTAATGGATTAAGCCCTTAAGGGGTTAAGTATGAACACTTAACCCTAATCATCATTTCATGTGAAAACCCTAACTTCACTTGGGCCTTAATTTGGGCCTTCCTTTTGGGCCTTGGTAATTGGACTATTAATAGGCTATCTAAGAACAAGTAAATGGACCAAAATAATTAGATGGGTTTTACGATAAGGCCCATGTGAAGGACTTGGGCCCAATTTGGAAAATTGGGCCATATGTGGGCCATAAACTGGGCCTTGATGATTATGTGATATTAGGCCATGGGAATATCAAGAGTTTGGACTAGAATAAATGGATGGGGCCTCAAGGAAAGACCAGGTAGAGGTCTGGGCCCAATTTGGAAAATTGGGCCATATGTTGGGCTTTTGCCCATTACTTGACTACCATATGTTGGGCTTTTGCCCATTACTTGACAATTGGGCCTTTGGAGTGTGAGTTGGACCTTGGGCTTAGAACCCAATTATTAATTGGGTATTGTTTGATGTTGGCAGTTCGGAAATCTGTCAACAAGCAGCTAGAGTTTCATCTGCGGGACTTCAGCAGTGCCAGGGGAGTTATCCTCACTATACTAAGGGGTCTAAGGCACCAAGGTCGGCGCATTGGATATGATATCCTAGCAGTTGGTATTATGTTAAGTATGAGTTAGTTATGCATGCTAGTCTGATATACTAAAGGGTAAGTCTGTAGGACTACCTGTGATATTGTCTTTTATTTGTATGTGCACTTATTTGTTATATGTTGACATATTATATGGGTTGGGTTGAGGTTGTATAGCCCCGTACAGTAGCCAACAAACCCTAGAGTATTCCAGATATGAGCTGAGGGCCGGGACGAGCATGCCAGACTCATACTGAGGACTCGGGAGCATTCCAGATACGAGCTGAGGGCCGGGTATGGCATTCCAGACTCGTATTGTGGGCTCGGGAGCATTCCAGATACGAGAGGGTCGGGTATGGCATTCCAGACTCGTATTATGGGCTCGGGAGCATTCCATAGACGACCTGAGGGCCGGGTAGGGCATACCAGACTCGTACTGTGGGCTCGGTAGCAATCCAAATGTGAGATGTGGGCCCGGAAGGCAAGCCAGACTCACACTATGGGCCCAGGGGTAATCCAATCGGTAAAGTTGTGGACCCAGTACATGTTGTTATGTGTATATATGTGTTATTTGCAGTGTATCGGTATTTTTGGGGTAACTCACTAAGCCTTCGAGCTTACATTTATTGATTATTGTTTCATGTACTTCTGAGAATCGCGGGAAGACAAAGGCGTGATCTACAGCTCCTCACATTTTATTACTATGTTTATGGGATACTCTGATAAAGAACTGTTTTGAAAACAAATTGGTAATAACTGTTGGTTTCTAAATGTTTCAAAAAGTTTAAATTTGTCATGATTTTTATGGGTGTTATAGAGGATATAGTAGATAATTCGTTTTTATGGTTTGTGAATAGAAACTATAAATCTAAAGGTTTTTGGAACAACTGGATCCAAAATCCTTTCTTAACTATCTCTTTGTAATATGGTTGTTCTTTCTTAGCCTTGGCTAGTTTTATAATATTATAGTTGTTCAAAAAAAATAGTAAACACAAATAATTCAATACAAATCCAAAATGGTAACTACTATTCAATACTTCAACAAAATGATAGTAATTACTAAATATCCACAAAATGATAGGTACTATCTAAGTATCCAATACTTCATCCAAATGATAGTGTGGTGGGACAAATCGCCGATGGCTAGAGGTTGTTTGGGGAGTCGTCGACCATGGTTTGGGGAGACCGGTACATTTTTTTTTCATCCAAATGTAAAAAGCGGCTAGGTTAAACGAGAGTAAGGGTTTTTGATTTTGTTGGAAATCTGTCGGAACTTTCCAAAAAATTTACAACAGAAGCCAAAAGAATAAATAAATAACTAAAGCTGGAAGGAACTGAACTCGGCGTTTTGTTTGAAAAGTCTTGTTTTTATTAACTTCATAACAAATTAATGTTTTTATTTGTTTTCTAGGTTTTTTATTTTTTTTTATTATTTCTAATGTAAATAACTTCATAATTTTAGCTTTTTTTTATCCAATTCAAATTCTATATTTTTAGTTTTTTTTGTAATAATTGTTTTTATTTTTTTATATCATGTATATTAAAATTTAAAAAAAAATAACTCCAAATATTAGGAGGGAGAAGCAAAGACAAAAGGTGGGAAAACATTTTCCATTCCCGCTATTATTTTTTCTATGAATTTCCAACAAAATACTAATTTAAAATATTAATTAATATTTTCGTTGGTGTTTTGTAGGAAAATAGCTACACTTTTACAAAGGAATATTTAAGGTATCTATTATGGTGGGTACTTTGTTGGAATTTTGTTGCACTACTTTTGTTGCAATTTTGTAGGAAAATAGATGGATATTTCCAACAAAATTGTTTTGTCGGAAATATTTAGTAGCTAAAACCAAAATTTCTAGTAGTGCGTGCGTTCCAAATGAACATGCCCATATTGCGAAATCATGTTCCACAGTCAATCTATACAAATTTAAAGCACAAGCTTTTCTAGCAGGAAAACAAAAAATAGAAAGAGAAAAACTTACCGTTGATGGAGGACGAAGATCATGCAGGAACGACAAGGATGGAGCTTGGGCGGAGGCGTTTCAGGAGGCAGCAACGGAGGAGATATCGTCGGAGGACATAAATCGTAAATGCATGGGAAGCAATGTTGGCAAGGAGAAGAAGAATAAGCGCAAATAAAGGAGAATAAGGTTTCGTTCTCGGTCAGTGATGTTTTTTTCATCACGGTGTCTGACGTATATGTTGCATATGGACCGAATAAGAGGTATTAAACGGTGTTATCAAACAACCTGGATTGAGGCAGATGAAAGGTCTGACTGACCCAATCAGATTCAAATCAAACAGGCCTTCACTCATATATATATATATATATATATATATATATATATATATATATATATATATATATATATAGAGAGAGAGAGAGAGAGAGAGAGTGAGAGAGAGAGAGCTAGATTCAAATGTGGATTGACATCTATTGTACGGTCGTGTGGACAATGCTATTCTGTGAGAATGACAAAGAAAATATGTAGTTTTATAATGTGAATACGTTCAATCTTACATAACTATTATCATTATCACACATTCTCACTAATTAAATTGTCTATAAGGTTATTATAAACTTTTTATTATTATTCTCATTCTTTCAAAATGTTGTCAGAGTCGTATTCTATAAGAATGAAAATTAGTAAAAAAACGATGCCTGAGAACAAAAATGAATAAAAATTAGTGAAATGCATGAAAATGACGATAGTTGTGTGAGGTTTAACGTATTCATATTAACAAACAACCTATTTTCTTAGTAATTCTCATAGAATAACATTATCCACACATCCGCACAATAGTTTTCCATCCACATTATAACCTATATATATATATATATATATATATATATATATATATATATATATATATATATATATATCATCCAAATATTAATGATGCTGTATGCTTCCGAAAAGATCTCCAAGCTAATGCTCACAGACAAGAGAGTAGTCTAAAGTATTTTTGCAAAAAATTCAAGAAGAATATCACAAGAATATATCATTACTCATTTAATGCAAACACCTATCAAATTCCGAGGATATTAATTCACAATATTATTTAACTAGTTGTGAAACCCGTATATTATACGGGTTGATTAAAACAAAATGTTAAATAGAAACCATTAAATGAGAAGTTTATTTGAATTCAAAATTTGAAATAAATAAAAATTATGAGAAAAAAAACATGCAAAAAATAAATAAATTAAAATTATTGTTTAGTTATCAGACCCGTATACTAAACAAGCTAATTATAACAAAATGTTAAACAGAAAGGTTTAAACTGTAAATTTATTTGAAATTGAAATTTAAATTTAAAATTTAAAATTTGAAATTAATATCATTATGGTAGGTTTAATTTATGGAAACTAATTAACAATATATTAGAAATGGAAAATACAATAAATGACAAGTGGAAAATAAATATATCTCTAAATTATGACAAAATGACATATGGCAAAATCATTCTTATTTATTAGGGTAGACACGTGCAACCCTCCTGGTCGTGGAACCATATTGTGTCACTGTTATATAACATCATCTATAATTCGTCAAAAGTTGTAGTATGATGCCATCATTTGTAAAAATTGAAGGAAATTATTAGTAAAACATGCCAAGTATGTTGATGTTCCTGCAATTTTCTCATTTCGTTATTTATCAATGAAACAAAAAAATGTGAAAAACACACAACTCCATTAGATATATATACCCCTACATGAGAGACCCTTATCCTTGGAATAAGTTACACTTTCTAACTTCTAAGCAGGGGCGGATTTAGGGGGGTTCCGGGGTGGCACCGGCAACCCCTAAATTTTCCGGCCGCAGTGGAAATATTTTCGAAATTTTTTAAAATTTTTATTTTTTCTACTATCGTGCAACTCCTAATCTTCCCGTGCAACCCCTACTATGAAATCCTGCGTCCGCCCCTGCTTCTAAGCATACTAATTTCCCTAAAATATTAAATTTAGATTCCATCAAATCATTAAACTAAAATCCCTAAATCAGATATCATATTTATGAAAGAGAAATTAAATATCTATCTACTTTTTGTTCCTATTATCTTCCTACCTATTTATTTTAGATGATGACAAGTGTTATTAAATTTAATTTAAATTTGATTAGGATGTTAAATTTGTACATTTGTCATCATCTTAAATAGGTATGAAAAAAATAGGAACAAAATGTAAGAACATATTTAATTTCTCTTTACGAAAATAGGTAATTATGAGCAAAAATTGAACCGACTAATAAAAACCCGACAAAACCGCAAAAAACCGCAAACGAAAAGCCGAAACCGATACAAAAACCGATGGTGTGGATTTCGTTTTCCCAAAAACCGAAGGTCTGTAGGTCGGTGCAGTTTTTATCAAGAAACCGGTCCACCAAAACCGAACTGCACAAATGGCATATAAAATAATAAATTACTAATTTATATCATATAATAAATAAATATTATTTAAAACATTAAGAAATATTATTACATATTATATTTTGAGATTGACGGTATTTTTAGCCGTTTAATCACAATTCAAACTTTCAAAATATATTATTGGTCAAACTTAATTTCTATTTTGTTTTTATTGTATATTTAAAACCACAACATGTCGCTTACTGATTACATTTGTGTTATAAGGTTATACCAAAGTCAAACAAAGTTCAACTCTTAATATATTAGTCACCTGTTGTATTTAAATCCATATTTGTTATGGGCTGAAAATTAACTTTTGCATATGAACATTTTTGAAAAATGTAAAATAAAAAACGCACCATAAAATAAACATCAAAAATACCGCACCCAACCATATATTAAGAATGTAAAAATAAAAAAAAGATATATCAAAAAAAGAGAAAAAAAAAAGCACACCATACTATAAACATCAAAAAACCACACCAATAAACATTGAAAACCGCACCAAAGTTTAGACTTTATTAAAAACCGACATCGGACCGATACAAACCGAAACCGCACTTAAAAACTACAAAACCAAGCCATTGGCAAACCGCACCCAAACGGTTTTAAGAATGCAAAAACGCACCTTGCGGTTTGCGGTTCGGTTTGACTTTAAAACGACACCATGTTCACCCCTAAAAATAAGCGTAGTATCCAAAATAAACAGAGAGACTTGCGGCCATTACATATAATATACGTAAAGAGAATAGGGGAATACATTATTATTGATGTGATTTAATGCGTATACATATCACAATCTATGCAAATAGGTGAAAAGTTTGGGGTTACTACATCTTAAAATTTTTGGTTATTTTGGGATATGATTCATAACCCTACAAAGAATATATATATAGAGAAAAAGAAAGAATATAGAGAGAAAAATAACATAGAATGGTGGGTCTACTTGCTCTTTATTTTTCTTTTGGTACAGAGGAAAAGATAATGATGGTGTCCACATGTGGTTTAATTTTCTTCTCATATAAACAAATATAGGATACATAAACAGTTTTGACATCTTTTATTAATAAAGTTAAAAGAGAAATTAAATTGGTTCTTATTTTTTTTATAACTACATATATACTTACCCACTAATACAATGACAATTGGCATTATTCTGCCATCCATTTTAATATATTTTGCTATCCCTAGTATACCCTTAATAAATTAAGATAACTGGAAAAAAAAAAAAAAAACTCACGTAATCAGATGCATCTCTGCCCTTTTCATCGACTATTCCCTTATGATCTTCCATCGCCACCTGATCGAATTAGTTGAGTACAAAACAAATGCCCCAATGATTCAGCTACTCCCCTTCCCCTCTAAGCGCAACTCCAGATTCACCCCAAGTCCCCAATAATCGACCACCAACAAACATGATTCTTGGGGATTTTCTTTTTTGTTGATGCACCAAAAATTAAATCGAATACTTTTCCTGATTCTCAGGTATTCATCCATCCCATTGAAAGGTAATTCATTGATATCCCTATTAGTTCTTCACAAGGGGTATGCATATACATTAGGCCGATGACAAATATGTCTTACTAAAGAAGAGTTTGATTATGGTAATAACGTGTTTGATGAAATGCCTAGGAGAAGTTTCTTTTTCTGATCTGTTACTCTTCTACAGGTTCAAACAGAAATATGCAATGTTAATATGAATCTATGATCTTTTTGCAAATTTATTTAGCTAAGCTTTTATATATATATATATATATATATATATATATATATATATATATATATATATATATATATATATATATATATATATATATATATATATATATATCTCCAGCCTTACACCTTCTATTTGGCCATGACACTTTCATCAATCACAAATGTTGGAGACTTGGAGTCTTTTTAGTAAGTTAGAATATTTGAAGTTATCAACTTGTCATTGTTAATATATTGATGTTGTTGGTTTTAGGTTTTTATAGCTTATATACATCAAATGTTGGTTTTTCACAAACCTTCAACCTGTGTTTGACAATGGAACAGTAACAAGAAAAAAAAACAGAGCACAAAGATTGCCTAAAGCTTATAGCTTTGTTGACTAAATTAAAGAGAAGGGGTGATTCCCTCAACGTACATACTACTAACCTATTTAAACTCAAAGAGTGCTAAGGTCTTCAGGGGGGTACATGAATTTCATCTGTGCATTCGTACAAATCTGTAAGAAGCCTGAACCGTTTGGGAGCACCACCCCTGTAGAGCTAGAAGCGGTGCTCGGAGTTGCTGCCTGAGACGATGAATCGATCGTAATGGGATCACTTTGTGCGACTGGGGTATATGGAGTATTCGACGGTATCGGACTACCTGGTGGGCTTGATTGCGGGTGACCCGACATATTTGACTGCTCACTATTGGCCCAATCAGACAATGACCCAATTCCTTGATCCGATCCGGTTTCCTGATATGGAGTGTCTGGCACCCATTCTCCATCATCATTATAGACATTTCCGTTAAGATCAAAGCCATCGACGGTGAAGCTTACTCCTGGAGTCACCTTGATCTTATCACTTTTCTCCCACGTCCAACTACGATTTTCTTCAAACACAACCTCACAGCTCACGTACACTTTCCCTGTGTCTGGATCCAGTAGTCTATATGCTTTCGAACCTTTTTCAATTCCAAGATGAACCAGACGAATACTTCTGTCTTCCAATTTCTTCAAATGCCCCTTCACGATTTTCATATGAGCCACACATCCAAATACCCTAAGATGATCAATATGTGGTTTTCTCCAGGTCCACATTTCATATGGGGTCGTGTCTTTCAGGGCCTTCGTTTGGACTGTGTTTAGAATATAAACATGCTACAACTTCAACCTTTAGAACATTAGGCATTGATATGGTCTTTATGTTGCATCTTACCATCTCCAATACAGTCCGATTACGTCTCTCCACTACTCCATTTTGCTGTGGAGAGTATGGAGACGTATAATGTCTTTCCAACCCAGTTTCTTCACAAATACTTCTTGAATTCATTTGATAGAAATTCACCTCCACGATCGGTCCTGAATACCTTCACTTTTTCCCGTGCATCAATCTCTACCTTGCTTCTAAAAATCTTACACACCTGTAGAGCTTCATCCTTAGTCTTCATGAGGTACACCCACATTACTCTGGTGAAGTCATTGACAATCATCATGAAGTACCTATTCCCAGAAGGTGTTGGAGGAGTGACTTATCCACATAAGTCACCATGGATTAATTCAAGCTTCTTCTTTGCCCTGAAGTTTGTCTGAGACAGAAATGAATTCCTTGTCTGCTTTCCCACCAAGCAGCCTTCACAGGGTTGTGAGGGAATTTGGATCTGTGGCATTCCTTCGATCAGCTTCTTAAACTTCATCTTCTTCATTGAAGTGAAGTTTGTGTGCCCCGTTCATTTGTGACATAACCAAGTTTAATTATCAACTTCTGCAACAAAACACTTTGCAGTATCTTCTTCTAACTCTATTTTGTAGAGCCTATTTGTTGATCTTCTAACTTTCATGAGCAACTTTCCAATTGAATCATGAACCCATAAGAATGGATCTTTGATTTTTATCTCATCTTCACCTGCTAATTGACCCAGGCTAATGATGTTGCTACGTAAATCGGGTATGTAGTATACTTCATTTTGTTTTCGACACTCTCCATTCTTGCACTTGAAAACTATTGAGCCTTTGCCTTCAATTCTCACTTTCGATTCATTTCCAAATTTCACAAAGCCATGAATTGATTCATTCAAGCTTCTGCATGAATTTGGTTTTGTCTCCAGTCATACGGTTACTGACACCTGTGTCCAGGTACCATGTTCAAGATGACTTCTTTGGATTACCATGGGTTCTCAATTGTGGACTGAGATTTTCTTCATTCAAGAACACTAAGCTTTCATCTTCGTATGTTGATAGCAGCAGGGCAGGCTCGTTATCATGAAGTTCTTGGACGAGGTTGTTCTCGTGACTTCGTTCCTTTCGAGGGTTCTTACATTCTGATGCATAATGCCCATATTCTTGGCAATTATAACACTGAATGTCACTCTTATCATGACTGCTAGATGCAGTGGGATTGCTTCCCTTTTGGTGATGGGTTCCTCCTCTGCCACCACAAGCCGCTTCGTTTCTTCCTCTACCTCTGCCACGACCACCACGTGAACCACCAAGTCCACCTCGATTTGATCTTTGCTTTGAGTCACCTTCTGATTTCTTTTTGTTTCTATCAGACCATTCCTTGTGAGTCAACAGGAGTTTCCAATCATCACTTTCACCTAAACTCTTCATCCGTTCTTCATATGCCTTGAGTCTTCCGATCACCTCTTCAACTGACATTGAGTCTAAGAGGGTGTTTGTTTTTTCTCTGCAGGTCTGCGTGACCTCTTCTGTCTGCGAGGCGCAGACCACGCGCAGACATAATGGCTTGCAGTCTGTTTGTTTTTCTAAAGTGCGCAGACATAAAAACGTCTGCGCGAGGTCTTCACCACACAGATATGGGATAGCCTCTTCTAAAGTCTGCAAGCCCCTTTTGACCTAAAAACACGCCTTTTTTTTTTTGAGTCCGCCTCCAGTCGTCGTCCCACCTCCCACCTTCCCAAAAAAACCCTCGATCGATCGGCTCCATCTTGCAGCGACCAGCACCATCGCAACCCGCCTCTCCGATCAAAACCAGTGACCGTCGCCTTCTTCTCCGTCCCGGCGTCCTCCGATTTTGCGACCATCACGGTCGATTGCAGCAGCGACGAGCGAACAACAAGCACAGCCACAACTTCAACTAGCGACCAATCGGGTTTGTCTTCACCTCTTTCTTTGATTGATTCACATCTTTGTTCAATTTCAATTTCAATTCATCTTGATTGATTCACATCTTGTTTGACCGATCAAAACCATCGCTGCCTTCCTCTCTCTCTGTGTCGATTTCATTTTCAATTCATCTTGTTTGAATCACATCTTTGTTCAATTTCTTGTTTGATTCACATCCTTGTTCAATTTTTTTTTTGATTCACATCCTTGTTTCACAGGAAAAAAAATTTATTTCAAATATGACAGCCAAATTCCTAGCAAATAGAATATTATATTTATATTTTTCTTTGATTGGAAGCCAATATACATAACTGTGAATCAAAAGATTTCATTTTCTATTGTTGATTGTGATTGTTTATGTGTATATGATTTTTGATTGTGTATATGTATATGATTGTTGATTGTGATTGTTTATGTGCATATGAGTTTTGGTTGTGTGTGTATATATATATATATATATATATATATATATATATATATATATATATGATTATTGATTGTGTATATTTATATGATAGTGTGTATGTATATGATTGTTGATTTTGTATGTATATGATAGAAAGCATCAAAAAGAGTCATAAGTTTTGTTTATTTGATAGAAGTAAAGTTTTTGTCGTTAAAGTGAAGTTTATTTGATTTATAAAGTTTTTTAGAAAACTTTGAATTAAAACACTCTAATTGAGGTTATTTATAATTGAATAAAAAGTTTCACATTATTGTGATTGAAAATAAAACAAAATTACAAATGTGTCGTAAAACAAATTTGTCATGAAAATAAAAACTTTTTCTTGAAATAATGATGTTACTAGTTGATTGTTTATTGTTATTTGGTTATTAGAGATGGGAGAAAAACAACAATGGACCAATGAGTATTTAAAATGCTTATTGGATACTTGTATTGAAGAAGTAGAAAGTGTTGGTAGAAAAGGATTGAGTTTGCAGAAAGATTCATGGATAAAGCTTGGAAGAGTTCTTAAGGAGAAATTTGGGGTTGAGTTGACTCAAAAACAAATGAAAAACGCATATGACAATCTGAAAGCCAAATACACTGGATGGGTATATTTAAAAAACAAAACCGGCAATATATACAATTCTCAAACAAACACTTTTAATTTAACAGCCGAGGAGTGGGATGATTTTAAGAAGGTACATATATATATTAATATACAATAATATATATATATATATATATATATATATATATATATATATATATATATAACATTTACGTTTGAAGTTGCCAAATATTCTTATACTATTTCTTGTTACATTTGGGTTTAGGGGCATCCGAAAGCTGCTTCTTTGAGAACAATTCCACTACCTTTTCCAGATCTTTGTGCACGTCTTTTTGATGGAAATAGTGCTACTGGTAATTTTAGGAGTTACTCAACCCAATCATCATCAGTAGCTGGCTCATCCTCCTGTCGTGTTCCACCACTTCAGATCACCGCCACCCCTTTTGATGCAATGGATGATGATGGTGTTGACACTTCTCATCATGAGCCACCACCTTCTGCTGCTTCACCTTCTGCAGCTTCACCTTCTGCTGCTTCACCTTCTGCTGCTTCACCTTCTGCTGGTTCACCATATACTGCTACACCATCCGGTAACCCCAACAAAAGGGCTAAACCCTCAACTCCTGTAGCTCCTAGTGCCTCACCGTCTGCTTCTTCACCTGATGGAACTTCTGTTACTGCTGATGATTTAGCATTTGAAATGAAGAAAGCTCTACAAAGTTTGATTAAAGGGTATACAATTCCTCAGTGTTTAGAGAAGTTAGAGGTCCTTCAGTTAGGCCCCTACAGATCCTTTACGCTTTGTCGCATATCATATTTTTGGAGGAACCATGAACATGAGAGAGATGTGGATGCATTTGCCCGATATTCCTGAGATTTTACGAGGGTGGCTTGAGATGACGGGTACCAGTTTAGGAGTTTTGAAGGATGGGAAGATTGTTCGATGATTTTCTAGTGTTGAAAGTATTTGCTATGTCTTTTTACCCTTGTTGGAACTACTTTGTTAAATGTTTTTGCCTTTGTTGGAAATATTTTGTTAGGTCTTTTTGCCCTTGTTGGAACTACTTTGTTAAATGTTTTTGCCTTTGTTGGAACTATTTTGTTAGGTCTTTTTGCACTTGTTGGTACTTGAAATATGATTAATGGAATGTTTATTTGATACTTGAAATATGGTTTATGTAATGTTATTTTGACTTGAAATATGATAAATGGAATGTTTATTTGATAGTTGAAATATGGTTTATGTAATGTTTTTTAAAGTTCTACTTTGTTGATTTTAGGTTCATATGGATCACGATCAAAAGTTACTTCTCGTAATTCTAATGTACCTATACATCCGTTATTTTTGGAAGAGGGGTGTGAAACGATTGCGGGATAATGATTCGGAAATGACGGGACACGAATACACATTGGAGTTATTACACCGTAATCGTTTACAATGTGTTGAAGTATTACGCATGTCCCGTGAATCTTTTGTACGACTATGTGCTCATTTTAGAGCAAATTACTCATTAAAGGACAGCAAACATGTATCAGTTGAGGAAAAGATGGCTATGTTTTTGATGATGATCGGACATAATCAACGTTACGTGATTATCAAGCGGAGATTTCAACACTCGAAGCAAACAATTCATAAATTTTTTTATGAAGTGTTGGAAAAAATGATGCTTTTCGCACAAGATGTTATAGTACCAACATCTTTTAATCCGAATCCAAACATTCCAGGACATAATAGGAGGCTACGAAGGGTTTTCAAAGGAGCAGTTGGTGCACTTGATGGCACTTTGATACATGCTGTTGTCCCTGCTAAGAAACAAGACTTATATAGAAGTAGGGGAAAGGGAGATTGCTACCAAAACGTATTGGCAATTTGTGACTTCAATATGATTTTTACATTTGTTGTGACCGGGTGGGAAGGGGTAGCGCATGACTCTAGAATATTATCAGAAGCAGTAGCCGATCCACAAGCATCATTCCCGTTTCCACCACCAGGTAAATTTTTGTTTTTTTTTAAATATATTTATTTTAATTTAAAAATTGATTAGTGTTTTGCATTTTTTTCAGACAAATATTATCTTTGTGATGCCGCGTATGCACACACTCGAGGATTTATGGCCCCTTATCGTAATGTGAGGTATTGGCTTGGAGATTTTCGTAAAAGACGTGCATTGACCAATAAAGAAAAATTTAACCATGGACATGCGAAACTTCGGAATGTCATTGAGCGTGCTTTTGGTGTGTTGAAAGCACGCTTCCCTATATTGAAGAGGATGGCACCATTCCCATTTGTGACACAAAGAAACATTGCCATGGCATGCTTCGCGCTTCATAATTATATAAGGAAAGAAGGATTGAGTGATGAGTATTTCGCACGATACGATGAACCCAATGTCCCGTTTCGAAATAACAATGTGGTCATTGATGATGATGAAGACGGGATTCCAACACATGGTACTGCAGCAGACCGTGAATATATGACTCAGTTACGTGATGAAATTGCTGATCAGTTGATGCATAATATAGATTGAATTGTTTTAAATGAAATTATTATTGTAAAACATTTTTTTTATTCTATGACTAATTTAGTTGCATGAATTTTATTTTCAATGTTATAAGACTATTATTATTAAAATTTTGGTGTTGAAAAATCATTTTAAGTTTGTAAAATAATTTTATTTAAAACTCAGTTTATTTCAGCAGCCTGCAGACGTTAAAAAACAAACAGTCTTCTTATTGCAGACTGCAGACGTTTGGTCCACCTCTTCTGCTGCAGAGGCTTGCAGATGTGGTCCACAGACTGCAGACATTTTGGCTTCAGAAAAACAAACAGCACCTAAATCCCCAAACTACTCGAGTGTCGAGGCAATCTGAAGGAATTTGGACGACACCGCCCTGAGCAACTTCTTCACCACTTGAGATTCTTCTACCTTGTCTCCCAAGTTTTGTAATGTGCTGACTGTGTTGATGACTTTTCCGGTGAAGTCATTAACACTCTCCGTCTCTTTCATGTTCATGGCTTCAAGTTCAACCTTGAGTGTTTGAATTCTGGCAACCTTGACTCTATTTGCCCCTACAAACATAACTTTGAGGGCTTCCCAGGCTTCTTTAGCGGTCTTCTTCTCCGCCAATGTCAAGAGCAAATCCTCAGGTATTCCATGATAGATGGCATCCAAGGCCATGTTATCCTTCTTTGCTTCAACAAGGGAGTTGGGTGTTCTGGGTTCTACAGCATCCCAAACACCTTGGGCCAACATAAAACACCATCATCTTTATTGCCCATGCCCCATAGTTGCAATTTGCCTGTCTTTGTCACCATTCCCATTGTCGCTGCTTCCTGTCATTTCTTCTTTTCGGGGTTGATACTTAGGCATGTACGAGGTTCGCTCTGATACCAAATGTTGGTTTTTCACAAACCTTCAACCTGTGTTTGGCAATGGAACAGTAACAAGAAAAAAAACAGAGCACAAAGATTGCCTAAAGCTTATAGCTTTATTGACTGGATTAAAGAGAAGGGGTGGATCCCTCAACGTACATACTACTAACCTATTTAAACTCAAAGAGTGCTAAAAAGACTGCAACTACCCCTAGTGGCATAAGACCCGAATTCAACATCCCAGATGGCTTTGAATTATTCAAAACACAAAAAAAAAACATGACATAAAACAATTTAAAATAATTTCTGAATTACTCCATCATCAAGAAGCATTTGATAAAACTTGTAGTTTGAATCCTATAAAACCTAACATCAACTAGAACATGATAGATTAAATTACATGTTAATAAAGCATTTGATAAAAAGGGCTTCTAGCCTAGCGGTATCAGGTGGTGCCCTCTTTCTTTGAGGTCGAGGGTTCAAGTCCCGTGGTGGACATAGGTGAAATTAGGTGTTAGTTTAGGAGTAAATTATAATATTTATATTTGCCGCTTCAAAAAAAAAATAAATAAAGCCATCTACTTTTATTTGTTTTTCCTTGTTCTAAAAGTATAATTCCAGATTTTCATTGAATTTGTGCAAGTTTCAACATTATTTGATTGTTGTTTCCATTTCAGTCTTGCATATGAAAATGGAATAAGTTGCAATGGAAATTGAGGCCATACAATTATTGAAAAAGATTTGGAAAAGTATGGAGGGAAAACCCAAAGCTGGAATAGATAAAATGCTCGGAGGGTTATATGATTTCATGAAATACTCAAAGGAAAAGTATGAAGCCATAGCCTGTTGGATATCTTTATCCGATAGTTATATACTTATATTAATCCTTTTAGATTAGGATTATTGTTTCCTTATTCCTAGTCTTTTAGTTGTTATCTTTTATTTGCTTGTTCCACAAGCTTTTGTCCTATATATATGAACCTACGATTGCTTTAACAAAGATACAGAATCTGGAACATATTTTTCCAGTTTTAAGTTCAATTATCAATTCTTTATGGTATCAGAGTGGGTCTATTGATCCACAACTAAATCAACATGGTCGACGGTGTTGTCACCAACACCGGCGGCAACAACGATTCAGCCAACCCTTCCTCCAATCCAAACACGCCATATTACATCCACCCCAATGACTATCCAAGACAGAAGCACGTTGACAAGAGCCTCACCGACAACAACTATTCCTATTGGTCTAGAGAGATGAAGGATTTCTTGTTTGCTAAAAACCGTGCAGGATTCATTGATGGATCTATTGCTCAACCGACCCCAGACTCACCAGAATTGAAGCCATGGCAACAAAGTGATGCTATTATAAAAGGATGGCTCATGACAGACATGGAGAAAGACATCAGGAATAGCGTAAAGTATTCTAATACTGCGAAAGAAATTTGGGACGACCTTGAAGAGCGATTTGGAAAAGAAAGTGCTCCTCGAGCATATGAATTGAAGCGGACCTTGACTGGTCTAAGACAAGAAAAGGCCTCTGTTTCAACCTACTACACCAAGATGAAATGGATATGGGATGAAATTTAATCGGTTTCGCCCATTCCCAAATGTATTTGTGGCAAGTGTACCTGTGATCTAGGGCAAAGAATTTTTGAGGCCAAAGAGAAGGAACGGGTCTATGAGTTTCTCATGGGACTCAATGAAATTCTTTAGGACTATTAAAACACAAATACTGAGCACGAAGCCCATGCCATCCCTCGGCACCACCTATCATCTCGTTGCTGAAGATGAACAACAACGCAACATCATCACAGCAAGAAAAGTGAATGTTGATGCTGTTGCCTATCAAATCAATGCTCAGTTGAATACCGAGAAAAGCCAAAATGAAAAGAAAAACCGTGAAAGCTTGAAGTGCAAACATTCTGGAAAAACCAGTCACACCATTGATGGGTGTTTTGAGAAAATCGGTTATCCCGAGTGGTGGAAAACACGTCAACGAAAGGCAAATGGAGACTAACAAAATCAGGCGAAGACAAAGCCAAAGGCAGCAAATGTTGAAGTTGATTCCAATCCAATACCAGGTTCAACCTTGGAACAATACACCAAGTTGATAAAGCAACTAAGTGAGACACAAAAACCTGAGATTAACATGGCTGGTAAGCGCATTTTCAACATTCCATGGGTAATCGATTCAGGAGCCACTGAGCATGTTGCTTGTAATAATTAGGTTCTTTTTTATTTAAGAAATTCAAAAGATGATGTGCCACTTAGAATACCAAATGGTGATAGTGTTCCTGTTCAAGGAGTTGGGAATGCTAACCTTCCATATAACATCAAAATAGATGATGTACTCTATATACCTAACTTTAGATGCAACCTTTTTGTCAGTTAGTAAAATTACTAAGAGTCTTAATTGCTACATGACATTCTTTCCTGATTTTTGTTTCATCTAGGACTTACCTACGAGGAAGCTGATTGGCATGGGTAGATGTGAGAATGGTCTATACAATATGGAAGAGATGGATAAGAAGGTTGCAATCATGGCGGTTAAGACCGATTCTGAAATTTGGCACAAGCGCCTCGGTCATTCTTCTAAATTACATCATATTGAATCTATTGGTAGCGTAGTTAACATAGAAAATTGTGATTCTTGTATACGGGCTAAACAAACTCGACTTCCTTTTCCAAAAGTAATATTAAAACTTCTTGTTTTGAGCTAATACATTGTGACACATGGGGTGGTTAAAAGGTTCCCTCACTTTCGGAAATTGTTTAATAAAGCAATGTAGTTTATTTTTGTAAATACTTTACATGAATTGTATTTTTGCACCTGGAATCAAATGTCCATTAGTTTCATTTCTCATTTGTACACAAATGCCCCTCAATTTTACTTTGTAAATCTGGACAAAAACGGCCAAAGATTCCATTATGTTTTCAAAGTGCATTGTCATTCTTGGTTCCATTTTCAAAGTGCATTGTCATTCTTGGTTCTATTTTGAACATGCATTACCATTTGGTTCTATTTTGAAAGTGCATTGCTATTTTTCGTTTTCTTTTGAAAGTGTATTGCTATTTTTTGGTTTCTTTTTTAAAGTCCATTGCTATTATTGGTTCCATTTGTATGTATCAAGTAAAACTCTATCGATATGCATCATAGGAAACTTCAAAAAATTACACATTAAAATTACACAATATTAGACAAACCCCGTTACATAATAAAAGGACCAAAACACCCTTTACTCATCGTCTTGTCAAATAAAATCTCAATTATTCCATAAATGAACAATGTGTCCCTAATTTTGAAATCAAAAAATCCAATTCCTAATACTATCACAATGCCAATCAGTTCTTTCAAAATCATTAATCGCAAAATAACTAAAACTAAAAATCATTCTTTTCTCATAAAACTTGTTTTATACTAATTCCACCTTCCTCTTATTCTTTCTTCTTCAAACTGGTAAATTAAGATCAAACTGGTAGTTCGAGTCATCATTATATGAAATTGCTTATTGCTCACGACTTGCATCTGTTTGATCTTGTTGTATGTTCTCCGTTCTTTTAGGTACCTAAAAAACTCAATTATTATAAACTATATTAAAAAAATAAAAAATCTAAATAGATAAAATATTATATTTTTCTTTCTTTTCTTTTTTATAACCTTTTCTACTCTAGATTCCTTTCTCTTGGATGGTGGGCGATCTTTACTACGATCTTGCGAGGGTTGTAACAATTTTGTAGTCGAGTCTGAAACATGAACATCTTCAACTACCAAATTTACGTTACTACTACAACCCCAAATTGAATCATTGTTTAACTTTTCTTTAGCCATATTTATACAACTTAGCAAGTATTAATACTATTCGCGAGAATTAGCAATATGCGCAACCTCATAAAAATTTGAACACAAGTGATCAAATTGTTTAGCGTTTTCACCACTCATCAAATCTTCATAACAATTTATCAGTAAGTAGTGTCCATGCTTCACATATTTCCTCCACCGAGACAAAATATATTGTGGATGAATTTATTTAATATCCTTCTCAATCAATATCTTCACCATATGCCTACAAATAATTCCACGAAACTCAAATAAACAACAAGAACATTTTATATCACATGCACTCTCATCATAACAAACTGTATAAACTACTCATTTTTTAGAATCTTCATGTTTCCCTTCTAGAACATATGTGACATGAAATACATATCGTGCACCATCCACTTTTTCCAATGAAGAATTGCAAAACAACGTACCTCGTAACTCATCTTGAAACAACTTAAAAATTGCATTCGTGTACACCTCGTGAAACTCTCTCAAAATAAAACCCAGTTACTAATTTATATGAAGAATTAAGCGACTCAAAATCAGGCTTAGTTTCTTTCTCAATCTTGCTTTTCAACGCGTTGTCATATTGTTCAACAAATTGTCGTAATGAGGTTTTAGAATTAACATACACATCAAAAGAAGAATTCATGCTTTCACTTCTTTGCGTAGTAGACATCCCTGCCCAAAAGTTGTCTTTTACATATATCGGCACCCAACGCCTTCGATCATTAAATAAAGAACTGAACCACTCATTTTTTTTCAAGTGTGTACTTTTCAACCAGCTTGCACCACCAATCTTCAAACTCTTGAGTATCCGTAGACTCATATACAAGGGTTTTTAGAGTCTTCTTTATTACTTTTTATTGAGGCAACCTACTTAATTTTTCAGGAATCTTTTTCATAATATGCCAATGACAAAGACGATGATGAGATTCAGGAAATACCTGTGTCACGACTCCTTGCATTGATCGACATTGATACGTTATTATTGCTTTTGGTACCCCGTCCATTCATGCATTCTAACCATGACTTGAATAACCATACCTATGTTTCTGTATCCTCTTGTGAAAGCAAAACACATCCAAATAAGATAGATTGTTCGTGGTGATTTACTCCAACAAAAGGCGCAAATGACATTATATTTGTTAGTCAAATATGTGCTATTAAATGAAATAACATCCTTGAATGACTCGTATGCTGCCCTTGACCTTGCATCTGCCCAAAATACATTTCGCATATGACCTTCATCATCCATATCAATCACATAGAAAAAATTTGAACTCCTTTTTTTTGCATACAGACAAAATAATTATGAAGTGCCTCGACATCCCTAAGCCCAAGTCTTAGTTATCTTACTTTTGCGATGTAAGATCTACAATCTGTCTCGCCACAAGGCAAATTGTCATACCCTTTTGCTTCAACAACTAACGAGTGAAAACTTTTATTTAATGGAATTCCAGCATAATCATTCAACTCAAGTCTTCTCTTAGCATATGAATCCATTTTCTTATGTGATCGCCGGAAACGAGATTTTTGGGACTTAAAGTATGATTATTTCAAGAAAAACACTAGAGATAATGCATCTTCCATCACCATATGCTATTACACTAATTTTTGCTTTACAGTTTGTTTTAAAAGACTTTTTATATGATTTGCTTGTTTTAGGTACATATACCCCTCCTCTAGCACATCCAAGCGAATAGTATGTTTTAGCACAAGAATCTTTTGTTCTTGTACTAGATTTCCGTATACCAAATCCAATCTGGAAAGCATATGCTTTAAAGTAATTGTAAAGGTCTTCTTCCGAATCAAACTTCATTCCATCTTTATGAATTTTTTGATCTTGAGGATTGAGAATTGTATGCCCTTCAACTGAAATTGCAGCCTCCATACTGATCAAATATCAAATATTTTATTAACAATAAACCAAAGATTTTATCAATAATAAAGCAGCATAACCTACAAAAACGAATCAATGTAATTTAAAGATAGAATACCATATTACCATAGAAAACATACTCTTGGCCAAGATTTTGACATATGTTTAAAAATCATGAAAGACACAAAGGCCTCCTTTTCTTTAAAAAATAAAAAAATGATAAAAAAAAATAAAAAAACTGTTTTGTATAATGCCTACTTTAGATGACACGTTTTACATAATATTAGATAAAATTACAACCACATTAATAGTAAGATGAATTAACAAGCGTTGGTTTATATGTAAAATCTAAATACATGATAAATCAAGAAAAATAGCACATTAAACAGTAAACGAAGTTCCAATCAACAAAAGTCTTTAACAAAAAAATAAAAATAGTCAGAACCCACAAACACCATTACGTGTGTAGTACCTTCACATAATTAAAACAAAAATTACCTGATTGTTGCTGCTGTGATTGTTCCTGCCTGCTGTTGTGATTGTTGTTGGTGGCGCTGGAGTAGCAATTGTCATGGGCAACAATAGACGAGAAGAAGGGTTTGGGAAGGAATCGGGATTGCAGGTCTGCTATGCACGTTCATCTGCATCATCTTACGTGATTTTTTTTTGTTCTTTTTTTAATTGTTCATTAAGGGTATTTTAGGGATATCAAATATAATTAAATGGAATTGTAGAAGTATGACAAGTCTCATGATATTAGTGGGTAGGCATATATGTAGGTATAAAAAGTAGAACCAATTTAATTTCTCAAGTTCAAATTACAATGGAATTGTAAATACCTTCTTAAAATACTTTTTTTTTTTTTTTTCAAAACAGATTTTGTAATCATTTGCTTATAAACATCACATGGAAAAAGATAGAATTAGATTTAAAGAAAATCTTCCTATACTAATCTAGTCTTTTTTTTTTTTTTTTTTTTTTTTTTTTTTTTTTTTTGGTTATTTGTCATCCTATTAGACCTCTTACTTAATGTCATGTCACTTGTCAACATATTGATTCTCTATTTTAAATTTCTCACTCTAATTACATTAAACTAATAACATTAAAATAAAAAATAAAATAAAATTAATATAGATTATAAGGTGATATAATTTTATGTATTTATTTGAATCAACGATTATAATTTTATATAACTAAAAAATATCGCTTAATTAATAATTTATTTAAAATAATTATTTATTAGTTTTGAGTCTTTTATTATAAAAATTTAATTAATTTAGTCGTCGTGGTTCCCACGGGTTATAAACTAGTACTTAATATATGTGCTTTTCAGTTACTATATGCCTACAAATAAGTTTCTAATCGTTATATTCTTAATATGTTTTGTTTGTACTTATAAGGCAATTGAAAAAAAATAGTTTTCCTTAAATTGCAATGAAAAGACAACAAATAAAGAATTAGTAAGAATCTCACCAAAACCTTTTAAAAAAAAATTGAACAGCAAAGAATAGAATAAATACCAAAACCCTTTCAATGCTTATGCTTTTCCCACTTCACCATTCTTTAATTCTCCAGCTGGTATTCTCTTTAGTAATGTTAATTTACAAGCATTTCTATATAATCCATGGTTTTTTTTTGTATGTTTTCAAAATGAACCAAAATTATGACATTTGTGCTTGATGACTCATCGAAAGTTGCATGAATTTGCGTTTATAAGAACAATGGGTGTACAGAAAAAGCAATAAAAATCAGATAAACAAAATTGAAAATCATTATTTGCAGTTAATCTCGGCTTCAATTACTATCATAGAGTGTAGAACTATAAAAAGTTTATCTTCATGTCTATTTTTAGATAGTACAATCCTATGTCTATGGGAAAACGCTAATACAACCTTACTCAATGAAATGAATCTAAGATATACGTATTTGCTTTATTGTAGATTTCCATAGAATTGCCTTTGTTAAATTATTGGTACAATTATTAACCATCACATACCCCACACTCCACCTTCCATTGTCCCCTTACCTTTCTAACCATCTCAAAATTATGTTAAATATATTTTGGAGATATTTACTAAAATAGCAATTAATCAGATCCATTATCCCAAATTAATCATCACAACTTTGCAAAATTACTTTAATCAGTATAATTGCTTTTCTGACCATATGAGTAAACTTTGACTACTTTTGCAAATTAATGTAATTTGGCTAAAGTTTAGGTTTCGCACTACATTTCCAAAGTCACTACTTTTTGGAGATGACTAGTCCTTTTGGAAATGATAAGAGAGTGTTAACCTAATAATATTTTGGGCTTTATTTTGTATTGGGTTTTATGATTGGGCATTTCCGCTAGGAAACCCTAATTATTTTGTCTATATATTATGTCTTTCCTTTTCATTGTATTTGTACTTCTTTTTGATAATAATATGAAACCCTAGCCGTTATATGTATTTCATTTGTTAGTTTACATGGTATCAGAGCTCGGTTGATTATTTGTAGTTTTTCGTTTTTTTGGGGCGAGTACTGTTCATCGACACTGTTCATCAGGGGCAAGTACTGTTCATCGACACTGTTCATCGGGGACGAGTACTGTTCATCGACACTGTTCATCAGGGACGAGCACTGTTCACCGGAGTTACTGTTCACCACCGACACTGTTCACCGCCGAGTACTGTTCATCGACACTGTTCACCGCCGAGTACTGTTCATGGTTACTATTCATCAGCACTATTCATGTGTACTGTTCATTGTCACCATTTGCAATTTTGGGGTATGCCTTTTTTGCTCGTTTCTGTATTTGGTTTGGTTTGATTTGTTCGTTTGTCGGTTTTGAGGGTTTCGTTTTCGTCTAGCTTTGTTGATTTCGAGATCTTGATCATTTTTTTGCTACTACTCGTATTTACTATTTGACTGATATTGAAAAATGGCCCCAAGAGATGATTCTCTTCAGTCCATTAGTATTCAACTTGATGGCAAAAACTATGCCTATTGGAGTTATGTTATGAAAAATTTCTTGCGGGGCAAGACTATGTGGGGGATTGTTACAGGTGACAAGAAGAAACCAACAGACGAGAAGGCCGCTAATTATGAAACCTTACTGGATTCATGGGAGACTGATAACTCCAAGATCATTACTTGGATTAATAATTCTGTCATCCAGTCTATTGGTACTCAGTTGGCAAAGTATGACACGACAAAGGAGGTTTGGGATCACTTGGCTAGGTTGTATACTCAGTCTAACTTTGCAAAGCAGTATCAGTTAGAGTTTGATATTCGAGCCCTCCAACAGAACAATCTTAGTGTTCAGGAATTTTATGCAGCTATGTCGGATTTGTGGGATCAGTTAGCTCTTACAGAACCTGATGTGTTGAAGGCTTTTAAGCCTTATATTGATAGAAGGGAAGAGCAACGTTTGGTTCAGTTCTTGATGGCATTACGTTCAGATTTTGAAGGTCTGCGTGGATCAATCTTGCATCGTACACCTCTTTCCACTGTTGATTCGGTTGTTCACGAGTTGATTGCTGAAGAAACTCGTATCAAGTCCCATGCTGACAAAGCTCCCAAGACAGCCACTCCTGCTGTCTTTGCTGTTTCACAACGACCCCAATCTTCAAACCAAAATCGTCCCAGAGTTGCATTTGATGAGTGTGCTTTCTGTAAGAAGAAAAACCATTGGAAGGCAAATTGTCCTTTACTGACAAGCAAGGGAAATCAACAGCAACAACAAACAAGATCACCAGCATACTCTCAGTCTTCACAGCAGAACAAGTCTTCTGGACAGTCACGTCCCTCTTTTTCATCTTTTAGGCCAGCACAGTACGCTGCTGCTACACCTTCAGTTGAGAATGAAACAGATTTCACACCACCATCAGCCTTGGATCCACAGATTGTTGAGCAGTTCAGACAGTTGTTAGCTACCAATCCAACTGCCATGTCAGCTTCCATGTCTCATTCAGGTCTGTCTTCATCCAACACGTCAGGTATTCCTTCATCCTTGTGGATATTGGATTCTGGTGCATCTCATCACATGTCACCACATTTTTCATCTTTTGCTTCATTATCTTCTCGTACACCTGTCTCTGTTATGTCTGCTAGTGCTACACCCATGTCAGTAGAGGGTGTTGGTTCTATTGTCACTCCTTATATATCTTTAACAGATGTGTATTACATTCCTACACTTGCTTTGAATCTTGCATCGGTCAGTCAGTTGTGTAAATCTGGTTGTTGAGTCTTCTTTTCTGATTCATTCTGCTGTGTACAGGACATTCGGTCTTGGAGGGTGATTGGGATAGGCCGTAGACTTGGGGAGCTTTATGTCTTGGAGCAGCTACATGTTGTTGATGTTGCTGCATCTAGTGTCGATTTGTCGTCTTTTCGTTTAAACCCTTCATCGTCTCCTTTTTATCTTTGGCATTCTCGTTTGGGACATGTTTCAGCGTCTCGTTTACAGTTTTTGGTTTCCACTGGTGTGTTAGGCTCTTTGAAATTTGATGATATTTCTGTCTGTTGTGGTTGTAAACTGGGAAAATTTTTTGCTTTACCGTTTAATAAAAGTGTCACTCGTTCTATTGCTCCCTTTGATATTGTGCATTCTGATGTGTGGGGTCCCTCTCCAATAACCTCCAAGTCAGGAGCTAACTATTATGTTTCATTCATTGATGATTACACTCGTTATACGTGGGTTTATTTTATGAAGCACAGGTCTGATTTTTTCACCATATATAGTGAATTCAGAGCACTTGTCAAGACTCAACACTCTGCTATCATAAAATGTTTTCGGTGTGATCTGGGAGGAGAATTTACCTCCAATGATTTTAAACAATTATTGGCATCTGATGGCACTATACATCAAACATCTTGTACAGACACTCCTCAACAAAATGGTGTTGCAGAAAGAAAACATCGACATCTCCTAGAAACTGCTAGATCCTTACTACTCTCTGCTCAAGTTCCCAATATGTTTTGGGGAGAAGCTGTTCATACCGCTACTTATGTTATTAATCGCATTCCTACTGCGTACACTTCGGGGAAGTCTCCTTATGAAATGTTGTTTGGACAACTCCCAGATTATTCTTCATTACAAGTGTTTGGGTGTACATGTTTTGTCTTGAAGCCTCATGTAGAGAAAAATAAGTTGTCTTCAAAATCAGCTCTTTGTTTTTTTTCTGGGATATGGTATTGGTCAGAAAGGTTATCGGTGCTATGATCCTTCAAATCAGAAACTGTATGTATCTCGCAATGTCACCTTTTTGGAGCATATTCCATTCTATAGCATTCCTGTTCAGTCACATGATGCAACCCGAGAGGAGCTCTATACCATTGATCCATTTAGCATTGACATTGATGATCCACCACATGCCACTGATCCACCACTTGCTGCTGATTCACCACATGTGGCTGATCCAACAACTATCGTTGATCCTCTGCCTACAAATCATCAATACCCCCTCCATCGAGACCTTATCGTAATAAGAAGTCCACAAAGCTTCCTGACTTTGTCTATTCCTCTTACTCACCGGCTTTTTCCTCTTTTATTGCTAATGTACATTGTCTCTCTGAGCCAACATCCTATAAAGAGGCCATTTCTGATCCCCTTTGGCAGACCGCTATGGCTGAGGAACTTGCAGCTCTTTATCAGACTCATACATGGGATCTGGTTCCGCTTCCACCTGGAAAACACACGATTGGTTGTCGTTGGGTTTATAAAATCAAAACAAAGTCTGATGGATCCGTTGAGCGTTATAAAGCCAGACTTGTTGCGAAAGGGTACGCGCAAAAGTATGGTATGGATTATGAGGAGACGTTTGCTCCTGTTGCAAAAATGACGACTGTTCGCACCTTGATTGCAGTTTCTTCCATTCGTCAATGGAAGATTTATCAAATGGATGTCAAAAATGCTTTCTTGAATGACGATCTTCATGAAGAAGTATACATGTCTCCTCCCCCTGATATTGCTCACCGACCAGGTGAAGTTTGTCGACTTCGGAAGGCTCTATATGGCCTCAAACAAGCCCCTCGTGCTTGGTTTGAGAAATTTTCTACGGTGATTACTTCTCTTGGTTTTCAACCAAGTAACCATGATTCGGCTCTATTTATTCGATGTACGAATGCAGGGCGGATTATTCTTTCCTTGTATGTCGATGACATGATTATTACTGGTGATGATCATGATGGTATAGAGTCTTTAAAGCATGATTTGGCTCACCGTTTTGCTATGAAAGACTTGGGATTACTTCCTTATTTCTTGGGGATTGAAGTTGCTCAATCTCCAAAGGGTTATCTTTTATCTCAAACGAAGTATATTTCAGATTTGTTTGAACGTGCACGACTCACGGATAATCGAACAGTTGATACGCCTATAGAGAGTAATGCAAAGTACTCTCCAACTGATGGTGTCCCATTATCAGATCCAAGTCTTTATCGTACCATTGTTGGGAGTTTGGTTTACCTGACTGTCACTAGACCGGATATTGCTCATGCAGTTCATGTGGTTAGCCAGTTTGCCACTGCTCCTACTACTGTTCATTGGGGAGTTGTTCTTCGTATTTTGAGATATTTACGTGGTACTCAGTTCCGCACTCTTATGTTTCCTTCTTCATCCTCTCTTGAGTTGCGTGCCTATAGTGATGCAAATTGGGATAGTGATATTTATGATCGTAAGTCCATTACTGGGTATTGTGTTTTTCTTGGAGATTCATTGATATCATGGAAAAGCAAGAAACAAGATGTTGTTTCTCGATCTTCTACAGAATCTGAGTATCGAGCCATGGCTATCGCCACTTGTGAGATTGTTTGGTTGAGATGGCTTCTTGCAGATATGGGCATTCACATCTCTCAGCCTACCCTTTGTATCGTGATAACGAGAGTGCGATAATGATTGCCAAGAATTCAGTGTTTCATGAGCGCACAAAGCACATTGAGATCGACTGTCATTTCACACGTCATCATCTCCAGAAGGGCACTATCTCCCTTCCTTATGTTCCTTCCTCTTTGCAGATTGCTGATATTCTTACGAAGCCGTTGACTGCTCCTCGATTCCATTTTCTGTCTGACAAACTCTCAATGCTTATTGCTGCTGCATTGTGAGTTTGAAGGGGGATGTTAACCTAATAATATTTTGGGCTTTATTTTGTATTGGGTTTTATGATTGGGCCTTTCCGCTAGGAAACCCTAATTATTTTGTCTATATATTATGTCTTTCCTTTTCATTGTATTTGTACTTCTTTTTTATAATAATATGAAACCCTAGCCGTTATATGTATTTCATTTGTTAGTTTACAGAGAGAAGTTATAGCTAACGATACAGATAAACGAGTACCATAAACACAAGTTAAACCCAACAACAAAGATGAGAGACAAACGAGTACCATAAACACAAGTTAAACCCAACAACAAAGATGAGAGACAAACGTAAATATCCCTCTAACCAATGTGGAGTGGTGTATCCAAAATAAAACAAATATTTCTGATAAAATCAAAGAACCTGAATTAATCAACCATTAAAAATAATAAATTAGTAGATGGACTTTGTAAATGAAGTTAATGTTCTACAATACAAATTATTTTACAAAATCTCTGAAGCTTTTTATTTGTAATAATGATGATTTATAAATAAGTTTGATAAAATTAAAAACGCACTTCACATCCAAGTGGGGTACATAACCATAAAAATGACTCCTGCTCCACAAATGTTCATACTCAAAAGGGGTGCACCATTGTTCTCTTTCTGGAAAAGACCAATTATAAAAAGCAATAGGTGTGAACATCTCCTAATTACAATCATGCCCTTTCCCCTCACAAAAGACAGTTATATAATTTGCTATTAGTGAGTCATTCTTTAATTTATCTTTCACAATTCGTAGTATTATCATCCTTCAAAAATTTTGAATTCTGTTCTTTACAGGGAAGAAGAAAAGAGAAGCATATACACAAAGAGGTACTCTCCTTTATTAACTAATTCACAGACACATACGATATTGTTTTGTTTGATACAATTAATCAATGGTTTTGTTAGTCCAACTACACTCAACCCACTATACCTCTTTAGTTTTCTCCTTTGATTTTCAAAAGATTGGTTTGTATAAGAACAATAGGTGAAGGAAAGAAACATAATCTCATTACAAATTCATATTCGTAGGTAGATCAATTGGGAAATGGAGAAATTCGATTGATCCTTTGGAATACATTATGTAGGTTTTGATTGTTGTTAGTATGTTAATTTTTTGGATTCAACTTTTTTACCAAATAATATTCATGTTTTTGTTTTGTTTCTGTTGTGTGAATAATGTCTACTGTTTCCGAAGATATTAGAAAGAAACCATATCAATTTGAATCTCATAATTTATACCACTCAACGCCTCTTGAAAGTCACTACTCTCCACTCGTTTGGAGATACTATCGACTTTCTTTCGTTACAAAATCATGTCAACTCACCCACACTATCTTATGCAAGAAAACCCATCAAGATTGTCGCTAACCTTCACCAAACATCTTCCCATAAACATCCACCTCACAAAATGCAGCAGCACCCCTGTACTTGAACCTCAAGAACAATGTAATCTCGTTCAGGACTTTTATCGAACATCTTGTGTGCTATCATTCAAGACCCAAGCTCAAAACAAACTTTCATTATGGAAGAACCCAATTTTCAATACAAATCACCAAAAACAACAGCAAAATGAATTATACCTTCTTTGTTAATTCAAAATTGAAAATTTTCCGAAAAAACGCTACTGTTATTCACACTTTCAAATCTTGCTGCTGTGCTTTTTCTGGTCAAGATACCTTGTGAAACTATTAGAGAATCATCACTCAAATAATCAATAATACCTTCACACCTCTTCAATTGATTCCAAGAAAATAACACCCAAGAACACACCAGAAACAGACCTGTTCGATTAATAAAAATTCCTCTTCCCATGCTCCGATACCAATTTGGTGCGCCAGTAATCTGTTTGAAGTTTGTGAAATAACAATGTCTTCTATTACTCTATGTAAGTGTTAAGAAGTCAAAACTAAATTTTCACTAATTACCCCTAGACTCTATCCTTTATTTAAAACTGATTCTTGACTTTTATGCAATTTACACATTAAAACCCAAAGGTTCAATGTTTTTTTTTTTTTTTGAGCTTTGTATCTTAATTTCTAGAGAAACATATAATATGATAATTGATAAAAAAAAAAAAAAAAAGTAAAGATAAATTTGGTGGTGACGAGTAGTTGGACATGTTTTTACCAAAGTTAAGGGTACTTGGGATTTCACTTAATAGATTATCATTAGCGATATTGATATGATGTATTATGGATCAAAAGTTAAAAAAAAAAGCTTATTAATTATTGTTTTGATATTGAAAACTATAGAATATATAATGATAAAGTGTTTAGTTTACTTTTATGAAGGTAAACTTTTTTAAATAGATACATATTTGAAAAAATTAATTATAAAAAGTGTTAATATTTAGCAAAGCCCAATCTATAATTACTTTACTATTTAGTGTACTATTAAGGGAAACAAAACTCACAATCATTTAAAAGGCGACTACATAAATGACTAAAATAAATAAAAATATATATTACAAGTTGGGGCCACCCACTTGGCTAAGAGCATTCATAATGTATAGTTTAATGGGAAAGTTGAACGAGGTGTCATGCCTAATTGACATTCAATTGATTAAACTCTACCATTATAGGAAACCATGTTTGCATTCAATGGATATAGAGTTTAATGGACATTGAGCTCTTTAATGAGAAAAAGGTTTTAACCATTAAATATATATTTCATTGAACTTTATTGAGTTGAATGCATTGTATTTGTAGGGAAATTAATGTAGAGTTGTATAGTAAGTAAAATGATGATATGTTAATCTATTAAACTCTAATAAACTTAATGCATTATGGATCCCCTAACATGGTTAACCATTTAATGTATATGAGCTAAATTGAAACATCTACTATCATGTTTAAATTTATAAACTTTTTCCTTTAGATTCACTTGTCTGGATGTGTTTAATAAAACCCAATTTCCCACATGCGTAGAGATCATAGATGTAACTATTGTTAATCAATTTTGCCTGCCAAGTTTTAATAATTATACTTGGATATTAACAAAACTTTATCTAACGACCAAGGTAATATTAAAAATAGGTTATTATTCTTCATGCTAATTAAAAGATGGGTTGCAAAAGTGAGACCATGAAAACATTAACACGTTGATATTTTCAACTTTTATTCTTTCATATTCACCATATTTTTTACTTTCGTATTGATTAATCATCTTTCAATCACAGGCTCCTTGGCAAAAAGTCAGATCTATTAACAAATACTTCCATGTGGTTGCAAATTACAAGGATTTCAACATAATTACCAAAACATAGCATTATCATAAGATCGAATAATAATCAAATTCTTCTATAATATTACACAAAGGTAACGTCATTAATTAATTACGATACGAGACAGACTTTTTCACTCGTGACATCAACGGTCTATTCTAACTTTACTTAATTAAATGAATCTAGGATGTGCTCATATGCATGTAATATTTGCTACCGTCATCTTTCAAATGACCATATTTTTATGTATTTATAATGAATCAATGAAAAACCGGATTTCTATTTAAAATTCTTAAAACTTCATCTTTTAAGCCAGGGTGAATACAATTGCTAGATCCACTGTTAATTTCCATCGAATTATGCCTGATCAATTGTTGGCTGCCTACGATGCAGGTGCTACCACAAGAATATGGCCATGGAAACTGCTAATGAAATTATAAAACAAGTTGTTCCAGTTCTCATGGTTCCTATTAACGATTACCTACGCTACCTCGTTTCCTGCAGAAAGTACATCAGTGACATGGATTTGAAAATGAAGGAATTAAAAGAAGCAAAAGACAATGTTGAAGAGCACAAGAATCATAACATTAGTAATCGTCTTGAGGTTCCAGCAGCTCAAGTCCAGAGCTGGTTGGAAGATGTAGAAAAGATCAATGCAAAAGTGGAAACTGTTTCTAAAGATGTCGGCTGTTGCTTCAATCTAAAGATTAGGTACAGGGCCGGAAGGGATGCCTTCAATATAATTGAGGAGATCGACAGTGTCATGAGACGACACTCTCTGATCACTTGGACCGATCATCCCATTCCTTTGGGAAGAGTTGATTCCGTGATGGCATCCACCTCTACGCTTTCAACTGAACACAATGACTTCCAGTCAAGAGAGGTAAGGTTTAGTGAAGCACTCAAAGCACTTGAGGCCAACCACATGATAGCCTTATGTGGAATGGGGGGAGTGGGGAAGACCCACATGATGCAAAGGCTGAAGAAGGTTGCCAAAGAAAAGAGGAAGTTTGGTTATATCATCGAGGCGGTTATAGGGGAAATATCGGACCCCATTGCTATTCAGCAAGTTGTAGCAGATTACCTATGCATAGAACTGAAAGAAAGCGATAAGAAAACAAGAGCTGAGAAGCTTCGTCAAGGGTTCAAGGCCAAATCAGATGGAGGTAACACTAAGTTCCTCATAATATTGGATGATGTCTGGCAGTCCGTTGATCTAGAAGATATTGGTTTAAGCCCTTCTCCCAATCAAGGTGTCGACTTCAAGGTCTTGTTGACTTCACGAGACGAACATGTTTGCTCAGTGATGGGGGTTGAAGCTAATTCAATTATTAACGTGGGACTTCTAATTGAAGCAGAAGCACAAAGATTGTTCCAGCAATTTGTAGAAACTTCTGAGCCCGAGCTCCACAAGATAGGAGAAGATATTGTTAGGAGGTGTTGCGGTCTACCCATTGCCATCAAAACCATGGCGTGTACTCTAAGAAATAAAAGAAAGGATGCATGGAAGGATGCACTTTCTCGTTTACAACACCATGACATTGGTAATGTTGCTACTGCAGTTTTTAGAACCAGCTATGAGAATCTCCCGGACAAGGAGACAAAATCTGTTTTTTTGATGTGTGGTTTGTTTCCCGAAGACTTCAATATTCCTACCGAGGAGTTGATGAGGTATGGATGGGGCTTAAAGTTATTTGATAGAGTTTATACAATTATAGAAGCAAGAAACAGGCTCAACACCTGCATTGAGCGACTGGTGCAGACAAATTTACTAATTGGAAGTGATAATGGTGTACACGTCAAGATGCATGATCTGGTCCGTGCTTTTGTTTTGGGTATGTATTCTGAAGTCGAGCAAGCTTCAATTGTCAACCATGGTAATATGCTTGGGTGGCCTGATGAAAATGATATGATCGTGCACTCTTGCAAAAGAATTTCATTAACATGCAAGGGTATGATTGAGATTCCAGTAGACCTCAAGTTTCCTAAACTAACGATTTTGAAACTTATGCATGGAGATAAGTCTCTAAAGTTTCCTCAAGAATTTTATGAAGGAATGGAAAAGCTCCAGGTTATATCATACGATAAAATGAAGTACCCATTGCTTCCTTTGGCACCTCAATGCTCCACCAACATTCGGGTGCTTCATCTCACTGAATGTTCATTAAAGATGTTTGATTGCTCTTCTATCGGAAATCTATCGAATCTGGAAGTGCTGAGCTTTGCTAATTCTCGCATTGAATGGTTACCTTCCACAGTCAGAAATTTAAAGAAGTTAAGGTTACTTGATCTGAGATTTTGTGATGGTCTCCGTATAGAACAGGGTGTCTTGAAAAGTTTGGTTAAACTTGAAGAATTTTATATTGGAAATGCGTCTGGATTCACAGATGATAACTGCAATGAGATGGTGGAGCGTTCAAACAGCCTTTCTGCCTTAGAATTCGAGTTTTTTAATAACAAAGCTGAAGTGAAAAATATGTCATTTGAGAATCTTGAACGATTCAAGATCTCAGTGGGGTGCTCTTTAGATGGAGATATTAGTGAGAGTAGGCACTCATATGAAAACACGTTGCAGTTGCTGACCAAAAAAGGTGATGTATTCGAGTCTCAACTTAATGAGTTGTTTGTAAAAACAGAGGTTCTTTGTTTAAGCATGGATGGTATGAATAATCTTGAAGATGAGGTGAAGTCGACACATTCTCCTCGGTCCTCTTCATTCTGCAATTTAAAAGTCCTTATTATTTCAAAGTGTATAGAGTTGAGATACCTCTTCAAACTCCATGTTGCAAACACTTTGTCAAGCCTTGAGCATCTAGAAGTTTGTGAATGCGAGAATATGGAAGAACTCATACATACTGGGATTGGGGGTTGTGGAGAAGAGACAATTACTTTCCCCAAGCTGAAGTCTTTATCTTTGAGTCAACTACCGAAGTTATCAGGTTTGTGCCATAATGTCAAGATAATTGGGCTACCACATCTCGTAGACTTGAAACTTAAGGGCATTCCAGGTTTCACAGTCATTTATCCGCAGAACAAGTTGCGAACATCTAGTTTGTTGAAGGAAGAGGTAGATATATGTTCTTTATGTTAATACAATTTAAATAATATTCTCAACTAAAAGTTTCATAATATATCTGTAATTTGATTGTATAATGTGTTATTGTTTATATGTGGTTATTAAGGGATGATTATTTTGCAGGTTGTGATTCCTAAGTTGGAGACACTTCGAATTGATGACATGGAGAACTTAGAAGAAATATGGCCTTGTGAACTTAGTGGAGGTGAGAAAGTTAAGTTGAGAGAGATTAAAGTGAGAAATTGTAATAAACTTGTGAATCTATTTCCGCACAATCCCATGTCTCTGCTGCATCATCTTGAGGAGCTTAAAGTCGTGGATTGTGGTTCCATTGAATCGTTATTCAACATCGACTTGGATTGTGCCGGTGCAATTGGAGAACAAGACAACATCGGTAGCTTAATAAGAAGCATCAAAGTGGAGACTTCAGGGAAGCTAAGAGAGGTGTGGAGGATAAAAGGTGTAGATAACTCTTGTCCTCTCGTTCGTGGATTTCAAGCTGTTGAAAGCATAAGCATCAGAGGATGTGAGAGGTTTAGAAATGTATTCATGCCTACCACCACCAATTTTGATCTGGGGGCACTTTTGGAGATTCAGATAAAAGATTGCGGAGAAAATCACGAATCGGAAGAGCAGGTAACGCTTTCAATTTCACTTTCTTACTTAATTAAGGACTAAGCTCCTATTTTTTGAATAATAAAGAGGTGAGATGACTAAACTTGGGCATCATAATTGTAACAAAATGTTACAAACCATGAACGTACAAACCATTTCTTGAATTAAGGTTTCAATACAAGTCATTTAAAAATATGGCTTAAAATATTTTTATATTTATGTATCAACATGATTTTTCATTAGAGATCATTATTATAATAATAAGTTTAAAGCAATTTAAATTAGAACTAATTTTCATCATCTAACTTTAGCTAATAAATCGTTATAAATGTAAATAATTACTTTTTAGTGAAAAAAGCAACAGATTTAATAAGTTAACAACTTAAATGTCATTTCCTAACAAAAAAAACTATTTGGTTCGGAAAACCAGATAACTAAAATAAAAATATTTGACATTCACTAAGAGCAATTTTTTTTTCTAAATATGATTGCAAATGATTAAAACTTAAATTTAAACAAAAAAGTTTTTTTATATATGTTATACAAAATTTACAAAGTGAAATTGGATATGTTAATTAACGGTTTATAATTCTTGTATCACAAATGGATATATAATAAAATATTATTTTTCTGTAGTCATTTATAATTGTACTAGTTTATAACCTGTGGGAACCACGGGTTCCAAAATTAGTTAAACTTTCATAATAAAAATTTATCATTATTATTAATTTTAAATAATTTATTAATTAAGAGATATATCAAAATTTTAAAGTAATTATAACTTCAAATTTAACATATAATTAGAAAATATAAATTTGAATTTTGAAATGAATTGTGTAATATATCTACATGGCACATGACACAATATTAATGATGAGTTGTATTACAATGATACTTGTCAAAATGAGATTAAAACTATTCATTTATTAGAATAGGGATCTGTAAATGACTTGTTAAGATGGTAAGAGTGGAAACCACTTAATCCACTTAACTAGGGATGTTATTCGGGTCGGAACCGAACCGAACCGAACCGACCCGAATAAACCGAAAACCGAATAAGGGTAATTGTATGAACCGAAAACCGAACCAAATAAGCAATACGGGTTCGGTTCGGTTCGGGTATTATTCGGTTCGGTTCGGTTTCGGCCCGAATAACCCAAATAACATGTACAAGATGATTAAGGAGTCGAATAACCCGAATAACCCGGATAACCCGAATAACCCGAATATTTTGTATTACTTTTGTAGCTTATGATTTCATAACAAATCTTCTAAAGAAACAAATTAAACACTAAAAATTAAACATCCAAAACACCAAAAAAAATCTATCTATAAATATATAACCCGAATAACTTCATCAATATGGAATGAAACAAGTAAAAGAACATATATGGTTGTTTTCATTAAATTCTATTATTCAAGATCAAAGTCCCCATTGCTTGGACTTATAGAAAAAAAAAAAGTTAACTGTTAACATAGCACATTTAAATTTCAATTGATAACATACATAAATTGGTTTTTTTGGTTTTTTTGGATATTCGATTTGGTGTATTAAGTGGGTAACGATCTTCGATTTGGTTTTTTTGGGATCGATTGTGATGATCATAGAACCGAATACATAAATTGTGCAAGGAAAAAAACGACTCTTCATATTCGGTTCGGTTCTTTGGACCGAATAAGCCCTTATTCGGGTAACCCGGACCGAATAACCCAAAAACCGAATAAGCCTTATATAGATACCCGAAAACCGAATCAAATTGCTTATTCGGGTCTAATTCGGTTCGGTTCGGTTCGGTTCTCGGTTCAGTTCAGGTTTTCGGGCCAAATTCTCATCCCTACACTTAACTAATTGTCACACGAGCTTCAAATTCGTTTTTCTCTTTCCTCTTACTTTCATCTTTTCCAACCCATAACATATAAAAATAACATCTTTTTCAAGACATTCAACCCACCGCTACATTATTATTTTTAATTTAATTAAATTAAAAAATACAAAATTAAATAAAAGATAACATTTTTTTTAATTAAAAAGCACTAATACAAATAAAAAAAAAGACACGATAAATAAAAAAATGATAATTAAAAAAACATAATAAAAAAAGACAAAATTAAAAATAAAAAGAGAAAATTATAATTAACTAATGATCAAGAAAATTCTAAAACTCTCAGCCATATTTTTTTGTAATTTGTCGTTTCTGTTCGAGCACCATTCGCAGAATCTCTCCTGTCAAGTGATCATGCAGGTTGAGAAAAAATTGCATGTCTCTCTCATGTATCTCCAAGTTCAACAATTTAGCTTCCATTTATTCATTTTCTCGTTTAAGACGCAAATTTTCATCCAATATCGTTTTCTATCTTCCACCTCTACTTTGTTCACAGTGTGGATGCCGACAATTTCGTTGACCAGATCAACGATTTCATTTGGTGTTGATGCTTCAGATGCTGCTTTCTTTCTTTTTTGTTGTCTTTGAGGCGGTGAGTTCATTTTTTGGTGTTGTTGGTTGAACCCCGGTGGAAGTTGTGCATCTAAAGATGTTGTATATGCATTCGATGAAGAAGTTTTGGTTTGTTTTGAAGAAGGAGGCGGGGATTCTTCGTCGACTCTTTTTACTTGCAACCATTTCATATGGTATTTCAAAACATCCCAAGCTTTTTTCCTCAGAAAAAGTTTTTTGATTACTAAGCCTCTGATACTTGCTTTGTTCATCTTTTAGAGCATCTACCTTGGATCCCCCACTAGCGAGACTGTTCATCTTACGGTTAAAGATGCATTTGAAATCGTTGCATATCTTTTGAAGATCTTTCCATTTTGAGTTTACTTGATGTCGTGGTCGATCCATACCACCCAATTGAACATTAAAATGTTCTACAACCCGCTCCCAAATTGCATCTGACATTTGGTGATTTCTACGTTTTTTTATATTCAGAAACATCGACATACGCCATAGCCAAAGCCATCTCTTCCTTTTCCAACCATTTTTTTTTACTTTTGGCGCTTTGTGTAGTCGCGTTTGTTCCCGACAACTAGTTACTGCACCTCGATATCTTGTTCGAGAGTGGGATCGTCACTAGAATCTGATGATTCTAAGTTTTGAGTATCACGATAATAGGCTTTGGAATTTGGTTTCAGGAACCCCTTAAGAATACTGCATGTATAGAGTAAAACACATATTATCCTATGGAAGACGAAATGAGTTGTAGCTTTGTTGCACCGGTTATTGTTGATAATTTCGGTTTTACTGATAGTGTTGGTATTGATGATAGTTTAGGTTTTGTTGGAACTTTTGTTTTTGTTTGTAGTTTTGGGATTCTAGGGAAGAAAATGGAATTTCTTGACTTAAACCGCCTTGCTTCGATTTGTGTTTTTGACATAATAACCTTTTTTGATTTTCATCTGGAATCCATTGAATGGAATTGAAGAGGTGAATAGTGGAATTAGATAGTCGAATTAAGATAAATATAAGAATTGATGAAAATAGATTGACAAATTGAGAGAAATTATAGGTAATTTAAAAAAAAATATATATGTTTAACTCTTGACCTAGTTAATAGGTCAAAGAGGACAATTGATGCAACCTTTCATCGAGATTCTTCACCAAACTCACGGGCTACATAACCCGAAAAAGAGGTAAACCACAGTCCCATTTTTTGCTCAGTATAAGCACCCAACGATATTGTCGATACCGCCCACCCACTTTTCTTCTTCCCGAGCCACTTTGGTATGCGTGTCGAGGCCACCAAAATTAATATCCTTTATATTGCACATAAAAAGTTGTGTATAATGGTAAAGGGATCGTATCCACGAAGATTGGTTCAATATTATAATTCTATGAAAACTTCTTTCTTCAAATACTTATAAAAATAACAATAAAAGTAAAAATGGGGGATTAACTATTTTTGGTTTTTTTTAGAAAACTTAAATTATACTAGCATGTTGACACTAGAATTATGCTAAGATTTCAAATACAATTCAATCAAAAGTAAAGTTTGATGTAAAATCAATAAGAGAAGGATGATTGACTTTGAAATTTCATAACTTGAACATTTGGTTAAATAATCATGAGAATACTAAGGTGCAATACTTATATTTATAATCAAACTTGGTTATAGCAATGATCATAACTTTCCTCAACTCTTCTTTTGTATTAAAATGACTAGAGAAGCTCTTAGTATATTTTCTAAATCAAAGTCACAAAACTAATGAAGCATATAATTTTGTGAAAATCAATTAGCATTAGGTTTTAAGAGTCACCAAATTCAAAGAGTAATCCAATGCTTTCATTACCACTATGGAGAAAATATTTTCTTAGTTTAAATGAAATGAAAACAAACATTCAAACTAATTGTTGCTTATTAAACGGAAGACCTATTACTTAGCCAAGAGTTTAACCAAAAAAATTACATTCATGTATCATTATTCATGACTAGATATATGTGAACATGAACGAAGTTTTTATAGATTATATAATCATAGATATTCAACATAACTTCAAGGAATTCCTCAAAATAACCAAGTCATTCAAGAAATTACATCCAATTCAACCAAAGAGAAGTTTAGCCTAGCATGGCTAAACTCAAGAAACTAAAATAAAGATTAGAAGTACCAAACATGTAGTAAGAATCACAGTAAAAGATGATGTTGTTCTTGATGTTCTTCTAAGTTCTTCAAGTCTCCAGTTGCTCCCAATAATGCAAAGGAGAGCCATTAAATTCGTGTGTATTGATTCCTTCAAAAGCTGCACCAAACTCACTTAAATAACACTCAAAGCAAAAATTACAAAATTGCCCCTGAAGGACCCTATGCGGGTGCCTTGTGCGGGTGGAGCTGAATACGAAAGGTCTTTGGTCTTCGTGAGGGTGGTGTTGTGCGGGTTAGCTGGTCGCATGCTTCTGCGCGGTTCGCGCACATCTGCACAGGTGAGGCATGGTGTGTGCTTTCTTGAGTTTTGAGCCTCCAATGCTTTAGTCCACTTGGCCCAGTTCGAGTCCAATCAACTTGTGACCCATTTTTCTTCAAGTTGTATTCAAGTTAAGCCCAATTTGCCTTCTCCAAATCATCCATAACTTCATAGAATCGCCCGTTCATCTCAATCCCGAATGCACAATTATTCTCTCGTCTTCATTTTAAGCAAGAGACCACCTTCTTCATGCTTCATCCGTCAATAGTTCACTTCATGTATCATCTCTACTAGTTATTTAGTCCACAATCTTTGTTGTCCTCCAAATTTAATTATCTCATGTAGTTCCCGTTCCGCTAGTTTCCTTAAAATTTGCAATTAAGATCACAGAACTAGAAAGTACCCGAAATGGTCATAAAATAACAAAAAGAAAAATATGCATGAAGATTAACTAAATGATGAACGAAATATGCTAAAATAGACTATAAAATGAAGTAAATAAAATGAAATTATCGCACTTCGACCACCCTTATAGGCTTGTAGTCCACCCACCCTTCATTCCTTGTACCAATATGGGATGGAAACATCATTAATTAAGCCAAAAAACTAACATATAAGGGGTGAGTGACAAAGGTAAGTACTAAAGATGAAAATAATCCATTTTTCTTGTATATACACAACACACACATAGGGGCAGACGTAGGATTTCATAGTACTGATTGTTGGTGGCACATAAGTGTTGCTGGTGACACTTTTTTTTTCTTTTACGTAGTGGCATAACAGTAGAAAAAACGAAAAATTCGAAATTTTTTACAATGTGTCTAAAAAAAACAGTGGTTGTTGGTGCCACTATGGACACCAAAGTTGAACTGCCCCTGCGCGCGCACACACACACACACACATAGAGAGAGAGAGAGAGAGAGAGAGAGAGAGAGAGAGAGTTTGGGATGTGATACTTCTTTTGGGAAAATGGAGTTATATCTTTGATATTGTATATTTTTTTAATGTAATTTATATATTTAATCATTTTAGTTTATAAGTTTTATTTATTTTGATATGAAAAAAAAAAGTCTTTTATACATTGGATTTAACATAAAAATCCAACAATATTAATCAAAAAGACCAAACATATGGACAATTATGTATATAATTAATTCACAATAGTCTTTAGGAATAGTATTATATATATAATTAATTCTCAATGGTCTTAGGAATAGTAAGTTCTTATATTTCAAACTTTTGTCACAATTCTTTGCTTACTTTGACACTTTTCCTTCCTAATTTATATATATATATATATATATATATATATATATATATATATATATATATATATATATATATATATATATATATATACACACACTAGATGTGTGCCCGCGCAAAGCAGTGATGTTTTGGAGAATACTTTCTTAAGCATAAATAATTATTATATTTTTTATTGGGTATTATATAATAAAAAAGTACAACTTTTAAATAAAATATTTATGTTTATACTTTATATTTATATTGCTTGTATACTATTAATATAATAAATTAATATTTATGTCTAATTTAAAAAATGTAAATTAATTTAAATACATGAATTTAATATTTTTAATATTTTCAGTTTGCTTCAAATTGAGTTTCTTAATTACTTTTTTTAATTCAAGTATTCAAACTTTTGGTAAGTATTAAAGAATTATTTATGCATAATTGATTTATACAAAAAACTTTGTAACTTATACATCTTAAAATTCAAGATATGACTAACATGTTTTACAATATATATATATATATATATATATATATATATATATATATATATATATATATATATTAAAGCGCAAAGGTCATAGGAATAGAATATTTTCTATTATTCTACGTTTTACCACAAAAGTTTGAACACTTTACCACTTTTTGTCCCTCCTTAACCTTTTCAATGTTTTGCGACAAAAGTTCCAAAACTTTGCCACTTTGATCATTCCTCAACTTTTCACAGCATTAGTTTGTGGAGTTGGCAGTTTTGGTCCCCCTAACTTCGATATTCTCTCCTGCTAGCCAAAAAGGGTTTCAGAGTTTCACACTTTTGGTCCCTGACAGTAACCAAATGTGAGATGTCAAATTTTTGCCACATTAGTTTGTGGAGTTGTCCCTTTTGGTCCCCCACATTCGATATTCTACTATACGACCTTATTTTTCTCAATTAACAACACGTATATTTAATTACCAATGATAGAAATAGATATCAAATAAAATATTTGTAACACTGTGTAAGAACGGTGCTACTATAGGTAAAAATAAACATTTCAAAGTACGATGTCCTAATTGGAAAAAGAGTTTTAAAAAAATAACAACTAGGGGCGAGTTTTTTTTACAAGTTTGTATCAAATCATATCAAAATTTAAGGTGGAACGGTGACCACATTAACCAGAAATGTAATTTATTCTTTGATTTTGATAATTTTTAATATTTTGTTGTGATCTATGTATTTAAAAGTAAACAACAAAGAACATAATCCAAAACCCTAAATTGCAAGTCTCGCCCAATTTCTCTATCACTAGTCCTCACTTACGATGGCGTTACGTCGCTCTCTCACTGCTTACAACCCTTTGTTGCTACTCATTACAATAACGAAAAGTTGAATATCCATATATTTATTTGGATGTGGAATTGAACGAATCTCGTCAAATTTTTTATTTTGTTGATGGATTTGAGTAGAAGTTTGGGCAGAACGGGAATGATGGTCTGCAAGTGGTTATAAACTTGATTCTGAGTTATTACTATTTGATCTTTTTAGAACTTAGTTTTCTGAAACACCCTGATTTGGATCAAATATCACCAACAACTCTTAAAAACTTGATTAATCAATTGTTTTCTTCATCTTGATAACAAGTGGAATGATTTTCTACTTGAAAAAAAAGGTCCATGTGCGTCTGGTGGATCTGGTAAATGAAGATGGAAGGGAGAGCTGACTTTAAAGACACAAACACGTCACCATATCTTTTATTTTATTTTAAATTTTCTTTTTTCCTATTTCTTTCTTTCTTGATCTCCAGATGGTATGTGGTGTGGATAATTTACACATAGAGATTGGGAACGACTGTGATTTAGAGAGGACGTGGCTTGGGGTTGAGGATGGTTTATGGCTGGCCGAGTTTCATTTATATAAACAAACAAATATATAAAACAAGGGGTAAAATGGCCATCTTATATGTATTTAACCGTCCTCTTTTTTTTTTTTTATTTATTTATTTATTTATTTATTTATTTATTTATTTTTTTTTTTTTTTTTTTAATAATTTAAGAAGGGGTACCACCATACCAGTGTCAGCTTCTTATTCCCAACCAGTCAAATAGGGACTTAGGTTGTTTGGAAACAGTTCCGTGAGACCGTGACTTGGATGGTAGATAAATTTAGTAAACTTAACCCTTCAATTAACCTACCTTTTTCTTATTAACTCAATTTCAAGCTAAATTCGGACTCTTGTTTGAAAATAAGTTGCATCTTTATTTTTGTATTATCTTGCTGCATAGGATCCTTAGCATCTTTTAATAATTTATTTGAAGGTGAAAGATCAAACTATTTTTAATCTGTTGGCATTTTCCATCATTTGCAACTTTTTCTTGAAAAAAAATACCTAGAATCAAAATAACCATTTTGACATCCAAAATTATAAGAGAGAATTGTTAATGGACGTGGAATCATATATCATTAACACAATTCAGTACACAGGTTGCTAATTACATTTCTTGCTTTGCAGACTGATATTCAGTCAGAGGAAGAGACATTACAAGAAGCCACTGCCAGTATTTCTAATGTTGTATTCCCACCCTGTCTCATGCACTCTTTTCATAACCTCCATAAACTTAAATTGTATAATTATGAAGGAGTGGAGGTGGTGTTTGAGATAGAGAGTGAGAGTCCAACAAGTAGAGAATTGGTAACAACTCACCATAACCAACATTCTATATTTCCCAACCTCCAGGAATTGAAGCTATTTTATATGGACAACATGAGTCATGTGTGGAAGTGCAGCAACTGGAATAAATTCTTCACTCTTCCAAAACAACAATCAGAATCCCCATTCCACAACCTCACAACCATAAGTATTGATAACTGCGAAAGCATTAAGTACTTGTTTTCGCCTCTCATGGCAGAACTTCTTTCCAACCTAAAGAAAGTCAAGATACATGGGTGTGATGGTATTGAAGAAGTTGTTTCAAACAGAGATGATGAGGATGAAGAAATGACTACATTTACATCTACCCACACAACCACCATCTTGTTCCCTCATCTTGATTCTCTCACTCTAAGATTCCTAAAGAATCTGAAGTGTATTGGTGGAGGTGGTGCCAAGGATGAGGGGAGCAATGAAATATCTTTCAATAATACCACTGCAACTACTGCTGTTCTTGATCAATTTGAGGTATGCTTTGTACATATTCAATTATTTATTTAATTTCCTTTTTTCTTTGCAATATTCTATAAATAATACATTTTATACCCACTATACTAAGATAATAATTACCTAGAGGGATGGATGCTATGACACAGCTGCTACACTTCAGAAACTCTAGTAAGGGCAGTTATGGAAGTTCAATAAAATGATAATGGCATCTTTTGATGGGTATTATAGGCAATTTAAGTTTTATTTCTGTTAAAGCAGTATTTAGCAAGTACTGGCCAGTAGGAGAGGAGAATATCACCTTTTGTGAAAATCTGGTCATTGTACCCAGAATTTAGTTAAATGTAACATTTTAGATATTAGGGGACATCAGGTGACAGATATTGTAGAATAGAACAATATATAATATCACCCAAAACTATTTTTTCTAAGGTTATTCTGTTAAATATGTGCTTTCTTGTTTTCATTGAATTTGCATTCGTATATTTTAGGTGTTAAAGTGATTTTCTCTTCAATAAATCCCGAAATTAATTAAAAAAAAACAAAAGTACATTTTTGATGTGGAGAGCACTGGTATCATTTAGTATATAAAAAGCTAGATTTTGAATTAACTTTCTTATACAAAAGCTGTGTATATAGTTTAATTAGTTTTACATCATTTTTCCATGTGTTGTTGCAGTTGTCTGAAGCAGGTGGTGTTTGTTGGAGCTTATGCCAATACTCTAGAGAGATAGAGATATATAGGTGTGATGCACTGTCAAGTGTAATTCCATGTTATGCAGCAGGACAAATGCAAAAGCTTCAAGTGCTGAAAATAGGCTTTTGCAATGGGATGAATGAGTTATTTGAAACTCAATTAGGGATGAGCAGCAACAAAAACAACGAGAAGAGTGGTTGTGAGGAAGGAATTCCAAGAGTAAATAACAATGTTATTATGCTTCCCAATCTAAAGATATTAAGTATTGAAAATTGTGGGGGTTTGGAAGATATATTCACATTCTCTGCACTTGAAAGCCTGAGACAGCTCCAAGAGTTAAAGATAGAGGATTGCTACAGAATGAAAGTGATTGTGAAGAAGGAAGAAGATGAATATGGAGAGCAGCAAACAACAACAACAACAACGAAGGTTGTGGTCTTTCCCCGTCTAAAGTCCATTGAACTAGTGGGTCTACGAGAGCTGGAGGGTTTCTTCTTGGGGAAGAATGAGTTCCAGATGCCTTCATTAGATAAACTTATCATCAACAAATGCCCAAAAATGATGGTGTTTGCAGCTGGTGGGTCCACAGCTCCCCAACTCAAGTATATACACACAGAATTAGGCAGACATGCTCTTGATCAAGAATCTGGCCTTAACTTTCATCAGGTATATATATTTCTTTAATTGGCATCATCTAATTAAGAAAGATATCATTCCTGCCAAGTAAATTTACTTCAAACACATTCACACTAGTTTCAGTCTAAGTTTATGTTGTTCTAAGAAGGCCAAAATGGGAAAGCAAGATAGGATAAAATAGTGTATTTCAGTGGAAAGGGTATTTTAGGTATTTTCTGTCAAAAGTTGTTATTGCAGGCTTTTTAGTACCTGGAAGAGCATGATTATTCTCGATTTGCTTGTTTCTTTATCATTTTTCTTAGCCTAGCATGATTTTCAATGAAATCTTTCCCTGTTACTCCATTTGATTGTTGTTCTTCATGGTTCTAAGTGAGTTAGTGGCTCATCTGTTACTTCTTTTGATTGTTATTTTCATAGCATGTTGTCACTTGAATCAAGCTTTTCCATTTTCAACAAGGACAAAAGGTCAAAACTAACCTACTTTATGAGATCAAAAATAGCAACCCATCGGATAACTTTTAGTTGGAGTTAATACTTACAATTACCATTGTGATTAATAATTATAATATCTTGTATTAATTCATTAAAATTGGTACAGCACATATATGACATTTCAAAGGTTTTTGTTTGACATATATATGCCTCTGGCATTTTCTTTATTGGACTTGCAGACCTCATTCCAAAGTTTATACGGTGACACCTCGAGCCCTGCTACTTCAGAAAGGATACCTTGGTCTTTTCATAACTTGATCGAATTAGATGTCAAATTTAATGAGGATGTTAAAAAGATTATTCCATCCAGTGAGTTGCTGCAACTGCAAAAGCTGGAAAAGATTCATGTGAGTTATTGTAATTGGGTAGAGGAGGTATTTGAAACTGCATTGGAAGCAGCAGGGAGAAATAGAAATAGTGGAAGTGGTTTTGATGAATCATCACAAACAACTACTACTACTCTTGTCAATCTTCCAAACCTCAAAGAAATGAGGTTGAAGTGGCTAAGTAATCTGAGGTATATATGGAAGAGCAATCAGTGGACAGCATTTGAGTTTCCAAACCTAACAAGAGTCGAAATTTATGAATGTAATTCATTAGAACATGTATTTACTAGTTCCATGGTTGGTAGTCTATTGCAACTCCAAGAGCTACGCATATGCAGCTGCAGTCAGATAGAGGTCGTGATTGTTCAGGATGCAGATGTTTGTGTAGAAGAAGACAAAGAGAAAGAATCTGATGGCAAGACGAATAAGGAGATACTTGTGTTACCTCGTCTAAAGTCCTTGAAATTACAACTTCTTCAAAGTCTTAAGGGGTTTAGCTTGGGGAAGGAGGATTTTTCATTCCCATTATTGGATACTTTGAGCATTTCCAGATGCCCAGCAATAACCACCTTCACCAACGGAAATTCCGCTACTCCACAGCTAAAAGAAATTGAAACACATTTTGGCTCGTTTTATGCTGCAGGGGAAAAAGACATCAACTCTCTTATAAAGATCAAACAACAGGTAAATCAGATCTTTGTTGCTTTAATAATTCTTAAACTACATTTGAAAAGCTTCATGCAAGTTTTTTTTGTTATATTGTCAAAAACCGCAACCTACATTTTCAGCTTTATATTTATGTACTTTATGCAGGATTTCAAATAAGACTCTGATTAATGTGAAGTGAATATTAAAGGTAAATTATATTTTCATGTTCCTAGTTGCCTATTAATTAAAGGCCTTTTAGTTCGTGATTTTTGGATGTATTCTTCATGATGATGTGAATCTTCTAATACCCCATTCATTGTTTGGTTGAATGTTGACTCTATGTCAGGATGAATATTCAAGGGAAGAATTGTTCATCATATGAAGGACATTAAAGAACATGGATGCTATGAAGATGTTGGGAAAACATATGTATCAAGTAGCAAGCTGCATAATGATCTAAGTTTGTTGGTTGAGGATGTTGATTTTTTAATTTCAAATTCATTGGTATCATTATATGGGCTTATCAATAGTGTTAATGGGATAATGAGTGACTTAACCTAAATTATGTTGTTGGTAAATGTTGGACAAGTATGGAAAATTAGGAATGACTTGTGAAAAATATATGCAAAAGTAGGATTGAGATTTTCAATGAAAATATTATGAAACTATAGTATATAAATAAATGCAACATACTGTTTGGATTTTCAATGAAAATATCATGAGAGTAACTAGAAGTAGAGTTTACTCTACCTTTGGTGTCTAGGGATTAACCGGTTAGGCGGGGATTAATCGGAAACCATTAATTATTAAGAAAATTATTCAGGAATTTATAAATCTAATTTTAATCATAAGAATATTAATAAATAAGCATAAAAGTTTAATAATAAGTTTAACAAGCACAATAATTTATCATCCAATTAATAAGAAAAATTATTCAAATTTTAATATATCTTAAGAAAATAAGTAAATTTAGATATTTGCATATTTGAAAAAATAGAAATTTTGACCATTCTGGAGAAAAACTTTAAAATTTAATTTTTATTTTTTTTATATATTAGTTGAACATTAAAATACTATGAACTTTTGAAATTTTGAAAAATTTGGTTTAATATTTTCAAATTTGAAAAGTTGGCCGATTAGGCCGCCTAGGACTGATTAGAACCGTCTAGTTTCGACTTTGACCCTCTTTGACCAAAACCGATTAAGCCGATCGATTAGCTTTAATCCTATTCGGTTAAAGACCGCCTAGTGATTAATCCCAATTAATCGTCCGCCTAGATTGATTTTTACAACACTGGTTTATTCCCATCTTCAGCTACTTATAATTTTCATTTCTTACCTATAAAAATCTGATTAAACTTTAGAGTTATTTCAATTTTTTGCCAACCAAGAAAAGAGACAGGTGCAAATTTTCATATAAAGGCCGCAAGTAACTATAAGTATAAAAACGATCACTAAATAGTGACCACAATATATTGATCATTAAATATGTGACAAACTGTTTCGTCATTTAATGTTGTCACTAATCAATGAAATGTTTTACCTAATTAGTGACGATAAAAAGTTGTCACTGTCTTATCCGACTTGTGACCAAAGTCATCGTTGATTTATCCAATTAGTTACAAAAAAAACTCGTCATTGATTTTTGTATTTAACCAATTTAAGTAACAAGCATGGAACTTGGTAAATGGTAAGATATTTCATGAGCAATTTAAAAATATAAAACTTGTCCTCAAATTATAAAAACGAAAGGTTGGGGGTAATTATTTTCCCTTTGGCATTGTCTCAATTATCATGCAAACTTACATCATGTCCTCAATAAAACCTTAACACAATTTTCCAGCAAATTACATAAACAGAAAACGAAAAAAAAAAAGATTCAACTCTTCGGGTTATTCAAACAACATGATTTGCTTCAAGATGTTTTTTTTTCCTGCAATAACTGTCTCATCTGTTTGCAGCCCCTATGTAACGCCCCGTTCGAAAAGTACTTATTTATGAATTTCTGAGATCAAGAGTAAGGGCGTTTTGGTCTTTTATGGACAATGGGTTTTATTCGAGAAGGTTTCGGGCTGGGGTGTGTTGCTAAAAGCGTAGGGCTTCTCGCTACCTTTTCATGGATATAAAGTTCGTCGGAAACGGACTTAGGATGAAGGAGTTATGACATTTTAAAGAAAGTTACATTCATGGCCCTTAATGGAAAAAGTTGTCAAAGTAGGCCATGCATACCTTTGGGACACGCGTGGGTACGCCTAACATAGGTTGGGTTACGCCCAACGTTATAGAGCAAATGGTCGCGGGTGCAAGGACGCGTACGCCCAACATACGCTCAGAGTCCTTAAACCCTAATTTGAGGGTGAGCCACTATAAATAGAACATAATGGCTTCAACCCTAGCCCCCATATCAGCCTCCCTAACCTCAGAAGAAACCCTAGAACATTCTAACCTCCATTTTAGAGATCTTGGCCTTGAAAAGCTCATCTTGGTGGTTTAAGCTTGGAAGAGGAAAAGAGTAAGTTGTCAAGGAAGGAGTTGGGTGGCTGGAGCTCGTAGATCTGGGAAGGCATCATCTCCTGGAACCCTTTTGAGGTATAAAGTCTCTTGCTTGACATCTATTTTATGTAGATCTTGGTGTTATGAAGTTTTGACATCATTTCTTGTCCCAAAGCCCCAAAGTGATGCATGATGTGAGTTGGTTGAGATTAGCTGTCCTTTCAGACCTTAGGAGAGGTCTTGAGTGAGAAAAATGAGGTCCCAATGGCTTTGGTTGTCTCATGTATGATGTAGGTGGGTCTTAATGGATTAAGACTTTGAGTTAAGAGCTTTATGGACGTCCCAAGGGATAAAGTTGGAGACTTTATGGATCCTAGGCATGTTTGGTCGATGGATCTGAAGTTTGGGCGTAAGAGCTTAAGCCATTAAGAACTTATGAGGACTTTTAGTTCAGCGAGTTTACGCCCCGCGTAAAGTGATGTACGCCCAACGTACTCACCATTCTGCCTGTACGCTTAACGTACATGGGGGGTACGCCCCGCATACTCTGTCTGTATGGATCATGAGTTTTTGGGCCATGGGTGTAACGACCCAATTTTTACGTCCGAAAATTTCATTTTTAGAATATTACTTTAGAAAACATTAATAATTAAAAACATTGTTTGTTCACATCATAACACATTGCAACCATGTTCTAAAAAGCCACACCATACATCCCATCAAAATATCAGAGTACAGTCCCAGTAAATCTCATAAATGCGGAAACCGAAAAGTGTGTGTATGACATGCCGCTACCGCGCCGGCTCCTTCCCCTTCGATGCAGAGGTACCTGAAAACAAAACTGTAAACGTAAGCACAAAGCTTAGTGAGTTCCCCCCCCCCCCCAACGTACCGCATACCATACAAACACATAACATATATACTGCCAGGCTATTCTGGGGTGCCTGACTACCCGGTACGGCCATTCTGGGGTGCCGACCTACCCATACGGCCATTCTGGGGTGCCGTCTGACCCGTGTCAAGCCATTCTGGGGTGCTGACTACCCATGTCAAGCCATTCTGGGGTGCTGACTACCCATGTCAAGCCATTCTGGGGTGCTGACTACCCATCGGTCCTAACAAACGATCCTCGGGGACTATTTCACCCCCTACTACTACGATCACATATAACATAACAAGCCAGCATGCAAACATATCATCACATACTGTCGGACGTATCTGGGGTGTCCGACTACCCTTCGGTCCTAACAACCGAACTCTACTACTATCACATACAACATATCATGCCAGCATATAACATATCAGGTAGTAGCAAACCTAGATGATATCACAAAGACAATCATCTAACATACAACTCCTACTGGTGGGTCGGCATTGTGGCCGTAGACCCACCGCTACTGGAAGGTAACTCACCTCAAAGTAGCTGCTGAACTGATCGGGAACTAACTGACTGCTGCTGCTCCGGGAGTCCTCCGGCTGCAATTTCCACGACATACTCAATCAAACACTGCTAACTGTCCTTTAGGTAAAATGACCATTTTACCCCTGGATTAACTCTAAGCCAAAGCTGGAGTCAACTTTCAGTTGACCCGACTCGCCGAGTGGATCACCACTCGCCGAGTCCCTAGCAAACCAATGTCCTGGGTCCCTGGTTCTACTCGTCGAGTCGGGCTATGACTCGACGAGTTCACCTTCTATCTGCCATTCAACACCTTCATCCTACTCGCCGAGTTGTATGAACAACTCGTCGAGTTCATCTTCATCCGATGAACACTTTATGCTAAGACTCGCCGAGTTGTATGAACAACTCGCCGAGTCTGTTCTTGAGCTATGAAGATTGCCTTGGACTCGCCGAGTCAGGGCATTGACTCGCCGAGTCCTAACATGGGTGAGTTCAGCTCCCAACTCACCGAGTCACCCCCTGTGACTCAAGGCTCAACTCGACACATGAAGAAGGGACCAATTCGGTGACTCGCAACCAGACTCGCCGAGTCACCTATGCGACTCGCCGAGTCGTCGCCATGCACTCCTTAAATATACCGATTTGCTCGGTTCCAGACCATGCCATTCATAGATCTGGACTTCTAGGACACGAATCACACGTAAAGTTTCCAACTTTACGTGTGGATATTCACCAATATGGATTATAAGGCTCAAAATGTCTCAAAATGGTAGATCTAGGGCTAACAAGCCTCATGAGGCCAAAAAGCTAACAGATCTGAGCTCCTGGAGCTCAATCTTACATAGATCCAAAGGCCAAACGCCTTATTACAACATATAATGAACATGCAAACTTGGGGAATTGACCAAGAAAGACCCAAGTGAAGTTTTAAGCATAGAATCAAGGGGAAAACGGGTTATACCTCAAAGGAAATGTTGAAATGACACAAGGATGGCTGATCTCCTTCTCCTCTTCTTGATCTACTCCTCTTACTCTTCAAAACCTTCAAGAACACACCAAGAACACCTTAAACTCTCAAGGAAACAAGGGAAAACGATGTAGGGGGAGTTCTGGGGGTGAATGGGGACGAGTTGGGGCGGAATGAGAGTTTAAATAGGGTGCAAACCCTTGAAACTTAGGGTTTCATCCCGCAGCGGTGACTCGCCGAGTCCAGGATATGGACTCGTCGAGTCGCCTACTTAAAACGCGTCCTGAGTCTCGTCCCTACTCGGCGAGTCGGACCCTATGACTCGCCGAGTCTAAGGCTAAATTAGGGCAATGCTCAAATAAAATTCACATACCGGAAACCAGGTGCTACAAATCTCCCCCACTTATTTTAGACTTCGTCCTCGAAGTCTGCTGCCTGATCCTGAAACAGCTCGGGGTAGTGCTCCATCATCTCGTCTACCGGCTCCCAAGTCCACTCTGAACCCTTGCGGTGCTGCCATTGCACCTTCACTAGCTCCACCCTCTTGTTCCTTAAATCCTTCGACTTCCTGTCGAGGATTGCGACTGGGCGCTCGATGTAGTTCAGGCTGTTATCAACCTGAATATCCTCCAAAGGTACTACTGCAGAATCGTCCACTAGGCACTTCCGCAACTGCGAAACATGGAAAGTGCTGTGGATCTGGCTAAGCTCGGCTGGCAGATCCAGCCTATATGCTACCTTGCCCACCCGGGCTAAGACCCTGAACGGTCCGATGAATCGCGGGCCCAACTTGCCCCGCTTCCTGAATCGGATGACGCCTTTCCACGGCGACACCTTCAGGAGGACCATATCCCCGACCTGGAACTCTAAATCGGATCGACGCTTGTCGGCATAACTTTTCTGTCGACTCTGAGCAGTCTGAAGCCTGCTCCGGACCTGCTGTATCCTCTCAGTCGTCTTGAGCACCACTTCGGTGCTTCCCATAACTCTCTGGCCAACCTCACCCCAGCATATCGGGGTCCTACACCTCCGACCGTACAACATCTCGAAGGGAGGGCGGTCGATACTCGCGTGATAGCTGTTGTTGTAGGAGAACTCGGCCAAAGGAAGATAGGTATCCCAGCTACCACCGAAATCCAGAACACACGCCCGCAACATGTCCTCCAAAGTCTGGATGGTCCGCTCACTCTGTCCATCTGTCTGCGGGTGAAAGGCGGTGCTGAAATGCAGACGAGTGCCCAACTCGTCATGGAATCTCTTCCAAAACCTGGACGTAAAACGCACATCCCTGTCCGAGATCACCGATACTGGCACCCCATGCCGTGCCACAATCTCCCTGATATAGATGTCGGCCAATTTCTCGGCCGATATGCTCTCCGGAATCGGAATAAAGTGAGCACTCTTGGTCAATCTATCCACGATGACCCAAATCGAATCCACTCCACGCGCGGTCCTGGGAAGCTTCGTGATAAAATCCATCGTGATATCTTCCCACTTCCACAGTGGAATGTCCAACGGCTGCATCTTGCCATGCGGCCTCTGATGTTCGGCCTTGACCTTCCTGCAGGTCAAGCACCGCTCGACGTACCATGCCACATCCCGCTTCATGCAGGGCCACCAATAGTCTAGACGAAGATCCCTATACATCTTCGTCGCCCCGGGATGAATAGAGAATCGGGACTTGTGCGCCTCCCCCATCAAAATCTGGCGCACGCCCCCGTGATACGGCACCCACACCCTATGGTGTAGTGTCAATAACCCTCGGCTATCATAATCGAAGGAGGAAACCTGACCTACTACGCGCTCGTTCTTCCGATGCTCCTCCTTGATAGCCTCCTGTTGAGCTTCCCGAATCTGCTCCAACAGGGGAGCCACCACAGTCATCCTCAAACAGGCGTCCCTGATCGGCGCCGTCTTGCGGCTAAGCGCATCGGCCACCACATTGGCCTTTCCCGGGTGGTAAAGGATCTCGCAATCATAATCCTTCACCACATCCAACCACCGACGCTGCCTCATGTTCAGATTCGGCTGGTCCATGAGGTACCTCAAGCTCTTGTGGTCCGTGTAGATGGTACACCGAACCCCATAGAGGTAATGTCGCCAAATCTTGAGGGCAAATACCACCGCCCCCAACTCCAAATCGTGCGTCGGGTAGTTCGCCTCGTGAGGCTTGAGCTGCCTCGAGGCGTAAGCAATGACATGCCCCCTTTGCATCAGCACCGCGCCCAACCCAGAAATGGACGCATCGCAATAAACCACGAAATCCTCTACGCCCTCTGGCAGGGCTAAGATCGGCGCCTCACACAATCTCTGTCTCAGCGTCTCAAATGCAGCCTGCTGCTCGGGTCCCCACCGAAAGACCACGGCTTTCTTCGTCAACCGCGTCAGGGGCACGGCTATCTTGGAGAAATCCTGGATAAATCTCCGATAGTAGCCTGCCAATCCTAGGAAGCTCCGAATCTCAGATGGGGACTTCGGAACTTCCCATCTCATCACGGCCTCGACCTTGGCCGGATCGACCAGAATCCCGTTCTGGTTGACGAGGTGCCCCAGAAATTGCACCTCGCGCAACCAAAACTCACACTTGGAGAACTTGGCATATAAGCTCTCCCTCCTCAGGGTCTCTAACACCTCTCTCAAATGCTCCTCATGTTCCTCCCGGGTCTTGGAATAAACCAAGATATCATCGATAAAGACTATCACAGACCGGTCCAACATCGGTCTGCATACACGGTTCATGAGGTCCATGAACGCGGCAGGAGCATTGGTGAGCCCAAACGGCATCACCACAAACTCGTAATGGCCATAGCGCGTCCGAAACGCGGTCTTCTGCATATCCTCCTCCCTGACCCTCATCTGATGATAACCCGAACGCAAATCAATCTTGGAGAACCAAGATGCTCCCTGAAGCTGGTCAAAGAGGTCATCAATCCTCGGAAGCGGGTAACGGTTCTTCACCGTTACCTTGTTCAGCTCTCGATAATCTATACACATCCGATGCGACCCATCCTTCTTCTTCACAAACAGAATCGGGGCTCCCCAGGGCGAACTGCTCGGCCTAATAAATCCCTTGTCCAGCAGCTCCTGCAGCTGCGTAGACAACTCCTGCATCTCGGGAGGAGCCAACCGATACGGTGCCTTGGCTATCGGAGCCGCACCGGGAACGAGGTCAATCCTGAACTCCACCTGTCGCTCCGGAGGTATCCCAGGTAGTTCCTCCGGAAAAACATCAGCAAAATCTCGAACCACCGGGACCTCGCTCACGGTCGCCTTACCCGCCTCCCGGGTGTCCATCACGTACGCGACATAACCCGCGCATCCCTGCTGAAGGTAGCGCCTAGCCCTCGCTGCTGAACATACAGTGGGTCCACACTGCGGCCGCTCTCCATGAATCACTAACTCTCCCCCGCTTGGGGTCTTGACTCGCACTAGCTGCTGTGCGCAATCTATCACTGCCCCATTAGGGCTCAACCAATCCATACCAATAATCACCTTGTTCCCACGCAATGGAATGGGAACCAAGTCTACCAGGTAACACTCCTCAAACAGTCGCAGGACACAATCTCGAAACACCATCGATGCTCGCACCGATCGATCATCGGCAATCTCTACCTCTAACGGGCAATCTAACTCGCCTGAAGTCTCATGAAATCTCTTGCTAAGAGCAAGAGAAACGAACGATCGGGATGCACCCGAGTCGAACAATACCTGAACCGGGATGCCGTTCACATGGAACGATCCTAATACACATGTATACACACGGAGCACATATCAATATCATAACAACGTAAAATAAAAGATAGAAGGAAGGAATCATACCCGTCACCACATCGGGCGCGGCGCGTGCCTCCTCGGCAGTCAACTGAAATGCCCGACTACTCACCACTGGAGCCTCTGCCTTGCCCTGACGGCCATCCGTGATCCGCAGGGTCGCTGGAGCTGGCGCCTTCACTGGCGCTGAAGCTGACAACATGGGGCAATTGGCCTTCTTGTGGCCCCTCTGGTTGCAGTGGAAACACAGCAACTCCGATGTCTGAATAATGGTCGCAGGAGCAGTGCAATCCCTGCTGATATGCCCAAACTTGCCGCACTTGTAGCAGCCTGACGATCCCATCCTGCACGCCCCCTCGTGCGGCCTGCCGCACCTCCTGCAGCGGCTCGGTCCCGACTGGCCTTTCGGCCTCCCATCTGATCCCTTGGGCTTCTTCCCCGAAGCCCCCGATGACTGACCATCCTCAAGTTTCCGTTTCCGGATGTGCTCCAAATCTATCTCTCTCTCCCTAGCCCTGGCAATCATGGAGTCCAGGGTAGGGCAAGCCGAAAAACTAACATGCTCCCGAATGTCAGCTCGTAGCATATCGTGGTAACGAGTCCTCCTCATATCCTCGTCACCTGCATACTGGGGCACCAATAAAGCCCTCTCCCGAAACTTGGCGGTGATCTCCGCCACGGTCTCTGTCGTCTGCCTCATGTCTAAGAACTCCCTGGCCAGCTGCTGAAGCTCGACCGCTGGCGCAAACTCTGCCCTGAACCTAGCCACAAAGTCCGACCAGGTCATTGCCTCGATAGCCGAGGCTCCCATCGAGTCACCCACTGACTCCCACCAATCTCGGGCCCGGTCCCGAAAACACCCTGCTGCGTACCTCACCTTCGACCCCTCGGGGCAGAAGCTGATCAACTGGGCGGACTCGATATCCGCAATCCACCGCCTGGCGACAATGGGGTCCTTCACCCCATGGAAATCCGGCGCACCACTGCTCCTGAAGTCCTTGAAGGACAGTGTGCGAGATCCTGACTGGCTAGAGGCCAAGTCGCTCCTGAATGCCCGTAGGCGATCCTCCATCATCTCCACGATCCCTTCCTTGATCGACCCAAAGATGATGGGGGTCGACTCAAGGATGCCCCTAGTGATCTCCGACGTGATGAACTCACGTAGCCTCTCCTCAATCGGCTCGGTACCAGATCCCGAACCTGACCCCTCTCCTGACCCGCCATCTGTCGGTCTCGGTCGAAGTACCACCATTCTGCAAAACATCAATAATAATCCTTAGTGGTACTGCTACTTTCTGAGGGATCTCGACTACTTACAGGTTCCTTGGTCTCGTCTTGGCCTTCCTCGGCTCGGGTACGGATCCTCTGCTTTCAGTAGTACGGGCCCATACTACCTTCCACATCTATCCGTACCTTCTCCGAGGAATTCCTCGACTCCACCAACTCCCCTCTACTACTGCTACTCTCCGATATTCTCACCCTAGGCTTGCCCTAGGAAGAACTCAAGTTCATCACAACTGGTCCTCAGCTGCCGTAGGTCTCCTCATAATGCCAGTTAGCCACCACCTAAACACCACCACCTGTGATGAGGATTAGATCATCCTTCAAGTAAAAGGCCCGTCCCTACAACGGTTGGACTCAAACAAGAGCTGCGCAATAGGGCCAGTCCTAACACTTTGGGATTATTCAACCCCGATTACATGTGGCGTGACGTGTTTACCTAGTGGCTCACTCCCATTACTCAGAATCCCACCAAGCACGAAGCAAGCAGCATTCGGATAAGGAAAAACAGACTCAAGCCAAAACTGTTCTTAGAACAAGAAACGACACTTAACATAGGATGCTAAGCTCATACTATCAGGCATAACCTAAACAGGCTACCCTACTGCTGTCTACTCAATTCTAGCATGCAATATTCAATAAGCTGTAACAAACAAACAGGCACATAAGGCATCACTCCTAGATCCTTAGCCTATTCTAGCATGCAATATTCAGAAAGCTGATAAACATAACATAAACTTGTATGGGTACTAGGGGGAATACTTACTTGAGCTCGGCCGGTCGCGCACGTCACACACTTTACTCTTTCTCGTGACTCTTTTCCGGGTTTTAAAGAATAATTTCTTTTGGAAAAATTTTTCAATCCCTCGGTTTGAGTCCAAACACTCCCGAAGGCGTGTCCGAATCCCTCAAACCAGGGCTCTGATACCAACTTGTAACGACCCAATTTTTACGTCCGAAAATTTCATTTTTAGAATATTACTTTAGAAAACATTAATAATTAAAAACATTGTTTGTTCACATCATAACACATTGCAACCATGTTCTAAAAAGCCACACCATACATCCCATCAAAATATCAGAGTACAGTCCCAGTAAATCTCATAAATGCGGAAACCGAAAAGTGTGTGTATGACATGCCGCTACCGCGCCGGCTCCTTCCCCTTCGATGCAGAGGTACCTGAAAACAAAACTGTAAACGTAAGCACAAAGCTTAGTGAGTTCCCCCCCCCCAACGTACCGCATACCATACAAACACATAACATATATACTGCCAGGCTATTCTGGGGTGCCTGACTACCCGGTACGGCCATTCTGGGGTGCCGACCTACCCATACGGCCATTCTGGGGTGCCGTCTGACCCGTGTCAAGCCATTCTGGGGTGCTGACTACCCATGTCAAGCCATTCTGGGGTGCTGACTACCCATGTCAAGCCATTCTGGGGTGCTGACTACCCATCGGTCCTAACAAACGATCCTCGGGGACTATTTCACCCCCTACTACTACGATCACATATAACATAACAAGCCAGCATGCAAACATATCATCACATACTGTCGGACGTATCTGGGGTGTCCGACTACCCTTCGGTCCTAACAACCGAACTCTACTACTATCACATACAACATATCATGCCAGCATATAACATATCAGGTAGTAGCAAACCTAGATGATATCACAAAGACAATCATCTAACATACAACTCCTACTGGTGGGTCGGCATTGTGGCCGTAGACCCACCGCTACTGGAAGGTAACTCACCTCAAAGTAGCTGCTGAACTGATCGGGAACTAACTGACTGCTGCTGCTCCGGGAGTCCTCCGGCTGCAATTTCCACGACATACTCAATCAAACACTGCTAACTGTCCTTTAGGTAAAATGACCATTTTACCCCTGGATTAACTCTAAGCCAAAGCTGGAGTCAACTTTCAGTTGACCCGACTCGCCGAGTGGATCACCACTCGCCGAGTCCCTAGCAAACCAATGTCCTGGGTCCCTGGTTCTACTCGTCGAGTCGGGCTATGACTCGACGAGTTCACCTTCTATCTGCCATTCAACACCTTCATCCTACTCGCCGAGTTGTATGAACAACTCGTCGAGTTCATCTTCATCCGATGAACACTTTATGCTAAGACTCGCCGAGTTGTATGAACAACTCGCCGAGTCTGTTCTTGAGCTATGAAGATTGCCTTGGACTCGCCGAGTCAGGGCATTGACTCGCCGAGTCCTAACATGGGTGAGTTCAGCTCCCAACTCACCGAGTCACCCCCTGTGACTCAAGGCTCAACTCGACACATGAAGAAGGGACCAATTCGGTGACTCGCAACCAGACTCGCCGAGTCACCTATGCGACTCGCCGAGTCGTCGCCATGCACTCCTTAAATATACCGATTTGCTCGGTTCCAGACCATGCCATTCATAGATCTGGACTTCTAGGACACGAATCACACGTAAAGTTTCCAACTTTACGTGTGGATATTCACCAATATGGATTATAAGGCTCAAAATGTCTCAAAATGGTAGATCTAGGGCTAACAAGCCTCATGAGGCCAAAAAGCTAACAGATCTGAGCTCCTGGAGCTCAATCTTACATAGATCCAAAGGCCAAACGCCTTATTACAACATATAATGAACATGCAAACTTGGGGAATTGACCAAGAAAGACCCAAGTGAAGTTTTAAGCATAGAATCAAGGGGAAAACGGGTTATACCTCAAAGGAAATGTTGAAATGACACAAGGATGGCTGATCTCCTTCTCCTCTTCTTGATCTACTCCTCTTACTCTTCAAAACCTTCAAGAACACACCAAGAACACCTTAAACTCTCAAGGAAACAAGGGAAAACGATGTAGGGGGAGTTCTGGGGGTGAATGGGGACGAGTTGGGGCGGAATGAGAGTTTAAATAGGGTGCAAACCCTTGAAACTTAGGGTTTCATCCCGCAGCGGTGACTCGCCGAGTCCAGGATATGGACTCGTCGAGTCGCCTACTTAAAACGCGTCCTGAGTCTCGTCCCTACTCGGCGAGTCGGACCCTATGACTCGCCGAGTCTAAGGCTAAATTAGGGCAATGCTCAAATAAAATTCACATACCGGAAACCAGGTGCTACAAATCTCCCCCACTTATTTTAGACTTCGTCCTCGAAGTCTGCTGCCTGATCCTGAAACAGCTCGGGGTAGTGCTCCATCATCTCGTCTACCGGCTCCCAAGTCCACTCTGAACCCTTGCGGTGCTGCCATTGCACCTTCACTAGCTCCACCCTCTTGTTCCTTAAATCCTTCGACTTCCTGTCGAGGATTGCGACTGGGCTTGAGAAGCTTACCTAGTGTTGGGCCTTAGTCATGGACCAGATTGGGTTAAGGGTAAAATGGTCAATTTACCCTTAGGAGAATATTGTTTTGGGCTAAGTGTTATTGTGGTATTGATAGTTTGGGGAGCTAGAGGAGCAGCAGTGCGGGGATTGTCAGATAGCAGCCAGAAGGGTACCAACAGTGTTTCAGCAGTTCAAGTTGAGTTATCCTCACTATATCGACAGGGTCTACGGCACCAAGGCCGGCCCTTTATCGGATGGAAATCTTGGTAGTTGTTGTTTTGTTATTGCTTTGCTATGTTTGCATCATGGTAGTTAGGATGATATGTGTTAGAGACCTGGTTAAGGTCGGTACCCGGGATATAGGGTAATGTTATGCTAGTGACCGGTTAGGTCGGAATCCTGGTTAGGATATTGATATGCTATGTGATCTGTTAGACTGTTTGTCTGGTTGAGGATTGTATATGATTATATGTTTATGTGCACATGATTGTTGGACTGGGGTTGGGTTGAAGTGGGTCCTGCTTTGTGCTGTAGGCCAACATACCCAGGGCGGACCGGATATTCCGAAGGCCCAACGAGCGATCCGGATAGGCTGAAGGCCCTAAGAGGGCGGACCAGACGTGCCGAGGCTCGGAGAGTAGACCAGGCCGACTAAAGGCCCGGAGCGGGCGGACCAGTCATACTGTAGACTCAGAGAGTGGAACAAGTGGATTGAAGGCCCGGTGCGGGCGGACCAATCACACTGTAGACTCGATGTACATGCCTAGACTCGGAGGGTGGACCGGGTGGACTGAAGGCCCGGTGTGGGCGGACCAGTCATACAGTAGACCCGATGTGCGTGGCTGTTCTATTTGTGATATGATATGAGTATGTTATTATGTGTGGTTGGTATTTTGGGGGTAACTCACTAAGCTTTCGGGCTTATAGTTGTAGTGTTATGTTTCAGGTACTTCAGGAGATCGTGGCAAGGCGAAGGCGTGATCGTACCGCTCCTCATGTTTTATGATTTAAGAGATATGGTTATAGGGGAAACTCTGATAATAAACTATTTTGAAAACGAGATGTATGAACTTAATGGTTTTGAAATGAATTAAAATGTTTTAATTTGGCTTAATTTTTTTGGATGTTACACTCTATAAGCAATCCCCCCAAGTCAATCTACAATCTATATAAGATAATTCACATGTATTTGATACCCCACCACAAGCTAAAAGCATCATCACAAATCATTAATGTCAAAATAATATTCAAATGGAGAATCATGTTGCCTATTGTACACTCTTAAACACGGAACACCTAAATAAGGTTATGACAAAAATAATATTTTTTTAGTTTATAAAATATAAAAATTATAGTTTGGCTAAAAGAATTAATTTTCTTTTACAAAGATTTAAATCACTAAAAATTACACGGTTAAAACTGGTAATATTGCAATTTTTCATTCCATTTAATGATGGAATGAAAAGAAATCACCCCCTCTAATAAGGTTTGAAAAATAACAAAAAGGAAGGAATCACATTTCCTCTATAATGCTCACATTCCATTCTGTCAGCCAATTCAAAATGTTTCTTTCATTCAAAAAGTTTTTTCATTAAAATGGAATGAACCATTTCGTTTTTTTTTCTAATTAAGTAAATTTAGAATCTTACATGATTAAGTGGATTATCCTCTAGTGGGCTTGAATAAGCTTTTTCAGCCTCAACCCATGCCCTTTGCTTTAAGTAACATGTCTTCTAACCTTCCTTCAATAATCAACTGGTTAATTTTTTTTAAAGCACAACACCTTAATAAAAAAGAAAGTATAAAGTAAAGTAATTGTCCATTTCTGAGCAGGGGCAGAATGGTTATAAAAAAATTTGGAAGTGCAATGCATTTTCACCCAAAAAATATCTTTTATAAACTTTTCTTATGTCAAACTCAAAAAATTTGTAAACTATAAGGATACCCTTTTCTCTAATGAAACCAATCCCCATCAAACTGCATCCAAAATCAAAATTAACACAACTAGAGGACTAGAATTATAGTTACACCAGGTCTTAGATCCATTAAACTCCAAAAAGGACCAAAATACCCCTTGGAATTTTTATTGTACCAGATCTTTAGAACATGAAACCAACTCTTTCTAATCCCTTGCCAACAATAGTCACAGTGTTTTATAAAATCTTGAATATACATGTCGCATTTAACAGTAACCCACAAAAGACAACAATGCCCTTTGTTTTTATTTTCGCACCAAGCCGTTCATCAGTATTGTACTTTGTTCCAGTAAACCTAAACCCCACAAAATTGCACCAAAGAACAAGGATGACACAAATAGAACAAGTTTCCTTCATTTAACTCAAGTTTTATACGCTACACTACATCCTAAATCCACATTATATCATATAGCTATATTGATTTGGATTATCTAGCATATACAAATTTCCAATAACAAAAATACCCTAGAAATAATTCAAAGTGCAAGTAACTTTTAAATTTTATAAGATAGACTTACTTACTTCATCATGTAGGGAAGATGCCTCATGTTGACCTCCCATATCTTTATCTACACGTCCAATATCCTTTGCAAACTTAAAATGTAAACTCATACAGTCACATATTTAATATCTTGTTATAGTTATACTATTACAACATTATAACTATGCATTTGTTACCTATTTTGATCATGTATGTTGCCAGTAGGCGGAATAACTTGTCCTGTTCACCAAGGTACATTTTAAATAGGTTGAAAGTACAATGTTGTTATAGAAAAAGAAATGGAAGCTAAATGCTATAATACACAAATAAACACACATGTGATGCTATTTATTGTATCTATAAAAGCAGCAGTTGACAAAAACAATAAAACAATCAACAACCACCAAAATAGATTTCTAGAAACAGTTTAGTTTACAAAGTGTAGAACTACATACACAGGTAATGTATCCAATGAAAATGATATTTTGCAAGAGAATATGATTTTCATTTATACCAAAATAGGGAAATTTTGGTTACCCAAATCATAATAGTTTGAGCTTTTGTATGTGACCTAAACATAGACCACGTTCTTAAATTGATACATAACAAGTCTGATAGCTTAAGGAACTATTTAGGCTGGAGGGAGTCGGCCGCTACGAACGCTCGCCAAGTGCTCGCTAAGCACGTTGCACACCACCCCTAGCATGCGCTACGGGCTTGCTACCGATGAGTCGCTAGGAGTATAGTGAGAGGAGAGAGAGGGTTTGGTTTGCAGTGATTGGTGCTAGCGGATCCCACTTCACATTTGACAAATTCATAAAAAAATCCCTCCGTTTTTGGATGTTGGTAGGTGTCGAAGCTTTGATTTTTGTTGTAAAATTTGGTGCGTTTAAACAGAGAATTGAGGAAGAAAGATAAAGAACTTACATATATGGTCCTTAAAGTTTCAGTAATTTGGTATTTTTTTTCCCAAAGTTTAAACAACTTGATATCCAAAAATAGAAACCTTTTTATTTAGTATTATATTTTAAATTAGTGTAACCTTTTTTTATTTTAATAGTAAGTGTTTGTATTTAAAAAAATAGAATTTATGTAATATTAAATGCTTGTGTATTAATAAAAAGAATTTATGTAATATTAAATATTTGTGTATTAAAAAAAATAATTTAATTAAATTTGAAAAAGAAAAAAAAAACATGAAATGCTAGTAGTATTACCACTAGATATGAAATGCTAAGAATTAAATGCTAAGACAAAAAAAATGATGTGGCACTCAAAAAGGTGATATGGTAGGAGTGTTACCGCTCCCTCTAGCCTTAAGATAATGAATTTGGAAGCATTTACAATGGATTTCCTTATCTGATTGAAGAATAAATTACAAGAGGAAATAACATAAAACAAATAAACTCACTGTCAAAAGACAAATCATAGAGATTCACAGCCACATAAAAAGAAAAAAAATCGGAATTAAACCTAAAAAAATCGGAAACATAGAAATACACACAATTGAGAGAGATATCGAGAGAGTGAGAGGGATACCAGAAACACAATGACCATAAATGGTAGATGTGATGAACGTAGAAGGAGAGACGAATGGAGATATGAATATGGTCTACATATCAGTGTGAATATGAATGTCGTCACCAAAATAGTTTGTTTCGAGATGGCCTGTCGAGCTTTGGGCACGCTTCCTCAGTTTTGGGCTTTCAAATACTACTTCAACTCCTCTACCCAGTCTGGCGTGCATACGTTCTCTTAGCGGTGAGGCATCCATGCATTCATCATAAACCAGAAAGCCCCTAAGAAGAACGGGTATGACAAATAGCTATGGGTGAACCGTAACTTGGTCGGTTTTGGCTATCCCAGTCGAACCAGTTTCTCTGACCGGACGCCTCAACACTTAAGGCAGTTACGCGATGGGAGATGCCGAGATCGCCATCCGAGATTAGGAGTTTTATGGGATTAGTTGAATACTATACGAGATTTATCAAGGATTTCTCCAAGATTGCGGTTCCTCTCACCAGATTGACCCGGAAGGGAGATTGTGTGAAGCTCATTCGAGATCTGAGCAGCAGGCATCATTCGAGACCCTTCGCCAGAGATTGTGCAAAGCTTTGGTGTTGGACCTTCCGGAGGGAGTGGAGGACTTCATAGTCTATTGCGATGCGTCTATTTCAGGGATGGGTGCGGTGTTGATGCAGATGGGTCACGTGATAGCATATGCGTCGAGGTAGCTGAAGCCTCATGAGACGAGGTATCCCACCCATGATTTGGAGTTAGGAGCGGTGGTGTTCGCCCTCAAGATCTTATTCCACTACCTTTATGGTGTCTGGTGTACTATATACACGAACCATAAGAGCTTGAAGTACCTGATTGACTAGCCCAACCTGAATATGAGACAGAGGAGATGGTTGGATGTAGTGAAAGACTACGATTGTGAGATCTTATATCACCCAGGCAAGGCTAATGTGGTAGCCGATGCCTAGAGTGACAGAGTTAAGAGCGCTCCGATCCAGGACGTGTGTATGAGGATAACAGTTATGACTCCAGTCTTAGATACCATCTGAGGGGCTCAGGTGGAGACTACGAGACCGGAGAACCTTAAGAAAGAGCGTGTGATTGGGCAGGTTTTCGAGTTTGTGACAGACAGTAATGGGCTTATGACTTTCCATGAGCGGATTTGGGTGCCCTATCGGTGGGGCTTGCCGTATTCTGATGGAGGAGGCACATATATCGACGTTTTCAATCCATCCAGGTGCCACCAAGATGTATTTGGACCTGAAGAGAGACTATTGGTGGCCCTGTATGAAGAGGGATGTGGCATGCGTAGTTGAGAGGTACTTGACCTGTCGCCGGGTTAAGGCTGAGCACCAACGTCCACATGGTCCGTTACAACCTTTAGAGATTCCCTGGTGGAAGTGGGAACAAATCACCATGGATTTCATCACCAAGCTTTCGAGGACCGCGCGTGGAGTAGACGCGATATGGGTGATTGTACTCGCTATCAGCGAGAGTTCGTTTGCAGAGAAATTGGCCAAGATCTGTGTTTGAGAGGTGATGGCACGGCATGGAGTGCCAACCTCGATAGTATCGGATCGAGACGTGTGTTTTACTTCTAGCTACTAAAAATAAATTTCATGAGGAGCTGGGTACCCGGTTGCATTTTAGTACTGCATACCATCCACAAACAGACGTGCAGAGTGAGTAGATGATTCAGACGCTTGAGGACATGTTGTTGTTGGATTAGTGTCTAAGTCCATAACTATTTTGGTATGAACTTAACCCGATGGTGCATGGTCCTTTTGGGTTGCCTTCACCAAAGCAACTTGATAGGATGAATTATGGAAAGAAAGGATTAAATATGATTTATTAATATATTATGAGAATATTATATTAAAGGAGAAATCATATTGTTTAATTAATATTAGTCAAGAATTAATAAGAATTAAGTTTGTGGCTAAAAAAGATTAATTAAACTTAAGGGTCTAGAATTGTAATTATAAGATAATTGAATTTGGGCTATGGATGACCTTATAATATAAGGTTGGATGGATTCTATGGGGAAACCCATTAGAAATCGTCCTAGGGCCTTTAAGGAAGAAGTCAATGGGTTGCTTAGGGCTTAAGCATCCAAATTAGGGTTTCCTTGTTAGATAACCCTAATAGCCTCTCTATTTAAAGAACCCTTATGCCCCAAAAACGTGGTGAACTAATTGGTTAGGGTTTCCACACGTTTTGGGCAGCCTCCTTCTCCTCTCTTCTTCATCCTCTTGCTCTTGGTGTTTGTGAACCATTAGAGGAGTGACATTTGTGACTCTAAGCTTTCTAAAGTCATTACAAGGAGGAATTGCAATTGTTATTGCTACATAACAATCAAGGTAATATCTTAAACCCATTCTTATGTTAATATTGATTATCATATGCTAGATCTAGGGTTTAAAGTCTTGGATGAATAGCATGTACAATAGAGAAACCTAGATCCGAGCATTAGGGTTTGTATGAGCACATAGGATGTTCTTGTGACCAAAACCCATCAGTGGTATCAGAGCCTTGATTGGTTTCTATTGTATTGATGCCTTGTTCAAGCTAAAAATTGATTTTTTTTGGCCTCTGCCCGACCTGACTCGGTGAGTCAATTGATGATCTCGGCGAGTCCAGTCCCTGACTCTGCGAGTCCAAGCGTCAGACAGAGGGAATATCGGGATTTCTTGCTGTTTTGCTAAAGGATTAATACCAAAAACGTATTTTTATGATAAAATCCGATTTTTATTATATTTGGGTGATTATCCTTCATAAAACAAAAGATAATTACCTATTGATTGGATAATAACTTCCTTATATGATAAAGTTTGATTATTTGTATTAATTGGGTATCTTGTTTTCAAGAAATTGAAATTAGGTCAAATATAGATAATGATGAAATTGATTGTTTAATTTATATTATTTGTTATTTGATCCTTGTATTATGAAAAATTTCAATTTTTCCCCTTTAGGTTTTATAGTTTAAATTTGAACTTAAAAGTTTTGGTTTTGAAATTTAAATAGTTAAAACCCTAATGTTTTAAAATGTTTCAAAACTTGCCCTCAAGTTTTTGGAATTTAAAAGTTGATTAAAAGTTTAATTTAGAAATGTTAAATTCTAAAACCCTAGTATTGTTTTGAAAAGTTCAAATCACGCCCTTATGGTTTTATAAATTAATTAAGGTGTATAATTAAAGGAGATTTAATAAATCCATAAAGTTTTGGTTTACAATTTAATTGAATTAAAAGTATAATTGTTAAATTTGACCACATAGTATTTTAAAAGTGTAAAATACACCCTATACTATATATAACATTAAAAGTCTAACATTATATATATATATATATATATATATATATATATATATATATATATATATATATATATATATATATGTATGAGTAAAAGTCAGTCTTACCGTTAGTAGGCCTCATTCACGAAGCTGGTCTATAAGGGGTGTTTAAGGAAATTTCCTATAAAATGGCGATTGAATGGGTATCCACTCTTACCTACCGCACTCTTGACTAGTGGAGGGTCGTTAGCCGAACGGGTAGGATAGGACAAAACCTTCCATTATAAGTATAATGAAGTACAAAAGTAACTAAATGTTTTTACAAATTCCCAATCTTAGTTACTTTAGGCAAAAGTGAATTGATGCAATTCCATGAAATTACACTTTGTGCCCTTGTGAAGACGTTAGTGGAGCATGTGTGGTTTACTGGCACACTAAATGGTTCTAAGCAAAGGTAGCAAAGGATGACTCAATGTTTGTCATAGTTCGGTGGAGCGTGTGTGGTTTACCGGCACATCGAATAGGTGACCGTAACATGTGAGGGCCCCATGTAAATTTGCATGGTTATTCACACCCGCTTTGTGATCCTCGGCATCCCAATCACAAACTAGAGGGGCATATCGAGATTTAAACATGCAATTGAAATGTTCAATGAATCTCAAAGGATCTAGGAGTTTTCATAGATTTAAAACTAAAATTTCTTTTTCGTTTTTCATGGTGGAAAATTAGTGAATCGTCATTCACTTACATTCAAATATTCTGCAAGTAGATTATGGCATCCCTTTTCTAGGTTGTAGCGTATTGTGTTGGGTCCTAGCCTTAATATCTCATTTGGGTGATTTATTAAGGACTCAATCAATCAACTAACTTGAATTTGTTTTCTCTCATTTTGTAGATGTCAAAGTTCGACAACTATGGTCTTCTCAAGTCCCGTGGAACAAGCATTCCACATGAAGATGATATTTTACGATTCGATCGAGGAACAAGAAATCAAGCTTCACTTCCTCCTCCTCCTCCTGTTGTTCTCCCTAACCCACAAGATCGAAGAATTGAAAGGTTCAATGTCACTAAAGCCCTATTGAAAATGAAACATGAAGATGGTAAACCCGTGTGTGCCCACATTCTAGGAATGAGATCACACATTGATAGGTTGAAAATGTTGGGTGCATCATTCCCTGATGAGTTGGCTATAGGCTGGGTTCTACAGTCACTCCCTGAATCATATAATGAGTTCAAAAGAAAGTATTATATGACGGATCATAACGCAAACCTCATTGACCTAACTTACATGCTCATTGCTGCTGAATCAGAAATGGTTTGGCAAAGCAATGGAGTGTATTTGTTGGGAGAGTCAACCAACCTTGCTTCCGAGGACGTTCTAGGAGAACCGACCTGCGTTTGCTGCCAAGAGAAAGGGCGTTGGATACAAGTCTGCCCTAAGAGCCTGAAGAGTCTAGAAGATGGGAGAGTCAAAGAGTATGGCTGTACTTCAGGTAAAATCCACTATCTAACTCGATTAAGTTCCTATTCGTTGATTCTTAATACATAATGTGATAAGATTGCATTTGAATGTTTTACAGGATCGATGAAAAGAGAGGAAGATTGATGAAATAGCAAGATGAATCTAATCACGAAGACATGGATTCGAAGATTAGATTTTGAGCTTAGATAGAGTTGTTAGGAATATTTATTACATAGTTTTTCAGTTGATTTTGCATTGCAAGGACAAATGATTTCCGCTGCTTTTATGAATAAAATAAATTTTGGTTTGACTCATTTATTTATTTATTTATTTCCTTGCAATGAAATCGTTATGAAAAATTGGTGTTTGCATATTTCTACAACAAATGGATGTGATTCTTAATTATGTTGTTTATGGAAATGTCAAGAATTTACCAAATAGGGAGAGTTTCTCATCACCCAAGTTTCAGTTGGACCGAAATTTGGAATCACGCAACTTGGTTGCATGATGAATGAAAATTTTCATATTTGGAAATTAGACTAATTCGTTGACAAAGTGTCAAGTGAAGGACTAGGAGATCGAGTACACAAAGTTGTGTGTTGATCAAGTCCACCACAAGAGTAACAAGGATATTCGTCATGATTTACTAAAGGTTTAGTAAATATGATTACACTTATGAGATTAAGTGTAATTCTTAGTTGATTGAAAAAGTTTAAGTCAATAGCAGAACGAATAAGAAGAATCAAGTGGACAGAAAGATAAAAGTTTCTCTATTCTAAGAAGAAGGGAGAGTACCTTTTATTATATTTTGTGATAGGTCTCAATGATTAAGAACCATATCTCAATTGATCCTCTAAGTGAGTCTTTGTGCAATTGTATGTCTAAGAAGAGGAATCGAGAATTGAACAAATGGTTAAATCAAGAAGTCAATCATACTTCGTTCCAAAACAAGTCTTAAAGTTAAGATTATGATATTAAGTGACAAGTCTTAAGAAGGTTTATAACACTCATCAATTGTAGAATATGGAAAAGGTTTTTCTTATTCTTGCACATTTGAAATTGGAAAGTTGTGATGTCTTGGATAAGACAAAGATCAACTAGGACCAAATTTTGTGAAGTGTTTTGTCTTGATAAAAACTACACTAACTCTTGAATATTTGTTTGTCAAGAAATGTTTTATTGACAAGAGAATCTTATATGTCAAGGAGTCAGTGGGAGTCTTAATGGTCTTGAAAGGTTTCAAGAACAAATTAAAATAAACCTTATCAAACATCACTAGCACATGACTTGAGGTTTACAACCTATCGTGTTGACGTTATCTTGTTTCTGTGCCATTCCAATCGAGTTAATTATGCATGTGAGTTCTATGAGTTCTCATTTGAATGCATAAAAGGCAAGGACCTTGATCAATGAAAAGTACATTGATAGGAAAGGGTGATCTGCTTAGCTACTTGGAAGACATGGTGGGCAGCCGTGTTACCATAAGGCAAGAAATCAAGATTGAGAAAGTTCGGTCCATAAGAGTTTGGATTTGTCGCAAACTTTGGTTTTGACAATTCGCATGGATATGAACACATACACCATTGAAATCTAAGTGTCATAAGATTTTCTCCTTCATGAAAATGACTGTGAGGAAATGCTTTCACTAAGAAAGATTTTAAGAAGATAGTGATTGTGAAATTGTATTCTCGAATTCAATTATGGTTACGGTATCCCTTTCCATGATTCGAATTGTGAGATTTGGCAATTAGTCTTAATATTTTAGACACACATATGAGTTATCTAAGGCAAAGGTGTATAAGTTTGAGAAGCTTTGATAAAAGATTATCATAGCATTAAGTATTAGAAACATGAACTTAAAGAAATTCAATAGGCATTGTTTTTCTGAAAGTTAAGCTATTTTTGAATACATGTCAAAACTAGTGGGAGCATAAGTGTTATGTTTGTAATAATCATCATGATAGTGGTAGCATAAATGTTATGATTGGATGATTATTAAGGCAAGTATTGCAAGTTATCAATATTAATTATAGAAAACAATAGTTATACTTTGCAAAGTCGTAAGGGTTGAAAAGTTGTTTTGTTATAATTAAGGGAAAGAATATTATGCTTCGTTTCAAATCTAAAGGTTTAGGTTGTGGAATGTTAATAATATTAGTCAAAGATACATAGTGTGTTCCTAAATTTCGATTATGATTACGATATTCCTCTTCATAGTTCGAATTGTAAGAACAAGACACATAAAATATTATGGAAGAAAATTGATAAAGTATCATATCTTTATGTAAGACATTATGCGTCGTGTCCTATACACTTTGGGTATAGGATTGATTGCTAGTGCTATAATATTTGACCATTTTAAAATTTTCCAAATGTCTAACGCATTTAGAAGGAAAAAGTACTAGAATTGGTTTTGAATAAGATAGGCAAACAACTATCAAAGGAAGATCCAAAGCTTGCTGAGGATTGGTCGCTTGTGAGTAGTTGGAAGTATGGTATTGGATAGAGCATATCGACATTATTATGAATAGATAAGATTCTATTAAGAATGAGTTGTGATATGGTAAGTATGGAAAGGTTTCCATATTGGGAGTTAGATATTGAGAATCTATGTCTAGATTAGAAACTTTATGCAAAAGGATGTTCAAAGAAATGTACTTTGAGTGAGAGACATCACATCTATGGAATTGTCTTGTAACAATCTCCGATAGAGGACTTTGTAATATCATTGGCAATAGTCATTGTGACTTTAGTGCAGTGACATTACGAAAGGATCATTGCATAAAATGTTAGAATCTAACATATTCTATAAGTGGCAAGAATTTGATATTCTATCACTTGTGGAAAGGATTAGGAGTTGTGAAATGAGTATGATTGGAAATGTGTTCATTTGATCTATTTCACAAAGTAAGAACCATAGGTAAACATTGTGTGTATGCTGAGAGCATGAGACAAGTGTTGTAATTCAAGTAAGAAGTTGATTACCCGAAACAACAAATAATGAGTATTCGATATGGTGATAAATAAAAGGTGTTTTATTTATACTCAAAGGTTTGAGGTCATATGGGATTAGCATTATTCTTGTGTTTCACTTTGCATGTCTTGACTTCCTGAATAATTTAATTGGTTAAGAACAGTCAAATTATTCAAACGGGACACAGTCGTTCATATGTTGGAAGTAGGTATGAATGAAGACTGTCGTGAATTGGTGTGTGGATTGTCTAAAGAGTATTAGACATAAGCAAATGTTTGCTTCAACGTTCATGAGTGCTTATGAATATGATTTGAGCGTTGGATTAAACCCATGCTCACTTGGATCACTTCATGGATTTTATCACGAGTGATTGGTGAGATGATAACATCTTATATTCTTGAAACCGAGATGTGTGAGTTGTATCTTGCGAGTCGGTTGCACATTGATAATATGTAAAACACCAGTAACTTGGTGTTATAAAACATATTGTTGTGTGTGATTTGGTGAGTGAGTGCAAGCGAGCATTGAGTCAAAGTTTATCCGTTCCTTGTATCCAAAGAGGATAAAAGCAATATCTGTGGGCCCCTCGATGATTTAGTGATGACACCAAAGCGCTTGGCCAAGCCGGGACTAAATTGATGTGTTCAATTGTAGTCTGTTGTTAGTCGTCATAAATCTGAATTCGGGAAACAACACATAGACAGAGAGAATGATTTAAGATCCATGTCTCAGTCTATACGATAATGTCTAGAATGGAGGAATATATGATCCCTTATCTAAAGGACACACGTATTTGATAAGATCAGAGTTGACAATGGCTTTAGAAAACTATGATTGCAGATCAGGATCTGAAGTCATACGCGTAATAGTTGTTAGACTTATCCAAGTGGGAGACTGTTGGATTAGTGTCTAAGTCCATAACTATTTTGGTATGAACTTGAACCGATGGTGCATGGTCCTTTTGGGTTGCCTTCACCAAAGCAACTTGATAGGATGAATTATGGAGAGAAAGGATTAAATATGATTTATTAATATATTATGAGAATATTATATTAAAGGAGAAATCATATTGTTTAATTAATATTAGTCAAGAATTAACAAGAATTAAGTTTGTGGCTAAAAGAGATTAATTAAACTTAAGGGACTAGAATTGTAATTATAAGATAATTGCATTTGGGCTATGGATTACTTTATAATATAAGGTTGGACAAATTCTATGGGGAAACCCATTAGAAATCGTCCTAGGGCCTTTAAGGAAGAAGTCCATGGGTTGCTTAGGGCTTAAGTGTAGGCATTTATATTGAGTTGATAGTCTATGTTAACCTTTGTAAATCATTTTGAAGAAATGAAAAGGAATTATGTGAATATTATGTGAATTATGTGTTTTATGCTTAATTATTAGGGCATAATGAATTAAGAATAAAAATAAGCGTCAAAATTAAAGTGTGAGATAAGTCCGATATCTTTACATAAAGTTTTAGTGGTCGAAACAAGGATTTCGGGGATATAAAGAATACCAAAGTCCGAGTTATAACGAAGAAGTTATGACCTGTCGAAGTTTCGCGACAAAACCGACACGGTGCTGAATGTCGTAAGAAGTGAGTTTTTGATGAACTACTTTTTAGCCTTAGTAATCTAAAAGAAAGTCGTAGTATTCGTTAAACCGAAAAGTACGATAAAAAGAACGCCCAAATCTGACTTCGTATGAGGAAGTTATGATTTTTCGAAGTTTCAGCATAGCAGTAGACAACTAAAAACTCGAATTTTAGATCGAGCGATTTTTAGCCGACACAACCTAAACAAGAATTGAAGGTCTCGTCATTAGGAGCACAACGGTAAAAATTCTAACGAAAACGGACGTCGGATGAAGAAGTTATGAATTTTTGGCGCAAAAATCGAGAAAATTCGCATAGTCACAAGTTGCCACATCAACCTCGCTGAAAAAGTGCCACGTGTCCTGCTGAGTCACCAGGCCGCTGAGTAACCAACCTGCTGAGTCACCGAGCTGCTGAGTCATTCGAAGCCGTGGCACATCCGAGAAGTGACGTGTGTGCAGCCTAGTTTCGAGCCTCGCATAGCCTAGCTCCGAACCTCGCAGGTGCACCAGTAGGCCGCGGTCCAATCAAAAGCTGCCAGCGAGCCCTCGCAGGTGCGACCCATGTGTGAGCCATGCACAGCCCTCGTGCGAGCCACCTCCTCTGCGAGCTTCGGATCCACGACGCGTGTCTTCCTCCTGACCATCCGATCAGAAGCCTCGCCCCTATAAATAGAAGGGTGCGAGACCTCTTAGGTAATTTTAGAATTTTGCCATATTTAACCCCTAAACCCATATTTTCTTCATCTTAACATCCCGCAAAGCCCCGGTATCGATTGTAAAGCCCGGAATACTCCACGAAGTGCCCGAGAAGCCCGAAAAATTTATCTTTTCGGTTTCGAAGCCCGACTTTTGCAGAGCCCGGTTTCTCAATAAAACTCCCGGTTTTATTAGAAACAATTGTTTTAGGAAACGGATTGCTGCCCGATTTTCATCAAAATAAGTGAGTGTGTAGTTACTTTCAATTTACACAAAGATATGAAGTATTTACCTTGAAATACGTGTTATGTGTAAATATATTAATTGTTTAATTGAGGTGACTGTTGAATTGATGTTTTATACAAGTTTTAAACTGTATATGCTTTTTATCTACAAAATATGTTGGGTAGAACATGGGTAGATGAAATAGTTGATGTGTGTTAAAAAGGTGAGAGGCCTCGATGTCGATGTTGTTGTTGTTGTTGTTGTTGTTGTAGTCATCTAGCGTAGTATAGATGACGACCACGGACTTTCTAGACAGTCCAGTGGAACACTAGCAGGTTCGCAACTTGTAGGTGTTGATGAATTAAATGTTCATTGTCATACTCCATCCCCCTCATGGTTGCCTTAAGGACATGTATGGCTGAGGAAACCCCTTAGCAGTAGTGTCCATCCCGATGATATTCCTTAGGCTAGGTCCCTTGTGATAGGTGTTTAGGGACGTAAAGTGAGGACAACGGGAATGGGTAATCAGGGTTATTGTTGATTGGTGAACTTAATAAGTATATTATTAATGTGGGTTGAAAACCCTATATGCTCACTAGGCTCCCAAGCCTGACCCACTCAGTTTTATGATTACAGGTAGTGGACCCCGAGCATAGTCGGAGGACGACGAGAGATTTTGAATTATAGGCCAGTAGTTGTAAATAACTGTTGAAAGGCTTATAATTTTTTGTTTATGCTTTTGATCTGTGTCGGAACATGACATCCCGAGGTTTTGATATATATGAAAAATATATACCTTCTTAATGAAGGATTTTGATAAACTTTTATCATATGTTGTTTGGGGACCAATTCCGCAACATCTTTTAAAAAGATTTCTCTGATTTTATTTTAAAAAGCATAAATTAAATCGGTCTTTTTTGGCCGAGAAATTAGGGGATGTCATAGTTGGTATCAGAGCCTTAGTTTAAGCGAACTAAGAAATTGTAGAATTTCTAGACTTGAAATTAGAATGCTAAGTGATGATTGTGAGATGAGTGTCTACCATATTTTAGACACGAGCACTAGTTTATTTTAGGGAAGATGCCTAAAATGCCCTTATGTGCTAAATGCTATGTGTTTGCGATGTGTGAGATTATTTGTTCGCATCTATGGTCTGTTGCCGACCGGATCTGGAAACCTTATGTGTGTAGGATTCTAAGCGTATGAATACGAAGTTAGAACTAACATGTAAACGTTTCTGAGTGATAAGGGAATTGACATGTATAACAAGAATAAAGACCTAAATTCGCCTTATTTGGTATATAGATTGTAATGGCAAGAACTCGGAGTGGAGATGGAAATGCAAACAGAAACCAACAACCTCAACCCCAAGTGGTGGAACAGGTGCCTATAGTAGGAGCTGCACCCGAACCCATCACCATGGCTGGAGTACGAACTATGAATCAGACCATGTTGGCTGAATAGAGGGAAGAATTGAGGCAAATGTTGCTGAACGACAGGGATGAACTTTCAGTTCTTGTTGAACAACGTGAGCTAAATGACGATCGGTCTGAAGAAGGGAACAACAGTAGATCGGTTGGTCATAATGAACCGCTTGTGGTTGGGAGGAATAACCACGAGGGTAGAATGGAGAGAAATGGGTGCAAGTATAAGGACTTTATGACTTGCAAGCCATCGACCTTCAATGGAAAAGAAGATCCTGTCGGAGTAATGGACTGGATCTCGGAAATGGAGTTGGCTTTCATGACTTGTGATTGCCAAGGCAAGTTACAAACTACCTTTGCAGTACGTCAGTTCAGGGGTAGTGCTGCTCGTTGGTGGAGCACTTTGGGGAATACCCTAAGCCCTAATGAGCCACTGCAATTAACCTGGGCAGAGTTCTTAATGCACTTCAAGCGCAAGTACTGCTCGGCCCAAAATGTACTTGAGTTAGAAAACCAATTTCTAACGTTGCAGAAGGGGAGTATGACCGTTGACGAATATACGAATAACTTCACAGACAAAATGGAGTTTGCTTTGCGTATTGTCCTAGATGAGTTGGAAAAAATGGACAGGTACACAAAGGGACTTCCATGGGAGTACGCGGTGCCAGTACATCAGGCACTTACTTTGGAGGCAGCTATCTAGGCTGTCAAGTCTGTTGAAGATACGATAAAAGGGAGAGCCGCCAGCAAGGTTGAAGTTGGCGAAAAGAGAAAGTTTGAAGGAACTTCAGGTTCCAATAAAAAGAACAAATTCTTGAAGACTGGTTCGAGAATGTTTGGAGGAAGAAGCGAAGCCAAGTGGTGTGACAAGTGAAGGAAGAAACATGCTGGGAAGTGCAGCGTGGAAGTCACTTGTTACAAATGTGGGAAGCCTAGACATTATGCCAATGAATGCACCTTCAATAAGAACGTATGTTTTGGGTGCAATGAAGACGGGCATATTTTGAGGGATTGCCCGAAGAAGAAGGGCGCAGCAAAACCCAATCTACCACCAAAGCCGAAGGCGAGAGCCTTTCAGATGACACTCGAAGCTGCGAAAGAAGAAGCCGATGTCGCGTCAGGTACCTTTCTCGTAAACGAATTGCCTGCCGAAAATTTGTTTGATTCTGGAGCCAATTACTCCTTTATCGCATGAATTTGGTAGAAAGCTAGCTTTGCCTGTAGATATGCTAGTTAATGCTATAATAGTCGAGATTGCTAGTGGCAAGTTTGTATCTGTTAGCCATCGTATGAAAAACATCCTTATTGGCTTGGATGGGAATAAGTTCCAAGAGGAATTTATGCCTATCGAGTTAAATGGATTCGACATAGTTTTAGGAATGGATTGGCTTAGCGCCAATGATGCAGAAATACTATGTAGAAAGAAGATAGTAAAAGTAAACCCGCCAGGGAAAGAGTCGTTTATGGTGTATGGAGACAAACGCAAAGTAAATTCTGGAATCATTTCCCTAATGAAAGCCAGAAAGTGTTTGGCCAAGGGATGTACATCATATCTAGCGTTCGTGAGTGATGCTAAGATGGAAAAGAAGGAGGTGCAGAATATTCCGGTGGTGTGTGATTATCCAGAACTCTTTCCCGAAGATCTTTCCGGATTGCCCCCTGATCGACAAGTAGAATTTCGTATCGACTTGTTACCAGGAATGACGCCGATAGCAAAAGCACCTTATCGATTAGCGCCAACCGAAATGAAAGAACTTATGACACAACTTCAGGAGTTAATGGATAAAGGTTTCATTCGACCTAGTTCATCGCCCTGGGGAGCCCCTGTGTTATTTGTAAAGAAGAAAGACGGAAGCATGAGAATGTGCATCCATTACAGAGAGCTAACAAAGTGATGATAAAGAACAAGTACCCGTTGCCAAGGATCGATGACTTGTTCGACCAGTTGCAGGGTTCGAGCTATTTCTCGAAGATCGATCTTAGATCGGGATACCATCAACTAAAGGTGAGAGAACAGGATATCGAAAAGACTGCTTTTAGAACGAGATATGGACACTATGAATTTTTGGTTATGTCGTTCGGACTAACCAATGCCCCAGCAACTTTCATGGATTTGATGAATAGGGTTTGTAAACCATTCTTAGATAAATCCGTGATAGTATTCATAGACGATATCTTGATTTATTTGAAAAGCAACCAGGAACATGAAAAGCATCTACGTGAAGTGTTAGAAGTCCTGAAAAAGGAGAAGCTATGTGCAAAGTTCTCCAAATGTGAATTTTGGATTCAAGAAGTCCAATTTTTAGGTCATGTGGTTAACCAAGAAAGAATAATGGTTGACCCAGCAAAGATTGAAGCTGTAATGAAGTGGGAACAACCAAAAAGTCCTATGGAGATTCGAAGATTTTTAGGATTAGCTGGATATTACTGAAGGTTTATCCAAGGCTTTTCTTCGATTGCTACTCCATTAACAGCTTTGACCCACAAAGGAGCCACTTATGCTTGGAATGAGAAGCGTAAGGAAGCCTTTGAGAAGTTGAAGAAGAGATTGTGTGAAGCACCGATTCTTTCATTGCCCGAAGGAGTTGATGACTTCGTAGTTTATAGCGATGCATCTGGAGTTGGGTTAGGTTGTGTTCTAACCCAAAGGGATAAAGTGATCGCGTATGCATCGAGGCAATTGAAGGAACATGAAAAGAACTACCCCACTCATGATTTGGAGTTGGCAGCGGTAGTATTTGCCTTAAAGATATGGAGGCATTATCTTTATGGAACAAAGTGTAAACTTTTCACTGATCATAAGAGTCTCCAATATCTCTTTAATCAGAAGGAATTGAACATGAGGCAACGACGCTGGCTAGAGTTACTCAAGGACTACGACTGTGAGATACTTTACCACCCTGGTAAAGCAAATGTGGTTGCTGATGCTCTCAGTCGGAAGGTAAACCTTGAAAAGAAAAGGCCAAGAGCGTTGAGAATTGAAGTTGTCTCGACAATTATGGAAAGTATAAAGAAAGCTCAAGAGGAAGCTTTAGAGAAAAGTGACCGAAAGGAAGAACGTTTGGGAAAAACATTAGTGTTCGGTACAAACAACCAAGGGTTGAAGGTATTCCAAGATAGGATTTGGGTACCTAAGACGGGCGGAGTAAGAGATCTTCTGATGGAAGAAGCTCACAAGACCATGTACTCGATTCATCCCGGCAGTACAAAAATGTATAGGGATTTAAAACCCTATTATTGGTGGCCAACGATGAAGCTTGATGTTACTAAGTACGTGGCCGAGTGTGTAACTTGTGCTAGGGTTACGGCACAACATCAGAAACCGTATGGGAGTTTAGAACCTTTACTCGTACCCATGGGTAAATGGGAAGACATCACCATGGATTTTGTGACTGAACTACCCAGAACAAGGAACGGTCACAACATGATTTGGGTGGTCGTTGATCGCTTCACTAAGAGTGCGCATTTCATAGAAGCCAAAGAGAAATGGTCTATGGATAAACTTGTGAATTCTTACGTGAAGGAATTTGTGAGGCTTCACGGTGTTCCGTTAACGATTGTATCCGATTGTGACAGCCGTTTTACCTCGAGATTTTGGAGGAGTCTACAAGAGGAATTGGGTACCAAGTTGTGTTTGAGTACAGCTTACCATCCGCAAACCGATGGTCAGAGCGAGCGAACGATTCAAACATTGGAGGATATGCTGAGAGCATGTACCCTAGAATTCCAAGGTAACTGGGATGAACACTTACCTTTAGTAGAATTCTCCTATAATAATAGTTTCCACTCAAGCATTAAGATGGCACCTTATCACGCTTTGTATGGGGAAAAGTGTCGAACGCCATCATGTTGTCTGGAAGCTGGGGAAAAGCAGTTTATGGGACCTGAAATAGTCCATAAGACTGCTGAAAAGTTGAAAGTGATAAGGGAAAGGATGTTAGCTGCTCAAGATTGACAAAAGAGTTATGCTGACAAGAAAAGACAACCGATAACCTTTGAAGTTGGAGATTCGGTTTTACTTCAATTCTCGCCGTCGAAGGGACTTATACGATTTGGTAAGAGAGGGAAGTTGAGTCCAAGGTTTATTGGACCATTTAAAGTTCTTCAGAGGATCGGGAATTAAGCATCGAAGATAGAGTTACCGGAAGAACTGGAGGGTATTCATAACACCTTTCATGTGTGTTATTTGAGAAAGTTCACAGGAGATGTGCCCGACATAATTCCGATTTCTGAGTTAAGGCTGGATGAAAACAAGAGGTTGATCGAAGAACCTGAGGCAATCGTTGACAGTAAGACTATGAAGTTGCGACGCAAGATGGTCGATTTATTGCCTGTGCGCTGGAAACATACGAATGGACCAAATCTCACTTGGGAAACGAAGAGTGACATGATGAGTCGCTACCCGTAATTGTTTGGTGATATGTGATTCTGGGGACGGAATCATCCTAAGGGGGAGAGAATTGTAACACTCGTGTTTCTAGCCTAGGCATTTATATTGATTTGATATTCTAGGTTAACCTTTGTAACTCATTTTGAAGAGATGAAAAGGAATTATGTGAATATTATGTGAATTATGTGTTTTATGCTTAATTATTAGGGCTTAATTAATTAAGAATAAAAATAAGCATCAACATTAAAGTGTGAGATAAGCCCTATATCTTTACATAAAGTTTTAGTGGTCGAAACAAGGATTTTGGGGATATAAAGAATACCAAATTCCGAGTTATAACGAAGAAGTTATGACCTGTCGAAGTTTCGCAACAAAACCGGCACAGTGCTGAATGTCGTAAAAAGTGAGTTTTTGATAAACTACATTTTAGCCTTAGTAATATAAACTAAAGTCGTAGTATTTGTTAAACCGAGAAGTTCGATAAAAAAGAACGCCCAAATCTGACTTCGTATGAGGAAGTTATGATTTTTCGAAGTCTCAGCTTAGCAGTAGACAGCTAAAAACTCGAATTTTAGATCGAGCGATTTTTAGCCGACACAACCTAAATGAGAATTGAAGGTCTCGTCATTAGGAGCACAACGGTAAAAAGTCTGACGAAAACGGACGTCGGATGAAGAAGTTATGAATTTTTAACGGATTTCCTGTCCCGGTCTGCTAAAAAATAATAATATAAAATTTAAAGTCAAAATTAGCCGACGAAGTCTAAACGGAAGTTGTAGAGCGTAATTTTAGCTACGCGTGCATATAAAGAACGTCAAAAACGGAGCTCGTATGCGAAAGTTATGGATTTTAGAAGTTTTGGCGCGAAAATCGAGAAAATTCGCATAGTCACGAGTTGCCACGTCACCCTCGCTGAAAAAGTGCCACGTGTCCTGGTGAGTCACCAGGCCACTGAGTCACCAACCTGCTGAGTCACCGAGCTGCTGAGTCATTCGAAGCCGTGGCACATCCGAGAAGTGACGCGTGTGCAGCCTAGTTCTGAGCCTCGCATAGCCTAGCTCCAAACCTCGCAGGTGCACAAGTAGGCCGCGGTCCAATCAGAAGCTGCCAGCGAGCCCTCGCAGGTGCGACCCATGTGCGAGCCATGCACATCGCTCGTGCGAGCCACCTCCTCTGCGAGCTTCGGATCTGCGACGCGTGTCTTCCTCCTAACCATCCGATCAGAAGCCTCGCCCCTATAAATAGAAGGGTGCGAGACCTCTTGGGTAATTTTAGAATTTTGCCATATTTAACCCCTAAACCCATATTTTCTTCATCTTAACATCCCGCAAAGCCCCGGTATCGATTGTAAAGCCCGGAATACTCCACGAAGTGCCCGAGAAGCCCGAAAAATTTATCTTTTCGGTTTCGAAGCCCGACTTTTGCAGAGCCCGGTTTCTCAATAAAACTCCCGGTTTTATTAGAAACAATTGTTTTAGGAAACGGATTGCTGCCCGATTTTCATCAAAATAAGTGAGTGTGTAGTTACTTTCAATTTACACATAGATATGTAGTATTTACCTTGAAATACGTGTTATGTGTAAATATATTAATTGTTTAATTGAGGTGACTGTTGAATTGATGTTTTATACAAGTTTTAAACTGTATATGCTTTTTATCTACAAAATATGTTGGGTAGAACATGGGTAGATGAAATAGTTGATGTGTGTTAAAAAGGTGAGAGGCCTCGATGTCGATGTTGTTGTTGTTGTTGTTGTTGTTGTAGTCATCTAGCGGAGTATAGATGACGACCACGGACTTTCTAGACAGTCCAGTGGAACACTAGCAGGTTCGCAACTTGTAGGTGTTGATAAATTAAATGTTCATTGTCATACTCCATCCCCCTCATGGTTGCCTTAAGGACATGTATGGCTGAGGAAACCCCTTAGCAGTAGTGTCCATCCCGATGATATTCCTTAGGCTAGGTCCCTTGTGATAGGTGTTTAGGGACGTAAAGTGAGGACAACGGGAATGGGTAATCAGGGTTATTGTTGATTGGTGAACTTAAAAAGTATATTATTAATGTGGGTTGAAAACCCTATATGCTCACTAGGCTCGCAAGCCTGACCCACTCAGTTTTATGATTACAGGTAGTGGACCCCGAGCATAGTCGGAGGACGATGAGAGATTTTGAATTATAGGCCAGTAGTTGTAAATAATTGTTGAAAGGCTTATAATGTCTTGTTTATGCTTTTGATCTGTATCGGAACATGACATCCCGAGGTTTTGATATATATGGAAAATATATACCTTCTTAATGAAGGATTTTGATAAACTTTTATCATATGTTGTTTGGGGACCAATTCCGCAACATCTTTTAAAAAGATTTCTCTGATTTTATTTTAAAAAGCATAAATTAAATCGGTCTTTTCTAGCCGAGAAATTAGGGGATGTCACATTAAGCATCCAAATTAGGGTTTCCTTGTTAGATAACCCTAATAGCCTCTCTATTTAAAGAACCCTGATGCCCCAAAAATGTGGTGAACTAATTGGTTAGGGTTTCCACACGTTTTGGGTGGCCTCCTTCTCTTCTCTTCTTCATCCTCTTGCTCTTGGTGTTTGTGAACCATTAGAGGAGTGACATTTGTGACTCTAAGCTTTCTAAAGTCATTACAAGGAGGAATTTCAATTGTTATTGCTACATAACAATCAAGGTAATATCTTAAACCCATTCTTATGTTAATATTGATTATCATATGCTAGATCTAGGGTTTAAAGTCTTGGATGAATAGCATGTACAATAGAGAAACCTAGATCCGAGCATTAGGGTTTGTATGAGCACATAGGATGTTCTTGTGACCAAAACCCATCAGTTGCGTGCATGCGTTATGGACTTCAGAGGAAGTTGGGACACTTATTTGCCCTTGGCTAAGTTTTCTTACAACAACAACCATCATGCGAGTATCGGTATGCCTCCCTTTGAGCTTCTTTATGGGAGGAGGTGTCAGACTCCCATTTGTTGGGGAGAAGTAGGGCAGCGGGTAATGGGGTGGCACTGAGATAGTGTTGAAGACGACCGAGAAGATTCAACAGGTCAGGCAGAGGTTTCTGACAGTCCAGAGTCGCCAAAAGAATTACACGGATCGCCGACGATCCGAGCTAGAGCTCCAGGTTGGAGATTTTTTTCTCCTGAAGGTATCCCCTTGGAAAGGGGTGATGTAACGCCCGCGTTTCCATGCTAGGCATTATCGTTGATGTAATAGTCTTGGTTAACCCTTGTAACTCTTTTTGGAGTATTAATGATGAAATATTTGAGTATTATGTGAATTATGTGTTTATTTTCTTAATTATTATAATTTAATGAATTAAGAATAAAATAAGCGTCAAATTTGAAGTGTAGGATAAGCCCGATATCTTTGCATAAAGATGTAGTGGTTGAAACAAGGATTCCGAAGATATAAAGAATGCCGAAATCCGTGTTATAACGAAGAAGTTATGACCTGTCGAAGTTTCGCGATAGAACCGGCAACGCTGAATGACGTAAAAAGTGAAATTTACGTTAGAGAACTATTTAGCCTTAGTGATCTAAACAAAAGTCGTAGAGTTCATTAAACCGAGAGCGTGCATAAAAAGAACGCCCAAATCTGACTTCGTATGAGAAAGTTATGATTTTTCGAAGTTTCGACTTAGCAGTATGCAACCCGAATACTCGATTTGAGACCGAGCGGTTTTTAGCCGAAACAGAGAATCGAAGACCTTGTTAATTGTAGTGAAACTATGAAAAGATAGGCGAAAACGGACGTCGGATGAAGAAGTTATGAATTTATAACGGAGTTTTCCTGTCCCGGCCTACTAAAAATAAATAATAAAAATAAAAGTCAAAATTAGCCGACGGAGTCTAAACGAAAGTTGTAGAGCGTAGTCTCACCTACACGTGAATATAAAGAACGTCGAAAACGAAGTTCGTATGAAGAAGATATGAATTTTCGAAGTTTATTAAATAATTAATATTTAAATTTAATTATTAAATCCCGATATTATCCGAAGGAGGGGGGAGTCATCGATCCGATCCGAACTACGCCCAGCGTACCCCGATGCATGCATCGCCTCAGACTCGAGTGCTCCGATGACGCATGTAGTGACGTTTCCGAGGCATTACGCCTCACGTAGAGCATTACGCCCAGCGTAATGCGAGGCCTCAGCCTCCTATAAAAGGCTTGCGAGGGCAGCCGAGAGTTTTGCTCTTTTTCTCTTCTCTCTCTCTCTCTCTCTCCCGTTTTGCATCGTTTTGCGTGCTAGAAGTATCCCGAAGCCCCGGTATTAATCCCGAGTCCCGAAGCAAGTCCCGAAGCCCCGAAGATCCCGAGAAGTGCAATTCCTGAGCCGAAGCTCTCCCCGCGAAGAGTCCGATTTTTTTGTGAAGATCTTCCAGATCTACCGAAGAATACTACTTCTACAAGCCGTAGTGTTGTCCGATCATCTTCTGATCAAGTGAGTGTGTAGTTACTTTGTTCTAACACATAATTATGAAGTATTTTATACGAAATACGTGTTATGTGTATATTTTGTTGTTATATGCGTGAATGTATATTCACTTTCTTCTATCTCATAGATATGATTTATTCTCTATGAAATACGTGTTATGTGTATGTGTCTCATCTGTTGTTTGGAATATGTATTGAATGAAAATGCTATACAGGTTTTAAACTATGTATAAAAATATATATTTTTATCTACTAATATATTGGGTAGAACATGGGTAGATAGTTGTGTGATAAATAGATGAGAGGCCTCGATGTTGTTTTGATTCAGTCATCTAGCAGAGTTTAGATGATGACCACAGACTTTTCTAAACAGTCCTGTGGAACGCTAGCAGGTTCGCCACCTGTAGGTGTTAATGAACTTGGGTGTTCATTCGTTGTACTCCATCCCCCTCATGGTTGCCTTATTTGACATATATTGCTGGGAAACCCCTGAATGCATGTGTTGTCGCCCCGATGAAATATTCTAGACTAGGTCCCATATGTTAGTTGTTTTAGGGATGTAAAGTGAGAATAACGGGAATGGGTAATTGGGTTATTGTTGGTTGGTGGAATTAAATATAATTATTTATTGTGGGTTGAAAACCCTATATGCTCACCAGGCTCCCAATCCTGACCCACTCAGTTTTATTTGTATTACAGGAAGTGGTGCAAGGGCATAAGATGGATGAATCATCAAGTTTTTTTGTTTGCAAGTCTGTATATGTATATATTTGTTGAACAACTTGTAATGTTATCGTTTATGCTTTATGGTCTGTATCGGAACATGACATCCTGAGTTTTGATTATATAATGAAAATACATTTCTTGATGAAATGCTTTGGTAAATATTATTTTATCATACTTTGTTTTTGGGAACGAATTTCGCAAATCTTTCAAATCAAAAGGATTTACTCTGAAATTATTTTAAAAGCATAAGTGAAAATCGGTCTTTTCTGGCCGAGATTTTGGGGATGTCACATGTGATCCGATTTAGGAAACGGGGCAAGCTGGGGCCCCGATACATTGTTCCTTTCATAGTGATCACCAGAGTAGGTAGAGTAGGCTACATATTAGAGCTACCAGTAGAGTTGAGCCAGATCCATAACACCTTCCATGTGTCTTAGTTGAGGAAGTGTGTAGCCGATGAGACAGCAGTGGTATCCCTAGAGAACATTCAGGTGGATGCAAGCCTGAATTACATTGAGAGGCCGATAGCGATTTTAGACCGGAAGGTGGAGGTGTTGAGAAACAACGTGGTACCCTTGGTTCAGGTCCAATGGAAACATCGGAAGGGATCCGAGTGGACGTGGGAGCCGGAGTACGAGATGCGTGAGCAGTATCCGAAGTTATTTCCAGAGCATGACTTCGAGGGCGAATTCCGATTCTAGTGGGGTAGAATTGTAACATCTGGGCTCCCAGGTATATTATTTATGTATTTATTTTTGAGTGACTCGACGAGTTGTGAGCCTAACTCGTCGAGTGGAGTCGTTTTAACCTCATGATTTAATGAGCTGACTCAATGAGTCAGAGAGCCGACTCGCCGAGTTGGTGTTGTGTGGTGAAACCCTAAATCCCCGGGGTTGGGGCCTATTTAAGGGGTCTTATACCCTCATTTCCGCCTCACCAGTCACCCTTCACCCTTGAGAGAAACCCTAATCGTTGGTAGTGAGCTAAGAAAGTTATTGAGATAAACCTTGGGTGTTTTAGTGCATCTTTTGAAGAGAAGGGAAGGATTTCAAGAAAAGAACGAGAAGGGGCTTTCATATATGTTGTTGTTTCGTCCAGAGCTTCTATAAGAGGTACTAAGTCGACACCTTTCTCATTATGTTGGATAGATCTCGTGTTTATGGAGTTTAGGGCTTTTTCCATCCATTATTTTGGGGCTTTGAGTGTTTTCGATTCATCTAGAGGTTTGGACTTTAGATCTAGACCTTGTGAGGTCCCAAGAGTCCAAAAGTCCCAGCTTTATTCATCCATAATAGAGCTCATTAGTGAAAACCCTTATTAGATCATGTTTTTGGGCATTCTAAGTCCTAAGTGCCATGCATGGACGTAAAGCTTGTGGCTTTACATGATAATTGATCCTTAAGAGGTTAGATCTAGATTTTGGGGTTGCTTTCTGCCTTAAAAACGTCTGAATAAGAAAATAGTCTGAAAGGACTCGATGAGTCGATGAACCGACTAGACGAGTCGGTTAGGGTTTATCCCGATAAGCTTGTTTATGCTATAACTCGGCGAGTTGGGAGATCAACTCGACAAGCTGAGATGGACGTTCATGAGACTTCTGAGGAAACGAGGGGACTCGACGAGTTGCATGAGTGCACTTGACGAGTGGGGACAATTTTGACCGTTGACTCGAGTTGACTTCTGTTAACTTTAGGGTTTGGTCAAATATGAGGAATGGAGACCATGGAGGGGTAAAATGGTCTTTTAATCACTCCAAGAATTAGAGAGATGGAGAGAATAACTTGGGTTTGTTTCGAGTCGTGAATAGAGTATTAACTAGAGATATTTACCTTATGTGTTAGGTGGAGGCTAGTTCGGGATTCGTGTTCGGGTTTATTTGCTAGCTTGCTTACGAGGTGAGTCTTCTCACTATACTTACCTAGAGTGGTAATCCTTGTGTGAACTAAGGGTCATATGTGTTATATTGAGTATTGTGATATCCTGCTTTATGTCTTGTAATTTATGTTATGTATTATTCTGAGCCTGTTGAGTTAGGACCAGAGGGTCCACCCGAGTTGTGGGACTGGAGGGTCCCACTAAGACACATTGATCGGAGGGTCTTATTCGATCGTGGCCATGAGAGGCTAATGAGTTAAAGTGTGGTATTTTGGGGAACTCACTAAGCTTTGTGCTTACCGTGTTATGTGTGTCACTTACTTCTCGGGATCATAGGAAGGCACCGACTTGATTGTACACATACAACACACTTATGTTGGGGATCCCGGAGGGTCTTTAAATAAATTATGATCCCATGTTTTCATAATTTGACATTTTGGGATTTTCTTAACTTGTGTTTGATGGGATTTATGAGATTCTAAAAATGAAATTTTTGATTGAAAATTTACGGTGTTACAGATGATGCCTCAGTTCTTTGTGGAGAAGGATTGTGAGTCTGCATATCCCCCCCCCCTTTGTACATAAATCTAGATAGGGTGAAGTCAGGGCTTTACCGATCCCCTTATATATGATTTGTTTTTTTGTTACAGGTCGCGAGAGGATCATTCCTTTCGATATGGTCCTGCGAGGCAGGTTCCAAGGCTGTTGTTGTGGATTAGGTGTCTAAGACTATAACTATATATGGTATGTACTTGATTTGATAGTAGCATGGTCCTTTTGGGTTGCCTTCACCTTAACAACTTGACATGATGATTTTTGGAGAGAAAGGTTAAATTTATTATTTGGATTAATAAATTGATTTATTAATGTATTATGAAAATAATATATTAATTAGAAATCATGTAATTTAATTAGTATTTAATCAAAAATTAATTTCGGGATTAAAAGAACTGATTAACGGAATAGGGGTTGTTTTGGAAATCATTGATAGTTGTGAAACTGGGTTGATGGACTCCTTAATTAGGAATGGACGAAATCGTATAGGGAGGCCCTATAGATTTCGTTCAAGGCCTATTGGAAAGGGTCCATGGGTTGCTTAAGTCCTAAGCAGGAAATTAGGGTTTCCTCCAGAAACCCTAGCAGCCTTCAGCTATATAAGGAACCCCTAGGCTTGGGATTTTCGGCCAATGCTTGCTAATAAGAAACCCTAGCTGAAAATCTAAGAGCCTTCCCTCCTCTCTCATCTCATCCTTTTTCTAGTGGTGTTTGTAAGCCATTGGAGGTAACATTTGAGGTACTAAGCTTTCAGAAGTCAAGGATCTACATAACAAGTTAAGGTAATCATCAAATACCCTTTTGTTATATGATTTTTCAAAATTGTATGCTAGATCTAGGTTTATATTGCTTTGGTATTCAATTACATGTTCAACTAGTGAAAAACTTAGATCTAAAGCAATTAGGGTTGCATTAACACATAGTTATGCTCAAAACGCTTCAGTGGTATTAGAGCCTAGGATGTTTTTTAGTTGTATTTGATGCTTCTGTGAATTGTCCAAAGGAGGATGGAACAGATTCGTCGCTCTGTTCATCAGACTCGACGAGTTCCTCATGGGACTCGACGAGTTCCTTATGGGACTCGACGAGTTGAGCCTACTCAACGAGTTCATTGCACTAACTCGTCGAGTCGGGCTGTCAAATCCCTGATTTTTCGATTTCCATATCATGGTTTGATTAGGGTTATTACCAAAATTCGTTTTTAATACCTAAAATTGAATTTTCTGGAAATATATATGTCACACCCCGCTAAAGCGGAAACACGAGGCGTGCCAGTACAAAGGGTTTCATAGCAAAAGTTTAAAGACAACACCAACCATAGTATTAAAAACCATTACAAATTTAAAACGGGTTTGAACAACTTTTAAAAGAAATTACAACGTAAATTGAAATGCAACACATGCGAATGCTCCTAAAAGTGATGTGTCCTTAAGTGCCACCTACTTGATGATTCTTGAAAAAGCATGTAAAACGAGCGTCAACTATAAAAATAGTTGGTGAGTACTCACAGATAAACAAAATAATATTGGTTCCATGAATTGAAATCAATGTTTTGATAAAGTTTCCAATAATAAAAGTATATTGTTAAATTGAGAAAATAAGTTTGTACAAAAACAAAGTTCTTTGTCATCATGAAAGATAAAGTATGTTGCCCAAATAAGATGCAACATTCATATTCTCATGGAAGATAAAGTCCGTTACTCAAAAGAGTAAACAAGTTTCATTGCTAAAATGAACAATCAATTTTGTTGCTACAAGGAGCAAACAATTTCATTGCTAAAACAAGTATATAAGTTTTCAGTAATAAAAGTTCCTTCCTATAATGAGAAACAAAGTTCATTGCTATAATTGATAAACGAGTTTATTGCTATAATGAGTAATGAGTTTCGTTGCTAAAATGAGTATTCAAGTTTCATTGCTAAAATAAGTATACAAGTGTCGTTGCTAACATAGGAATACAAGTTCCGTATGTGCATAAAGAATAGTATGTGCATCAAGTTTCCATTCATGAGTTCACAACCCAAGCCTAATGACCGAATCGTGCCCTATTGACTACTATGTGTATTGTAAACTTAGTGTATAAAATGGTAAAATGCACTCAAGCGAATCGTGCGAGTGAGGAGTTGTCTACCTCCTGATAGCGCTATCCATAATAACCATAGGCTCAAAATAGTTAATGATTTGTGTTTAGAGATTCCAGGGACTTAACCGCGATACAGTCCTCATGAATTAAAGTAACATACACATACATACGAAATGTAGCAACCAAGTTTCATACAAGTCAAAATAAATACAACGTACAGAAAAATAGTATAGGGGATTGCTTGAATACTCACAATATGCATTGAGATGATGCAAATGATGCCTTGAGCTAAGATCCACTCGTACCACTATCGATTCCTACAATAATGGTATTCGCTAGTGAGTCTCTAATAGAAATCTAACACTAGTATACTTACTACTACAATAGAATTATGCCAATAATGTGTCAAAATTTAATATTGATAAGTTACAAACATTTTTCTATGGAAATTAAGTTTCAAAGAATCAATTGTTCTATAACAATTTAAGTGGAAAAATTTCCATTATTGGAATGTTAATATTTAACATTTTAGAGGTGTTCCAATGATTAAATATTCAAAAACTAAATCAATTTAGTTCTAAAATTTCCCAAAGTTTGCATTTCAGTTTTAATTGAAGTCAAATACCTTAAGATAAATTTTCTTGACTTTTTGATTTGTCTAATTATTTTTCACCATTTAATTCCTTGAATAATCATAAAATCATGGAAAAATAGTAAAAAGTTAATAAAAATGACCAAACTTCAGATTTTGGTTCTAACTACACTAAAAGACTTCCAGATAAATTTTCATGGTTTATAGATATGTATAACCAATTTTCTTATATTTAATTCACTAAATAGATACAAATTCATGAAAAATAGAAATCAGTTTCCAAAATTACCCAAACTTTTTGTATTACTGTTAATAAGCATTATTAAGCTGGGAAAAATATAAAAATTTATTTCTAAACTGTTTAACTAAATTTTATGATTTTTGAGCATTTATTTTAATAAAAACTGAAATAAATAGAAAAAAGTTTCCAAAATTATCCAAACTTTTTATTTAACTGTTATTATACATAACTAGGCTGGGAAAAATATAAAAGATATTTTTCAGTGGGTATTTCTATTTTTACTTGTTTTATCCCCTTATATATTCATTGATTGAAGAATAAATAATAAACAGTTAAAATAAATTACCAAAAATTTTTATAACATCATTTACAATATAAGTAATCTGTGAAAAATACCAAAAGTGGTTTTCATATTGTATAATCCGGTTTTGGGTATTTATGTGTATTTAAGTGTATTTAAGTGTATTTAACTTAGAAAATAGGAGAAAAATAGTATACAGTAGAGAAAAATCATCAAACTTTTTAGGTAACCTCCTACTGTATAACATTATGTTTTGGTAAACTTTTTAGGTAACCTCCTACTGTATAACATTATGTTTTGGGAAAAATAGGAAGGCATGATGAAAAAATCTGCAATTATTTGTCTGAGTCTCCAACCACAGCTAAGAGCTGGGAAAATTCTTAGATACAATTTTGACACTCCCTAAAGTGGTTTTGTGATTTATTATACCCAAACAAAAAGAAAATCTAAAATCATACTAAAAAGCAACATAAATCGATGCAATTTAATGAGAGGTCATTACTCACCATAGGGGTCATCCACGAATTTATTCCGGATTTATATACCTCTGGAAGTATTTTATATGATTTATTGCCCTATTTTATTGCATTAATTATAATAATTCAAGAAAAATGAATTATCTTCTGGAAATTTACAGAGCATGTTATTTTGTTGATGAAAATCTGGGAAAAATCGGATTTGGTCAGAAAATGATTTTTAGATATTTATTTGGAAATAAATCTTTCATTAACATATTTGAAAGCTTTTAACAACAAACTTTGATCATCAAGCATCTAAGCTTGAAGATCATCACATGCATGTTGGTTTAAAGCTCATTCATGAGTTTGAAATGTTCAAAAATCGTTTTTGAAAGAAAACTTAGAGTGCATGTGGTGATTTTTACCCAAAACTTGTAGAAAAGTGCATTATGTTGATTTTGACTTAGGTTTTGGTCCTTGGATTTCACCATTAACAACATGCATGTTGTTTTTGGGTGAAATACTACCACCATCATCATCAAAACTGAAGTGAATGAAGATGCACACATGTTTTTCTAAGAGAAAGGTGTAGAAGAAGAATGAAATGCAAGAAAAACCTTGAAAACATGGAGGAAAATGAAAGGAAATCGTGTTCTACCTTAATGAACACCACCAGATGATGAATATTTTGAGCATCATGAGTGTTATTGGACTTGTTTCCTGGAAATTTTCGTGAGTATGGAGAAATGAAGAGAGAAATGGAGTGGTAGTGATGAAGAGTGTGAGAGAGAATGAGGGGTAGAGTGAGAGAGAAGATGGAGTGTAGGGGGGAATTGATTGAGTGTGTTGGGAAGAGGAGAGTGAGGAGAGAGAGGGGAATCCGACTTTTGAGGGTATAATATCCCTCTCTCCTTCATTTTTCTTTATAAAAATTCAAATCTTTTATAAAAATTATCCAACTTTTTATAAAATGTGCACCTTAACCTAGTTTTTATGCATAAAACTCTTGATTTTTGACTTATAAATTAAGAGTAATTGTTAATGAGTTAAATTTTATTTCCTTAAATGCATTTTTATAATTTTAATTATTATAAGGTAATATTAGAAGCTTCATAATTATTTTTATAGAATTTTTAAGGTTAAAGTTTGTGAATATGAGTTTTTAGGGCATTTAGGGTTTTTGAGAGTTTGTAAGTCTTGGATATCAAAATTAATTAAATTTTGAGACTTCAAATTATTTTTGTGTTTTCTAACTCTTATTCAAGTTAGAAATAATGTTTGTAATTTAATTTTATCGGTTTATTGGCATTCTATGTGGTGATTCCGAGATTCAAGCGAAATTGAGGAATCAAGTATACTAGTCCTAGTCTTTAACATTGACTTAAGTTTCTATGTGACTTTGACCTAATTTCTACTACTAGGTCAAGTGCATGATGTGTGTATATGATTCATGAAATGTTGTTCGAGTCAAAGAGTGACCCAAATATGGATAGTCACTACAGCTCAGTAGATGCAGAATTCACATATCAATGTGAAATCTAAGTACACTATCCATTGATTCTAATTGTTTCCAGGTTTCTAGTAGGTTATAACTTAGCTTCCAGTTACTAAGTCTAGTGTGTGTAGTGCCTATATGTGCAACTAAGTCTAGTCAAATCTAGAACCGACTCGAATTTTTGACGGTTGTCACAATATATATGTATATCCTTATCAAATTAAGAGATTTGGTCAAGTTTTAAAATAATGAAAAATTTTATTTGATTAATTTAGTTATTTAAATATTTGATCTTGTATTTTTTGAAAAGTTTCAATAATACCCCTTTGGTTGAAGAATTTAAAATTTAATTAAAAGTTTAATTTTGGAATCTTAAATTCTAGAACCCTAGTATTTTAAAAGTTTAAAATACACCTTTATACTATTATAAAATTAAAAGTTTAATATATATATATATATATATATATATATATATATATATATATATATATATATATATATATATATATATATATATATAAGAAAAGTTAGTCTTACCGTTAGTAGACCTCATTCACGAAGCTGGTCTATAAGGGGTGTTTAAGGAAGTGACCTATAAAATGACAGCCATTGGGTATCCACTCTTACCCACCACACTCTTGACTAGTGGAGGGTCGTTAGCCGAACGGGTAGGATAAGACATTAAATCCTCATTAATAAGTATAATGATAAATATAAAGTAACTAAATGTTTTTATAAAATTCTCAATCTTAGTTACTTTAGGAAAATGTGAATTTGATGTTAATCCATGAAATTGCACATTGCACTTTGGCAAGTTGTTAGTGGAGCGTGTGTGGTTACCCGGTACACTAACTTGGACTAACAATGGGTGACAATGGGTAACTCGTAAATTATCACTGATCAATGGAGCGTGTATTGTTAACCGACAAATTTATTAGGTGGTAAATAACAACGAGAGTACCAAGCTAATTTTCATGGTTATTCACACCTTATTTGTGATCCTCGGTATCACAGTCACAAATTTGAAGGGCATAATTGAGATTAAACATGCCACTAAATAGTTCAATGAATCTCAAAAGATCTAGAAATTTCATTCAAAACCTAATTCATTTTAAAATTTCGTTTTCATGGTGGAATTGGTAAATCTTCATTTACCTACCTTCAAATAATTTACAATTGGATTACGGCATCCCTTTTTTGAATTGTGAATTATTGTGTCGGGTCCTAGCCTTAATATTTCATTTGGGTGTTATATTAAGGATTTCCTATCTAATCAAAACTTGTTCTTCATTTTCAGATGTGTGGCTCAAACTCCAACAACAGCAACTCCTCGAACTCCTTCTCGTTCTTGAACATTTGTTCAAGGGTACTCAGTTGGAGTTTTTGGACCAAAGGGTATTTCGGTAATTTATCAACTCCGACCTTTGTGGAAAGTGGATCTTAGTTCGGAATATTTGTGGTAGGCAGGAATTGATAACAGTGTTGAGCATCTCAATACCTTTCTATGGATATATGAATGGTTGGAATCGGAGTTGTATCGAGTAAGTTATAGCCTTCAGAAGAATTAGGGTTTTGGGAAAAGCCCTAGTGTGCGGGGCGTACCAAAGTGGTACGTAGGGGGTACCGAAGAGAAGGAACTATGCGGGGTGTAGCTGGAGGAACACGTAGCGTATATGCGAGGATTGGATCGGGGTGCGCAGCCTCGTACGCAGGGGGTACGAGAAGGTACGCTAGGCGTATGAGGGTCAGGTTGAAAACACTAATTCAAGGGTTGTACCCTATATAAGCATAATGTTAAGCCTCTTTCTTCATTCTAAGTCAGCCTTCACCCTCTAAAACCCTAGAACTCGTCCTTAATCATTCATGGTGGCATTTTGAGATTATGAAGTCCATTTTTGGAGTGTTTGATCTATTTTCAAGAAGGTGGAGTTTGATGCAAAGATGGGGATCGAGGAAAAGCTTATGGATCTGGCTTTTGGGACTCATTGTCAGCTTGATGTAGGTATAAAGCTCTGAACTTGATCATTGATATCTTAGATCTCTCATTTGTGAGTTTTAGTTCATTTTGGTCCCAAGGATGAGATCTAGTGGTCTTGATTTCATTCCAGGAGCTTTGAGTTGCCCCTCTTAGTGTTTCTGAGGTTCAAGGTCCATAAAGTTGGTACCTTTAGAGTTTAATACCATCTATGTTGGAGTTTGAGTCATTTCCATGAAAGTAGAATGCTATTTGGTCTTTTTGGGGTATGTAAATTCACCAAGTCAGTGACTATATGGTTCTAGTCGTTCATTTAGAAGTAGATCTGTGATTTGGACTTGTTGGATCGAGCATTAAGAGCTTAATGAGACTTCGGCTTAAAGGAGTAGTACACTGGGCGTGCAAGCCAAACAGCTTGTACGCTTAGCGTACAGCTGAGTATACCCTGCGTACTTGGTCAGATGTAGTTATGAGTATTAGGCTTCGGTGTGGGCCAGCTTTTGGGCTTGTTCGTCTTGGGCCCTGTTGGGACATCTGGTTTTGGGCTGTTAGTGATGTTGAAAAGGTCCCGGAAGGATTTGAGCCCAATTGGCCACAAGTGGTTTTTAGCATTTTGGGCTTAAGTGTTTGGACTATTATTGGGACATCAGAATATAAGTGTGTTGGACTGAAAAGAAGGATTAGGCCTCATGGCAAGACCCATGTAGAGGTATGGGCCCAATTTGGAAAATTGGGCCATTAATGGATTTATGGACATTATAATGTTGGGCTTTTATTTTGGGTTTGGGCCGTAGTTTTGGATCATAGTGGGCCAGGGGTAGAATGATCATTTTACCCCATGTATGGATTAAGGATTATAGTATGGGACCTTATTACTAATTGGGTATATTGAGTGGTATTGATAGCTCGGGAAGCCGACGGGGAAGTAGCTAAGGATTTCATCCGGGGAGCTTCTGCATTCGAGGTGAGTCTCCTCACCATACCAATGGGTCAAAGGCACCAACGTCGGCCCATTATTTGCTATTTGGTATGCTAGTTGATTATGTGGTATGTGGTATGTGATATTTGCATATTTAGCTCATATTAAGTATATATTTTTTATCATTTATTAGCTAAATTATCGCATATCATGGACAAAAGATACTTAAAAGTGTTTGAATTACGTTTTCAGTCCAAAAGTGAAGCTCGGAAGCAAAAGGAAGCAGGAGAAGCGATTAAGAGCTCGGGAATTGAACAAAGAAGAAAACCACCAAAAACAACACCGTCTCGGCGAGTAGGGTCGACTACTCGGCGAGTCCGATTGAATATTCGAGAAGATAAAGACTTAAAGACTCAGAGACTTATCGCATACGGGGATTAAGAGATGGAGTCGGCGATTCGGCAATGGACTTGATGAGTCGGTTCGCATTTATAAAGATAACTTCTCAGATCGACATAAAAAATTCGAAAAACCCTTCTGGAGAGATTAGTTGCGATTGAAGAGCCAGAAGAACCCTAGAGAACGAAGATACAAACTAGAATCCAATTCCGAAGGAGATTTGAGGCAAAATTCTCATCATTCTACTTAATCTTTTGTTTTCCATTATGGCTAGACAATTAGAATTCATTTATTTGTTGTTATTTACCTCAATCATGAGCTAAAACTCTTAAACTTCTGTTTGGGGATACAAAATTGAGACTATGGTTTGATTATTGGTAGGATTAATTCAATGTTGGTGATTTTTGTTAGTTTTAGCTTGCTAAAGAACCTTGTGTGTGAATGATAATTAATTTTCTGTTAATAGGAAGGTAATTAAATAGTATGAACATCTTTTCATTATCAACCTCATATGTTTATGTGACCACTTTATCATATGTCTAGGATTAATGAACATGAAACTAGAATTAATAAGAAAATTAGGTAAATTCATGTGTGAGCTTGTGTGATGACCATCAACAAGAAGTTAACTAAAGGACCAAATTAGTTAACTATTGCAAGTCTAAATTAACCCGAATAATTAATCTAGTGAATTTAATTAAATTAGACAACTGATCACTGTTTGAGTTAGTTTGTTCACTAAGGGTTAGTCATGTAGTGAACGCGAATCTAATCACTTGAGTCGGTAACCAACAAAAGAGTTAGTCCATTGCACTATTACCATAATATCAACCATAGGATCAATTGAGTTGAACTAAACAGAAGTCCTTCCCATTATTGAATCTAGTAATTCTTGTTTTTTGAGCTTTTAGTTTAAGTGATAGTTAGCAAGTTTTCTAGTCTTGTAAAACTAGAGAAAACCCTTACTTATTAATTAAATTAGATAAAATTAGTTTTTTTGTTTTAATTTACCGTTCCCTGTGTTCGATACCCTACTTATTTAGCTATACCACAATTGATAGGTCCACTGCATTTGTGTGTTTATTTTATAATTAAAAGTAGGTTTAAAACTAGTTGAGTTTACACACATCAAGTTTTTGGCACCGTTGCCGGGGAACGGTCCTAAATTAGCACTAAATTCTAGTTCAATCGATCCTTTGTGTGGGATTTATCTTAAAGAAAGTTAATTCTTAGGTAATTTAGTAATTAGTATAAGTTTTAATAAAAATCTGTTTTTAAAAAAGTAATTAGATTTTTTTTTTCTGTTTTTGCCTTCAACTCGCCGAGTACACTTGTGCCGGCTCGACGAGTTCATCGTTGTTCACAGTCTTAATTTTTATTTATTTTTTGTTCTTTTTACACGTATTTTTTTGTTTTGTTTACAATTGTTTCATGACCCGGGGATCTGATACACCTCTGGTCCCTCCTCTCGAAGACCCGGAGTCCGCATTACGGAGGAGCAAAGGAAAAACCGTTGGAGAATCCACTTCTTCCAAGAATTCGCCACTAAAGAACCTCAAATCCGTTTTCAGCAAGAAGAGGAGCAGCAAATCAGGAGCATCCAATGCCTCTTTGACAATCGAAGACCCAATTAAAGAGGACACCGTGTACGAGACCGAGGAAGAAGAAGAACCTACATACGAACACGAATCCGATTTCGAAGACGATTTAGCTATCACTATGGCTAATATCGATGAAGTCCCCATGGGGGAATGGAAGAAGAGGATGCGCGATGACACTGGCCCGGGACTTGTGCAGCCCGTAATTCCCGCTAACGCTACTTTCGAGCTAAAGGGTCATATCCTCGCTCAACTCAAGGAAATTCCTTTCTATGGAAAAGACCACGAAGATGCCTACAAGCACTTGGATGAAGTAAATGATGTGGCTGACTACTTCAATGCACCAAATGTGCCACGCGAGACCCAGCTACTTCTCATGCTTCCAGTCACATTCAAGAGTACTGCAAAGGATTGACTCAAGTCACTTCCTCGCGGGTCGGTCACCACATGGGCTAAGATGAAAGAAGAGTTCATAGCATCCTAAGTAAAGATCTCGGGGGGTTCCTGAGGCACTAGGGTGTAATACCTTGGAGGGTTTCCATGGCATCCTTAGTTAATATCTCGGGGGGTTCCCGATGCATTGGGCTAAGACCATGTGGGGGTTCCCATGACACCCGAAGTAAGACCTCGAAGGGTTTCCAGGGCATCCTTATATGTTTGTATGTATGGTTTATATGGTAGTTGGGTTAAGACCATGTGGGGGTTCCTATGGCACCCGGATTAAGACCTTGGAGGGTTTCCACGGCTTCCTTATATGTTTATATGCATGGCTTATGTGATTGATATGATTTATGTGATTATGTGGAGTATGCTCTGGGGAACTCACTAAGTTTCGTGCTTACAGTTTTGTTTATGGTTTTACGTATCATTGGTTTGGAAAGAAAAAGTCCGACTTGATCGCAGCGCACACACCCGTGTTTTCCACAATGTGTGATTTTGGGAAGTACTCTGATAATTGTTTTTAATTAGCAATTTTGTTGGAATGTTTGGATTAAACGATATCTGTGTTTTAACTATAATAAAAACAAAATTTTTACCCTTGATTTTTGGGTCGTTACACCACCACACCCTACCATCCTTCCACCTCTCTCCTTTCCCTTCCACGATTTTGTTCTCTTCAACGTCTTCTCCACCACCACCACCCAACCTATCATAACCCTTGCTGGAAAATTGATACTAGAAATCAAAATCGTAGAACCAGAACAAATGTATACCAAGAAGTTCTAAAATAAAAATGCAAACCAAAACCTGAAACATATGTATACCAGGAAGTTGTAGCATTTCAAACATTCAGTTGGTTTAGCTCGGCTAGACTAATCAACCCAAACTTGTTTAAATGAATCTCTTAAAGTGATTTCCGAGTTAATAATGGAAACCCGATTAGCCCTGGTCAAACTATTTCTTTACAATATGCAATCTACCCTTATATATATATATATATATATATATATATATATATATATATATATATATATATATATATCGATGTAAGTGTCTTCGTTGTCATGCAACTAGTTAGATCCTACTATGGACATGTACAAGAGTTAGATATGTACTAGTTAGATTCTATATTGTTCTTTGTTTTGGTTAATCATGATAGCTAGGGGGCGTAATCTTGTGTCCCGACTAATAAGAGTATAATTTTGTTTTGATGAAAATTAAGAACAAAAGGTGTATCCAAGTTATGTTGTGGAAAGACGTTACATGCATGCATGAGGGAGGTTAACGGTGCGTGTCAAACGGTGTATGTGTGAGGGAATAAAAATGATGCTAATTTAGTTTGAAATAGGAACCAAACTTCCAACTATCAAAGGTGTGTGTCGAATTGGTAAACACAAACCTCTACAACCATAGTCAAAACGTGTCCCACAAATCCACACTCAATTCAGTTGGAAAATAAAAAGTTCCCAAAATAAATCTAGTGTTTCGATTATATTGACCTCACACCCGTGTCTGTTGCCTCCCTTCCATCCTTCCCTCAAACATTCAACTAGCCACAATAAAAAATGCAGTTCAAGCAAAGAACAGCATTAATAATAACATATACTTCTCGCATTAAAACAATACTTAGAAACACTGTAAACACAGATAGTTAGTTATAAAGAAGAAATCATCAAACACAAATAGAACAAACGGGTCTAAATAGTTGCAGGAACTCCTAAAAAAACCTAAGAGCAACTATACATTGCTCTGAATACATCAAAAACCTCAGTTTTTCTTTAACATCAACAAACTCCTAAATTTCCATAATCAATCCCAGAATCTTGGCTCCAACATGAAGTGAGCAGGAGACTGGGTTCGTGCCACATGGCCATATTTTGAAGTGCCATATTTCTTGAACACTGATAAAAGTTTCCCAGTGCCTGATTTTTGGTGTAAACTAACCATCATCTTCGAGCATTCCCTACATTAATATATAAATTTCGTTAATTTCCTTTCAAACAAAACAGGAGGAGAATCTTATGCTAATTTCCTGGAATTTTCCTTATAAAAAATGATAAAAATAGGAGCAGAAGTTGAAAAAAGGAGGGGAGAAAAGATCATATACAAAAGTTGATGCTGAGAATAGTGTGAATGGAGTTGAGTTGTTTTTGTCCATTTCTTTGAGCCATTGAGAGTGCATTCTGCAGTGAAGACTGCAGCTGCTGCCAGTAAAGAAGGTGGGAATTTCACCATTTCATACTCCACAAGACACAGATCCATCAAATAGAATGCTAATGCCTCCAACTACATTCAAAAACACCACATACATCAGAAAAAAAAAAAAAAAAATTAAAAACAAAAACAAAAACAAAAACCAAAATCAAAATCAATGAAAAAGAACCTTTTTTTTTCCCAAAATCATTAATTCTTTCACAAAAGTATAAAGAAACTTGAAAATTGAATAGTGTATGTATGGAAGATTAACATTTCATGAACACAAAGAAGAAAAACAAACCTCTTTCTGAGATTGTGCAGCTTTGAGAAATCTTTTAGTAAACACATATGGAGTTGGAACGGAGAGATTGAACTGAAGGGTATTCACCATTACCTTCTCCTGCAAAATATCAAACAAAAACAAATATCATAATTAAGTACTTTATATTTTATATAGCCTGGAACAGAAAGTAAATCACTAAATCTAATTACCATGTCAAGAACTTCTGTTCTAGTGTAAGCCTTGTCTGAAATTACAATAAAGTCCTCAACAACAGGGACTGAGATTTCTTCATATTTGCATGCAAGTAGCATGGCTGTCACCCCAACAAGCTGGAGCTTCTTCCTTGACACGGTTTGACGCTCCAGGAATCGGTCAATGAGGTTGACCGTTAGATATAACGTCTCTTCCATCAGTTCAAATTTGTAATGAACCTGTTTTCATATTACTATTAGTATTTGCTCTCATTTTAAATTTGGTGTAAATAAATATAAGTAAATAGCTGTGTAATAATGTGTTGTTACCTCAACTAGCCAATCAATGAGAATGCCTCTCATCCTGTCTGTTATGTCATGTTGTTGTGACATGTATGTTGGTGAAACACAAGTCAATAACTGCAATTTTGGTCAATCAGAAATGGGAATTCAAATACAAATCTTTCATCAATGAATGCACATGAATCATAAAACAAGAATCATTATGACAAAAAAAAAAAAAAAAGATTAAATAAATAAATATACCTCTTGTTTTCGGTAGTGGGCGAAAATTTCATCAATGTACTCAACCACAGCAAGGGGATTACCCTTATCATCATTGTCAATGTCCAAAACTGGCTCCTCGTATACATCTTCATCCTGAAATAAAGATCCAATACTTTTAAGCTATTTTCAACTTAAAAGAAGAAAAGAACAAGAAGATTAGAAAAAAGATGAGAAATCAAATTACCATCTTGTCTATTTCATCCAGCATAGCTTCTGTATGTTGAACAAACATCGGTGCATTAAAATCATCTTCAACATCAATGATGTTCAAGTCTTCAGTGTCGATCTCATCAGGGATAATTTGGACTTTTGGCTTCTTACCCTGTCATCAAAAGGAAGTTTATGTATACATTATAAAAACTTAGATATAACATAATACAAAACAAATAGGCCTCAAAGTCGCTCAAACTGTACTCAAACTCCTACAATCTCTTTTAAACCCATATGTTCAAATTTATGAAGTAAAATATGATTTTATCATCCTAATTGAGAATGATCTATTTTGACATGCACCCTATTGACATTTTTACCCAGTCTTGTAGATAAAAAGTGCATACCTCAGGTAAGGGAAATGATGGTTTGCCAGTGGGCAAGGGAAGTGATGGTTTGGTTGTCGTTTGTGCACTAATAGTCCTGCAGAAACAGTAAAATTGGGAATGATGAGTGTTTTTGTTCACATTGTATCCACAAAATCATGAAGAAATAAGGTCTGTAACAGACCTAGTAATGGGTCGATGAACTGGAACAGGTTTCTTAGTAGCGATTGGTTTTTTTCTAGAAAGAAATAATAGAGAATATCATCAACATGTTTACTTGAGGAAAGAAAAGATTAATTAGTGTTCACAGAGGCTAATAATGGGTGAATAAGAAAGATACATGAGTTGATTTTATTACCCTGGTAATCCGTTAGCAGCATAAGGATATGCTGGTGGAGCTCTGATGATGTTCTTGTTGATATCACTCAATGCCCTCCTGTTTTGACCAAGTGGGGCCACTGGTTTCCCACATCCTGCCTTTAATCCCCCTCCTCCTCCTCCTCCTGTAAAGCATCAAAGTTTTAGAGTTATAAGAATCTTTTCGTTATTCAGACATTTTATCAAACAGGTCGTCTACATTTACTGTAGAAAGAACTACTACTTGTGGATCTTTGTTTCAATTACCTTGTGGTCTTGTAGGGCGGATTACATCTGGAAGATTTTCATTTGTACCAGCCATATTCACAATCTACATAGAATCAATATGCCAAAAGAATCGAATTCAAAACCCTTTGAAAAAGTCCTAATAGAAAGTTAGAAGAACATACTGTAAAATTCTTATCGATCTACATGAGCAAGAATTAAACGTTTCCATCAAAATCCAACGAATGATATTGAAAAGAAACAAACCCTGGAAAAATTGGGTATTTGAATTGCTTGAGAAATCTACAGATTTTTATGAAATCGCAAACTCACGAAAGTGAATATAATTACTCACGAAGAACATATCACAACGATCAAGAAACAAAATAAGGACAAAACCCAGACAATCAAGGACTCACCTACGATAAAGAACTTCAAATTCTTCAAAATTAGTCCAGCGACACAAAAAGAGAGAGATTAACAGAACAATTCCATGGATATGCGATCGAAGGGGTCGATGAAATAATCTTGAAGTCTCACTCTGTCACTCTCTCTCTATCTCTAAAGATCGATGGTATTTGATTTTTGATCCGTCGTGTGATGAATGAAATAGAAAAGGGTTTTCAAGTTCAATATTTGGGTTCGAAATCGAATCGTAAAGAGCGGATTTATGTCCGGCTTTGTTCCCATAATCCTCTTTTGAAAGTAACGGCTAGTAAATTAGAACCGTTGGATCGTTCATTGTGCCTTGATCTGTGTGGTTATGTTTCATAAAAGACCCTGAAGTTACAAGAGTTTTACCCTTTTGGCATAAAACGTAAACAAAATGACCTTTCTATCGGCCAACAAACTTTTTGCTCTCATTGAATTTGAAAGGGAACACCACCACCACATGATTATTTTATTTTCAGTCTTTTTTAATTTATTTGTAGTTTTAGAAATATTTATTTACATCAATATATTCATAAAGGATGTGTTTAACCTACTCGCCTTATAAAGTTGGTTACATTTTTCTATAATTGATAAAATGAAAAAATAGCAAGAAATAAACTAAACTATTAAATCCCTCTATTCAATTAAGATTATTTAGATATGTAAAGTATATAAGTATAGCCAGATTGGATAATTATTTTTAAATGTTATATTTGAATACACAATTTGAACCATTTTTTACTCATTTAACTTGTTTTTATAGCTAACTTTTTATATAAACTATTATGAATACATTTAAATGGAAATCTCCAGAAGAATCCTAAAATTTTAGTCAAATTTATAAAAAAGTTCTGAACTAATTGTTGTTTACAAAAATGCACAGAATACCAGCTAAAACTTCGAAAAAACCCTTTATGGCCGGTTTTGAAGATTTAGCCAGTATTCTGTCCTTTTTTGTTAGTTTACTCAAAATATTTGTACTTTTCTGAAAATTACCCGATAATCAAAATATTGGGACTTTTTTGAAAATTAATATGGAACTAATGAATATTATTATTAACAAATTATTTATAAACATTATTTTTTTTTATTATAAACAAAGAAAATATATTTGTTGCTAATTTCTAGGAATAAAATGGTCGACTATATACTTCTCTATTATTTGTTGACCACTTTAAAGTCTCTACGTTCTTCATATGTATCATTGTGTGTGTCATAGTGAGAAATACTCTGTTAGATGTAACCAATACAATAGTTGATAATATTTATTAATACACAATCAATAAATGTCTATTTGCTATTAGGCATGATGCTATATGATCACATGTTATTAGAAAATATCATTATACGAACATATAGATCTTTCATTATGTACTTTAATCTAACTACCACCTAACCTCCAAATATTACCCGATAACAACCATAAAATTACACACATCTATCGAGAGTGAAAAGTAAATTTTGAATGACAATTTAAATAAATAATCACCCTTCACTTGTTTCCATATAAATTATCATTAAAAGTTCACTTTTCACATTTTATAGATGTGTGTTAGCCGATGATTGTTAACATGTGAGGTATGAATGTTGGTTGGTAGTTAGGTTAAACAACATAAGAGGAACAACGACATTAGAGGAATGCTAACTAAGTTCATCTCATCATCATACCCACAACAATGCATAGAAAGAACGTAGAGAGTTTGAGTGGTCAGGAAGCAATAGACTACTTAGACTACCAATTTATTCCTAGAAATTAGCAACAAATGTATTTCCTTTTTTTTAATAAAAATATTTTTTATGTTTATAAATGATTTGTTAATAATAATATCCATTACTTTCATGGTAATTTTCAAAAAAGTCCCAATATTTTGGTTATTATGTAATTTTTAGAAAAGTCACAAATTTTTGAGCATATTAACGAGAAAGAACAAAATACCGGTAAAATCTGTGAAACCTATCGAAAAGGGTTTATTCGAAGTTTTAACCCGTATTCTATGTTTTTCTGTAAATAAAATTTAGTTTGGGATTTTTTTCATAAATTAGACTAAAATTTTAGGACTTTTCGGGAGATTTTCCACATTAAAATTACATAGTTAGTAACTTTTAATCTGTTATGAAATTTAATAACTTACAATATTTTAGCTGATAAACTATGATATCTTACATTATTATGATAAAAAATGATATGAATAATATGATTGTGAGAATTTACTCATTTATTTTATCAAATGCTTTTTTTTAGTCTATTAATGTATATAGATCGCGTATCTCTAGGCAAATGTTAGGTGTTTTTTATAAATAACTCATTTTCTTGTATTCTTGTATTTATGTATCATTTAAGGTGAAGGTATTATTTTTTGGGAAAAATATAGTACAATATGATATAAGAACAAATTTTCTAAAACTCTATTTTCCATAGAAACATGTGCAGCTCTTCTTCCTATTCGACTTCTTCTCGGTGGTTCTTATGGTTATCGATGGCTTTTCCTTGTCTTCTTCCTCTACTTCTCTACTAAATTGTAATGTATCACTAACATAAAGGCTTTCATACAGTTGCACTTGGACCTTGGTCATGTCAACTACGATGTATGCTATGAACTATTCCAATGCTCCAAAACAAAATTACTCAATTGTCAACATTTGGATTTACGATACTATCTCTTTATTTGAGGCGGATCCAAAGGGATCCGGGGGTAGCCCGGGATACCCCTCAATTTTTTTTCGGTAATGTAATTTTTGTTTACGAATCCTTCAATTTTTTTTTGATATTATATATATATATATATATATATATATATATATATATATATATATATATATATATATATATATATATATATATATATGCATCCCTTCAGTTATAACCACAAACAAATAGTAGAGCTATTGGTTAAGGTGCTGACTTATTGAAGAAAGCTCTTATAACATCCTAAGTCCAGATATACCTTGTAAACCTTGATCTATTGAGCATTTGTCTATTTTGGCCCTTTATAGAGAAAAGGTGGTAAATGAGTACGCGGGGTGTACTAGAGTGTACGCTTAGCGTACTCATGTGTGTGCATTTGACGCGGAGGCCACCTAGTACGTTGGGCGTACCAGAGGGTACATTGGGCGTACTAGGCCTAGAGTAGAAACCCTAATTTGGGGTGTTACCCTATATAAAGGATATGATGGCCTCATTCCTGGCCACCATTTCTAGATACCAAACCCTCCTAATCCTAAATCTTCGTTCTTATAGCTTGTGAGCGGATTGGAGAGCTTGTGAGGAGAATCTTGTGTTCTTGAAGTGGAGAAGAAGCTTTGGAGAAGAAGGAGGAGAGTCCAGGCTTTTGGATATGAGCTTAGATGTGTGGAAAGCTTCACTTAGAGGTATAAAGCTTCATGCTTTCTCATTTTTTTGGTTTGTGCAATAATATGGAGTATTTTACGGTTTTGTCCCAAAAGATGGAGACTTTATGAGATAATAAGCTCCAAAGACCTTGGTATGTCCCCTTTTAGTATATTTCGTGGAGTAGAGTCATAAAAATCCAATCTTGGACATTAGAAGTAAGTCATGCATGAGATATGAGCTTCATGAGGAAAGAGGGTGGATGTTTTGAGTGTTTGTGACCTAATCAGCCATGAAAAGGCCTAAAGTCACTGACTTTATGGATTAAGAGATGTTAGAGAGTCCAGATCTGTGATATGAGTCACCGTCTTAACTGATTAAGACCAAAAATGTGAGGAGAGTGAAACTCGGACGTACGTTGGGCGTAATCACAGTACGTGCATCATAGGGGTCGAGCATCCCCGATGTCTGCATGGCAGCCGAGTACGCCCAGTGTAGAAGGTTGGTACGCATATCGTCCTCCTTTCCGTTGACTTTCGATTGACTTTTAGGGTTGGTTAATTTGTGGTCTATAAGGCCATAGAGGGGTAAAATGGTCTTTTTCCCTTCTGTGAGTTTGTAGAAGGGTTGGTTTAGCTTCATTGAGAGCCTTATTAATTAGGGATTATTATCGTTGTGTTAGGCGGAGGCTAGACCGGTGATTCGAGTTCAAGATTATCTGAGTTCTACGAGGTGAGTCTTCTCATTATACTTACCTTGACTGGTATTCTATGTGTGACCGAAGGGTCGTATGTACATATATTATGTATTGATATATCCTACTGGTTGTCTTTTGTGATTTATATGTTGTGTATTATATTGAGTTTCCGAGTTGAGGGACCGAAGGGCCTAATTGAGTTGTAGGACCAGAGGGTCCCACTGAGACACATTGATCGGAGGGCCTTATCTGAGTATAGCCATAAGAGGCTAATAAGTTATGTGTGGTATTTTGGGGAGATCACTAAGCTTTGTGCTTACCATGTTATGTGTTATGTGTTTCAGGTACTTCTCAGGATCACGGGAAGGCGTCGGCTTGATTTTACACACGTCCGAGATTTGAGTTATGTATGAGAGGATTCTGGATTTGTTATATATTTAGTTTTTGGGATATGTGTTGGATGATTTGATACTATAACACTTTTTTAAATGTCTGGAATTGAGAAAATGTGTTTTAAAATGTAACGTCTGTAGATCAGGGCTAGTCAATTATGAGACAATAAGTGTCGAAAATGAATTTTTGATAGAATATTATTTAGAATGAATAGTCTTAATAAAAGTTGTAGTATATGTTACAAGGATTCCGTATATATAAAGAATGTCGAAATCCAAGTTATAACGAAAAAGTTATGACCTGTCGAAGTTTCGCAACAGAACCGGTACTACACAGCGCGACGTAAATAGTGAATTTACGATAGAGCGATTTTTAGCCTTAGCGATCTAAACGAAAGTCGTGGAATACGTTAAACCGAGAGTGCGCATAAAAAGAACGTCTAAATCTGACTTCGTATGAGGATGTTATGATTTTTCCAAGTTTCAACTTAGTAGTATGCGCCTAATAAATAATATTGGCAACTGTGTCAATTAGAGAATAAATGATGTTGTTGGCAGTTGTGTCTAATAAATAATATTGGCAACTTACCATTTAGAGAATAAATGATGTTATTGGCAGCTGCGCCTAATAAATAACATAAGCAGTTGCGCCATAGGAACAGATGGACTTTGTGCATATTCCTTAGGATAACTCTTAGGAATGAATGAGTAAAGGATAGATGATTCTTAAGAACTTTAAGAATAAAGATGATAATGGGGATGAGAAATTTGGTTGATTGTTTAATGTTTAAACACAATAAATTTATTATTTGTGGGTTGAAAACCCTATATGCTCACCAGGCTCCCAAGTCTGACCCACTCAGTTTTCTTTGTATTAGAGGTGGTGGCATCAGAGCATAAGTTGGATGACTTATCAAGATATTTTGGATTACAGATCAGTTGTAACATCCCGAAATCAGGTATATCTCCTTCGCCCTTCTTGTTTAAACATAAAGCATATTATTCTATTTCTTGATGAACTATAAACCATGGCTTATAACTTCATGCCTCATCCACGATAACTCTTATTTCATACTTCGATATTAATTAAGAGGGTGCCACTCTACTCCACAATATACATCTACCTATGTGAACCAATCATATTTAAGATCCACTTATGTTAACCGATCATATTTAAGATATAACTACTTTGTGCATGATCATATTTTTTTGTCAAAATTAAGGTATTTATGTTTCATCATCTTTTCAGTACACATAAATTTTCATCAAGGAACTTGCATGTAACGCCCACGTTTTCATACCAAGTACACCCCATAAAATTTCATTTCTCATTTAAAATTTACAATTTAATTTGGTGTATATTGGCGAATTGGCATATAAGAAGTTATCATAAGAGTCGTATTGGCCACAAATACATGATGAAGTCGGGCGTCATAAATAATCTACCTACAAAACAGATCATCACAAAAACATAAGCCTCGTGGCTTTGGTGAATAACAGTTACTAAGACATAATAAGATAAATCATATAATCACATAATAAATCATTTTCTCACATATGTAGCAATTACTTCTACCAATTAATGATATTCTCATAACCAACCTCTCCATAATAATCTATCACTTATTCATAATCTATATCTAAACCAATGATATATTTCTTAACCAATGATATATTTCTTATTCAACGATCTATCTCTCAATCATGATCACTCTCTTGATTAATGATCTCTCTCTCTCTCTCTCTCTCTCTCTCTCTCTCTCTCTCTCTCTCTCTCTCTCTCTCTCTCTCTCTCTCTCTCTCTCTCTCTCTCAATTAAATTAATTCTCTCATTTATAGTCAATCAATCTATCAAAAATATAAAATTATCATTTTTATCATTTAATGCAGTCATTCCTTCATGCTTTGTGTGATTTAGTCTTCTAACCAAAAGAATTTTCTCATTTTCTTTTTCAAAAATATCATGGGTAGCTTAAATAATTATTCAATTAGTTTTTAATCGAGACTCCAAAAATTGTTTGGTTACAACTTGCAAACAACCTCATAGATACTTTAAACACTCGTCTTACGAATCATTGAAACACATAGAGCATTGTAGTTTTGCCATCTTTTATAGTAAATGGTGCATGCATATGCAATTGTCTATTAACAACTGACGGTTACACACGTATCTAACAAACTTTTAAAATATAGACCGCAAAATAACGTTTGATTCATATGATTGCATTATGAAATTAATTCACACAACTTAGGGTTTGATTTTCCCCTGTTCTTCAATCTCAATCCTGTCGTACTTAATCTCCAATCCAAAATCAAACATAATAATCTCGATGTAATCTGCAAACATGATGAAAACCCTAGGTTTTTGGATGACAAGATGGGACCTTTTCTGGTGTAATCGAAAATCCAAAAGGTGACAGAACGGGAAAGGGGGTTTACCGATGGAAGAAGAAAAGGAGTTATCGAAGTGTAATAATTGCAGAATCGTTAGGGATGTTGTTGAAGAGTTGATTGGGATTGTCGAAGCTGCTAAATCAATGGGAGAATTTCGAGGAACGCAGAAGAAAGAGAGCCAAATGCTCCAAAGGCGATTGAGGCAGTGTCTGCCATTGTTGGAAGAGCTTCGTGATCTTGATGCACAGATTCCCGAGGATTGTATATCATGTTTGCATAGATTGAAAAGAGCGTTTGTTCTGGCAAAGAAATTGTTGAAGACTTGTCATGCTGGAAGCAAAATTTATCTGGTTAGCTTTCTTTTCCTCTTTTCTTATATGTCATGTACTTTTTAGGTTTTGAAATTCAAATTCAAATTCAACAGTTTGATTTTGTTTTAGGTATTGGAAACAGATGCAATGCTAAGCAGATTCAATAGTGTTTATGATAAATTGAATCATGCAATGGACGGATTTCCATACAAAGAAATTGGAATTTCAGAAGAAGTTAAAGAACAAGTAATTTGTTCTTCTGTTAAATCTTTGATTATCTGCTGTCTTGGTCTTACTTTTGATTTCTTTTGATTCAAATATAGTTTTAATATGTGAATATATATCATAGGGGTTTTGTGATTGCATTTAAGTTTACCTGTATTGATTTCTTTAGTTCTTTAGCTCAAATTGTCTTATATCATAAAACATTTTTTCTAATCTGAAACCATTCTTGTTGATCTTGAAGTTCAAGATTTAATATTTCTCACATAATTAGACTAACTTCTTGACTATTATGACTTGTAATTAACTGCAATATCCATAAGAATAATTTTCATAAAGTAGTAATGTTAATTTATAGAAAACGCTTTGTGTAATATTCTGAACTGAAAATCTATATCATTGATGTAAAATTACAGTATTACTAATATTCAAAAACAAAAGTTGCCATTTTTCATTGGAAAAATATTTAAATACTAAATTAATCTCTCTCTTTCCATGTGACATGTAACATGTTAAGAAGAGGTATATAAATCTGGCTAAATGAATAGGGTGAAATGACTTGAAAATTGTCTAAATTGTATTCAAAATGCTTACAACTTTCTAAACCATTTTATTCTTTGATTGCCAATTTAACAGTAGAGATTTTGTAGTTAAATGTAATGCACTGATTATTTATAACATCATACTTTCATTTATTCCCGTTATAACATAGTACTTTGAAAAATCTACCAGATTATAGGAAAACAAATTTCATTGCTATAATTGGGTAGATTTTTCTAGTACAATATGGAAAAATTCCAAATTTTTGGGAAAAGTTCGAGTAAAGTCCAAAAAGTTTTTTTTAAACAGAAAAGTCACGATTATTTAACATTTTGCCCAAATTAACAAAAAAATCTTTTTTACATCACGATTGAATTGGCATGCATTAGGCTTGTTTGTGATCTATTGTTTGTGCAAAAGACCTACATATTCTCCTCATCACACAACCATATACAAATGAGATCCACAAGATAAAAAAAAAGTAAATGAACATTTATTAAATAAATATAACCTTATATTATTATTACAGGTGGAGTTAATGTGTATGCAACTTAAAAGAGCCAAACCCCGAATGGACAATCAAGACATGGAACTCACCACAGACATGATGACCGTATTGTCAACCGACACTGACCGGATATCTGAATGTGAAGCTATTAAAAGATTGGCAAACAAGTTATCCTTAAACACTCTTGAGGAATTAAGGGTTGAAACTATTGTTATAAGGAAACTTGTGAAAGAAAGAAGAGGACAAAATGCTGAAGGAACCGAAAAGATTATAAACCTTCTTGATAAATTTAAAAGATTTGCGGGAATTGAACAAGCTAATGTTCTTGATGATCCTGCTCCATGTAATAGAACGCTACAAAAATGTGCGTCTATCACGATTCCATTTGAGTTTTTGTGTCCAATCACTTTGGAAATGATGAGGGATCCTGTCATTGTTGCAACGGGTCAGGTGAGTTTACATGATCCATGCATTATGATGTTTACTTTGTCATAATGTTTTGTCAAGGAAAAATATGTGTATTTTCATAATTTTATAGTTTTTGTGATTAAACTTTGTTCATTTTTTTTACCTATAAAAACACTTTTCTTGGTTACCGGTTTTGATACCAAGCAAAATCTAAAAAAGTACAATGTACTTTCACAAATTATTATTGATTCGGTTACCGGTCAATTTTTTGTGGCTAAATTGATAAAAATATAAAAATACGTTGTATTTTGTATATATGTTTACTTGTTAGGGTTAATGACTTAGTATGAAACAAGTTTATTTATCAATTTATGTAATCATGTTTTAATTTGTTACAAACGAGTTACAAAAAATCCGGTTTATCATATAAATTAGTAGAAAAAATTAAAATATGGTTGCATAAATATATAAAAAAAGTTGCTCCAAGAGGCTCTCACCTTTCATAAACGTTACAAGTAGGTCACACAACTAGAAAAAAAAGTCAAAAGAAAACAAAGGGCATCCAACTTTATAATAAAATAATCGTTATTTGCCATTTCAAAATAATTAAACCAAATCTGGTATAAAGTTCAGGGGTACTTTTTGCCAATCTTACAAAGTTAAATCAATACTTTAATTTTTTATTTATACTTGGTATGAATGATGCAAGTTAACGAAGTTAATGCATTGATGACTTGTACTATATAAGTTTTTAAAACAATCCTTCGCCGCCACCGTATCAAACCACCACCATCAACCACCCCATCACCACCGTTCCCCAACCCCCGCATGTGTTTTCTTTTCTTACTTTTTTGACCTAAAGTTTTTAATCCAAGTCTTGAATTTTTTGTCGTTTTTAATCCAAGTCTTGAATTTTTTGTCATTTTTTGATGTATTTTCCGGTGATTGATGATTGTATTATGATCTTTCATTGCAGACATACGAGAGAGCAAGCATACAACAATGGCTGGATTCCGACCACCAAACCTGCCCAAAAACCGGCCTACATTTAACCCACACCGCCTTAGCACCAAACGTCGCCCTCCACAACCTAATCCTCCAATGGTGCGAAACCAACAACTACCAACTCCCCAAAAAAGACCCACCGCCGCCGCCCAAAATCACCCGCGCCGACAAAGTCATAACCCTAATCCAAAACCTTTCCTCCAGCCAATTACAAATCCAACGAAAAGCCGTGACCAAAATCCGTATGATTTCTCGAGAATCCCCGGAAAGCCGAGTTTTAATCGCCGACAACGGCGGAATTCCGCCGCTCGTCCAGCTCCTTTCCTACCCCGATTCCAAAATCCAAGAACACGCCGTCACCGCCTTACTAAACCTCTCAATCGACGACAAAATCAAGAAACAGGTATCGAAAGAGAATCCGATTCCGGCGATAATCGAAATCCTCCAAAACGGAACCATCGGAGCTGAAGAAAACTCCGCCGCAGCATTGTTTAGCTTATCGATGATCGACGAAAACAAAACGTTGATTGGAGCTTCAAACGGAATTCCGCCATTGATCAATTTGTTAACCGAAGGAACAATCCGCGGCAAAAAAGACGCCGCTACCGCTTTGTTTAACTTAACGCTTTCGCATCCAAACAAAGTCAGAGCAATCGAAGGTGGCGCCATTAAACCTTTACTGAAAATGCTTGAAAACGAGAGGTTAGACATGGTTGATGAAGCTCTTTCGGTGCTTTTACTACTTGCAGCGCATCCTGATGGGAGGAAGGAATTGGGGCAACTTTCGTTTATTGAAACTCTTGTGAAGTTTATGCGACAAGGGACCCCGAAGAACAAAGAATGTGCAACTGCAGTCCTTCTAAAACTTTGTTTGAACAATTCTAACCTTTTGTTGGCTGCACTTCAGTATGGGGTTTATGAGCACGTGGTGGATATTTCGCAGAATGGGACAAAACGTGGGCAGAAAAAGGCGGCTGCGATTTTTCAGCTTATGAATAAAGGTGACAGATTTCTTTCTAGAACGTAGTGAGGTGAAATATCAAATCCTTGTTTATAGTTATGTTTTAGGTGTGAAATTATGCCTTACAATTCATTTATCGTTTAGATTAGTTATGCGTTAGTTATGACTTATGAGGATATTGTAGATCAGAGTGGATCCACATTGTAGTGTTTTGTTGTGTAAAAATGAATAATAGTCTATAAAATTCAATTATAGTGTGTGAATAAGACAGAAAAATACAAATGGTTGCAGACGAAACAGGTCAAAATGCAAAAAGATGCACAAAGACCGATTTCAGATGAGTTTCATTTCGTTTTGGTTTTTTATCGTGATGGTTTTTTTTTGATAAAAAATGAACCATTTTATATGAATTACAATTACAAAGTATAGTAGCTTTACAAGATGGGATAGTCATATTTACAAAAGATCGTCGATGCCCTTTGCATTTCCATAATAAAAAAACATCCATAGAAAATTTGTATTGTCCCTCTTATACTATTCAATCCAATACAATCATGTATTCTCCGGTGTAACAAATTAAGATTACGGTTAAACCCCGTTGTCGACATGGAGGGTCCTCAATGGCATTGTAACTCCAGGAACACCACCCTATGGTGGTGTTATGGTGCCTGACGTTGCCATGGTAATGAGTTGCAACACGTATTTGGGCGATGAATTCGAACAATTTTCAAACGACTTTGAACATTAACAGTCATATTAGATAAAAAAATAATAATAATAACTAATTTTTATATACTTATAAATACATACACTCTATACCAAGTTCATTCACCTAATTCGTTCTTTCTCTACATTTTACAAAATTTCAATACTTCCCTATTAAAAAAAATGGATATGTTGGTCCCGTCTAAGAATGATGACGATGATGTCTTCGTCAATATGATGTACGAATATTGTACGAACGTGTTATTACAACCAGATTCAGCTCCGCTACTAACACGACGTGCGATGTTAAATGGAGACCGTGAAGAAGGCGTTGATGTGTAGTTCACGGTTATTTTGCTGATAATTATGTTTATCAGGCAAGCGATTTCAAAAGAAAGTTTCGTTTGCGAAAAAGTGTGTTTGTACTAATAGTCAACGCCTAGGAAAGTAGGTATCGTTTCTTTTAATTTTTGTAATTTATGAATCTAGCTTTTAGATAAAATAAATACATTTTTTTACCTATCAAGTTTATGTATGAATTTTTTCAATTCAGATATTATGCTAATAGTTCGGTAACCACTCCACATTATTTATTTTTTTTAGTTTCTTATTTTTTTTTTGTTGATATTATATTAAATAAAAAAACATAATTATTAAACATAAAAAATATTTTATTAATAAAAAGTACATTAAATTGGAAAAAAAAAACACAAATTGTAAAATTAAATAACATTTATAAATAATGTGGTTACCACTCCATATTATTTATACTTTTTTTAATTAAATTAAATAAACAAAACATAATTTTTAAAATTAAATAAACATTTTATTATTTTTTAAAATTATATAAACACACACATGTATATACTCCATATTACCAAATCAATTAAACCCTTAAAAAGTTACTTCATATTAACAAAACCATTTTAACTCACAAAAATATTAGCCCACTAAAAATATGTCTAGCCCAATTGAATTTAATTAAGCCGAATCTTTGTAATTTAAACCTTATTTCCTAATCGTCTCTTTTCTTCTTTGGTCGTCGCATCTTTTCTTCTTTCTCGTTTTTGCAGCACCCTTTATTTATGTAATTCTTTTTCCGGCGAGCCTCATTCAAGAATTTCCGACGCCTTCCTTTGTGAACGGCCATTTGACCGCTTGGAATAAACGAATCCCATTGGTCGTTTGCAAAGCTATTCCCTCACTGGTTGTCTTCGCCCGTGGAGCCGGTCACACCACAACACACCCACGCTCCTTGGGGGCAGTGTTCACGCGTGGACAAAGGTGTCACGTCAGCCTTCATGCATGGTTTCCTCTCCCATACCGGATGGCCTAACATCCCTTAACATATTGCCCACACCTAATAGCATAAGAGAAACATAACAAGAAGAAATGGTTCATGCTTGCATAATGTAGCGAACTTAACTAGAAACCAGAAAGTGGATGTCAACAAAATCTGGTATTGACACAAATTTTGGAGTAATAGATGACCAGTTTTACAAAAAGACAAGATTATTACTAAATGTCATCAACTAACATACCATAGAATATAAGAAACCAAAAATATACAACAAACAAAACAAGCTTAAAGAGCATAACATTCCCAAAAACAAAGGTCACAAAAAAAAAACCTATCATGAATCACATGGGGAAGAAAGCCACAAACCGAAAAGCAACACATTATACAAAGAACAATTCAATTGATGGATGAATTACAATGTTTACATACATGACAGAATTGAGAAGCGGTTTATTGAACCCTATTAACCATTTCACAAGGTTTTAAGATGTTGATATTATCACAAGAACATGTAAAGTACAAGTAATATACAACTAAACCTCATTACAAAAGACTTTATTTGACATGTAATCGGTGGCTTTCCACAAGCAACCTCTCACTCTTCCATGTAAAAGATCTGCAAGAGGGAAATATATAAAAACAAGCAGTTAGTTTTTTTAGTCTTTTTGTGAGAAGAATATTATTGAAAAACAAGCAATAATGAGAAATGTTGCAATTTTTTTTTTCATGCAACAGAAGGAGTATATATATTGATTGAAGATCTTCATTGTCTCTATAAAATTGAATTACCTCAAAGATGTTGAGCCATTGGGAAGCATCCAACTTGAAAGTCAAAAAAAAAAAAAAAAAATTAAAGTTTGACAAAAAGCTTTAGTCAAACATGTCCTCATCACTTCCAGGAAAAATTAATTGAAGATCTTCATTGTCTCTGTAAACTTGAACCAATGCAGCAGCTTTATATGCAAACACCCCTACCATTGCTGGTGTAAGCTATACATAAAAAAAAAAAAAAACATCCATAACAACAACTACATCAGAAGGGCAATTTGGGCATTAAACTACATAAGGTGTTGACTCTCGAAAATCTAGTAAGCATTAGGTTTTCCTTATGTTATATTGAGGGATTACAATCAATTTTAGAAAGCACTATGGGTGCAAAATGACAGAAATGTCCTTGAGTTTTCCATACATTTACAAAAATAAGTGTGTACCCTAAAAATGATTTGTAGTGTAAAAATATTAAAATAAAAAATTGCATACCTGAAAAAAATCATTTGCAAAATGTTGAGAGATGCCCCACAATCCATAAATAGCAGCTGGGATTACAAGACGTGGTGATGACAAAACCATGCTGCAACCCTTCACCACTTTCTCAAAAGTATCCGCCACGTCATCACTTCTTATTCCAATTCTAAATTTCATATCCAAAAAGGAGGATTTTGTAAGAGTAAATAGATGAAGACTTTAGCTACAAAAAGTTGAACAGTTGTACCTTTTGATCTTTCTTTCTCTGAAAATTTTAGGAATTGATTCCCTTGAAAGGTTGTCAACATATCGATATAAAAGTTGAAGATACAAGCAACTGCATATAATAATCATCTAAATAAGAATTACTTTTAGGGTTAAAAATACAGAAAAACACAACGTAATTTTATCATTTTATTCATTTAGCCGCTGAACTATTATATTTTTTTTTAATAATTATTATAAGAATAGTTCAGTGGCTTAATCGGAAATACGGTGAAAGCTTTTTTATACTTTTTGTCATGGTATAAATATAGGATAATCGGTACAATTGTTTTTTTAAAGGTTAAAAAAAAAGGATTAATCTCAAAAAAGAGCTTATATTTTGTGTTTTTTCCGGATGAAGCCTCAAATGTATTTTTAGCCTGAAAAAGAACCTTGTATTTTTTCATTTTTTCCGGTCTAGCCCTTTCAGTCATTTTTTGTCAAAAACAATTGTAAAATGTGAGGGTTTTTTCGAGAAAAACTACACAAATTTGAGGGTTTCAAAGGAAACATTTAGAAGGTTGAAGGGTTTTTTCGGAAAAAAAAAAAATACAAAGTTGAGGGCTTTTTCAGAAAAAATGAAAAAAAAAAAAAAAAATACAAGGTATTTTTCAGGCAAAAAGTAAATTTGAGGTTTAATCTGGAAAAAACACAAAATATAAGGTCTTTTTTGAGATTAACCCTAAAAAAATGCATAATGGTTTGATCATTACATAAATATTTAACTGGCTAAAATTAATAAAAATGTGTGAGTACAAGTTCTTTTCTGTATTTTTCCCTTAGTTTCAACTTTCAAGGAATTTTGAAGATCATTTTGGGGTTCATTTTTCACTTTTTCTTAACCTTGAAGATCCTTTTAGTTTTCCGTTATTTAGTTTTTTTAATGTAAATCCTATTCAATCAAGGATTTCAGCAAATTATGCACTACATTAGGTAGAGACTTTTAATATCTGAAGCTGATTTTGAATCTTGATCTTTAGCCAAAACTGCTAAAAATAGCAACATACTTTGTAAAGGCCACTTTATGGCTAGAAGATCCATTAAAAAAATATTTTTTTTTTACAAAGTGTGTTTCTCTAATAAATAAGATACAACAAGTAGTCAAGCAATTAAATTACTTTAAACTAACCTGAAAAGTACTCCTGTTGCATAACTCACAGCAGCCTATAAGCAAAAAGGAGGAAGATTTCATAAGTTCATTTCATCCATAAGCTATCATAATTTCTTTTTTCATGAACCAAATAAAGAAATATCAAAATTAGAAGAAAATAATGTAAACTAAGCTTTATCTTTTTGTTTTTTATAATTGTGATTGTATGCAAGTGTGATATAGCTTGCCCTAAAAAGCATGTGTATGAAAAATCAGAAATGACTGAAATTATACCTCTACTTGAATACCTGGATGGAAAAAGTTACTAAACAATATCCACTACATGCAGTTCCAATAGCAATTGTTAGAAGAAAAAGTTCCCTCTTAATCTGCAAAGTAACAATATGCACTCAATTACTACTATTTTTTTTATGATTATTATAATAAATACTTTAGTGGCTAAATCTATATTTCATACAGCTTCATATTGAAGTAGGTTGAGTCTAGTTCTTCTTTCACTATCATCACGCTGTTCCTGTTATTAATATAAACAAGTTAGAAAAATATTTTTATCCATCAATTATTTTTATAATTCTGGAAATATGAAATAAAAGCTAAATACCTTAGCTCTCATCTTTTTGTTTATTGGAGCAGTGGTTTCCCCTAATAGCCACTCATTTGTTCTTGTCAGTTTGAGGAATCCACCCGTATTTTCATCAACCAATTGCTACAGTAATCAAACATGATTCTAAACAAATCATTGACTTTTTACTTCACAATTTGGTGCTACAATTTCTTCAAACCTACTAATGACAAATAAGATAGCAAAAAGATAGCATTTTTTAGATGATCAGTAGTACCTCATTGAGTTGATTAGCATCAATTGTTAAGTCTGTTTCAATATCATCAATCTTTATTGACTTCCTCATCCAAAGTTTATCAGTCACTTTTGCTATAAAGTCTCCATTCAACTCTCTGTCTTTCAAAAATGTAAGAAGAAGATCATCTTGTTCGATCATCAAATCTGCATACAAAGATCAGGTATAGCCTATGGTTAAGAGTTAAGATCCTTCATGATAGACTTTGAAGAACTTAACGGGTCCAAAGGTATAAGCACATTTCAAAATACATCTCTTCTTTTTCTAGATTTTTCACAAACACATGGTGGGCATAAGCACATTGCAACTAAAATCCCACCAAACATAAATAATGATTAAAAATTAAACTTTATTCATAGAAGATAAACAAAAACGAGTATGAGAGTTCGAATTACGCCAAAAAAAATATGGAGGAATCTTTTGTATTACCTCCAGCAGAAACCCTTAATCCCTTACGAATGCTGACACCGAATCTCGATTTACGACCCCTTAAACCGAACCCACAAGTACCCTGGTTGTAATTGAGAGAGAAAGTGAGAAACGCATGGAGCTCTTTAGAATTTCGTATTCATTAATATTGTGGTACCAAAATACACGAGGAGGGGAAACAGGTAAAGGGAGTTTATCAACAATTTGCGTACTACGCATATATATGTAGAGCAAGCAAGAGTGTGCATATATATACCTTGAAATTAGGGGCAACAGAGGGAAGGGGGAGAGGAGAAGCCATTGTAGAAGATGCGATGGTAGCCAAGTGTTGCTTCCAGCGGAGAGATCAGTATGCAGACGGATAGGAACCGATATCTCATCTTGAGCTGAGTGTTGATATTTGGCAATTTAAAATAAAAAATTATAATAACATGTTAATGAATAAATTCACATAGGCAAATACCATTAAAAAAAATAATAAAAAACTTAAGTTTGTGTTGGTTTTATGTCTATTAATGTCTCAGGTCACCAATGCTTGCTAGTGCGGAGTTAACTTGTTTTTTTTAGTGTCCATTAATATTTCGAGCCTTTAGATGTTTGTGTTGAGTTAACTGTTGATGTGGTGTGTCATATTAGTTTTATATGTAAAGTCTCCACTCACTAGATGTTTGCTTGTGTGGAGTTAACTTGTTTTTTTTGTGTCCATTAATGTCTCAGGTCACCAGATGATCGCGTTAAGTTAACTATTGATGTAGTGTGACATATTAGCGTTATACATTTTTTTTTGCGTTAACTTAACTGTTGATGTGGTATTCCATATTAGCTTCATATGCTTATAAGAAAAGTAAAAGGTGAATCATTTAAGAAAATGGAGATGCTAAGGATAGTAATACACTCAAGCCTATATGATCAACGAGCACTACATTGAATGAGTGCAAACTCCCTGAGAAACTGAGAGAAAGAAGACAGAATTTGACTCAAAAGTTATTGTATTCCATTCCATGCTAATGTTTAAATAATAACAACGAAAAGATAAACTAAATCTAAATAGAAATCCAAATCCGAAGAAATACTTTAAAAACATAGAACCAATCTTATCCTACTTCGTGACTTTACCCATCCGACAATCTTTCTGCCAAACGGGTTTTACCACCACCATATCAGACTTCCTTACTAGACCCGGACCTCTGGCTGACGGGCTAAGATCAACATCCACATTTGTTAACGGGCTTAATTCGGGCATAACATTCTCCTGTGCTTCAAAAAGAACCTTGTCCTCAAGGTTGTGTTCAGGATAAACTGCACGAAACTTCTGCAGATCCTCCCAAGTAGCATTTTCAGGTGAACAACCAGACCATTGGACTAAGACCTGAACTTGAGAGTGACCTCTTTTATCACTTGGATGACATCACAAACATTCAACGGTTGTTCCACCGGGTGCTCGTCCTCAAAAGTCTCAGGTAATACTGATCCGCTGACTCCAATTCCACCTTTGCAAAGTTTGAGCACCGAAACATGAAAAACAGGATACGACTAGTGGGCGGAAGATCTAGCCGATATGCGACTTTTCCTACTCTCTCAACAATATTAAAGGGCCCATAATAGTGTTTTGCAAGCTTATTTGAAAGTCATTTGGTAACCGAAATTTGCCGGTACGGTTGTAGCTTGACAAAAACCCTGTCATCCGGATGAAATTCCACATCCAGCCTTTTCCGATTTGCCTAGAGTTCCTTTAAGTTACAAGCAGCCACCAGATTCTCCCTAAGTTGTCGCATCAGTATATCTTGTTCCAGCAATAGCTCCTCAACCGCAACTACCTTTGACGACCCCGCTGCATAAGGAATGAGATAAGGAGGAAGCTTACCATATAGAACCTGGTAAGGTGACATACCAATACTAATATGATAGTTGGTATTGTAACTCAGCTTAGCCCATGCCAATAAACGAACCCATTGTTGTGGTCAGTCAGAAGTCATGGCACGTAAGTATTGTTCCACCCCTCGATTCACCACCTTCGTTTTCCCATCAGTTTGGGGGTGGTATGTCGTACTATGGTTCAACGTGGTGCCACTTAATGTAAACAGATGCGACCAGAATGTACAAACAAAGATTGTGTCCCTGTCCGACACCATACTTTTGGGAAATCTTGACAACGATTTCCAGAAAAAGTTCAGCAAACTTTTGGGTTGTATAATGAATTGGCAGCGTCCCAAAGTGCGCATACTTTGTTAAACGGTTAACTACCACCAAAATAACGGTCAGGCCCTTCGAAGTAGGTAGCCTGGTGATGAAGTCCAGAGAGGCATCTTCCCAAACAGGCTTCGGAGTCGACGGTAGTTGCAACAATCCTCCGTATGCCTGGGTCGAATACTTGGTTTGTTGGCAAACCACACACTCACCCACAAACTCCTTCATCGTCTTGCGCATTTTTTCCCAATAAAACAATGTAGATAATGACACTAACATTTTCTTAATTCCGCAATGACCCGCCATGGGAGTCTCATGAAACTCCGTAAGTAAGCGATTCTGAAACATCCCAAAATTAAAAACCAAAAATTCCATTTTTAATTGAGTAAATTGTAAAAATAGTAGTATGAAACATCAATAGTGCCACTCATATCATGAATAAAACCAGTAAGTCAATAACCAAGACATGTCATATAAAAGTAATATCGTAGTACAACTCCCAAAATCTCATATGTGGAAAATCATAGTGTGATACGTTGTGATCATGTCGGCTCCTTTCCTTTTGAAGAAGAAGTACCTGAAACCAAAACTGAAAACTGTAAGCACGAAGCTTAGTGAGTCCCCCCATCATACCACATACCATACAGCAAACATACTGCCATGCATATCTGGGTGCTGGCCTCCCATTCGGTCTATTCCACTGGATACTACCGATCATATCTGGGTGTTGGCCTCCCCTACGTTATATTCAACCGGATATTGTCGAGCATATATGGGTGGTGGCTCCCCTTCAGTCTAATCAACCGGATATGGGGTCTATTTCACCCCTCTACCACTACCACATAAAACCATAGCAAATAAGCACATAAGTCACAACAAATAGTGGCATACCAGACAATTATCACACAGACAATCATTTGTACTATAAACAACTACTAGTGGGCCAACATTGGTGCCTTAGACCCATTGATACAGGAAAGGCAACTCACCTCAAATACGAAAAAGTAGTTGCATAGTCCTCGACTCTGAATATCAACTCAGTTGAATCCCCTAAACATAAAAGATCCCCTTTAATACCATTTCATACTTCTAACCCTATTAATGGTCAACTCTGGTCAAAGTCAAAGTCAATGCTCCGAGTTGACTCAACTTGTCGAGTTACTATTCAACTCGGTGAGTTCCATAAATCACATAATTGCGATATCGCGATCCAACTCGTCGAGTCCCTCTTTTTCCAATAAAGTCGGGATACTTCTAGAACAACTCGTTAAGTTCTCTTAAGAACTCGTCGTGTAATGCCTCGATTCTCAGGTATTGATTTATGTATGAATCCTTTTGGTTTTTGGGTCTACTTGACGAGTTGGACGCCCTACTCGTCGAGTAGTAGCGGGTTGGTCCGCGTGTTTTAAGTGATCTACTCACTGAGTCCAAGAGCGGACTCGACGAGTAGGAGCTTGCAGATTAAACCCTAGATTTCGGGGCATTTCACCCTATTTAAAGGATCATTGGCCTCCCCCAGCCTCCCCTTTACTGTTTCTTGTCCCTCTCAAACCCTAAATCGTGTGTGTGTGTTCTTTTGGGGTGTTTAAGCTTGGAGGAGGAATTTTGGAGGTGGAAACACTTAGGGAAAACAAGCAAGTAGAAGCAAGAACTCGTGGGATTCAAGATCTACATCAGTGAACATTCTCTTGAAGGTATTAGACTGTTTTCCTTGGCTCATGTTCATCAAAAATCTCTTTTGGATGGGCTTTATGAAAGGCTACTTATGTTTGAGCTAAGATCTGAAGTTGTAACTTCAGATTTGGACTCCCTTTGGCTCCTAGATCCATAAAGTTATCAGCCTCGCCTAGTATGAGCCTTCCCTCAAGTGTGAGACTTCATTTAAAGCTTATTCTTGTCATTTAAGGGCCTTAAAGCCTTGCATGCACGTAAAGTTTTCAACTTTACGTGATAGGCATGCCTAAGGAGGTTGGATCTGCAATCTAGGACCTTTGCATGGCTTAAAATGCACCTGTATGGATGAAGAATTGAAGGGACTCGGCGAGTCGCATATTCGACTCGGCGAGTCATATGAAGATGGTCCTGAACTTGATGAGTTGGATGAACAACCCAGCGAGTCCGATGAAGATTTTCGAAGACTCGGTGAGTGAGTAGAGTGACTCGGCAAGTCAGTTAGGGTTTTTCCCAACTGTTGGATGCATCTGAACATGTCGAGTTGCAGGGGGAAATTCGATGAGTGGCCATGGAGCTTCAACCGTGAACCTTAGGAACTCGACGAGTCGCTCCGGTGACTCGGCGAACGGATGAGTATTGCAAGGACGAGTCACTCCGATTTATTCGGGAGGTCAACATGGACTGTTGACATTGACAATTGACTTTGACTTTGACCATGAGTTAACCAGTTGACTTTTGGAGGACATTTTGGAAAGATTGGAAATTTACAAGTATGGTTTATAATGAATATGGGGGTGGAGTTCGTGGCAGTAATCCTAGAGCTTGAGTTTATCTTCGAGTCGACAGTACGACGTGACTTATCCTCACTATATTAACAAGGTTTAAGGCACCAAGGTCGGCCCTTTTATAGATTGTATCTGGTTATGGCATGATATGTTTATTGATTACATCCTGGTAGTTAGGATGGTGATATGCTTATACGTAGTGACCTGTTTAGGTCAATGTCCTGGCTATAGGATGATGCTATGTTAGTGACCGGTTAGGTCTATACCCTGGTTACTAGGGATGTTGCTATGACTAGTGATCTGATAGATCGGTTTGACTGGTATATAATGTGAGCTGGCGTTTGATATTTATGTGCACATGTTTGTTTGTTGATTGGGGGTTGGGTTGAGGCGGTCCTGCTTTGTGTTGTAGGCCAACATACCCGGTGAGCGATCCGGATAGGTTGTAGGCCCTACGAGGCAGTACAGTCATGTCGAAGGCTCGGGAGTGGTCTAGATAGGTTGTAGGCCCTGCGAGGCAGTCCAGTTAGGCTGAAGGCTGATCATGCATGCTGTCATGTAATTGTTATATGTTGTTGTTATAATTGTATGACATTGGTATAACTTATTAAGTTTTTGGGCTTACAGTTTCAGTTTATTGTTTCAGGTACATCAGGGGATCGCGGCAAGGCGAAGGTATGATCTTACGGCTCCTCATGATTTGTTTATGTTTCTGGGAAAACTCTAATATTAGATATTTTGAAAACAAACTTTGTAATGATGAATGGTTTTAAATGTTTTGAAAAAGTTTTAAATTGCCATGAAATTTTGGGTGTTACAAGTTGGTATCATAGCCTTGGTTTGAGTGAATTGGAGGAACATTTGTGTGAATCCAGTCTCAAATCAAGGAAAGGTTTTCAAAATGATTTCTAAAATGGTTTTTAAAATAAGTAAAGGAGAATGCAAGGTGTACGATCAGCCTGAGCCAGCAAGTTGACCCCAAAATACCATGCAGTTATTTGATTATGTGATATCTCAGAACAGTATGCCGGTACTAAGCTAGGGATCTTCAGGGATTGCATGATAGAATTGCCTGATTACATGATGCCTGCTAGCCTAGGGTTTTTCCTTGTATGAGATTGACATCATTACTGTAGTTACTTGTGTATGCATCACGACTATACATAATTAAGATCTTATAGCCTGAGAATGTTTGATTTGGAGCTTATGTTCTATTGATTTGGGCTTGGGGTAGGGTCGGATATTTGAAATCCTATAGGGCCCAACGTTATGTATGATTAGCATACACTAATGTTGCAGGGTTGGTAGAAGTTTCATGAATGGGTGGGTTGTGTGAGGCCGGTAGGTCAATTGTGATTCCGTTAGCCTTCCTCTAGGGGTGAGGATTGAGCGCTCGCCATGCTTATGTATATTGTTAGGGTGTTGTTGTGAGAATTGAGAAAAATATGAGTAGGTGTGGAAGGTAGTATGGGCCTGTACTACTGAAAGCACAGGACCCATACGTGTATCAAGGAAGTCACAATCCCTAGGGTTTATTCGGGAGTTGGTTCCTAGTTATTATGTGGATTATCTGATATCTTGTGGTGTGTTTCAAAATGGTGATGACGAGACGCTTCGTGACTGGATCCGGTTCAGGATCAGGATCGGGAGATGGAGGCCAGTAGGGGCTAACAGCACCTGAGCCCGTGGTGCAGATGGGTACAGAGGAGTTGGATGCCAGGATTCGAGAGATTCTGCATGATGAGGTTGTTGTTGCGTTCTGGGCACAACTGCCAGAGATGTTTGGGTCTATCAAGACCGCCATGGTCAAGTACTTTGATGAGTGATACGCAACCCTATCGCAGCAGCTGCATCAACTGTATCCGCAGCAGGGGGAGGAGCCATTAAGGGCTTCCAGTATCGGGACTTCGATAATACGAAGCCCCCTACTTTTGATGGGATGCAGGATCCCATCAAGGCTATGAGGTGGATCTCAGATGTGGAGGGGTGTTTCTTTACCTGCTCGTGTCCTACTGACCAGAAGGTCACGTGTGCTCTGAACTTGCTAAGGTCCGAGGCCAAGGACTGGTGGAGATTAGCGACTGGGTCGTTCACTAATGATCAGAGAGCTGCTGTTACTTGGGAGCAGTTCAGGGAGATGTTCCGCGCCCGATACATTCCGTGAGTCGAGCAGGAACGTTTGTCGCAGGAGTTTTTGAGTTTGAGACAGGAGGGGGAGTCAGTGATGGAGATCACCCGCATGTTCACAGAAAGGGTGATGTTCTGCCCAGAGTTTGCTTCTGATCAAGCTCAGATGACCCATTATCTGAGCATGCACAAGACTGACATCTGTCAGTTTGTGTCTACCCAACGATGTGATACTCTTTTGGAGTTGCAGGAGGCCGCTAGGCGCCGTGAGTTGGAGATTGAGATGCAGATGAGGGAGCTGCGGCAGGCCCCAACGCAGTCGCAGCCGACGCTTAAGCGGTATAAGACCGCTGATTCTAGACCCGTGGGTCAGCAGGGTCGCGCTTGTGGACAGTGCGGCAAGAGTCATTGCGGAGTTTTTCGGACAGGTAATGGATGCCACAAGTGTGGCAAGGAGGGGCACTATGCTAGGGATTGTCGCCAGACAACCCATGCATCGAATATGAGGATATGATATCACTGTCATGAGGTTGGTCACGTGAAGACCAACTGTCCACATATCGCAGCCAGGCCGGCGCAGGCTCCAACGCCGGCTACATTGAGGATATCGGATGGGAGGCCAGTCAAGACAGAGCCTCCAAAGGCTCAGGGGCGTGCCTTCCAACTGACCACAGAGGAGGCCAGGGCAGCACCAGATGTGGTTGTTGGTATGTTTCTCTCCTTTATTTCATTTATTGTAATTGTTATGCTTATCTGTTGTACCTATGATTAGGTATGTTCTTAGTGAACTCTTTTCCTGCTTTGGCTTTATTCGAATTGGGGGCGAGTCGGTCATTCGTATCTTAGTCATTTAGTAGGGAGTTCAGTGTTCCAGTGGGCGAGTTAGAGTGTCCGTTGTGAGTCTCTATTGCCAACGAACACGAGGTTTCTGCTTATTCAATCTACTGAGGGTGTGAGTTGGAGATTTTTAGAGTGTCCTTTCTGATAGATTTGATTCCGATCCCCATGGGGGAGGTGTGTGTGATTGTAGGCATGGATTGGCTCAGTCGGTTCGGTGTTATGATCGACTGTGAGGGCCAGCGAGTGGTAGTTCGAACCCCAAGTGGGGGAGAACTGGTGGTATATGGTGAGGGCACCAGAGTGGGATCAGGGTTTTGTTCAACTGCCAGGGCTCGACAGTATATTCAGCACGGGTGTGCTGGTTATTTGGCGTATGTGGTGGATACGCGAGACATGGATCAGACATCAGTTTTCGAGGTTCCAGTAGTCAGAGAGTTTGCAGACGTGTTTCCGGAGGAGTTTCCAGGGATACCTCCGAAGATGCAGATTGAGTTTAGGATTGATTTGGTGCCTGGCGCGGCCCCTATCGCCAAGGTGTCGTACCGGTTGGCACTGCCAGAGATGCAGGAGCTGTCGTCACAACTGTAGGAACTGTTGGGCAAGCAGTTCATACGACCTAGAACTTCTCCATCGGGAGCACCGATCCTCTTCATCAGGAAGAAGGACGAATCGCACTGGATGTGCATTGATTATAGGGAGCTGAACAAGTTGACGGTGAAGAACAGTTATCCACTCCCAAGGATAGATGATCTCTTTGATCAGTTGCAGGGTGCATCTTGGTTCTCCAATATTGATTTGAGGTCGGGGTATCATCAGGTCCGGGTCAGAGAGGAGGACGTGGAGAAGACCGCGTTTTGAACTCATTATGGTCATTACGAGTTCGTGGGGATACCATTTGGGCTCACCAATGCGCCAACAATATTCATGGACCTGATGAATCGGGTCTGCAGACCAATGCTTGATCGCTCGGTCATTGTGTTCATAGATGACATCTTGGTGTATTCCAAGACCCGAGAGCAGCACGAGGAGCACCTCAGGGAGTTGTTAGGAATTATGAGGCGAGAACAGTTGTATGCCAAGTTCTCGAAGTGTGAGTCTTGGTTACGAGAGGTCCAATTCCTCATACATCTCATCAACCAGGAAGGGATTTTGGTCGACCCGACCAGGATCAAGTCAGTCATGCAGTGGGAGGTGTCGATATCTCCCTCGGACATCAACAATTTTATGGGATTGGTAGGGTACTACCGGAGATTCATACGGGATTTTTCAAAGATTTTAGTACCCCTCACTCGTCTAACGAGGAAGGGGTGGATTTCCGGTGGGGCCCTGAGCAACAGAGGGTGTTTGAGACCCTCCGTCAGCGGTTGTGCGAGGCCCTAGTTTTGACACCCCCAGAGGGTGTGGAGGATTTTGTAGTATTTTGTGATGCATCCATCATAGGTTTGTGGGCAATCCTCATGCAGAGAGGACAGGTGATAGGCTACTCATCATGGTAATTGAAGTCGCATGAGACGAGATTCCCTACGCATGATTTAGAGCTGGGGTGGTGGTGTTCGCTCTCAAGATATGGAGACATTACCTTTATGGGGTTCGTTATACCACATACATGGATCACAAGAGCTTGAGACACATCATGGACCAGCCGAACCTGAACATGAGGTAGCGTAGGTGGCTGGATGTAGTCAAGGACTACGACTGCGACATCCTTTACCATCCCGGTAAAACGAACGTGGTGACGGATGCTTTGAGCCATAAGGCAGCTGGGACTTCCACCCCAGCAGTGTGTATGAGAATAGCGGTGGATTCTCCGCTTATAGGCTTGATCAGGGATGCTCAGGTTGAGGCCATGCCACCGAAGAACTGGAAGTTGGAGAGGGTCAAGGGTGAGAACACCCGGTTTATGCAGGATAGTCGAGGATTATTGACCCGATGTGGTCGGGTATGGGTTCCTATATCTGGTGGGGTCAGAGAGACAGTTATAGAGGAGGCTCATAAGTCTCAATTCTCTATTCACCCGAGGGCTACCAAGATGTACTGAGACCTGAGTTTGAATTATTGGTGGCCATGTATGAAGCGAGAAATCGCTTGGTATGTCGAGAGGTGTTTGACCTGCGGGATGGTCAAGGCTGAGTATCAGAGGCCGCTTGGTATGCTGCAGCCTCTGGAGATTCCCATGTGGAAATGGGAGTAGATCACGATGGATTTCATTACCAAACTGTCGAGGACGACAAAGGGGTTTGATGTTATATGGGTCATCGTAGATCGATTGACCAAGAGTGCCCATTTCTTGGCTATACGGGAGAGTTCCTCGGCCGAGAAGTTGGCCGACATGTATGTTCACAAGATTGTCACTCACCATGGGGTTTCGGTCTTCATTGTTTCTGACTAGGATGTTAGATTTACATCTCGTTTCTAGCAGAAGTTCCACGAGGAACTGGGTACACGGTTGCATTTTAGTACAACGTTCCATCCGCAGACCGACGGTCAGAGCGAGCGTACCATTCAGACCCTCGAGGATATGTTGAGGGCGCATATCATTGACTTCAGTGGGAGTTGGGATTCCCACTTGCCGCTTGCAGAGTTCGCCTACAACAACAGCTATCATTCCATCATTGGCGTCCCGCCTTTCGAGCTGTTGTATAGGCGGAGATGTCGCACCCCGGTTTGTTGGGGTGAGGTTGGACACAGTGTAACAACGTAAATTTCAAAATAATTTTTCATTTTTAAAACATTCATTCATTCATAAAATAATGTCAAACACATTGTATCAAATGTTATTGTCACAAAACATCTCCCCAGAATCTCTACAAAAACTCCAATGCGTGTGTGTACGAATCATGCCGGCGCCTTCCCGCGCTCATCACTAGTACCTAAAACACATAACACAACAACTGTAAGCATAAATTCTTAGTGAGTTCCCCAAAATACCACATACAACACATACGCCACTCGAGGCTATAATACGACCCTCCGGTCGATGTGTCTTAGCAGGACCCTCCAGTCCCATAGCTCGTTGGACCCTCTGGTCCGGTCATAGCTCGTTGGACCCTCCGGTCTGGTCTATATCATTATACAACATACAAATATCACATAGCACATAATCTCATACATAACAGATAAGACCCTCTGGTCATCGCATAGTACCACTCTAGGTAACGTATAGTGAGAAGACTCACCTCGATGTCTCGGTAAATATCTGACTCGGAAGAAGTGTGATCTAGCCTCTGCCTAATCACATAAAGTAATACTCTCATAAATACAACTATACTCAACCCTAAAAGTCAACAAGGTCAACGGTCAAACTTTGACCCGACTCGTCGAGTGCACTAGGGCGACTCGGCGAGTCTACACGTGTCCACTGACTCTCTTAGATCCTCTCTTGGCACGTCGAGTACTCCCCTTGACTCGACGAGTTCCACCTGGCATGAATCGCGGGGCCACCTCGACTAAACTCGCCGAGTCTCAAGAACAACTCGGCGAGTTCCAACTTGAACTCAGACCCCTGACTCTCCCTGACTCACTGAGTCATTCCCCCAACTCGACAAGTCCACTCACTCAGTGATTAACGGGCAACCTTCATACTACTCGCCGAGTTCATGCCATGCACAAACTCAAAACAACTTCTGAGGTCAGATCTGTTCCATAAAATCATAGATCTGGCCTCCCCAAGCATGATAATCACGTAAAGTTCGGACCTTGACACACATATAACATCTAAATGGTCCAAAATGGTGATTTAGCCCCAAAAATGACATTCCAAGCTCATGATTCCCAAAATGACTCATAAAGCTCCAAGGGTTAAGGTCTATGGACCTCTTTGGGTCCAGATCCAGAGCACAAACTCGAGAAGGGACCAAATACACCGCTTAATCAACCTCTAAAAGGGTTAGAAAACCCTAACACTAAGAATCAACACCAAAAACTAAAGAAGGTCCGAGAATAATACCTCAATACAATCTCTATGAGCTCAAAAACCACCAAAATCGCCCCTCCTTCATCCTCTTCTTGCCTTGAACACTTCCTTCTTGCAAAAACACCCACAAAATTTCAAGATTGGCCTCTCCTTCCTCAAAAACGCTCTAGATCTCTTTAGGGTTTCTCTCTGGGGGTTGGTGACTGCAAATGACGGCCCTAAGACCCTTTAAATAGGTCTCAACCCCTGGAAATTAGGGTTTCATTAAACAGCGTGGACTCGCCGAGTCCACTCATGAACTCGCGAAGTCCAGCTATGAACTCGCGTACAAATCCGCGACCATACTCGGCGAGTCTAGATGCCAACTCGCCGAGTCTCCCCCAACACCCAAAAATAAAAGAACAAAACATCATACCTGGGAATCCGGGTGTTACACACAGGGTGATGGGGTGGACGAAAGTAGTCTTGCAGACTACCGAGAAAATTCAGCAGATCAAGCAGCGAGTGCAGACCGCCCAGAGTCGGCAAAAGAGTTACACCGACAGACGACGATCTGAGTTAGAATTTTCAGGTGGGTGATATGGTACTCCTGAAGGTCTCACCCTGGAAGGATGTGATTCGCTTCAGGAAGAGGGGGAAATTGGGTCCCCGTTACATTGGGACGTTCAAGATCATTGCCAGGGTTGGCAAGGTGGCTTATCGGTTAGAGCTACCGAATGAGCTTAGTCGGATCCACAGCACTTTCCATGTTTCACAGTTGCATAAGTGCGTTGTGGATCAGGAGGCAGTAGTGCCATTGGATGATATTCAGGTGGATGAATGACTAAATTATGTGGAGAGGCATGTGGCCATACTTGAGAGGAAGATGAAGGTTCTACGGATCAAGGAGATACCATTGGTAAAAGTGCAGTGGGAACATTGGAGGGGATCCGAGTGGATGTGGGAGACGGAGGCAGAGATGAGAGAACATTACCCGGTGCTATTTACCCCAGCAGACTTCAAGGACGAAGTCTAGTTCAAGTGGGAGAGAATTGTAAGGCCCCGATTCTCAGGTATTGATTTGTGTATGAATCCATTTGGTTTTTGGGTCTACTCGACGAGTTGGACGCCCTACTCGTCGAGTAGTAGCATGTTGGTCTGTGTGTTTTAAGTGATCTACTCACCGATTCCAAGAGCGGACTCGACGAGTAGGAGCTGGCAGATGAAACCCTAGATTTCAGGGCATTTCAACCTATTTAAAGGATCATTAGCCTCCCCCAGCCTCCCCTTTACTATTTCTTGTCCCTCTCAAACCCTAAATCGTGTGTGTGTGTGTGTTCTTTTGGTGTGTTTAAGCTTGGAGGAGGAATTTTGGAGGAGGAAACACTTGGGGAAAACAAGCAAGTAGAAGCAAGAACTCGTGGGATTCAAGATCTACATCAGTGAACATTCTCTTGAAGGTATTAGACTGTTTTCCTTGGCTCATGTTCATCAAAAATCTCTTTTGGATGGGTTTTATGAAAGGCTACTTATGTTTGAGCTAAGATCCGAAGTTGTAACTTTCAGATTTGGACTCCCTTTGGCTCCTAGATCCATAAAGTTATCAGCCTCGCCTAGTATGAGCCTTCCCTCAAGTGTGAGACTTCATTGAAAGCTTAGTCTTGTCAATTAAGGGCCTTAAAGCCTTGCATGCACGTAAAGTTTGCAACTTTACGTGATAGGCATGCCTAAGGAGGCTGGATCTGCAATCTGGGACCTTTGCATGGCTTAAAATGCATTTGTATGGATGAAGAATTGAAGGGACTCGACGAGTCGCATATTCGACTCGGCGAGTCATATGAAGATGGTCCTAAACTCGACGAGTTGGATGAACAACTCGGCGAGTCCGATGAAGATTTTTGAAGACTCGGCGAGTGAGTAGAGTCACTCGGCGAGTCGGTTAAGGTTTTTCCCAACCGTTGGATGCATGTGAACTTGTCAAGTTGCAGGGGGAAAACTCGACGAGTGGCCATGGAGCTTTGACCGCGAGCCTTAGGAACTCGACGAGTCGCTCCGGGGACTCGGCGAGCGGACGAGTATTGCAAGGAACTCGGCGAGTAGTTGAGGGTACTCGACGAGTTGAGGTCAACATGGACTGTTGACCTTGACAGTTGACTTTGACTTTGACCATGAGTTAACTAGTTGAATTTTGGAGGACATTTTGGAAATATTGGAAATTTACAAGTATGGTTTACAATGAATATGGGGGTGGAGTTCGTGGCAGTAATCCTAAAGCTTGAGCTTATCTTCGAGTCGACAGTACGACGTGAGTTATCCTCACTATATTAACCGGGTTTAAGGCACCAAGGCCGGCCCTTTTGTAGATTGTATTTGGTTATGGCATGATATGTTTATTGATTACATCCTGGTAGTTAGGATGGTGATATGCTTATGCGTAGTGACCTGTTTAGGTCAATGTCCTGGCTATAGGATGATGCTATGTTAGTGACCGGTTAGGTCTATACCATGGTTACTGGGGATGTTGCTATGACTAGTGATCTGATAGATCGGTTTGACTGGTATATAATGTGAGCTGGCGTTTGATATTTATGTGTACATGTTTGTTTGTTGATTGGGGGTTGGGTTGAGGTGGTCCTGCTTTGTGTTGTAGGCCAACATACCCAGTGAGCGATCCGGATAGGCTGTAGGCCCTGCGAGGCGGTCCAGTCATGTCGAAGGCTCGGGAGCGGTCTAGATAGGTTGTAGGCCCTGCGAGGCGGTCCAGTCAGGCTGAAGGCTGATCATGCATGTTGTCATGTATTTTTTATATGTTGTGGTTATAATTGTATGGCGTTGGTATTTTGGGGGAACTCACTAAGCTTTTGGGCTTACAGTTTCAGTTTATTGTTTCAGGTACATCAGGGGATCGTGGCAAGGCGAAGGCATGATTGTACGGCTCCTCATGATTTGTTTATGTTTCTGGGAAAACTCTTATATTAGATATTTTGAAAACAAACTTTCTAGTGATGAATGGTTTTATATGTTTTGAAAAAGTTTTAAATTGGCATGAAATTTTGGGTGTTACACGTCGAGTTCATCAGTCTGTCAACCTACTTAGTGCATTAAGTCACTATTCTTCGAACCACTGTCCTATCTTCCAGATCTAAGTTGGGAATACGTCTAGAAGCCAACTTTACCTATTAAGAACCACTCTAAAGACATTAAGCTCAAACCCTAATCCACAAAGGCTTAGATCTAAATCCAAAAGCCATCAAAACTTCAAGAGAGGGCATGCGTGTTGGATTAGGTGTCTAAGCCCATAATTATAATTGGTATGTACTTGACCCGAGAGTAGCATGATCTATTTGGGTTGCATTCACCATAACAATCTGATAGGATGGATATTTGAGAAATAGGTTATTTATGATTTACTAATATTTTATAAGTATAATATATTAATTGAGAAATCATATTATTTAATTAGTAGTGATCAAGAATTAATTTGGAATTAATTTAGTGATCAGAAGAGACTAATTAAATTAACGGGGACTAATTATGTAAATTAGTGATACATATGGTTTGTGCTATTAATCCGTGATGAGCTAAGTTTATGTGAGAGTCCATGAAGAGTTAGTCCATATGAGTTATGGATCATAAGCCTAAGTGTAAGAATTATGATTACATGTGACTCTTGGATTCTAACACTATATATGTAACCTCTTAGACCCCAAAATCGGATGCACAAGCCATATAGCAAGAGTATAGCCGATTTTAGGGTGTTCCTAACTTCTCTCTCAAGTCCTCCAATTGTTGGTGGTGTTTTGTGAAGCATTTGAGGCCTCACACTTAAGGTGCTAAGCTCTTAAAGGCTAAGTAATACGAGCTACATAAAGAGGGAATCATCTAACTATTTTTTATGATTCATATATCAAGTTGTATGCCAGATTGGCTTCATGCTTTGGAAAAATGTAATTTGCATGTATAACTAGAGAAAACTTAGATCCAAAACATTAGGGTTGTATGTGCACTATAGGGATGTTATAGTGCTCAAAACCCATCAGTGGTATCAGAGCTTAGGGTAGTTTTCTATTATATTCATGCATGGCTAATTGTTCAAAGTTGAAGCAAAATGAAAAATTGTTTTCTGTCAGGATGAACTCGAAGAGTCCACTATTGGACTCAATAAGTAGGATCATTTTGGTCATGAACTCGATGAGTCCATAGCATGGCTCGACAAGTTGGATCATTAGATGACAGTTTTTTTTGGGTTTTTGGCCTGAATTGGATTAGGATCATTACCACAAACTGTTTTGTATCATAAAATCTGTTTTTCTGATATGGTAGTGATTATCCTCATCCAAGTAAAAGATAATTGTCAAAACCTCAAGATTATTGTTATATGATAAGCTAATGGTTTGTAAATTTTTGATTTGATATTATCTTGCCTTATGAGTTAAATTAGATCAATGTTAAATTATATGATAATTTTATTAATTAAAATTGATCTAAATGTTTTTAATGAGTTTCATAATTTGTCCTCATTCCTCAATGGTGGTTGTCGAGGCCAACAAAATTAATAACCCTAATTATTACACACTAAAATAGTGTATAGTGGTAAATGGATCATTGGTTCAATTTTATAACTCTATGAAAAATCTATTTGTAAAAATACTTGTAAAATGACAATAAATTAAAAATGGGGGGGTTTGATCTTTTGAAATACTTGAAATAAACTAGAATTAAACTATGATTTAAATAAACAATTTCAACAAAAATAGGAGTTTGATGTAAAATCAATAAGAGAAGGATGGTTGACTTAAGGTTTCCTCACTTTGACTTTTGATGAAGATATCATTAGAATCGAATGGTGCAATACTTGATTTAAATCCTTAATTTGGCTATAGTAATCCAAGAAGCTTGAGATTACCTAGACTTTTCTTAGTTGTTAAAATGGTTAGAGAAGCTCATAACAATTTCCTTAGTCAAAGTCACAATTTCCATTAAGCATGTAATTAGTGAAAGTCAACTAGCATTAAGAACCAAAGAGTCACAAAATCCAAGAGGGGTCAAATGCTTTCACCACCATGTTGGAGGAAATGTTTTTATGATTTTGTGAAGCAAAAACAACACAAAAATCATTTGTTGCTTGCTAATTTGAGGATCCTTTACTTAATCAAGAAATTAGTCAACTAATCACCACAAACACATTTAAACTCATGAACTAAAACATACAAGTAGTGATAAGATGTTAAAACACAAAACATTCTCATAAAGATTTAAGAACATGTTCATGGATTCTTCAACATTCAACAAAAGTTCAAAGGATTCAACAAAAGTCAACCAATATTAGTTTAGCTAAGCATGGCTAAACTCAAAGAAACAAAGTTCGAGAAGATTGTACCAAACATTAAGCAAAAATCAAGAGGTAAAAAGATGATGTTCTTAAGGTGTTCTTGGCCTTCAAAAGTCTTCAAAACTCCAGAGAGAATCTTCAAAAATCGGATGCCTAAGAGTTGAGAAAAGTGGCACACCAAACTTCCTCATATAGCTCAAAACAAGAATTTTCGGAATTGCCCCTGCAGAGGGTTGCGCGACCTGCGTGTTGTTGCGCGAGTGGCCCCTGGATGTAGCATCTTTGAGATTTGGGCCTCCATAGCTTAGCCCACTTCGCCCAATTCGAGTCCAATCAGCTCCTAGCCCATTTTTCTTCAAGTTTTCTTCAATTTAAACCCAATTTGGCTTCTCCAAATGATCCATAGCTTCCATAATCGTCCAATCATCAATCTCCGCATGCTCAAATATTCTCCCGCATCTTGCAATTTTAAAGTTCATTTTATCCAAGCCTTTAAATAGTCATCAAGCTCGCTCCATGCATCATCTCCACCACCCATTAAGCCTAAGATACTTGTTGTCCACCAATTCCCATTGCTTTCCATACATCCAGAACATTCCCGCACCACTAGTCTCCATGAAATCTGCAATAAAGCTCACAAAACTAGAAAGTACCCGAAATAGTCATAAAATAACAAAAAGGAAAATATGCATGGAAATTAACTAGATTATGGATGAAATATGCTAAAATAAACTATAAAAAGAAGTAAATAAAATGAAACTATCAAATCACCCCAAGCTTAAACATTACGTGTCCTCAAGTAATACAAGACTAAAATGAACTCGGGATGAACTATCCTAAGGAAAATAAAAAGAATGGATAGAACTGCGGAACCTGATCATCGTTAGTCAACATGATCATAATTGATCTTGCTATTATCTCACGAATTTTTCATCCGATGACAATGGAGCAATAAACCATAGCTAGAACAACTCCTCTAGGTGAGTAAGGAGGGATGGTTAGTCGCAACCCCAATGGAACATGCATACAATGAAGAACATATGTAGTAGGGAGAAAGCAGATGGATGGGCTTGTATAGAGCTCTTCTTTTTAAGTGTAGACTCTAATCACGAAAGTTGCGTGATCTCACGTTTGTCAGCCACTCTCAAGTGTGATTTGGTTTATCGCTCGGGCACCGTTGTAGGAATCAGTTCACTTAGCGTTGACCCGAACCTCTCGTAGTATCCGACTCAACAGCCTCTCTAACATCACGAATTTGCGAAAAGAAATAACTCGATCTATATACAAATAGACAATCCTAAATAAATGAATATCAAACGCCGGGTGACCAAAATGTAGGGAAATTTGTTCAATAATTGAACTGGTCACTTATCTAAGGTTTTTTTTTTTTTTTTTTTTTTTTTTGTTTTTTTTCGTTAAAACACATATTGAATTTTTGCTTTTATCAAAATAACTTTTGACTCATAATTTGGTTCCCAAAATTATGTAAGTGGAACCGAGGGGGTAAAAATAATAATCCGAATGGTCTAAGTGTGAAAATGACCATGTTTGGAGCGTAAATATGCGAGCTCCTTTTCAAACTTTTGATTTTCCATAAATAAAGAAAATGCCCTAATGTGGGCTAAAAGACTCTAAAATCTGGAAAAAAAATCGTGAAAAAATATATGGTGATGTAAGGAGACCGGATATGGATTCTACTCGGGGACAAACATCAGTGCTTCATCCTAACGGTTCAAACATGATCAAGTGTGATCCTCTCGGCGATATTGACCGCAAGGCTAAAAACATCCATTGCTATAGTATATCCTACAATCGTTAGTATCGCATGCATAATTCTTCATGAAAGCTAACTGGCCATGATCACTTACCCCTTTAAGCTTCCAGCATCTGATCCCAAGTATGAAGTCCCAAACTGCAGCTAGTGGTCCCGGTTCGATGGGTGAGATAACAACAAGATCTTGGACCAATAATGATACAATAACTGTGAACCTGTTCCATAGCATCCAAGGGGGCGAGAACAAATAGACAACCAAAAATGCATGAATGTTAATGCCCTAAGCTAAATGTTATGCAAAAATATAAAAGTAGAAAAGAAGAAAATAAAATCTTTTTGGAATTTTATAAAAAAAAAAATGAATGTGAATTAGCCTAAAACTAAAATGATATGCAACCTAACTAAAATGAATGCAAAAAATAGAAGGAAAAGGGGAAAAACCCCACCCCAAGATTAAGAATAAGCATTGTCATCAATGCTTAAGGTAAGGGCAGAAATGACCTAAATTGGAGGATCGGGCGGCGGAAAGTGTCCATGGTGGTGGTTTTGTGAAATTCGGACCGGTAGAACTCGTGAAATTCCGACTAGTAGAACTCCGAGAATCTTGATTTTTTCGGCGAGGTGGGTATTGGAAGGTTATGTTCTTGAGAGTAATGGAGTGGGAGGTCAAGATGGTTAAAAGAAGAAGGGAAGCTGAACATTTTAATCTGTGGGTAAACAATGGTCGATTTCGGTCAATGTTGGTCAAGAAAAGTCAAAAGGTCATAATCCAGATTTAAACATAACATTGAAAAGTTCAATGAATCTCAAAAGAATCTATGAATTTCAATTCATTTAAAACTTAATATTTAATTTCATTTTTCATTGTGGAAATTGGTAAATCGTCATTTACCTACCTTCAAATATTTTGCATTTGGATTACGACATCCCTCTTCCGAATTGTAAAATATTGTGTTGGGTCCTAACCTTAATATTTCATTTGGGTGTTATATTAAGGATTCTTATCTAATCTAAACTTTGTCTTTCTTTTTCAAATGTCTTCCAACACCGCTTCTGACTCAAACCCTTCTGGCTCTTTGTCCCTCATGAACTTATGTGGGAGGGTCATCTTTGATGATTCGAATTTCAATGATTGGATTCAGAACATTAGGATGGTCACTCGTTATGTTGACAAGGAATATGTACTCGATAAAGAGCTTAAGGAAATTGATGCAGCAACTGCTACTCCTGAATATGTTGTTGAATATAAGACTCATGAGAAGGATGCCACAAAGGTATCATGTATCATGTTAGCCACTATGACAGCTGAACTTCAAAAGTCCTATTAGGACTACTACCCTCTCGAGATGCACCAAGACTTGATGGAAAGGTACCATCAAAGTGTTGAACAACAAAGGTATGAAATCATTTCCTCCATGATTACAACAAAAATAAAGTATGGAGAGTCCATCATGAACCACTTGCAAAAGACGCAAAGGTTTGTGGACCGCTTGCTGAAGTTGAATGTAAACTTCAATGAAGAGTTGGCTAGTGATATTATCCTACACCCTTTGCCTCCTTGTTATGATCATTTTCGTATGACTTATCATATGAACAAGGAGGAGGTTTCTCTAAGCAAGCTTCAAGGACTACTCATAACTGCTGAGAGTAGTTGGAAAGGCAAATATATTGTTCCTACTCCTACTGTTGTTGCCCCTGTTCTGGCAATTGGACATGGGAAAGGGAAGAAGAGGAAGGATCCTGCTAAGAGCCACAAGGGAAATTCCCATGATGGATCCTCTTCTAGTGGAACCAAAGGTGGTTCTACTACTCCCTCTATCAATCCAAAAGAAGCAGAGTGCATCTATTGTCATGATAAAGGGCACTCGAAGCGAAGCTGCCCCAAATACTTGCAAGATGTCAAGGATGGGAAAATAAAGCCCACTCATGCAGGTATTTACACTATTCTGTCTAATAACTCATCACATGCTAATTCTTGGGTACTTGATATAGGTTGTGATTTTCACATTTATTCTGATTTGTAAGGACTAAAAAGAAGTAGGGATGTGGAGCACAAAAAACATAGCCCCATGTCTGTTTTTATTTTCTTTGTATCAAAAGGTATTGTAACCCAAAGTATTTTAGAGAGTTTGTGTCCACACAAAGTTCAACATTGGCAAATCACAAGTCATATCTAATTTACTCATTGGTTGAACAATTATTTTTGAATATATAATTGGTTTATATTTAGTTTATAGTTTTACTAAATGTTTACATTTAACAGTTATCCGTGAATCGAACCGTGGTTACCCATGTTTATACGGTTCAGTTCGGTTCGGTTTTTTAAGCAATTCGGTTTGGTGTTGGTTAGTGCATGTGAGGTACCCGCCCCGTGTTCACGGTTCACAATTTTATTACTATCCGATCCGAACCGCCCCGTGAACACCCCTACTCACGTCGTACAATTTTTTTCTTCCAAAATCCAACCTTTTGACTCCTTGAAACCCTAATTCGATTCATATTGGAAAACGGGTGTTACACAATTTATAGTTTAAATAGAAAACTCATAGCTTAATGCAATCAATTTACAATTTAAAACAAAAAATCACAACTTACTACACAAAATTCAAAGCTTAATACAATAAATTTACATTTTAGTACACAAATGTATGCATTCACGACCATATTATCAAATTAAAACTCTTAATACAGTTAATTCACAATTTAATAGACAAATTTCACAGCTTAAAAAATCATGCATTTGTAGTATAAAACTTATAAAAACCATGCATTAAAACTTATATATTTCATTAAAGAAAATCATCAAACACATTGTGTGCTCTACAAAAGAAAAATCAAATCTAATTGAAAAAATCATACATTCATACTTTAAAACTTATATATATATATATATATATATATATATATATATATATATATATATATATATATATATATATATATATAAGAGAGAGAAAAAGTTAGGTTCATATATGAACCCTAAATATTGTATGAATGTATAACTAATTCTTGACCGATCATTATCTAGGGGTATTATAGGAAATCTAATAATTAATTAATTAAATGCTCAAAATTATAAACCTATATTTTGTGGAATGAAACCCCAAATAAGCAACATTCTTCCTCTTTATCTCTCTCCCTCTTCTCGGTTGTCCTCACCGACCTGTTTCTCTTTCGTCGATCGTTTCACTAAAACTGAACACCGCCGTCTGGAATCCATTGTTGTCACCGCCAGTCATGACCTTAGGAAATCGACCGCTATTGAAATGAGGGTTTTTTTGTGGTAATTAGTGATATAATTAATTGAGGTATGTTTCTTTCTCCTTATATTACCTGTCGCGATTCTCCTTTGTCTTGATTCTACCAGTTCATTAGTGCAATGAATACTATGAATATTGTAGACAACTACTAACGTTTCAAATAATGAGCAGATAATGAAAGGTGTGGTTACACTTGTTGTGATTGGGATAAAAAATAGAAGCTATGAAGAAGTCAAAATTAAATTTTTTGGGTTACGACTCTCTATGTAAGTTTTCTCACATCAATTTTTAAGTTTAAGGTCTTTTTTCAGTTATTAATCCATAGTTTCTCTTGAATATGCATTAACTTTGCTTCACATTCCTCTATATCAAAAGTGATTATATAGGTTATGATTTAGGGGTATATGTTATGAGATGAATTGTTATCATCTACATGGTTATTACTTTTTATTCTTTTTGGTTATTGTGATTTAAACAAGCACACAGTAGAAGGAAAACCAAAACGCACAAACAAGACCTGGAGCGCTGTTCTCATTTTCTTCTGCAAAAAACAACACAACACAATGTATTTGCTTCTCTTGTGGTTATCCTAATGGGATATTCTTTGAAACATTTCATGTAGGTTTCGTTTATCTTACAACAAATTATGCCCTAAATTTCTTTAAAGAATGTTGAGTTGCCATTAGATGATATAATAGTTACAAAGATGCTAAATTATGTTTGGTGGTTTTTGACGGTTTTGCCCCTAGTCAGATTTGATTTGTTGTTTTGCCATTGGTAGGTTTTGTTTTTGGTGGTTCTCTAGCTCATGTTGTTGGTTTGGTTAGTTATTTTGTTGTTACTTTCTAGTGTATGATTGTAATGTTCCTTGTTACGCCCCTGACTTGCTCTTTGTTTTTTTGCTTATATAATGATTTGTCGTTAAACAAACATGATTTATTTTAACTATTTGGTTGCTTTTATTTCCTAATATTTATGCAATTTTGATTTGTTTGTTGACATTTTCGATAATTTCCAGGTAGCCTTCGTAGGCCCAAAGAAGTCAACAACCCTCAAAGTTTTGGCAGGAGAATTGAAACCAATAAATGGCTTTTAGCATATTTATACTTTCAGTTTTGGGTAGTTATTGCTACTTCTGTTCGTCTTTGCTAATAAATGGATGATAATTGTTCCTTTTTATGATACTTTATCATATTTTCAAATATTATTTTTTCTTACTTTACTTCATTTTCACAAATAATGTTTATGTATTTTTTGCCACTATTGGTTGCAGGAATGCTGTATCTTTTATACTAAATTCTACACCATCAAAATGGGAACAAGAGATTCCTGTCAAAATACATCAAGTCCAAAGAATAATGCGGGTTGAACTTTTGTGAATTGTTGGATTTTAACAAAAAATTGTTTGTCATTCTTAAAGAATGTAATATCAAGAACACATACCCATATGTAATACTATTATTCTTATAGAATGAACAATGTTATTCTTTAAGAACATATGTCTGTATGTAATTCACATTTATTATTATTTCAATAATATTGTATTATTTTCAACAATCTCATTTTTTACATCCTTTTGTTTATATACAAATTGTTGTTTTTGTAGTACCTAGTAATAAGTGTAATTTTTTTGCTAACTTCGATATTAAAATACACATTCTTAAAGAATGAATATTTCAAAAGAATTCTATGCGTAAAGAATTATATTGTATTATTTCTATTGCAAAATATGATATTTCTTTTGTTATATTAAGGTATTCTTAAAGAATTTTAGGTGTAAGAAATTTCTAATATGAAGAATTTTAAACTATATTCTTAAAGAATTTAGGAACAACAATTAAAAAAATGCAGAGAGATGAAAATGTTCACAGTAATTAAAATGTATTCCTTAAAATATGCATCTTTGTATTTTGCTGTTAAACAGATTTGACTATTGAACCCTTACTAGTTGTTTCAAAGTTAAAACAATTAATATTTTTTTCACATTAATTACCATAATGCCAACATCATCTTAACCACTAATTTTTTTAATCTAATGGATACAAATTGGTCATACATTCACACTATATTTGTGATTCACATTTAATCCTAACCATATATATATATATATATATATATATATATATATATATATATATATATATATATATATATATATATATATATATATATATATATATATATATATATATATATATATTCACAACTTAAAACTTAAAAAAAAATCATATATTCACTACAGAAAACTTATAATTTCTCATTAGTAACAGTTAAAACTAACATTAACATAACTAAACAATTAGTGAAACCAATGTTGTAAAACTTTCGCCGAGTTGACTGATTACTTATGTAACACTCTAAAAATTCAAGCCAATTTAAACTTTTCAAAAGCAACCCAGTTCGTTAAGTCATTACAAAAAGGTTTTCAATACAATTATTATCAGAGTCTTCCCAGAACCATATCATAAAGCATAAACAGGAGGAGCGGTACGATCATGCCTTCGCATTGCCACGGTCTCCTGAAGTACCTGAAAACATTAAACCACAACTGTAAGCCCGAAAGCTTAGTGAGATACCCCCAAAATACCAACCACATAACATATCATAACAAAACAGAACAACCATGCACTTCGGGTCTACTGTGTGACTGGTTTGCCGTACTGGGCCTTCAGTCCACCTGCTCCACCCTCCGAATCTAGCCATATACATCAAGTCTACAGTGTGATTGGTCCGCCCGCACCGGGCCTTCAATCCACCTGGTCCACTCCCTGAGTCTACAATATGACTGGACCACCCGCACCGGGCCTTTAGTCGGCCTGGTCCACTCTCCGAGCCTTGGCACGTCTGGTCCGCCCTCGTGGGGCCTACAGCCTATCCGGACCGCTCGCTGGGCCTTCGGGATAACCGGTCCGCCATGGGTATGTTGGCCTATAGCACAAAGCAGGACCCGCCTCAACCCAACCCCAGTCCAACAACCATACGCACATAAACATACAATCATATAACAATTCGCATCCAATCAAACCGATCTAGCAGATCACATAGCATAACATCATCCTAACCAGGATACCGACCTAACCGGTCACTAGCATAGCATCATCCTATATACCAGGATCCCGACCTTAACCAGGTCTCTAACATATACCATCCTAACTACCAGGATGCAAACATAGAAAAGCAATAACATAACAACGATACCCAGATTACAATCCGATAAAGGGTCAGCCTTGGTGCCTTAGACCCTGTTGATATAGTGAGGATAACTCACCTGCAACTGCCGACTGAAAATATAAGACGAAGCTGCTCTGACCACTGACACGCTCTCCACCACTAGCCAACACCAAGACACTTAACTCAAAATAAATGCCAACAATTACCAAAATACCCCTGGAAGTCAACTGGTCAACTCTTGGTCAAAGCCAAACTTCCTGACTGACTCTACTCGCCGAGTCAACCCGCTGACTTGTCGAGTCCCTATACTTAGAACTCCCAATCCACGACTCAACTCGTCGAGTCGCCCCAAGACTCGCCGAGTCCCAGAACTCTGAGTCTATTCGTACTCAACTCACTAAGTCATCCTTTGACTCACCGATTCACAGCTCAACAAGGACAGGTTAGGACCTCACGACCAGACTCGCCGAGTTCAAGAACAGACTCGTCGAGTCCAAGGCTATCTTCAACTAACTCGCCGAGTTGTTCTTCCAACTCGTCGAGTTGCTGCCTATCTTCATGCAACTCGCCGAGTACACCTATGTGACTCGCCGAGTACCACTAGCTCTTAACCCATACAGAGGCTTTCCAAGCCATGCAGGGTCTCCAATCCATAGATCTACTCTTATACAAGACATCCATCATGTAAAGTGGCAAACTTTACGTGAATCCAAGGAGATATAAGCATAATACACTCTAGGGATAGGGTTTGGGACTACAAGGCTTCATCAACAACTCTTGAACAGGGACTTTATGCTCTTTTGGATCATTATTACTCTAGATCTGAGGTAGCAACCTCAGATCCAACCTCCAAACTCAAGATAGCACTAAATATACTCCCAAAAATCCCACAAATGATAGATCTAGATGGATAACAACTCAAGCAACGAATCATTACCTCAAGAGAAGACTCTAACAGAAGAATAAGCCAAAACCTTGTAAAGCCCCTTGCGCCAAGCCTCTTAATCTTCACGGATCTCTTCAACAAACACTCCTTCAAGATCCAAATGCTCTCTAATTCTCTCACAAACGAATGTTAGGGTTTCTGGACTTCAAGGGAGAATAAAGAGGCTGGGGAGAGGGTATTATGTTCTTTATATAGGGTTCAACCCCCGGGATTAGGGTTTTCTCCACACAGCACCAACTCGCCGAGTTGGCCACTTAACACGCGACCAGAATCGCGACTCTACTCGCCGAGTCTACCCATGGACTCGTCGAGTTTACCATCCACATTTTCACTTTATACCCCGAACTTGCACTCCTGAACTCAGGATGTTACAACTTATCCGAGTACTTGCTACACGCCCCCTTACCAAGACGAGTTATAGAATCCCGAGTACTGCCCGATCAACCTTTCGTTGAACTGAGTAGTGTTGTAAAACTCGGTCAACTCGGTGATTAATATGTATAATTTACTTAATGATTTATTATTTAACATGCACATGTGATTATTACTACATATATATATATATATATATATATATATATATATATATATCTTAAATTTTCAGTAATTATTCACGAAGTGAAACCATTATGTGTCTTTTAGCTTTTGTGTATTCTCATGTATCTAACTTTGTTATATATTTTAATCAACTTATTATTTTAACTTATGATTTTGACATATATAATTTCCCTAAAACTATTTCTACATGAATTACCGAATTAGAGTACTCTATGAGTACTCCTGAGTACTCGCTACTCGGTAATCGGCCGAACAGGTACCGAGTAACGAGTTCTACAACCTTGAGTGAAACATTAAAACATCACAATTCACAACTTAAAAAATCTGAATTGACATCATTTGAAAAAACACTAACATAATGACACACATTCTAAATAACCAGAACTGTTCTATGAAAATAATATAATAAATATTAACACACAATATAAAGACCCTAAGCTGCGACAACAATTTATTAAAATATGAAAACAAAATTGTATTCACAATTTATAACAGCTAAAACTAAGATTATCAATACTAAACAACAAATGAGAGATTAAAACATTAAATTCACACCTTAAAAAAAATCAAAAACAAAAAATATTGCATCATAGGGATCTACAGCAGGTGTATGGTTCTCATTTGATCTTTTACCTCTCTTTCTCTTTCTCTCTCTCTCTCTCTCTCTTTGTATATATATATATACACACACACACACATACATACATACATACATACATACATACATACATACATACATACATACATACATACATACATACATACATACATACATACATACATATATATATATATATATATAATATAATAAAAAAATATATCCAAAACAGATTGGACCTTGTGGAGCTGTCCACTTGGAGTTGTTATATATGTTTCAATTGTATTAGGGGTTGTTTGATTTAAACTTACTAGGTACAGTAAGAGCTGATTGATGACTCGATCAACAATCAGGCTTTTTGGTAAATCCGAAATTTTGCTGACTCAATCAGCATGGCTGGCCCAAAGAGCTTACTCGGTCTACTCAAAATATGTGGTTGATTGGGGAAAAAAGCCTGCTACCCTCTTCTTCCCTATCTTCCCTCGTGAACTAAAAGAAAAAATGCAACATCAAAACACAATTCTTTCACTCCAACTTCCCTTCTTGGATAGAAAACAAAACATAGATCGACGATTCAGTCAGACCTCTTCCTTCTCCGACCAAAGCTGTGTCAACATGTAAGCATTTGTTTCGTATTTTTTTAAACAACTTGATCGATTGTAACTGATTTCGGTTCCTTGATATGCAAAATCGGAGAAAAAAACCATGCTTCATTTTTTCGATATTGCTTCTCTATCTTAAGATTTTTTTTATATCATATTTTGATGTTCTTCCTTTTTTGCGTCTACTCTTATTTTTCGTGTTTTATGCAGGTTTAATTGGTGGAGAAGACGATGTATAAGTTCTAGAAGGGTTCAGTATTCAAGGGGTGTTTGATTGTGATGAAGGGTTGCATTGTTGTACAACACATTAAGTATTTAATGAAATGCCTAATTGAAATAAGTTATTTTAAGTTAAAAGAGTTTGTTCAGATTTAGGAATGCTAAATAAATTTTTGTTTCAATATGTTTCAAGTATTGCTTATTTTCCATGATTTTTGTTTGTTCTACTTAATCAAATGATAAGATTAATGGTTTCAATATGATGCAATTTTTTCAGTTTTCCCTTTACTAATTTTAACTTCTTAGCACTGTTCATTACAAGTTGTCATGGGTAATGATAAGATTAATGATTGGATATGGAAAAGAATGTGTAAGTATTAAGGTGATATTTTCCATACATTCTGTATCACGGAAGAAATTCCATTTAGCAGTGGTTGAATGTGTTGTCATTGTGATGATGAATCAATGTCATAATAACTTGATCATATTTGAAAAACTGGAAATCAATAACATGTTCTTTATCTATAAATGTAATATACTGTTGATTATTAGGTAAAAATAAACCATACTATTAATATGAAACTATCCATCATTGAAAGCTTTTTTATGGTTTTATCCAAGTGTTATCTGTTTATACACTTGTATGCATATTTTTTAAAGAATGGATGTAAATTACATCATTTTGAATGTTTTTATTAAAAAATATAATTTTATAAATTAAATGGTAAATCATAAAAAAAATTATTATAAAAAATGTTGTTTGGATATAATATAGTCATTTTGCATAGTTAGTCAAATACAAAATCATACAAAAAGTTTCGGTTAGAAGTTAATTCAGTTAGAAATTCTAACACATTTAACTCTAATCTAGTCAACAACTATCAAACGACCATTTATATTGTTATTTTGAGAGAAACATAGGTTTAAACACATTTAGCAACTCCAAACCGATTCATTTAAACCCAAAAGCCAAAAGAAAAATGTATATGTTTTCGTTTAAGACAACACTGAACTGAAAAAAAATACTCACCCTAGTATAAGGTGTGTATGTAACATTTGATGTGGCACACAATTCTATAAAAAAAAATTAATATTACTTTACGAGTGCCTAACTAGCTTTCTAACAAAACTAGAGTTTTTAACCATAATAGTGTTAGTGGAAAAAATATTTACCATATTAGTGTTGTTTCAAAAATATTTACCAAAATGGTATTACCTTAATTTTAATACTAATATTATTGTTATTTTTTTTAAAACTCTTTTTTTGTCCCTGGAACGTTGGAACGAGATCAGAAAAAAATCGTAAACCCAACTAGGGCTCCACCTCCAGTTCTGTGGTAGCATCCTCCACCATCACCGGCTGTTGCACCTCCTCCATTGTCGCCGGCTGCCTGCGTCTCCTCCCTCTTCACCGGCAACCTGCAAGGTATGCAAAATTATCGATTTTGTTTCCGATTCTTAAGTTTTCTATTTGCTTATGGATTCCAATTGTTAAGTTTATGGTTGCTTTTTGCTTCACTATTCTTATTTGTCTCAATTTTTCTTCTAGTTAGGACGAATTGTTGATCAATTTCTGTTTTGATTATTTGCTTTGATCAATTTATGTTTTGATTATTTTGCTTCTGTGAATGGAATTGGTTGTAATAATGTTATTTTCCTTCTGTGAATGGAATTGATTGAAATAATGTTATAACTTGTTTTTTCTGGAAACCTCCTCTATTGTCACAGCTTGTTTTTTTTATTTTTTTTTATTTTTTATTTTATTTTTTTTAAATCTTTGATGGAATTGATTGCAATAATATTATTATGTTTCTTTTTTCTTGTTATCACAAATTCATATGATCATTTTTGATCAATTTTTACTTGTTTTTATTTGTTTGTAGATGAATTCTATTATAGACATGATTGACAATGAGAATTTTTCTATAATTTCTCAAGCTGCTGTTGTGACTAATGTGATGAATATAGACAATGATGTTGAGTTAAATGAAATATTGGAAGATGGAATTGGAGATGAAGATGATGATGAAGCATCTTTTGACAATAATGTTGAATTACCTTCGACTTTTACTAATATGGAAGGAACAAACTTGACTATCAATGAAAATTGGAGTATGACACAATCAATGAGTAAGAATGATTTTACCCGAGAGTTGGGAAAAGATTCTTTCAAGGATAAAGAGGAACTTGTTAGATCAATCAAGATCCATAGCATTAGGACAGATAGACAATTTGAGGTCATTGAGTCACGCTCAACTATTTGGACTCTAAGATGCAAGTTGTACTTACAATCTGGTTGCAAATGGAAGCTTCATGCAAGTAAACGTAAACGTAGTGGTTATTTTGAAATCACAACGTATACCGGTCCGCACACTTGTTTACACTCTAAGCTTTCTCTAGACCATCCGAACCTAGATGCAAGCTTAATTGCTATGGAAACTAGACACCTTATAAAAGAGCAACCTTCTATCAGTATTCCGACTTTGAGAGCTGAAATAGTTGAAAAGTTGGGCTATACTCCTTCATATAAGAAGGTTTGGGTTGGAAAGCAAAAAGCAATTGAACATGTTTGGAAACTGGGAAGAGTCTTATGTCGCTTTACCAAAATATCTAGGCGCACTTCAAAAGTTCAATCCAGCGACTATAGTTAAATGGTGTGTTTCAAGATCGAACGATGTGAATGAAGTTGAATTTAGGCGTGTTTTTTGGGCCTTTGCTCCCTCTATCAAAGGGTTTCACTATTGTCGACCAGTGATTAGCATTGATGGTACACACTTGTATGGTAAATACAAGGGTAAGATGCTAATTGCAATGGGAATTGATGACAATAATCAAATTTTGCCACTTGCATTTGCTATTGTAGAAAATGAATCTTATGATACTTGGGATTGGTTCCTTTCTCATGTCAAGAATCATGTGGTGAAAGACCGTGAAGGCATATGTCTAATATCTGATCGTCATGGTGGAATTCTTAAGGCTGTCAATGAGCATGGATCTCCATGGTTAGAGCCACAAGGTTTTCATAGGTATTGTTATATTTCTTTAACTATTATTTTAGGACATTTCAATAACTTGCTTCATTAACTTACATTATTTTTTTTTTAATTTTAAAGGTACTGTTTATGACATTTCATCAACAACTTTTATGACAAGTTTCGTAATTCAGAATTGAAAGCTTTAGCTTATCGTGCCGGGAGTCAGAATCAAATTCGAAAGTTCAACTCCATTATGGAAGAAATTGGGAAGTTAAATCCACGTGCTCGAGAATGGTTGGAGAGCCATCCACTTAATAGATGGACACTTGCACATGATGGTGGAGGAAGATATGGGTTGCTCGCAACAAATTTGTCAGAGATTTTCAACACTGTACTTAAAGGTGCCCGTTTCTTACCAATCACAGCTTGTGTGCAACTTACATTTTATAAAATGGTGCATTATTTTGAGGTGAGACGTCCTTTAGGATCTAGCTCTCAAGATCATGGAGATGCACATACTCCACATGTTATTGTAAAACAACTAGCTTGTCACACCCCCAAACCAAGGATGGCGGAAAAGTCCGGGGTGGAGGACTTCATGTATAGTATCATAACCACAAATTCAATAGTAATTTAAGCAAACACAACCAACATATATATAATTGAAAAAGTTACATCACTTGTATGAATTACATGTTTCAAAATCAATTACAATATGTTGACAAAATATGAAAAATTTGACCCCTTAACGTCCCATCCTCAAAAGCACTTGATTACCTGTTTAGTGATTTCCTGAGAATACAAGTTGTTTGAAAAGTGTCAACACAAAGGTTGGTGAGTTCATAAGTTTTTATTATAAAACTTAGTATAAGTCTTTCACATGTAAATGTCGCGTTTGTTTCAGAAAAATCCGATATTTTCCTTAAAATCCGAATAATGTAGCCTTATAACCAAAGACCAAAATGTATAAGAAATCATTCTTACTTAGTAGAAATTTCGTGAGTTTGAATTGTTATAAAAAGTGAATTTAAATCAACCTAAAACCTACTTAGGTTTTATGAAGTCCCGTAAACTTTATGAATTGTTATCTCCCTATGTGAGTCGCTATAATCATACTATGACTATGTGAACCTGCCACGACGTTTCTCAGGCGTCGCGAAAATGAAATGACATTTATCACCCGTAGACCTGCAGGTCCCACTGTAGCTAGCAGTAAGGTGTGGGGTGTCAAATACAAGTATCACGTTCCCCCTCTAGGAGACTCTGATTATAACTACCAGGAATTATATTCCGCACTCGGACGTACGGATAGAGAGAATGTCTCACAATTTAGGGTAACAAGTTTACGTATAATGTGTGTGAGTGTAAACCTTTTCTGTATGAATGTACTCTTTTAGTACGAGTGTGTTATGCAATATATCATAAACTATACCTATTATAGTTTATCCAAAACGTTTTTAATATGTAAGAACTCTTTTATGGAAATGTATTAGTGTTATGAATTTATTAAACTATACTTTTATAGTTTAATATACGTGTTCTAAAATGAATGATTAATATTTATTATGAATGAATTAGTTTCAGTTCATGATGATAAACTAACAAGGAAACACATTCAATAATTAGAACTTATGATTATACACTTTGCTCAACATAATACAAAGTGTTATGATATTTACATGCTGTTGGCTAACTTTAGCCATTCTGCCCTGTTTTGGAAAAATCATAGAAAAATCATACGAAGTCGAAAACTAGATCCGTAAATTTTGAGAGTTCAAAAAATGTGTCTAGTTTACTCATAAAGTTTATCACGATTTTTAATGACCTCCAACTTGGGTGAAAAAGTCCATAATCACCGACTGGTCCGGATTGTTGTTTGAAATGATAGTGTAACGACCCAATTTTTACGTCCGAAAATTTCATTTTAAAATATTACTTTAGAAAACATTAATAAACAAAAACATTGTTTGATCACACCAACACATCGAAACCATGTTCTAAAAGGTCAACCCATACATCCCATAAAAATATCAGAGTACAATCCCAGTAAATCTCATAAATGCGGAAACCGAAGAGTGTGTGTATGACGTGCCGCTACCGCGCCGGCTCCTTCCCCTTCGATGCAGAGGTACCTGAAAACAAAACTGTAAACGTAAGCACAAAGCTTAGTGAGTTCCCCCAACGTACCGCATACCATACAAACACATAACATATATACTGCCAGGCTATTCTGGGGTGCCTGACTACCCGGTACGGCCATTCTGGGGTGCCGACCTACCCGTGTCAAGCCATTCTGGGGTGCTGACCTACCCATGTCAAGCCATTCTGGGGTGCTGACTACCCATCGGTCCTAACAACCGATCCTCGGGGACTAATTCATCCCCTACTACTACTACGATCATATATAACATAACAAGCCAGCATGCAAACATATCATCACATACTGTCAGACGTATCTGGGGTGTCTGACTACCCTTTGGTCCTAACAACCAAACTCTACTACTATCACATACCACATATCATGCTAGCATATAACATACCAGGTAATAACAAACTTAGATGATATCACAAAGACAATCATCTATCATACATCTCCTACTGGTGGGTCGGCATTGTGGCCTTAGACCCACCGCTACTGGAAGGTAACTCACCTCAAAGTAGCTGCTGAACTGATCGGGAACTAGCTGGCTGCTGCTGCTCCGGGAGTCCTCCGGCTGCAATTCCCACAACATACTCAATCAAACACTGCTAACCGACCTTTGGGTAAAATGACTATTTTACCCCTGGATAAACTCTAAGCCAAAGCTGGAGTCAACTTTCAGTTGACCCGACTCGCCGAGTGGATCACCACTCGCCGAGTCCTTAGCAAACCAATGTCCTGGGTCCCTGGTTCTACTCGTCGAGTCGGGCTATGACTCGACGAGTTCACCTTCTAACTGTCATTCAATCACCTTCATCCTACTCGCCGAGTTGTATGAACAACTCGTCGAGTTCATCTTCATCCGATGAACACTTTCTGCTAAGACTCGCCGAGTTGTATGAACAACTCGCCGAGTCTGTTCTTGAGCTATGAAGATTGCCTTGGACTCGCCGAGTCAGGGCATTGACTCGCCGAGTCCTAACATGGGTGAGTTCAGCTCCCTACTCACCGAGTCACCCCCTGTGACTCAAGGCTCAACTCGACACATGAAGAAGGGACCAAATCGACGACTCGCGACCAGACTCGCCGAGTCACCTATGCGACTCGCCGAGTCGTCGCCATGCACTCCTTAAATATACCGATTTGCTCGATTCCAGTCCATGCCATTCATAGATCTGGACTTCTAGGGCACGAATCACACGTAAAGTTTCCAACTTTACGTGTGGATATTCAACAAAATGGATTATAAGGCTCAAAATGTCTCAAAAGGGTAGATCTAGGGCTAACAAGCCTCATGGGGCCAAAAAGCTAACAGATCTGAGCTCCTGGAGCTCAATCTTGCATAGATCCAAAGGCCAAACGCCTTATTACAACATATAATGCACATACCAACTTGGGGAATTGACCAAGAAGGACCCAAATGAAGTTTTAAGCATAGAATCAAGGGGAAAACGGGTTATACCTCAAGGAACTGTTGAAATGACACAAGGATGGCTGATCTCCTTCTCCTCTTCTTGATCTACTCCTCTTACTCTTCAAAACCTTCAAGATCACACCAAGAACACCTCAAACTCTCAAGGAAACAAGGGAAAACGATGAAGGGGGAGTTCTGGGGGTGAATGGGGACGAGTTGGGGCGGAATGAGAGCTTAAATAGGGTGCAAACCCTTGAAACTTAGGGTTTCTTCCCGCAGCGGTGACTCGCCGAGTCCAGGATATGGACTCGTCGAGTCGCCTACTTAAAACGCGTCCTGAGTCCCGTCCCTACTCGGCGAGTCGGACCCTATGACTCGCCGAGTCCAAGGCTAAATTAGGGCAATGCTCAAATAAAATTCACATACCGGAAACCAGGTGCTACAGATAGGCAGTTTTGTAAAAATCACCATAAATTGTAGAAAAATCGTATGGAGATGTGCAAGTAGTCATTTTAAATCTAAGAACTTGAACTATTTTCACCTTGTACAGTTTTGAAAACAAAAATGTTTAAGATGCCCAAAACAGTCCGTGAATGGAGTTGAACTTTTCTGATGAAGGCTGTTAGAAAAATTTAGTTATGTTCTTGGTGTTTTAACTTGTATCCCCCCCCCCCCCCTTAAAAACTTGAGAAAACATGAAAATGTAGGGGTATGAACTCACATTGAGTGATTTCAGTAGATGATTGTTAAAGAATGGAAGTGTTTAACTCAAGAACACTTGGAGATGCCTTGAAGATTTTCGAGAATCTAACATCATAGATATGAAGTTTGTGTATGAAATCAATGATTTGAGTAGAATGAAGTGAAATAATCATAAGGAGGATGAATTATACTTACTAAGAGTGGAAGAACACTTGAAAATCAGCCTTGAATCTCGAAATTTGTGGAGAAAAAGCTTGAGAGAAAGGTGGTGCTTGATACTTAGTGAAATGAGAGCAAATGAGAGAAATGAGGAGAGAGGGTGTTTTGTTCCAGCTCTAAAAACGTGGGAATGAGTAGAAATTGAGTGTAAGGGACATTGAAGTGACCTAGGTGAGGTGGGGAGGTGTGGCTGGTCATAGAGTGGGTGTGGGAGTGGTTGCTTGTGTCATAAGGTAAAGCAAAGTCAACACTCCACCTCTTTGTACTTTACCCACTAACTTTTATTATTTAAATAAAGATTTTTATGAAAATATGATTAAATTGTGAATATTTAGAGTTTATTATGTTAAAATATGATTTTGGGTGAAAATCCCACGTTAAAATAATTAAAAACGGGCCTTAAACGCAAAACTACGCGAAAACCGGGAAGAAAAGCATTCCCAGCGAGACCTCTCGGTCCCTAGGCCGAGGTTCGGTCCTTGCTGGGGGCTGTAGCCGGAAACGAGACGAACAGAGGGAAACGAAAGGGGGCGGGGAAGAGAAGGGAGGCAAACCGGAAGCGAGAGGCGAAGGCGAGGGGTTTCGGTCCGGAGATAAGAAGCGAACGCATTCGACCGAAATGAGCCGAATGAACAGTGGTGAACAGTACCTTCGGGTTCGGTTCTTCCTGGGCGAGATTCGGCCCTGAGAGGACCTTCGGCTCAGGAGGGTTCGGCTCCTCCTTGCTCTCGGTCCCTAAGAGGACCTTCGGGTCCTAAGAGGCTTCTCTCTTCTAAGAGGTTTCGGTTCCTAAGATCCATTTTTCTCGTTTTTACCCCGTTTTAAGCCGTTTTTGACCCTGTTAAGGGTCGGAATGACCCGAATGATTCTAAAAAGTTACGGGAAACTTTGGAGAGAGATTTCACATACTTGGAGAGATTTGGGAGAGATTTGACATTCTTGGAGAGATTTCTCATACAAGGAGATATTTGAGAGAGATTTCACATACTTGGAGAGATTTGGGAGAGATTTGACATTCTTGGAGAGATTTCTCATACAAAGAGATATTTGAGAGAGATTTCACATGCTTGGAGAGATTTGGGAGAGATTTCACATACTTAGAGAGATTTCTCATACAAAGAGATATTTGAGAGAGATTTCACATGCTTGGAGAGATTTGGGAGAGATTTCACATACTTAGAGAGATTTCGAATAGAGAGAGGTAGAGTGAAAACGGTTGAGAGAGGTTTTGAGTGTGGCATTTGTGAGTGTCCGGCTTCGCAATGCAAGGTTCGTAAACCCTGTTAAGCCTTGTTTAAGGATCTCACACACCCCCGATGAGTATGCAACATGGTTTTATTAGTTTAGTTCATTGATTTGCACTAAGGTTCAGGAAATTCTAACACAAGATTTTTCCCAAGTGATGTTTTCCTATTAATATAGCAAGTTATACAGTATGAACATAACACAAACCCTAATATACAAGGTTTAATCGAGTTGACCGGTTCGACTTGATGACTCGACTTAACTCAAGATTGACGATTGTCACATCATCCCACTGTTAGAGGGAATTTCGTCCCGAAATTTAAATTCGGCTGGGACTTCAAGGGTTTGGGAAAAGATGCGGATACTTTTGCTTCATTTGATCTTCGCGTTCCCAGGTAAACTCAGGCCCTCGTTTCGCGTTCCAACGAACCTTCACTATGGGAATTCGACTATGTTTCGTTCTCTTGATCTCTCGATCCATGATCTCAACGGGTTCCTCCACAAAGTGGATATTTTCATTAACTTCAATTTCGTTGAGCGGTATTACGAGTGTCTCGTCAGACATACACTTCTTTAAGTTGGATACGTGGAAGGTAGGGTGTACGTTACTTAGTTCTTGTGGCAGTCGGAGTTTGTACGCCACAGGGCCAATCCTAGCAAGGATTTCGAACGGTCCGATGTACCTTGGGTTTTGTTTCCCACGTTTACCGAAACGTATCATTCCTTTCCAGGGGGAACTTTTAGTAGTACTCGGTCTCCGACCTGGAATTCTAAAGGTTTGCATCGCTTATCCACGTAACTCTTTTGTCGATCACGAGACGCCTTCAGTCTTTCCCGAATTTGAAATGCAGACGAGTGCCCAACTCGTCATGGAATCTCTTCCAAAACCTGGAAGTAAAACGCACATCCCTGTCCGAGATCACCGATACTGGCACCCCATGCCGTGCCACAATCTCCCTGATATAGATGTCGACCAATTTCTCGGCCGATATGCTCTCCGGAATCGGAATAAAGTGAGCGCTCTTGGTCAATCTATCCACGATGACCCAAATCGAATCCACTCCACGCGCGGTCCTGGGAAGCTTCGTGATAAAATCCATCGTGATATCTTCCCACTTCCACAGTGGAATGTCCAACGGCTGCATCTTGCCATGCGGCCTCTGATGTTCGGCCTTGACCTTCCTGCAGGTCAAGCACCGCTCGACGTACCATGCCACATCCCGCTTCATGCAGGGCCACCAATAGTCTAGACGAAGATCCCTATACATCTTCGTCGCCCCGGGATGAATAGAGAATCGGGATTTGTGCGCCTCCTCCATCAAAATCTGGCGCACGCCCCCGTGATACGACACCCACACCCTATGGTGTAGTGTCAATAATCCTCGGCTATCATAATCGAAGGAGGAAACCTGACCTACTACACGCTCGCTCTTCCGATGCTCCTCCTTGATAGCCTCCTGTTGAGCTTCCCGAATCTGCTCCAACAGGGGAGTCACCACAGTCATCCTCAAACAGGCGTCCCTGATCGGCGCCGTCTTGCGGCTAAGCGCATCGGCCACCACATTGGCCTTTCCCGGGTGGTAAAGGATCTCGCAATCATAATCCTTCACCACATCCAACCACCGACGCTGCCTCATGTTCAGATTCGGCTGGTCCATGAGGTACCTCAAGCTCTTGTGGTCCGTGTAGATGGTACACCGGACCCCATAGAGGTAATGTCGCCAAATCTTGAGGGCAAATACCACCGCCCCCAACTCCAAATCGTGCGTCGGGTAGTTCGCCTCGTGAGGCTTAAGCTGCCTCGAAGCGTAAGCAATGACATGCCCCCTTTGCATCAGCACCGCGCCCAACCCAGAAATGGACGCATCACAATAAACCACGAAATCCTCTACGCCCTCTGGCAGGGCTAAGATCGGCGCCTCACACAATCTCTGTCTCAGCGTCTCAAATGCAGCCTGCTGCTCGGGTCCCCACCGAAAGACCACGGCTTTCTTCGTCAGCCGCGTCAGGGGCACGGCTATCTTGGAGAAATCCTGGATAAACCTCCGATAGTAGCCTGCCAATCCTAGGAAGCTCCGAATCTCAGATGGGGACTTCGGAACCTCCCATCTCATCACGGCCTCGACCTTGGCCGGATCGACCAGAATCCCGTTCTGGTTGACGAGGTGCCCCAGAAATTGCACCTCGCGCAACCAAAACTCACACTTGGAGAACTTGGCATACAAGCTCTCCCTCCTCAGGGTCTCTAACACCTCTCTCAAATGCTCCTCATGTTCCTCCCGGGTCTTGGAATAAACCAAGATATCATCGATAAAGACTATCACAGACCGGTCCAGCATCGGTCTGCATACGCGGTTCATGAGGTCCATGAACGCGGCAGGAGCATTGGTGAGCCCAAACGGCATCACCACAAACTCATAATGGCCATAGCGCGTCCGAAACGCGGTCTTCTGCATATCCTCCTCCCTGACCCTCATCTGATGATAACCCGAACGCAAATCAATCTTGGAGAACCAAGATGCACCCTGAAGCTGGTCAAAGAGGTCATCAATCCTCGGAAGCGGGTAACGGTTCTTCACCGTTACCTTGTTCAGCTCCCGATAATCTATACACATCCGATGCGACCCATCCTTCTTCTTCACAAACAGAATCGGGGCTCCCCAGGGCGAACTGCTCGGCCGAATAAATCCCTTGTCCAGCAGCTCCTGCAGCTGCGTAGACAACTCCTGCATCTCGGGAGGAACCAACCGATACGGTGCTTTGGCTATCGGAGCCGCACCAGGGACGAGGTCAATCCTGAACTCCACCTGTCGCTCCGTAGGTATCCCAGGTAGTTCCTCCGGAAAAACATCAGCAAAATCTCGAACCACCGGGACCTCGCTCACGGTCGCCTTACCCGCCTCCCGGGTGTCCATCACGTATGCGACATAACCTGCGCATCCCTGCTGAAGGTAGCGCCTAGCCCTCGCTGCTGAACATACAGTGGGTCCACACTGCGGCCGCTCTCCATGAATCACTAACTCTCCCCCGCTTGGGGTCTTGACTCGCACTAGCTGCTGTGCGCAATCTATCACTGCCCCATTAGGGCTCAACCAATCCATACCAATAATCACCTTGTTCCCACGCAATGGAATGGGAACCAAGTCTACCAGGTAACACTCCTCAAATAGTCGCAGGACACAATCTCGAAACACCATCGATGCTCGCACCGATCGATCATCAGCAATCTCTACCTCTAACGGGCAATCTAACTCGCCTGAAGTCTCATGAAATCTCTTGCTAAGAGCAAGAGAAACGAATGATCGGGATGCACCCGAGTCGAACAATACCTGAACCGGGATGCCGTTCACATGGAACGATCCTAATACACATGTATACACACGGAGCACATATCAATATCATAACAACGTAAAATAAAAGATAGAAGGAAGGAATCATACCCGTCACCACATCGGGTGCGGCGCGCGCCTCCTCGGCAGTCAACTGAAATGCCCGACTCCTCACCACTGGAGCCTCTGCCTTGCCCTGACGGCCATCCGTGATCCGCAGGGTCGCTGGAGCTGGCGCCTTTACTGGCGCTGAAGCTGTCAACATGGGGCAATTGGCCTTCTTGTGGCCCCTCTGGTTGCAGTGGAAACACAGCAACTCCGATGTCTGAATAACGGTCGCAGGAGCAGGACAATCCCTGCTGATATGCCCAAACTTGCCGCACTTGTAGCAGCCTGACGATCCCATCCTGCACGACCCCTCGTGCGGCCTGCCGCACCTCCTGCAGCGGCTCGGTCCCGACTGGCCTTTCGGCCTCCCATCTGATCCCTTGGGCTTCTTCCCCGAAGCCCCCGATGCCTGACTATCCTCAAGTCTCCGTTTCCGGATGTGCTCCAAATCTATCTCTCTCTCCCTAGCCCTGGCAATCATGGAGTCCAGGGTAGGGCAAGCCGAAAAGCTAACATGCTCCCGAATGTCAGCTCGTAGCATATCATGGTAACGAGTCCTCCTCATATCCTCGTCACCTGCATACTGGGGCACCAATAAAGCCCTCTCCCGAAACTTGGCGGTGATCTCCGCCACGGTCTCTGTCGTCTGCCTCATGTCTAAGAACTCCCTGGCCAGCTGCTGAAGCTCGACCGCTGGCGCAAACTCTGCCCTGAACCTAGCCACAAAGTCCGACCAGGTCATTGCCTCGATAGCCGAGGCTCCCATCGAGTCACCCACTGACTCCCACCAATCTCGGGCCCGGTCCCGTAAACACCCTGCTGCGTACCTCACCTTCGACCCCTCGGGGCAGAAGCTGATCAACTGGGCGGACTCGATATCCGCAATCCACCGCCTGGCGACAATGGGGTCCTTCACCCCATGGAAATCCGGCGCTCCACTGCCCCTGAAGTCCTTGAAGGACAGTGTGCGAGATCCTGACTGGCTGGAGGCCAAGTCGCTCCTGAATGCCCGTAGGCGATCCTCCATCAACTCCATGATCCCTTCCTTGATCGACCCAAAGATGATGGGGGTCGACTCAAGGATGCCCCTAGTGATCTCCGACGTGATGAACTCACGTAGCCTCTCCTCAATCGGCTCGGTGCCAGATCCCGAACCTGACCCCTCTCCTGACCCGCCCTCTGTCGGTCTCGGTCGAAGTACCACCATTCTGCAAAACATCAATATAATCATTAGCGGTACTGCTACTTTCTGAGGGATCTCAACTACTTACAGGTTCCTTGGTCTCGTCTTGGCCTTCCTCGGCTCGGGTACGGATCCTCTGCTTTCAGTAGTACGGGCCCATACTACCTTCCACATCTATCCGTACCGTCTCCGAGGAATTCCTCGACTCCACCAGCTCCCCTTTACTACTGCTACTCTCTGCTATTCTCATCCTGGGCTTGCCCTAGGGGAAACCCAAGTTCAACGCAACCGGTCCTCAGCTGCTGTAGGTCTCCTCATAATGCCAGTTAGCCACCACCTAAACACCATCACATGTAATGAGGATCAGATAATCCTTCAAGTAAAAGATCCGTCCCTACAACGGTTGGACTCAAACAAGAGCTGCGCAATAGGGCCAGTTCCAATACTTTGGGATTATTCAACCCTGATTACATGTGGTGTGACGTGTTTACCTAGTGGCTCACTCCCATTACTCAGAATCCCACCGAGCACGAAGCAAGCAACATTCGGATAAGGAAAAACAGACTCAAGCCAAAACTGTTCTTAGAACAAGAAACGACACTTAACATAGGATGCTAAGCTCATACTATCAGGCATAACCTAAACAGGCTACCCTACTGCTGTCTACTCAATTCTAGCATGCACTATTCAATAAGTTGTAACAAATAAACAGGCACATAAGGCATTACTCCTAGATCCTTAGCCTATTCTAGCATGCAATATTCAATAAGCTGATAAACATAACATAAACTTGTATGGGTACTAGGGGGAATACTTACTTGAGCTCGGCCGGTCGCGCGCGTCACACACTTTACTCTTTCTCGTGACTCTTTTCCGGGTTTTAAAGAACGATTTCTTTTGAAAAAAAAATCTTTCAATCCCTCGATTTGAGTCCAAACACTCCCGAAGGTGTGTCCGAATCCCTCAAACCAGGGCTCTGATACCAACTTGTAACGACCCAATTTTTACGTCCGAAAATTTCATTTTAAAATATTACTTTAGAAAACATTAATAAACAAAAACATTGTTTGATCACACCAACACATCGAAACCATGTTCTAAAAGGTCAACCCATACATCCCATAAAAATATCAGAGTACAATCCCAGTAAATCTCATAAATGCGGAAACCGAAGAGTGTGTGTATGACGTGCCGCTACCGCGCCGGCTCCTTCCCCTTCGATGCAGAGGTACCTGAAAACAAAACTGTAAACGTAAGCACAAAGCTTAGTGAGTTCCCCCAACGTACCGCATACCATACAAACACATAACATATATACTGCCAGGCTATTCTGGGGTGCCTGACTACCCGGTACGGCCATTCTGGGGTGCCGACCTACCCGTGTCAAGCCATTCTGGGGTGCTGACCTACCCATGTCAAGCCATTCTGGGGTGCTGACTACCCATCGGTCCTAACAACCGATCCTCGGGGACTAATTCATCCCCTACTACTACTACGATCATATATAACATAACAAGCCAGCATGCAAACATATCATCACATACTGTCAGACGTATCTGGGGTGTCTGACTACCCTTTGGTCCTAACAACCAAACTCTACTACTATCACATACCACATATCATGCTAGCATATAACATACCAGGTAATAACAAACTTAGATGATATCACAAAGACAATCATCTATCATACATCTCCTACTGGTGGGTCGGCATTGTGGCCTTAGACCCACCGCTACTGGAAGGTAACTCACCTCAAAGTAGCTGCTGAACTGATCGGGAACTAGCTGGCTGCTGCTGCTCCGGGAGTCCTCCGGCTGCAATTCCCACAACATACTCAATCAAACACTGCTAACCGACCTTTGGGTAAAATGACTATTTTACCCCTGGATAAACTCTAAGCCAAAGCTGGAGTCAACTTTCAGTTGACCCGACTCGCCGAGTGGATCACCACTCGCCGAGTCCTTAGCAAACCAATGTCCTGGGTCCCTGGTTCTACTCGTCGAGTCGGGCTATGACTCGACGAGTTCACCTTCTAACTGTCATTCAATCACCTTCATCCTACTCGCCGAGTTGTATGAACAACTCGTCGAGTTCATCTTCATCCGATGAACACTTTCTGCTAAGACTCGCCGAGTTGTATGAACAACTCGCCGAGTCTGTTCTTGAGCTATGAAGATTGCCTTGGACTCGCCGAGTCAGGGCATTGACTCGCCGAGTCCTAACATGGGTGAGTTCAGCTCCCTACTCACCGAGTCACCCCCTGTGACTCAAGGCTCAACTCGACACATGAAGAAGGGACCAAATCGACGACTCGCGACCAGACTCGCCGAGTCACCTATGCGACTCGCCGAGTCGTCGCCATGCACTCCTTAAATATACCGATTTGCTCGATTCCAGTCCATGCCATTCATAGATCTGGACTTCTAGGGCACGAATCACACGTAAAGTTTCCAACTTTACGTGTGGATATTCAACAAAATGGATTATAAGGCTCAAAATGTCTCAAAAGGGTAGATCTAGGGCTAACAAGCCTCATGGGGCCAAAAAGCTAACAGATCTGAGCTCCTGGAGCTCAATCTTGCATAGATCCAAAGGCCAAACGCCTTATTACAACATATAATGCACATACCAACTTGGGGAATTGACCAAGAAGGACCCAAATGAAGTTTTAAGCATAGAATCAAGGGGAAAACGGGTTATACCTCAAGGAACTGTTGAAATGACACAAGGATGGCTGATCTCCTTCTCCTCTTCTTGATCTACTCCTCTTACTCTTCAAAACCTTCAAGATCACACCAAGAACACCTCAAACTCTCAAGGAAACAAGGGAAAACGATGAAGGGGGAGTTCTGGGGGTGAATGGGGACGAGTTGGGGCGGAATGAGAGCTTAAATAGGGTGCAAACCCTTGAAACTTAGGGTTTCTTCCCGCAGCGGTGACTCGCCGAGTCCAGGATATGGACTCGTCGAGTCGCCTACTTAAAACGCGTCCTGAGTCCCGTCCCTACTCGGCGAGTCGGACCCTATGACTCGCCGAGTCCAAGGCTAAATTAGGGCAATGCTCAAATAAAATTCACATACCGGAAACCAGGTGCTACAGATAGGCAGTTTTGTAAAAATCACCATAAATTGTAGAAAAATCGTATGGAGATGTGCAAGTAGTCATTTTAAATCTAAGAACTTGAACTATTTTCACCTTGTACAGTTTTGAAAACAAAAATGTTTAAGATGCCCAAAACAGTCCGTGAATGGAGTTGAACTTTTCTGATGAAGGCTGTTAGAAAAATTTAGTTATGTTCTTGGTGTTTTAACTTGTATCCCCCCCCCCCCCCCCCCTTAAAAACTTGAGAAAACATGAAAATGTAGGGGTATGAACTCACATTGAGTGATTTCAGTAGATGATTGTTAAAGAATGGAAGTGTTTAACTCAAGAACACTTGGAGATGCCTTGAAGATTTTCGAGAATCTAACATCATAGATATGAAGTTTGTGTATGAAATCAATGATTTGAGTAGAATGAAGTGAAATAATCATAAGGAGGATGAATTATACTTACTAAGAGTGGAAGAACACTTGAAAATCAGCCTTGAATCTCGAAATTTGTGGAGAAAAAGCTTGAGAGAAAGGTGGTGCTTGATACTTAGTGAAATGAGAGCAAATGAGAGAAATGAGGAGAGAGGGTGTTTTGTTCCAGCTCTAAAAACGTGGGAATGAGTAGAAATTGAGTGTAAGGGACATTGAAGTGACCTAGGTGAGGTGGGGAGGTGTGGCTGGTCATAGAGTGGGTGTGGGAGTGGTTGCTTGTGTCATAAGGTAAAGCAAAGTCAACACTCCACCTCTTTGTACTTTACCCACTAACTTTTATTATTTAAATAAAGATTTTTATGAAAATATGATTAAATTGTGAATATTTAGAGTTTATTATGTTAAAATATGATTTTGGGTGAAAATCCCACGTTAAAATAATTAAAAACGGGCCTTAAACGCAAAACTACGCGAAAACCGGGAAGAAAAGCATTCCCAGCGAGACCTCTCGGTCCCTAGGCCGAGGTTCGGTCCTTGCTGGGGGCTGTAGCCGGAAACGAGACGAACAGAGGGAAACGAAAGGGGGCGGGGAAGAGAAGGGAGGCAAACCGGAAGCGAGAGGCGAAGGCGAGGGGTTTCGGTCCGGAGATAAGAAGCGAACGCATTCGACCGAAATGAGCCGAATGAACAGTGGTGAACAGTACCTTCGGGTTCGGTTCTTCCTGGGCGAGATTCGGCCCTGAGAGGACCTTCGGCTCAGGAGGGTTCGGCTCCTCCTTGCTCTCGGTCCCTAAGAGGACCTTCGGGTCCTAAGAGGCTTCTCTCTTCTAAGAGGTTTCGGTTCCTAAGATCCATTTTTCTCGTTTTTACCCCGTTTTAAGCCGTTTTTGACCCTGTTAAGGGTCGGAATGACCCGAATGATTCTAAAAAGTTACGGGAAACTTTGGAGAGAGATTTCACATACTTGGAGAGATTTGGGAGAGATTTGACATTCTTGGAGAGATTTCTCATACAAGGAGATATTTGAGAGAGATTTCACATACTTGGAGAGATTTGGGAGAGATTTGACATTCTTGGAGAGATTTCTCATACAAAGAGATATTTGAGAGAGATTTCACATGCTTGGAGAGATTTGGGAGAGATTTCACATACTTAGAGAGATTTCTCATACAAAGAGATATTTGAGAGAGATTTCACATGCTTGGAGAGATTTGGGAGAGATTTCACATACTTAGAGAGATTTCGAATAGAGAGAGGTAGAGTGAAAACGGTTGAGAGAGGTTTTGAGTGTGGCATTTGTGAGTGTCCGGCTTCGCAATGCAAGGTTCGTAAACCCTGTTAAGCCTTGTTTAAGGATCTCACACACCCCCGATGAGTATGCAACATGGTTTTATTAGTTTAGTTCATTGATTTGCACTAAGGTTCAGGAAATTCTAACACAAGATTTTTCCCAAGTGATGTTTTCCTATTAATATAGCAAGTTATACAGTATGAACATAACACAAACCCTAATATACAAGGTTTAATCGAGTTGACCGGTTCGACTTGATGACTCGACTTAACTCAAGATTGACGATTGTCACATCATCCCACTGTTAGAGGGAATTTCGTCCCGAAATTTAAATTCGGCTGGGACTTCAAGGGTTTGGGAAAAGATGCGGATACTTTTGCTTCATTTGATCTTCGCGTTCCCAGGTAAACTCAGGCCCTCGTTTCGCGTTCCAACGAACCTTCACTATGGGAATTCGACTATGTTTCGTTCTCTTGATCTCTCGATCCATGATCTCAACGGGTTCCTCCACAAAGTGGATATTTTCATTAACTTCAATTTCGTTGAGCGGTATTACGAGTGTCTCGTCAGACATACACTTCTTTAAGTTGGATACGTGGAAGGTAGGGTGTACGTTACTTAGTTCTTGTGGCAGTCGGAGTTTGTACGCCACAGGGCCAATCCTAGCAAGGATTTCGAACGGTCCGATGTACCTTGGGTTTTGTTTCCCACGTTTACCGAAACGTATCATTCCTTTCCAGGGGGAACTTTTAGTAGTACTCGGTCTCCGACCTGGAATTCTAAAGGTTTGCATCGCTTATCCACGTAACTCTTTTGTCGATCACGAGACGCCTTCAGTCTTTCCCGAATTTGAAATGCAGACGAGTGCCCAACTCGTCATGGAATCTCTTCCAAAACCTGGAAGTAAAACGCACATCCCTGTCCGAGATCACCGATACTGGCACCCCATGCCGTGCCACAATCTCCCTGATATAGATGTCGACCAATTTCTCGGCCGATATGCTCTCCGGAATCGGAATAAAGTGAGCGCTCTTGGTCAATCTATCCACGATGACCCAAATCGAATCCACTCCACGCGCGGTCCTGGGAAGCTTCGTGATAAAATCCATCGTGATATCTTCCCACTTCCACAGTGGAATGTCCAACGGCTGCATCTTGCCATGCGGCCTCTGATGTTCGGCCTTGACCTTCCTGCAGGTCAAGCACCGCTCGACGTACCATGCCACATCCCGCTTCATGCAGGGCCACCAATAGTCTAGACGAAGATCCCTATACATCTTCGTCGCCCCGGGATGAATAGAGAATCGGGATTTGTGCGCCTCCTCCATCAAAATCTGGCGCACGCCCCCGTGATACGACACCCACACCCTATGGTGTAGTGTCAATAATCCTCGGCTATCATAATCGAAGGAGGAAACCTGACCTACTACACGCTCGCTCTTCCGATGCTCCTCCTTGATAGCCTCCTGTTGAGCTTCCCGAATCTGCTCCAACAGGGGAGTCACCACAGTCATCCTCAAACAGGCGTCCCTGATCGGCGCCGTCTTGCGGCTAAGCGCATCGGCCACCACATTGGCCTTTCCCGGGTGGTAAAGGATCTCGCAATCATAATCCTTCACCACATCCAACCACCGACGCTGCCTCATGTTCAGATTCGGCTGGTCCATGAGGTACCTCAAGCTCTTGTGGTCCGTGTAGATGGTACACCGGACCCCATAGAGGTAATGTCGCCAAATCTTGAGGGCAAATACCACCGCCCCCAACTCCAAATCGTGCGTCGGGTAGTTCGCCTCGTGAGGCTTAAGCTGCCTCGAAGCGTAAGCAATGACATGCCCCCTTTGCATCAGCACCGCGCCCAACCCAGAAATGGACGCATCACAATAAACCACGAAATCCTCTACGCCCTCTGGCAGGGCTAAGATCGGCGCCTCACACAATCTCTGTCTCAGCGTCTCAAATGCAGCCTGCTGCTCGGGTCCCCACCGAAAGACCACGGCTTTCTTCGTCAGCCGCGTCAGGGGCACGGCTATCTTGGAGAAATCCTGGATAAACCTCCGATAGTAGCCTGCCAATCCTAGGAAGCTCCGAATCTCAGATGGGGACTTCGGAACCTCCCATCTCATCACGGCCTCGACCTTGGCCGGATCGACCAGAATCCCGTTCTGGTTGACGAGGTGCCCCAGAAATTGCACCTCGCGCAACCAAAACTCACACTTGGAGAACTTGGCATACAAGCTCTCCCTCCTCAGGGTCTCTAACACCTCTCTCAAATGCTCCTCATGTTCCTCCCGGGTCTTGGAATAAACCAAGATATCATCGATAAAGACTATCACAGACCGGTCCAGCATCGGTCTGCATACGCGGTTCATGAGGTCCATGAACGCGGCAGGAGCATTGGTGAGCCCAAACGGCATCACCACAAACTCATAATGGCCATAGCGCGTCCGAAACGCGGTCTTCTGCATATCCTCCTCCCTGACCCTCATCTGATGATAACCCGAACGCAAATCAATCTTGGAGAACCAAGATGCACCCTGAAGCTGGTCAAAGAGGTCATCAATCCTCGGAAGCGGGTAACGGTTCTTCACCGTTACCTTGTTCAGCTCCCGATAATCTATACACATCCGATGCGACCCATCCTTCTTCTTCACAAACAGAATCGGGGCTCCCCAGGGCGAACTGCTCGGCCGAATAAATCCCTTGTCCAGCAGCTCCTGCAGCTGCGTAGACAACTCCTGCATCTCGGGAGGAACCAACCGATACGGTGCTTTGGCTATCGGAGCCGCACCAGGGACGAGGTCAATCCTGAACTCCACCTGTCGCTCCGTAGGTATCCCAGGTAGTTCCTCCGGAAAAACATCAGCAAAATCTCGAACCACCGGGACCTCGCTCACGGTCGCCTTACCCGCCTCCCGGGTGTCCATCACGTATGCGACATAACCTGCGCATCCCTGCTGAAGGTAGCGCCTAGCCCTCGCTGCTGAACATACAGTGGGTCCACACTGCGGCCGCTCTCCATGAATCACTAACTCTCCCCCGCTTGGGGTCTTGACTCGCACTAGCTGCTGTGCGCAATCTATCACTGCCCCATTAGGGCTCAACCAATCCATACCAATAATCACCTTGTTCCCACGCAATGGAATGGGAACCAAGTCTACCAGGTAACACTCCTCAAATAGTCGCAGGACACAATCTCGAAACACCATCGATGCTCGCACCGATCGATCATCAGCAATCTCTACCTCTAACGGGCAATCTAACTCGCCTGAAGTCTCATGAAATCTCTTGCTAAGAGCAAGAGAAACGAATGATCGGGATGCACCCGAGTCGAACAATACCTGAACCGGGATGCCGTTCACATGGAACGATCCTAATACACATGTATACACACGGAGCACATATCAATATCATAACAACGTAAAATAAAAGATAGAAGGAAGGAATCATACCCGTCACCACATCGGGTGCGGCGCGCGCCTCCTCGGCAGTCAACTGAAATGCCCGACTCCTCACCACTGGAGCCTCTGCCTTGCCCTGACGGCCATCCGTGATCCGCAGGGTCGCTGGAGCTGGCGCCTTTACTGGCGCTGAAGCTGTCAACATGGGGCAATTGGCCTTCTTGTGGCCCCTCTGGTTGCAGTGGAAACACAGCAACTCCGATGTCTGAATAACGGTCGCAGGAGCAGGACAATCCCTGCTGATATGCCCAAACTTGCCGCACTTGTAGCAGCCTGACGATCCCATCCTGCACGACCCCTCGTGCGGCCTGCCGCACCTCCTGCAGCGGCTCGGTCCCGACTGGCCTTTCGGCCTCCCATCTGATCCCTTGGGCTTCTTCCCCGAAGCCCCCGATGCCTGACTATCCTCAAGTCTCCGTTTCCGGATGTGCTCCAAATCTATCTCTCTCTCCCTAGCCCTGGCAATCATGGAGTCCAGGGTAGGGCAAGCCGAAAAGCTAACATGCTCCCGAATGTCAGCTCGTAGCATATCATGGTAACGAGTCCCTAGCCCTGGCAATCATGGAGTCGCACGATCTCTTTAATGTACGCCCTGGTTAACTTCTCCATCTTATCTGTTTCCTTTATTGGCAGAAAGTGCGCGGACTTGGTCAATCTGTCCACGTCAACCCATATGGTATCCATCCCACCTTATGTCTTAGGCAGTTTGGTTATGAAGTCCATGGTTATTCGCTCCCACTTCCACTCGGGTATTTCCGGTTGTTGAAGTAGTCCTGATGGCTTCTGATATTCTACCTTGACCTTGGCGCAAGTGAGGCACTTGCTCACATAAGTAGCAATTTCAGCCTTCATGTTTGGTCACCAGTATAACCTTTTGAGGTCTAGATACATATTATCTGACCCAGGGTGAATGGAGTATCAAGTCTTGTGGGCCTTGTTCATTACAACATCTCGGTACCCACCGAACTTCGGTGTCCAGATTCGATTCATGAGATAACAAGTTCCATCCTCTTTGACTTCCAAGTTCTTGTCCATCCCTCTTAGTGCTTCGTTTGCCATGTTTTCTGGTCTCAAGGCTTCTAACTAGGCATCCTTGATCTGTGTGGCCAGTTGGGAGTGGATGGTCATAGCTAGGGATTTTACTCGGCGACCCGAGTATTCTTTCATGCTTAAGGCATCGGCTACTACATTGGCCTTGCCCGGGTGGTAGCGAATTTCACATTCGTAGTCATTCAGTAATTCCACCCATCTTCTTTGGCGCATGTTAAGTTCTTTCTGATTGAGAATGTGCTGAAGACTTTTGTGATCAGTGAAGATGGTGCACTTGGTGCCGTAGAGGTAGTGCCTCCAGATCTTCAGGGCGAACACCACTGCTCCCAGTTCAAGGTCGTGGGTGGTATAATTAACTTCGTGAGTCTTAAGTTGCCTTGATGCGTAAGCGATGACTTTTCCCCTTTGCATGAGCACACAGCCGAGGCCTTGATTCGAAGCATCACAATAGACCACAAAATCATCGGTTCCTTCTGGAAGAGACAAGACTGGTGCGCTGCATAGGGCTTGCTTTAGTGTCTGGAAGGCGACTTCTTGTTTATCTTCCCATTTGAACACTATGCCTTTCTGAGTCAAGGTGGTGAGGGGCTTAGCGATCTGGGAGAAGTTTTGTATGAATCTTCGATAATAGCTTGCGAGTCCTAGGAATTGTCGGATTTGTTGTTGGAGTTGTAGGTGCTGACCAATCTTCGATTGCTTTGATCTTTGAGGGATCCACATGTATTCCTTCCTTGCTTACCACGTGGCCAAGGAATCCTACTTCACGGAGCCAAAATTCACACTTTGAGAACTTGGCGTAAAGCTTCTCAGTCCTTAAAATCTCCAGAACTAGTCGTAGGTGTTGTCTGTGGTCTTCTTCGCTTCTCGAATAGACCAAGATATCGTCGATGAATACGCTGACGAATTTATCCAAGAAGGGTCGACACACTCGGTTCATCAAATCCATGAACACCGCAGGCGCGTTTGTTAATCCGAATGGCATCACTACAAATTCGTAGTGCCCATAGCGAATTCTGAATGTCGTCTTGGGGATATCCTCTTCCTGAACTCGTAGTTGATGGTAGCCTGACGTCAGGTCGATTTTTGAAAAGTAGCTGGCTCCCTGGAGCTGGTCAAAGAGGTCATCGATTCGGGGTAGGGGATAACGGTTCTTGATAGTGAGTTTGTTTAGTTCTCGGTAGTCTATGCACATGCGAAAAGATCCATCCTTCTTCCTTACAAATAGGACTGGTGCTCCCCAGGGCGAGAAGCTTGGCCTGATGAACCCTTTGCTCAACAGTTCATTCAACTGGCTGGATAGTTCTTGCATTTCTGCCGGTGCCAAGCGGTATGGAGCCCTGGCGACGGGGGTAGCTCCTGGGATTAAGTCGATCCGAAATTCGACTTGTCGTGCGAGTGGTACACCTGGCAGATCGTTTGGGAATACATTAGGGAAGTTGCATACTTCTGGAGTTTCTTTGATGTCCTTCACCGCTTGTTTCTTGTCTATGACGTGGGTTAAGAATGCATGGTATTGCTTTCGGAGGTACTTTTGGGTTTTAACACAAGAGATGATTTGTAGGTTCGCACTAGGTTTTTTGCCATAAACAGTGAGAATGTTGCCATTCGGCAGATTGAGGCGGACGGCCCTTTTGTAACATAGAATGTCGGCACGATGAAGGCTTAACCAATCCATACCAATGATTATGTCGAAACTTTTTATGGTGACCGGCATAAGGTCAATTTTGAACAAATGGTTGTCTAGAGTGAGAGTACACCCTATGAAAATATCGTTAGTGCGCTCAACTTTCCATTTGCCATTTCTACGACGTAAGAATCTTCTAGTGGTTGGGAATTTTGCTTAAGTATATGTTTGAATTGGTGACTTACGAAACTTCTTTCTGCCCCACTATCGAAAAGTACGCATGCATAAGAGTTATTGAGGAGGAACGTACCAGTAACCACAGAGGGATCTTTGATTGCTTCTCCCTGCCCTAAAGTTAGGACTCTCCCTACACCCCCAGTATTAGGGGCCCATGCCTTGGGGCAGTTCCTCCTGAAGTGTCCCATTTCACCACATCCATAGCAGGTTTGGCTTGCTCCGGTGTTGGCGGTCGTATCGGCTTGAGCGGTGGGTTGGGTAGTCGCTCTACAGAATCGTGCGGTGTGTCCCTTCTTGTTGCAGTTATTGCAGTGTAACTCTCGACAAGCACCGTTATGGTGGTAGTTACACTTGGGAAGAGTTCTCGTGTACTATTTTGGCGGTGCTGGAGTGACAGCAGTAGTGGCGGCACGGACAGCAACAATATGTTGCTTTTTGGCGGGGTCCTGCATTGGTTGTTTATTTTTATTGCCCCAAAACTTCCTCTTGTTGTTCCCTCCTTTTGTTCGGTCGGTGGTGATTATCACGGTACCACGGCTAGCCATGTGATCTATGAGTTGTTGTGCCAATTCCTTGGCACTCTCAAAGGTAGTGGGTTTCGAGGCCAATACACTATCTTGAATCTGGGATGACAGCCCCCAGAGGTATCGTTCCACCTTATTCTCTTCTGGAGTGACCATTGTTGGACAGAGGAGTGCTAGGTCATTGAAACGGGCAGTATAAGTTTCAAGATCAGTGCCTGTCATTTTGAGGTTCCAAAGTTCTTCTTCAAGTTTTTGTATTTCGCCCCTCGGGCAGTATTCCTTTAACATTAAGGCTTTCAAATCCTCCCAGCTGATGGCGTTAGCTACTGCAGGAGTAAGTGATTTAACTCGGCCATTCTACCAAGTAAGTGCTTTTCCAGTGAAATTGAATGCCGCATACTTGACCTTGCTCGCTTCGGGACAAGCGCAGATTTCAAAAACTGCCTCGGTCCTTTCGAACCATTGCACCAGCGTGATGACGCCCCCGCTTCCATTGAAAGGGTCGGGTTTGCCATTCGTGAAGTCTTTGTAAGAGCACTCCCTCGTACGCCACGTTCTGTCCCCATGAATGGAATTGGTAGCTCCGGATCCAGAACCGCCAGAACCATTGGTACCCATTTGCAACATTGCTGCCGCCACGGCTGTCGTTACTGCAGCCTGAAACATCACAGGATCAAACTGCGGAGGTGGTGGTGGAGGCGGCACTGTGTTATCGGAAGGTCTTGGTCTTCTCCTTGGTGGCATGATTCTGTCATAAGAAAATGACCAGTCGGTAAGACTTCAATAGTGATAACGAGTCGAGTGTTACTGTTTTCATCCCTCTTGTATTTTATCACAACTTTATTATTCATAAACTATTTGTGTGATCAGGTTATGATGTCTAGTGCCAAACATTCAATAAATAAAACGCATGCCAAATTTCATTGATAACTTTTAGTATATAACGTTTAGAGGGAAAAGTTTGACCACATAAGGGTCTACATTACATCGTTACAAAAGATAGCTTTGGCATTACAAAAGCCCTTTGAATAGTGTAATCACTTAGTCGTAGGGTCGACCTACATACAAAGAGTAGCACCAACGCGTACTCATAAAATTTTACTACCAAGACGTGAGAATAGTAACGAGTTCTAATCACCGCGACCCTTCTTTGGCGGAGGCTGCGATGATGTCGATGCGCCCTGTAGTTCCGCCAATCTTCGTTCGGCTGCAACCATTCTCTCTTCGAGTGCCATGTATCTTTCCCGATACTCTCTTGTTTCTGCTTGAGCAGCGAGAAGATCTTGAATGAGTTGGTCTCTGTGGTGGGAGTCTCGTTCTAGGTCTCTGGTAAGATCAGTAGTAGACTGTACGATGGCGCTTAGCTCCCGGACCTGATCGGTCGTCGTCCTACCACGATCATCCATACCTGCTATTCGCTGTATCGTGATGGGGAGAGCTCTGTCAGCCGGTCCACCATGAGTGAGATCATAGTAACCTCGTTGGTAGCCATATGGTGACCGCTGGCGTTGTTGTCAGCTCCACCTTTCGATCGTTGTTACCCAAGGGGGTTCAGGTCTGTTGTATCCAAAATGGTGCGTGGGTACCCTCGCGATGTAGGGAGGGTTGAATACTTCCGGTGGTTCCTCCATTTCGTTCCCAAACATGACTATCTCATCATCTTCCTCTTCTTCTTCTTCGTCTTCCTCCTCTTCTTCTTGGTCGTCTTCCTCTTCTTCTTCTTGTTCGTCTTCCTCCTCGGGCTCCTCTTCGGGATCCTCCTCGGGCTCATCATCGATCCACCCCGCGTTACCCTGATTGGGAAAATATGGGTCCCCGGGTATGTGAAATCTTGCCATGTCATCTGCACGAGAAACGGGGGGGGGGGGGGGGGGGGGTTAAGAAACACATATCGGAAAATAATAACCTGGTGCTATAGAAACGTACAAATACTCCTATAGTATTTTTAAATGTTTATATTTGGTTCTTAGCGTGTTCTTTATGGAGTGTAGTTAGGTTATCAGATTTGTCGCTCATTACGACTATTCCTTAGTGTGCGTAAATTACTTCTCGGACGGATATAGTTGATCAGGCTATATCCCTCCCAGAACTGATTACACATGCTAAGACATACTAATAATGTTCGACTCCTCCTCTTTCAATTTATGTTCTCCTAAGTTATGACACCATGCGAGTATATAATGCATGTAAGCATACTTTAAAACAAGAAATTATTTGTTTTCTAAAAGTACGACTCGTTAAAGCGTTTTAAGAATCAGAGACTTTTAGTCCCAAATGTGTTTATAGTTTGTATATCTTATGTGGTTTGACATACTTAATTCACTATAAACAGTGCTCTGATACCAATCTGTCACACCCCCAAACCAAGGATGGCGGAAACGTCCGGGGGTGGAGGACTTCATGTATAGTATCATAACCACAAATTCAATAGTAATTTAAGCAAACACAACCAACATATATATAATTGAAAAAGTTACATCACTTGTATGAATTACATGTTTCAAAATCAATTACAATATGTTGACAAAATATGAAAAATTTGACGCCTTAACGTCCCATCCTCAAAAGCACTTGATTACCTGTTTAGTGATTTCCTGAGAATACAAGTTGTTTGAAAAGTGTCAACACAAAGGTTGGTGAGTTCATAAGTTTTTATTATAAAACTTAGTATAAGTCTTTCACATGTAAATGTCGCGTTTGTTTCAGAAAAATCCGATATTTTCCTTAAAATCCGAATAATGTAGCCTTATAACCAAAGACCAAAATGTATAAGAAATCATTCTTACTTAGTAGAAATTTCGTGAGTTTGAATTGTTATAAAAAGTGAATTTAAATCAACCTAAAACCTACTTAGGTTTTATGAAGTCCCGTAAACTTTATGAATTGTTATCTCCCTATGTGAGTCGCTATAATCATACTATGACTATGTGAACCTGCCACGACGTTTCTCAGGCGTCGCGAAAATGAAATGACATTTGTCACCCGTAGACCTGCAGGTCCCACTGTAGCTAGCAGTAAGGTGTGGGGTGTCAAATACAAGTATCACGTTCCCCCTCTAGGAGACTCTGATTATAACTACCAGGAATTATATTCCGCACTCGGACGTACGGATAGAGAGAATGTCTCACAATTTAGGGTAACAAGTTTACGTATAATGTGTGTGAGTGTAAACCTTTTCTGTATGAATGTACTCTTTTAGTACGAGTGTGTTATGCAATATATCATAAACTATACCTATTATAGTTTATCCAAAACGTTTTTAATATGTAAGAACTCTTTTATGGAAATGTATTAGTGTTATGAATTTATTAAACTATACTTTTATAGTTTAATATACGTGTTCTAAAATGAATGATTAATATTTATTATGAATGACTTAGTTTCAGTTCATGATGATAAACTAACAAGGAAACACATTCAATAATTAGAACTTATGATTATACACTTTGCTCAACATAATACAAAGTGTTATGATATTTACATGCTGTTGGCTAACTTTAGCCATTCTGCCCTGTTTTGGAAAAATCATAGAAAAATCATACGAAGTCGAAAACTAGATCCGTAAATTTTGAGAGTTCAAAAAATGTGTCTAGTTTACTCATAATTTTTATCACGATTTTTAATGACCTCCAACTTGGGTGAAAAAGTCCATAATCACCGACTGGTCCGGATTGTTGTTTGAAATGATAGGCAGTTTTGTAAAAATCACCATAAATTGTAGAAAAATCGTATGGAGATGTGCAAGTAGTCATTTTAAATCTAAGAACTTGAACTATTTGCACCTTGTACAGTTTTGAAAACAAAAATGTTTAAGATGCCCAAAACAGTCCGTGAATGGAGTTGAACTTTTCTGATGAAGGCTGTTAGAAAAATTTAGTTATGTTCTTGGTGTTTTAACTTGTATCCCCCCCCCCCCCCCCCCCCTTAAAAACTTGAGAAAACATGAAAATGTAGGGGTATGAACTCACATTGAGTGATTTCAGTAGATGATTGTTGAAGAATGGAAGTGTTTAACTCAAGAACACTTGGAGATGCCTTGAAGATTTTCGAGAATCTAACATCATAGATATGAAGTTTGTGTATGAAATCAATGATTTGAGTAGAATGAAGTGAAATAATCATAAGGAGGATGAATTATACTTACTAAGAGTGGAAGAACACTTGAAAATCAGCCTTGAATCTCGAAATTTGTGGAGAAAAAGCTTGAGAGAAAAGTGGTGCTTGATACTTAGTGAAATGAGAGCAAATGAGAGAAATGAGGAGAGAGGGTGTTTTGTTCCAGCTCTAAAAACGTGGGAATGAGTAGAAATTGAGTGTAAGGGACATTGAAGTGACCTAGGTGAGGTGGGGAGGTGTGGCTGGTCATAGAGTGGGTGTGGGAGTGGTTGCTTGTGTCATAAGGTAAAGCAAAGTCAACACTCCACCTCTTTGTACTTTACCCACTAACTTTTATTATTTAAATAAAGATTTTTATGAAAATATGATTAAATTGTGAATATTTAGAGTTGATTATGTTAAAATATGATTTTGGGTGAAAATCCCACGTTAAAATAATTAAAAACGGGCCTTCAACGCAAAACTACGCGAAAACCGGGAAGAAAAGCATTCCCAGCGAGACCTCTCGGTCCCTAGGCCGAGGTTCGGTCCTTGCTGGGGGCTGTAGCCGGAAACGAGACGAACAGAGGGAAACGAAAGGGGGCGGGGAAGAGAAGGGAGGCAAACCGGAAGCGAGAGGCGAAGGCGAGGGGTTTCGGTCCGGAGATAAGAAGCGAACGCATTCGACCGAAATGAGCCGAATGAACAGTGGTGAACAGTACCTTCGGGTTCGGTTCTTCCTGGGCGAGATTCGGCCCTGAGAGGACCTTCGGCTCAGGAGGGTTCGGCTCCTCCTTGCTCTCGGTCCCTAAGAGGACCTTCGGGTCCTAAGAGGCTTCTCTCTTCTAAGAGGTTTCGGTTCCTAAGATCCATTTTTCTCGTTTTTACCCCGTTTTAAGCCGTTTTTGATCCTGTTAAGGGTCGGAATGACCCGAATGATTCTAAAAAGTTACGGGAAACTTTGGAGAGAGATTTGGGAGAGATTTCACATACTTTGAGAGATTTGGGAGAGATTTGACATTCTTGGAGAGATTTCTCATACAAGGAGATATTTGAGAGAGATTTCACATACTTGGAGAGATTTGGGAGATATTTGACATTCTTGGAGAGATTTCTCATACAAAGAGATATTTGAGAGAGATTTCACATGCTTGGAGAGATTTGGGAGAGATTTCACATACTTAGAGAGATTTCTCATACAAAGAGATATTTGAGAGAGATTTCACATGCTTGGAGAGATTTGGGAGAGATTTCACATACTTAGAGAGATTTCGAATAGAGAGAGGTAGAGTGAAAACGATTGAGAGAGGTTTTCAGTGTGGCATTTGTGAGTGTCCGGCTTCGCAATGCATGGTTCGTAAACCCTATTAAGCATTGTTTAAGGATCTCACACACCCCCGATGAGTATGCAACATGGTTTTATCAGTTTAGTTCATTGATTTGCACTAAGGTTCACGAAATTCTAACACAAGATTTTTCCCAAGTGATGTTTTCCCATTAATATAGCAAGTTATACAGTATGAACATAACACAAACCCTAATACACAAGGTTTAATCGAGTTGACCGGTTCGACTTGATGACTCGACTTAACTCAAGATTGACGATTGTCACATAGCTTTGATGGCAAAATCAAGTGCACATTCCTTAAGATCTTTTAACCGAGAAAAAAGTATATTTGAGTTGATAACTCAAAGAGGTCGAAATGTACAAGTAGTTAATTTGGAACAAACAACTTGCACATGTGGTAAATAGGAGGCATTAAAATATCCTTGTTCTCATGTCTTGAGTGCATGTGCCAAACTCTCTTTGAATAGTTGGTAATATGTTGATAGATGTTACTCAATTGAATACTATTATGCTACTTGGGCATCTGAGTTCTCCCCGCTTCCTCATGAAACTTACTGGCCACAATCACAATTTAATGAATTACTTTCAAATTTAGAACTATTACGAAATAAAAAAGGTCTTCCTCGTTCAACAAGACTAAAAAATGGCATGGATATTAAAGAAGGAAGAAATGTCAATCTTTGTGGAATTTGTAGGCAACCGGGACATAATCGAAAACGATGTCCGTCTATGTCAAGGTAATTTTAAAAAAAAAAAAAAATATTTTTATGGCATTTGTTATGGTTATTCTCTTATTTTTTTTTTTTTTTTACGGGTAATGATTTTTTACCGGTTCAAGATGAAGCTAATTGTGATGTTTTTTTTTTTGTAATAACCAATGTTGGAGTTTTTTTTTTATCGTGTTTTTTTTTGTAAGAAACAATGTTGAGATGTCTTATTTTTTTTTTTTTCACTTTAAAAACATTGTATGTGAATGTTGGAATTTTTGCATCTTAAAACTTGATTATAGTGGTGGTTTTTGATTATTTTTTAATGTTGAGGCTAAAATTTGATGGTAAAAAGGTTATATAAGAAAATCGGATTTAAATAAAACTGAAAAAAATAAATAAAAAAACATATATTTAAAAAACAGTAAAAAAAGGATAAAAAAAAAACAATAAAAAGGTGGAATAAAAAAGAAAAAAATAAGATATTTAAATTAAAAAAACTTTAAAAAAAACTAAAAAGTAAAGAAAAATAAGAAAAACAATTAAAAGGTGGAATAAAAAAGAAAAATAAGATATTTAAATTTTTAAAAAAAAACTGAAAACGAAACTAAAAAATAAAGAAAAATAAGAAAAACACTAAAATAATAAATAGTTTTGAAAGAACAGTAAAATGGTAAGATGCTAATTGCAATGGGAGTTGATGACAATAATCAAATTTTGCCACTTGCATTTGCTATTGTAGAAAATGAATCTTATGATACTTGGGATTGGTTCCTTTCTCATGTCAAGAATCATGTGGTGAAAGACCGTGAAGGCATATGTCTAATATCTGATCGTCATGGTGGAATTCTTAAGGCTGTCAATGAGCATGGATCTCCATGGTTTTCATAGGTATTGTTATATTTCTTTAACTATTATTTTAGGACATTTCAATAACTTGCTTCATTAACTTACATTATTTTTTTTTTAATTTTAAAGGTATTGTTTATGACATTTCATCAACAACTTTTATGACAAGTTTCGTAATTCAGAATTGAAAGCTTTAGCTTATCGTGCGAGGAGTCAGAATCAAATTCGAAAGTTCAACTCCATTATGGAAGAAATTGGGAAGTTAAATCCACGTGCTCGAGAATGGTTGGAGAGTCATCCACTTAATAGATGGACACTTGCACATGATGGTGGAAGAAGATATGGGTTGCTCACAACAAATTTGTCAGAGATTTTCAACAGTGTACTTAAAGGTGTCCGTTTCTTACCAATCACAGCTTGTGTGCAACTTACATTTTATAAAATGGTGCATTATTTTGAGGTGAGACGTCCTTTAGGATCTAGCTTTCAAGCTCATGGAGATGCACATATTCCACATGTTGTTGTAAAACAACTAGCTTTGATGGCAAAATCAAGTGCACATTCCTTAAGATCTTTTAACCGAGAAAAAAATATATTTGAGTTGATAACTCAAAGAGGTCGAAATGTACAAGTAGTTAATTTGGAACAAACAACTTGCACATGTGGTAAATAGGAGGCATTAAAATATCCTTGTTCTCATGTCTTGAGTGCATGTGCCAAACTCTCTTTGAATAGTTGGCAATATGTTGATAGATGTTACTCGATTGAATACTATTATGCTACTTGGGCATCTGAGTTCTCCCCGCTTCCTCATGAAACGTACCGGCGACAATCACAATTTAATGAATTACTTCCAAATTTAGAACTATTACGAAATAAAAAAGGCCGTTCTCGTTCGACAAGACTAAAAAATGGCATGGATATTAAAGAAGGAAGAAATGTCAATCTTTGTGGAATTTGTAGACAACCGGGACATAATCGAAAACGATTGTCCGTCTATGTCAAGGTAATTTAAAAAAATAATATTTTTATGGCATTTGTTATGGTTATTCTCTTATTATTTTATTTTTTTACGAGTAATGATTTTTTACCGGTTCAAGATGAAGCTAATGGTGATGTTTTTTTTTTGTAATAAACAATGTTGGAGTTTTTTTTTGTCGTGTTTTTTTTTTGTAAGAAACAATGTTGAGATGTCTTATTATTTTTTTTTTTTCACTTTAAAAATATTGTATGTGAATGTTGGAATTTTTGCATCTTAAAACTTGATTATAGTGGTGGTTTTTGATTATTTTTTAATGTTGAGGCTAAAATTTGATGGTAAAAATGTTATATAAGAAAATCGGATTTAAATAAAACTGAAAAAAATAAATAAAAAAACATATATTTAAAAAACAGTAAAAAAAAGGATAAAAAAACAATAAAAAGGTAGAATAAAAAAGAAAAAAAATAAGATATTTAAATTATAAAAAAACTTAAAAGAAACTAAAAAGTAAAGAAAAATAAGAAAAACAATTAAAAGGTGGAATTAAAAAGAAAAATAAGATATTTAAATTTAAAAAAAAAACTGAAAAGGAAACTAAAAAATAAAAAAAAATAAGAAAAACACTAAAATAATAAATAGTTTTGAAAGAACAGTAAAATGGTAAATATTTTTTTCTATCATTTCTATTATGGTCAAAAACTCAACAAAACTAAGCTAAATTAAATTTATGTATTATATTCGGTACAACCGATTTATCAGTTCCGATAACTACTGGCATATACATATAACTTTAATATAATTTTTTCTATGCAGGAAGATACTGTACAGTCATAACATATCTAAAATAATATTTATATTATTCATAAAAAAACGAAAATGTGTAAACAGATCACAAATTCCAGTGGAACGTGATAGATAGATGGTTGGTTTCCATATTTTGTGGTTGGGTGCACATCCAAGAAAAAGTGAGCTAACAATGGACCACTTCGTTCTAGATTTTTTTTGGTTATTAAAAAACTAGTTAATTATGATGAAATGGTAAATTTCGCCTGTATGTTTATTAAAACATTATTGGCAATATATGATAATATGCAAATTTAATTGCCTTTATTGTTTGTAAAATTCAGAATATGATTTGTTATATATGTTTCAAATATTATTGACGCATAAGGATATAAGAACAAAGAATTGTTCAAGAAACGGATAAATAAATTTGTTTAATAGAACTTACAATAATCCAATATATTGGGGATGTTAAATTTAGCAGATATTGCTAGATTCCAGGAAAAAAAATGGTGGCAAATTCCCCTAATTATCATTCTAAGTAAATATGAGAAAAACGGAAATCATTAAAATCAAATATTATATAAAAAAAAAAAACAGAATAAAATGAAATAAGAAATTAAGTTGAAATGGGAGAAAATTGAAAATTGACGGGTTAAACGTTGAAATTCGGTGACGATGGATTGACAAACTGTTTTCGGTTAATTGATAGGGGTTCCGTCCGTTGAGAGGTTTCTAATAGTATAAAACGGACCTCCAAACCCCTAATGGGTAAAAAAAAATTGTACATTTTTAAGTTATGTTTTTTCTCCATTAATTTGTTATTGTCCTATTTGTTCATGAAGGCTTTGCAAAGTCTTCGATATGCATCATATGGTGGACACTATTTATTGTTGGTTTGATTTAATATGTTGTCTAGATTTCTCAATTTTGTTTACAATATTATTGAGTTTATGAAACCTCAGTTTTACGAAGAAGGTGCAAGGTGAAGAGAAGTTGAAAAATAAATAATGATGATGAATTGACAAAAATGTCCCTCGTCTAACGACCACTTGACTAACATATGTAACCTCAATATATTCTAGAGCCGAAATCTAAATTTTAATTTAATATAGAAAGATTATGATGTCAATTCAGAAAGAAATCTAAATAGAAAATTTATGATGTCATTTATACATAATGGTGCATTAACCAAAAATATTCAGTTGTTAGATCGTTCACATATGAAAGTCTCACCAGTTTATTAAATGCATAAAAATAGATTCACAGCCGTACTTGTAGAATTTTCATGTAAAATCAAGTATTTTCTATATGATTACGTAAACATATGAAATTATGAATCAAGAATCATCTATCTTCCTTATATAATTATCATAGTAACTAATAATTGATTATGGTGATCTCAATAATGAAAGCTATTCTATTACTAGTTAAATAATATTCTTAATACTTACAAACTCAAATATGATATTAATGTTTATATATTTATAATATTTAACTCTAAGCGTATTCTATTTGGTGGTACTTTGACATATTTATAAACTTTTTTTCTACTATTAAAATAAATTCTATTCAATTTTAAATTTGAATAAAATATATTTTCTCATAAAAAATCAATATAAAAGAGATTAGTAGCTAATCTAGAGGATTAGTACACCTAATCTCAAGATTAAATATGGAGGATTCTTTCAGCATTTTTAGTTTCCAATTTTATATACTGATTTTTTTTATTGAGATTAACAACTTGATGAACTTAGTGCACACGTCTTCATAGACATGTTCCCCGAAATCACACCCAATTACTATTATAAACAACTTAATGAAGTCATTATGATAATAAATAAATAATTAGGAGATCGTATAACAGATATTTTACGAACAACTATATCATGTTAAAAACTATGTTATATTATAAGTATATTGGATGCTCTATTATATGTATATTGTATGCTTGTTAATGAAGAATTTTATGATATTAGCCTAAAAGATAATAATATTACATCTTGGTATATATCGAGGGTGGTGGTAGATTTTTGGGAAGTATGAGTTTCGATGGTATTTATGAACATATTATTATCCAGTTGTTATATAAATAAATGATGTGTGGTTTATGTAAGAAAATATGTGTTAAATGAAAAAAATAATTCTTTCACTGTCTTTTAACGTGTATAATGTATCAACCTCCTAAGAAGTTGACTAAAATAGGTTAAGAGAAGAGTGTCCAGTCGATGTTTGCGTGATGGTTTAACATTCATTTTAATTTTTGCATTTTTAGGCCAATTGATTTGAAAATGTCATTTTCCGTTTGTTGCAGTAAATAGAGATGCTGATTATTCCATTATTGTCTTTTAGTAGAAATTTTGGTGCTCAAGATCATAGTGATGATCCATAATTTTATCGTTAATAACAAATATGATTAGAATTTAAGTTGCATAAAGTATTCATAGCCGATTTTCTATGCTTTTATATGATATCGATGGTTTATAACATGTTAATTTTTACCGTTAATTATGAGTGAGCGCGGTACGGTTCGGTGCGGTTATTAGCCAAAACCTCACCACTAACCGCAAATGCAGTTAATCCATTTTCAAAACCAGTTAATCCATTTTCAAAACCATTTGATACAGTTATTAGCTAAAACCTCACCACTATCACATATGACAAACTTTTCTTTTGAATTAACTTTTCTCTTTTGACTCATAATTCATGTTGTTGTTGTTGTTGTTGGTGTTTTTAATCCAAAGAAAACAATTGATTTTTTAAAACAAAGAGAAAATGTCATGTTTAATTATTGTTAGTAAACACATATATCAAAATTTATTTGCATGATGTCTAAATATTGTAGTATGTAGTGAACGACAATCTAGTTTGGCTTTATAATGTTCTCATATTGTTAGTAAACATTTTACGGGGAATACATGTTATACAACTACTCATTTCATATTTATTACTAATTGTATAACATTATTTATAAAATTATCCATGGGATATTAGGGTAATGTTATGCCTAATAGTTACCCTGTCGAAGTTTTACGGATAATATATTGACAGTTATCATGCTGCTGAGAAACATAATACCCAGTCGTTACGCTAGCCAAACTATTAAGGAACATCATATCTAGTTGTTGCCCTCACCAAACTTTTTAGATAACATAGTACCTATTGGTTACTCTGCATAAAATATCTAGCTGAAACAAATTACCATAACTTTTATATATATATATATATATATATATATATATATATATATATATATATATATATATATATATATATATATATATATATATATATATATATATATATATAGGTGGATCCAGAAAGAAAAATTAAGGGTAGCACATATTCTTTTGGGGTTGAACTACTAAAAAATATTGTTTCCAAATGAAGTTTTCATTACAAAATCGTCGCTAAACCGGTGAATTTACACTAATTTTAAAATTATCAGCCTTTGTGATGGATTGCTGATGGATTAGTGACGGATTACCAACACATTTGTGACGGATTTTCGAAAAAAAAACACGAAATTTACATTTGACGGGAAATTTGGAAGGGTAGCCCGGGATACCCCGGGCTACATAGTAGCTCCGCCCCTATATATATATATATATATATATATATATATATATATATATATATATATATATATATATATATATATATATATATATATATATATATATAGAGAGAGAGAGAGAGAGAGAGAGAGAAAGTGAGAGAGAGAGAGAGAGAGAATTACAAATATATATATATAAAATAAGTATAACTTATAAAATAACAAGAGTAAAACAACAATACGCGATATGACGACAACATAATGGTTAGATGAGACACTCTTCATCTTTATCTAAATAACCTTTAGTTAGCTCCGCCCTATAATCATTAAATCTTGAGTGAACGGGAAACGATATCTATAGATCTATACGAGGTTGACACATCCACCTATAGTTGCTAGCTACAACCTGAAGGTCAAGTCGAAGCAGGCATAACTTTCTAAACTTTGGCGACTTCTGATGAAGTGTCATCTCGAGGAGTAAAACAGTTATAAGCTCAATCGTAGGAACTCATTGTAACATTGTTGGCATTAAGTATCTAAAAACTACTGCTAGGAATAAACCTAAGAAAGTAGTAATAGCTTACATAAACTCAATGATGTGAGATTAGGAATATAACAATACTAACACAACAAAAAACCCTATAAAATGTTTTAAAGCATACAAACCTATTAACTCACCAACATTATATTGGTCTTTCAAAACCACATGTATTCTTAGGACAATGAGTTCGGAAGAGGACGGAAGCACGACCGGAAACATATGTGTTATGTTATTGTATTTTGCCTTTGTGATGTACATGTACCTCGAATATCTATGTAATATTTATTACTTAATAAAGAAGAAGTAATGTTGTTATGATATTTTCGTGTACACATATTTGTATCGGTGATCCAACGTCTTAACGTCACACAGCCCGACGTTTCCGCCGTCGGTTGGGGGTGCGACATTATTAAACCCTTGCTTAGAATATCAACATGAAGATGATTTGTTATATTTTAAGTTTTGAATATCAATATAAAAAGTTGGATGATTCAAGGATCGTGTATGCAAAATACTTTAAAAAATTTGTGATTGCAACCCTATTACTGGAGTATCACAAAATCCTAATTTGGGATAATCCAAGAAAATCAACTTGAATTTACAGGCCTAATTCAAATTGGAAAACACTGAATACCATACTTGTGTTGTGTTATGTAGAGACAATGATCGTAGAGAGAAGAAACAGTTTTTTGTATGTTATAAATGTTCTGCAATGTTCAACTCTTCTTTTATATGTAGAAGATGATGGTTTTACGGGTGAAACTAAGTCTCCTTTTAATGGACACAAACATTGGGTTTTTTGGTTAGAAAATTCAGCTCACCCTATAAAGATTATATTTTGGGCCTTAAACCCGCGCTAGGATATCTTCCCCTTGGATCATGCGAAGGTCGTTGCCCTTAGACCCCGCCATTGACGATGCCTCTTAGAATCCTACAAGGGGCGTTGCCCCCGGACCACCGTGTTCCGATTCTTCTTAAGTTATTCTAGTGTGTCGTATGTACCTTTTTCTTCGGAATATAACAAAAAGGTACTCAGTTTGTCTCAAATAGAAACTTGGCTATGCTAAAATATAGATGACACTAAAATCACAACATGAGTTATAGACTTTTACCTTGTTTTATGATATCCCATTTGTAATTTGTGTTTTATTTCTTCCTCTTAATTTTCTTAAGAATACAAACACTAGAATCATACCTTATTGCATACACTAGTATGGGGTGGTATAACCTAAAAGTATGCTTATTGTCCGTGGAATTGATGGTCAAGATAAAGTCAACTTTTCCTTTTATGTGGAAATTTGGGAAAATATACAACCTAAGAGACTATTATTTTAATTTAGACCTTGTTCGGTACACATCCTTTCTATTTTCCCTGACACTTAAGTCATGTTTAACTATCTATCAAACTTGTTCCAACCAACTTATGTATTGATTGCCCAAATAATGTGATTCCACTTATATATAGATTTTATATACCATCCATAGACATTTAAATAATAAAACTATTATAACTTTATGCACTATAGGACTTTTTTGATGAGTCATATATATCTACTAGTCACAAGAAAATTTCCTAACATACACATTTTGTAAATACATGACTAGACGAAGGTTTCAACTTGAACGTTTGGCCCAAAATGAAACATCCCAAAATACGACCCAAAAATTTTTGTTTAATAGTTACTAAAAACACCATGATAATATCATAAGGTAAAACTCGTATGTCAATATCTCAAAAACAATAGCAAAGTGTTATGAGTAAACTGTATCAAATCCCATCTATGAAAAACTAAAAACAACTCCCAGGACAACTGAAGTTGTGGTGTGTGCGATGCCATCAACCCGAGCTCTTCCCTTTGCTTGCGGAAGTACCTGAAACCAAAACTAAAACTGTAAGCACGAAGCTTAGTGAGCTCCCCCAAACTACCACATACCATACAATACATATAAACACATACTGGGCCTTGCCCACTGCATCGGACCGAAGTCCGGAAACTGCATCGGACCAAAGTCTGGAACTAACCAGGGCCTTGCCCTCTGCATCGGATCGAAATCCGGAACTACTGAGGCCTTGCCTCCTGCATCGGACCAAAGTTCGGAACTAACTGCATCAGATCGAAGTCCAGAACTGACTGCATCGGATAGCAGTCCGGAACTATTGAACATAGCATAACATAAGCATATCAACTAACATGAGCACATAAATAACATACTACATCGGGCTGTAACACGGAACACATAACACAGAAATCCTGTCTGAGCCACGAAGGCATCAAACATACTAAAATCTGCATCGGACCGGAGTCCGGAAACTACTACTAGCTAAACGGGCCGGCATTGTGGCCTTAGACCCGTTCCTACTGAAAGGAAACTCACCTCGTGATCTGGCGGCTGAGTGTGTGGCTCTGGAAACTATCTGCTGCTGCTCCGGTATCTCCCTGGCTATAATTCCACAAATATACTCAATCAAAGACTAATAACTGTATTGGGGTAAAATGACTCTTTTACCCCTGGCTAAAGTCACCTCTCCTGGTCAAAGTCAACTTTCAGTTGACCTGACTCGCCGAGTTGGGCCGCCAACTCGCCGAGTCTCTACTCTCATTTATCAACCCCGCTCGCTGCTACTCGTCGAGTATGGCATATACTCGACGAGTTCCCATTCTATTCCAACACTCAGGTCATCTGCATCCGACTCGCCGAGTTGTATGAACAACTCGACGAGTTGTTCTTGAATCTTAAGAAGATTGCCTCGGACTCGCCGAGTTGTATGAACAACTCGTCGAGTCCTTCCATTACTGAGTCTAACCTCTAACTTACTGAGTCCATTCCACTATTCACTGGTTCCCACTCGGAATCACTCAAAGGGGAAGAATCGGGGACTCGCGACTCGACTCGCCGAGTCCCAAAACCGCCTCCGGTTTCCTCTTCTTCTCCATCTCAAGGTCAATATCCCTCTCCTGAGCCATGGCAATCATGTCATCCAGCGTTTTACAGCTGGACCGACTCACAAACTGGCGGATATCGCTCCGCAGCATCTCATGATAACGGGCCTTCTTCATTTCTTCATCAGCTGCATACTGAGGAACGAGAAGAGCCCTCTCCCTGAACTTGGCGGTGATCTCTGCCACTGTCTCTGTAGTCTGGGTGAGGTCCTGAAACTCCCTGGTTAACTGCTGCACCTCGATAACCGGTGCAAACTCCGCCCTGAACCTGGTGGAGAAATCACTCCAGGTCATGGCATCTAACGCTGCATCATCTCCAATAGTATGTCCGACCTCTTCCCACCAATCCCGTGCCCTATCCTTCAGAAGACAGGACGCCAATCTAACCTTGTCCCCCTCGGGACACCTGCTCGTGCGGAAAGCGTTGGCCACATCCGCCAACCATCAAGTACTCGCTATGGGGTCCCGCGCCCCGTGGTAATCTGGAGGTCCACATCCCCTGAACTCCCTGAACGTAAGTGTGCGCGACCCCATCATGGCCGCCATCTCGGCACGGAAGGTGCCTAATCTCTCATCCATCAGCTCTAGAATACCCTCCTTGATCGAACCGAAGATCACAGGAGTCTGCTCCAGTATGATGCGGGTAACCTCAGAAGAAAGAAACTCTCTGGTCTGCTCATCCAACTGCCGGGCCTCCGGGCCTGATCCTGATCCTGATCCCCCTCTGGCACCTGAACTGCCGACTGTTGGCCTCTGTGACAACCGTCAAATTTCGGTCAAGTCAAAGTCAACTAAAGTCAGCAAGTCAAACCGTTTGACTCAATTTCCCCGTGAGTACTAGAATTTACACTATGAAACTTCTACATAACTCTCTATTCTAATAAGAAATAATAAAGCAAAAAGTGCGAACATCTAGATCTCCTTAACCTGAAACTGTAGTACGTGGCGAGCCAAACCAATAAAACAATGTTGCATACTCATCGGGAGTGTGTAAGATCCTAAAACAAGGCTTAATAGGGTTTACAAACCTTGCCTTGCGAAGCTAGACACTCACAAATGCCACACTCGGATCCTCTCTCAATCGTTTTCACTCTATCTCTGTCTATGTCAAATCCCTCCCTAATCGCTCCAAGTGTGTGAAATCTCTCTCTAATATCTCTCTACATTAGAAATCTCTCCAAGAATGTCAAATCTCTCCCAAATCCCTCTAGGCATGTGAAATCTCTCTCAAATACCTCTCTGTATGAGAAATCTCTCCAAGAATGTCAAATCTCTCCCAAATCTCTCCACGTATGTGAAATCTCTCCTAAAATATCTCTCTGTATGAGAAATCTCTCCAAGAATGTCAAATCTCTCCCAAATCCCTCTAAGTATGTGAAATCTCTCTCAGATATCTCTTTGTATGAGAAATCTCTCCAAGAATGTCAAATCTCTCCCAAATCTCTCCAAGTATGTGAAATCTCTCTCAAATATCTCTCTGTATTAGAAATCTCTCCAAGAATGTCAAATCTCTCCCAAATCCCTCTAAGTATGTGAAAACTCTCTCAAATATCTCTTTGTATGAGAAATCTCTCCAAGAATGTCAAATCTCTCCTAAATCTCTCCAAGTGTGAGAAATCTCTCCCAAATCTCTCTCAAAAGTTTCCCGTAACTTTTTGGAATCATTCGGGTCATTCCGACCCTTAAACGGGTCAAAAACGGCTCAAAACGGGGCGAAAACGAGAAAAATAGGCTTTAGGAACCGAAACCGGAGTGAGAGACCTCTTAGGACCAGAGACCGAGCCTCTGGTGGCTAAGAGACCAGAGACCGAGCCTCTGGTGGCTAAGAGACCAGAGACCGAGCCTCTGGTGGCCAAGAGACCAGAGACCGAGCCTCTGCCTCTGTCGCTTCACGCTCTGCTCCTCTCGGTCTCTGTTCGCTACTCCGCCTCTCTGTTCGCTACTCCGCCTCTCTGTTCGCTACCCCGCCTCTCTGTCGCACTCTGTCTCTGTTCGCGCTCTCTGTCTCTCTTCTTCTCGCTCTGTCTCCTCGCGCTCTCTGTTCTCTCCTTCCCCCTCTCGGTTCCTTCCCTCCTCCTTCTTCCCTCTCGGTTCTGCCTCCCTCTCTCTCTCTCTCTCTCTCTCTCTCTCGGTTCAGCACCAGAAGGCCGAGCCTCGGCCAGAAATTCGCATATTTGTCATTTTTAGCCCATTTTTGATATTTTTAACATTTTAAGCCCGTTTTTCGTGATTTTAAAGCGGTATTTTCTCCAGAAATTATATTTTAACATAATAAACTCTAAATATTCATAATTTAAACATATTTTGATGAAAATCATTATTTAAATAATAAAAATCAAATGGGTGAATTATTAAAGGTGGAGTGTTGACTTTGCCTTATGCAATGTCACAAGCAACCACTCCCACACCCACTCTTTGACTAACCACACCTCTCCACCTTACCTAGGTCACATCAATGTCTTTTCCACTCAATTATCCCTCTTTCCCACGTTTTTGAGGGCTGAATATTCATCCTCTCTCCTCACTTCTCTCATTTGCTCTCATTTCACAAGAAGATCAAACTCTTTCCTCTCTCACTTTCTCTCTCTAGAAATTCGAGATTCAAGGGCTGATCTTGAGTTTTTCCTCCACATTTGGTAAGCATAATCCATTCTCTTTATGATTATCTCAATTATTTCCACTCAAATCATGGATATCTTACACAAACTCTCTCATAATTGTGTTAGATCTTCGAATCTTCAAGTGATTCTTCAAGTGTTCTTGGGTTGAACACTTATCTTCTTCAACACTTACCTACTGAAATCACTTAAGGTGAGTTCATACCCCTACATTTTCATGTTTTCTCAAGTTTTCAGGGGGGGGGGGGGGGGGGGGGGGGGAATACAAGTTAAAACACTAAGAACATAACTAAAATTTTCCAACAGCCTTCATCAGAAAAGTTCAACTCCATTCACGGAATGTTTTGGGCATCTTAAACATTTTTGTTTTCAAAAATGTACAAGGTGCAAATAGTTCAAGCTTTTAGCTTTAAAATGGCTACTTGCACATCTCCATACGATTTTTCTACAATTTATGGTGATTTTTACAAAACTGCCTATCATTTCAAACAACAATCCGGACCAGTCTGTGATTTTGGACTTATTCACCCAGGTTGGAGGTCATTAAAAATCGTGATAAAAATTATGAGTAAACTAGACACATTTTGTGAACTCTCAGAATTTACGGATCTAGTTTTTGACTTCGTATGATTTTTCTATGATTTTTCCAAAAACAGGGCAGAATGGCTAAAGTTAGCCAACAGCATGTAAATATCATAACACTTTGTATTATGTTGAGCAAAGTGTATAATCATAAGTTCTAATATTTGAATGTGTTTCTTTGTTAGTTTATCATTATGAACTGAAACTAAGTCATTCATATTAAATATTATTCATTCATTTTAGAACACGTATTATTTAACTATAAAAAGTATAGTTTGATAAATTCACAACACTAATACATTTCCATAAAAGAGTTCATACATATTACATACATTTTAGATAAACTATAATAGGTATAGTTTATGATACATCACTCAACACACTCGTACAAGAAGAGTACATTCATACAAGAAATATTTATATTCACACACATTTCACGTAAACTTGTTATCCTATATTGTGAGTTTCTCTATTTCTCTCTCTCTCTCTCTCTCTCTCTCTCTCTCCCCGTACGTCCGAGTGCGGGATATAATTCCTGGTAGTTATAATCAGAATCTCCTTGAGGGAGAACGTGATACTTGTATATAGATCTATATTGGGATTGACACCCCACACCTTGCTGCTAGCTACAGTTGGACCTGCAGGTCTACGGGTGACAAATGCCATTTTATTTTTCGCGACACTGAGAACATCGTGGCAGGTTCACATAGTCATAGTATGATTATAGCGACTCACATAGGGATATAACAACCCATAAGTTTACGGGATTTTATTTTTAAGAACCTAAACGAGTTTTATGTCGATTTAAAATCACCTTTTTATCTCTATGAGTACAGATATTACTGTACACTTTTGGTTTTGGTAGTTACGACTACACATCATTTGAAACCGCATTTATACTTTTAAGTATGGTCAATACTTGTTATTACTCGGTCCTCTAATTTAGGACTACATATATATAATGTATTAACAAACATGAGAACGTACAAAAATTTCATTTAATTCAAAAGCGTCCATGTCCATTTAAATACATAACATTTTCTACTAATAAGAAGGGTTACTTATACATTTTGGTCTTCAGTCATAAGACGACATTACACAGGTTTTAAAGAAAATATCGGATTTTCTGGATACATACTCTAACGCTTTTTCGAGGAAAACGATTTACTTTTCTAACGAAATCTCTTATGAACTCACCAACCTTTGTGTTGACACTTTTCAAAACTACTTGTATTCTCAGGAATTCAGTGAAAAAAGGAAATCAACAACGTTTTGAGGATGGGACGATAAATCGTCAAACAGTTCATTTTGTATCCTAATGTAATTAATGTGAATCATGTAAACATGTGCTTTGATGTAACGTTTTCAATTATATTTGTGTTGGTTGTATTTACTTTGAGCACTATTATACTCATCGTTGTGATACTCTACATGAAGTCCTCCACCCCCGGACGTTTCCGCCATCCTTGGTTTGGGGGTGCGACAGCCTCGAACGCAAAACTACCATTCTGAAACAAATCATAGCAACATCAGAAAACTGAAATATCTCAAGGGATCACTGATACCAATACTAGTTTCCTGGTCTTGTCTCGGCCTTCCTTGACTCGAGTATGGATCCTCTGCTTTCAGTAGTACGGGCCCATACTACCTTCCACATCTATCCGTACTTCCCTCAAGAACTGCCTTGACTCCACCAAGTCACTTCTACTACTACTGATCTCTGCTACTCTCATCCTAGGCTTGCCCTAAGGAAATCTCTGACTCTATTCAAGACAATCCTCAGTTGCTGAAGGCCTCCTTGTGACAATAATTAGTCATCACCTGAATACCATCACATGTGATGAGGCTCAGATAATCCTTCGAGTAAAGGACTCGTCCCTACAACGGTTAGACTCAAACAAGAGCTGCGAAATAGAGCCAAATCCAACACTCTGAGATTATTCAACCCTGGTCACATGTGATGTGTCGTATTCACCTAATGACTAACTCCCGTCACTCAGAGTCCCACAAAGCACGAAGCAAGCAGCATTCGGATACAGGAAATTACTCAAGCAATTCTATTCTCATAACGAAATACTGTTCTAGCATACAATGCTAAGCTCATACTACCAGGCATAACCTAAACAGGCTATCTTACTACTATCTACTTCAATACTAGCATGCAGATCTCGTAAAGCTGAAACACATAAAGCAGGCACATAAGGCATCCTCTTAGATCCTTAGTCCTATTCTAGCATGTTGTTCTACTGAAACTAAAACTGATAAACATAAAGTAACATGTATGGGTAATTTGGGAGTACTTACTTGAGCTCGGTAGATCGCATACGCCACACCATTTTCCTTTTATCAAAACTCTTTTTTTTAAGTTCTTTTTCAAAAAACATTTTTCCCTTGAAGATCTTTATCATTTCCTTAGTTTGAGTTCAGACACACCCGAAAGTATATCCGAATCCCTCAAACCAAGGCTTTGATACCAACTTGAAACATCCCAAAATACGACCCAAAATTTTTTGTTTAATAGTTACTAAAAACACCATGATAATATCATAAGGTAAAACTCGTACGTCAATATCTCAAAAACAATAGCAAAGTGTTATGAGTAAACTGTATCAATACTGTATCAAATCCCATCTACGAAAAACTAAAAACAACTCCCAGGACAACTGAAGCTGTGGTGTGTGCGATGCCATCAACCCGAGCTCTTCCCTTTGCTTGCGGAAGTACCTGAAACCAAAACTAAAACTGTAAGCACGAAGCTTAGTGAGCTCCCCCAAACTACCACATACCATACAATACATATAAACACATACTGGGCCTTGCCCACTGCATCGGACCGAAGTCCGGAAACTGCATCGGACCAAAGTCCGGAACTAACCAGGGCCTTGCCCTCTGCATCGGATCGAAATCCGGAACTACTGAGGCCTTGCCTCCTGCATCGGTCCAAAGTTCGGAACTAACTGCATCAGATCGAAGTCCGGAACTGACTGCATCGGATAGCAGTCCGGAACTATTGAACATAGCATAACATAAGCATATCAACTAACATGAGCACATAAATAACATACTACATCGGGCTGTAACACGGAACACATAACACATAAATCCTGTCTGAGCCACGAAGGCATCAAACATACTAAAATCTGCATCGGACCGGAGTCCGGAAACTACTACTAGCTAAACGGGCCGGCATTGTGGCCTTAGACCCGTTCCTACTGAAAGGAAACTCACCTCGTGATCTGGCGGCTGAGTGTGTGGCTCTGGAAACTATCTGCTGCTGCTCCGGTATCTCCCCGGCTACAATTCCACAAATATACTCAATCAAAGACTAATAACTGTATTGGGGTAAAATGACTCTTTTACCCCTGGCTAAAGTCAACTCTCCTGGTCAAAGTCAACTTTCAGTTGACCTGACTCGCCGAGTTGGGCCGCCAACTCGCCGAGTCTCTACTCTCATTTATCAACCCCGCTCACTGCTACTCGTCGAGTATGGCATATACTCGACGAGTTCCCATTCTATTCCAACACTCAGGTCATCTGCATCCGACTCGCCGAGTTGTATGAACAACTCGACGAGTTGTTCTTGAATCTTAAGAAGATTGCCTCGGACTCGCCGATTTGTATGAACAACTCGTCGAGTCCTTCCATTACTGAGTCTAACCTCTAACTCACTGAGTCCATTCCACTATTCAGTGGTTCCCACTCGGAATCACTCAAAGGGGAAGAATCGGGGACTCGCGACTCGACTCGCCGAGTCTGAAGAACGACTCGCCGAGTCCCATGCATGCAAGCACTAAAAACTCGATTATGCTAAAAACCACTGCATACAATATATAGATCTGAGTTCCTAAGGCTGGTTTACCACGTAAAGTTCCCAAATTTACGTGTACAAATGCATACAAAAGGATATAAAGGCTAAAAAGGCACTTGGAAGAGTAGATCTAGGGCTAACATGCAAAATGGCTCCATAAAGTTAATAGATCTACGTTTTTGGAACTAAAACATGGCTAGATTCGGAAGCTAACCCATCCAACATGGTTTCTCTACTATGAACAAGCTAAAGAATGGGCGAAATATGCTTATAAAGGAGAATCAATCATCAAAACAGGAAGAAACCGATTATTACCTCAAAATACTCTGAAATGGGTGCAAAGACTTGGATATTCTTCTTCTTCTTTGAATCTAGCCTTCTCCTTCTCTTCAAAACTTCAAGATTACACAAAGAATGCTCAAATACTCAATGGAAATGATTAGGGTTTGCTAAATGGTGCTTTCAGGGTGAAGGAGACGAGTTTGGGGCTCATAAGATGGTTTAAATAGGGTGCATACTCGGGGATTTAGGGTTTCTACCTGGCAGGCCGACTCGCCGAGTCCCGAATATGGACTCGCCGAGTCGCCGATCTATTAGCTGATCAAGATCACGACCCTACTTGACGAGTCGGGACATAGACTCATCGAGTCCCTCTACAAACTTCTAAAATAAATACTATAAAAGCAACATATCAGGACGGGTCGTTACACAAAAAATAGTTAAAACCTACATTACTTGAGATTTGATCATTTTCCACATGTTTCTCGTCAATTATAGCAATACTCTACCCTGATTTTCCAAACATAAGGGTAGACGGAGTCGGTCTCTGGCTAGGAAAGGTGGCTAACGATACCCCTAATACCTCCATGGGAATGAAATAGATGATGGATATGTTCCTTGAATGGGGAGTTTTCGCAGGTTACTCAAAATGTGATATTTTTTTCGTTGTCTTTGTACCCAATGCTACCTTTTTCACCATTAACAATCAAAGTTACCAAAGGGCTTCTAGCCCAGCGATATCAGGTGGTGCACTCCCTCCTTGAGAGTTCAAGTCCCGTGGTGGACAATAGGTGGAATTAGATGTTAATTTATGAGTGATTATTATATTTGTATTTGTTGGTTCAAAAAAAAATGTCAAAGTTGAAAAATATCATTACTATTATTATTTTAAAAAAATCCACCAATATAAATACCTATCAATCTTTAAACAAACGACAAATAATTCCATTTTATCTCAAATTCCATTCCACACCTCTCCAGTTCCATTACACACATCTTTAATTGCATTTCACACCTTTCCAGTTACATTCTAAGTTAATCCAATTCGACTCTATGGATTCTCCTGGCAAATCCAACATGGTGGTTCTAGCCAAAGATGCATCTGGAAAAACAAAAACACCAATCAAGATTTTCCATTTCCTTTTCAGGAAACCCAAAACACACAATATCCATAATACCCAAACTATCAACAAGAATATAATAATGTCCTGGTACAACAAGCCTACTACCAATTTTGTCTTTTGTAGGATAATATTGATTATAGTCACTATATGCAGTTTTCACAAATGGTTCCGAAAACACAATATCAATGCTCTCCCTCGAGGTCTCCCTATTTAGTGACAGTTAAAACTTAGAATCTAAAGAATTTAATGACAAACCCACTCCCATTCAAACCTTGTGGTCGCTGTAGATGATGCACTTTGTACCATAAAGGTAGTGCCTCCAAATCTTCAAAGCGAAGACCACAACTCCCAGCTCGAGATCATGTGTGGTGTAATTCAGCTCATGTGCCTTTAGTTGTCTAGATGCATATTCTATTACCTTCCCGCACTGCATAAGTACACAACCTAAACCCTGATTTGAGGTGTCGCAGTAGACTATAAAGTCTTCGATTCCCTCCGGTAATGAGAGTACGGGCGCACTACAGAGGGCTCACTTCAAGGTTTGGAAGGCAACCTATTTATTGTCCGTCCAATGGAAAGGTACGCCTTTTGTGTCAGTGCTGTGAGAGGTTTGGCTATCTTGGAGAAGTTATGAATGAACCTACGATAATAGCCTGCGAGACCCAAGAATTGACGAATTTCTATTGGTGTTGTTGGGGTTGCCCAGCCTTCAATGGCTTTGATCTTGGAAGGATCCACATGTATCCCTTCCTTGCTGACAATATGACCCAATAAGTTTACATTGCGGAGCCAAAACTCACATTTGGAGAGTTTCGCATACAACTTTTCAGCTCATAGGGTTTCCAAGATTTGACGAAGATGTTGACCATGCTCTTCTTCACTTCAAGAATATACAAGAATATCATAGATGAAAACGATTACGAAGTTATCAAGGAATGGGCAGCAGACTCGATTCATTAGGTCCATAAATGCGGCGGGGGCATTCGTTAGACCGAAGGGCATCACGACAAATTCGTAATGACCGTAGTGGGTTCAGAAAACAATCTTTGGGATATGCTCCTCTCGGACCTTGAGTTGGTGATATCCAAATCTCAGATCTATCTTAGAAAAGTAGCTAGCCCCTTGTAGTTGGTCAAACAGATCATCGATTCGTGGAAGTGGGTAGCGATTCTTGATAGTGAGCTTATTTAGTTCCCTATAGTCGATACACATCCTGAAGGATCCGTCTTTCTTTTTAACGAAAAGAATCGGAGCTCCCCATGGAGAGAAGCTGGGTCTGATGAATCCTTAATTCAGGAGCTCGCTTAATTGGCTTGATAGTTCCTGCATTTCCGCGGGAGCCAACCTATAGGGTGATTTAGCAATTGGAGTGACTCTCGGTACAAGGTCAATTTGAAATTTGACTTGCCTTTCTGGGGGTATTCCCGGAAGATCATCGGGAAATACGTCTGGAAAATCCTATGCCACTGGGATATCTCAAATGTTTATTTCTTCTTTGAACTTATATACAATGTGGGCAAGGAATGCGTAGTTCTTCTTGTGTAGGCACTTTTGTGCCTTGATGCATGAGATAAGACGAAGATTGACGTCGAGTTTATCTCCGTAAATAATTAGGATTTCGTGGTTATGGAGGTGAAGGAAAACGGCCTTCTCGTGGCACATAATATCAGTATGATGGGGCTCAACCAATCCATGCCGATTATCACATCAAAACTCCTAATATTTACGGGCATGGATATCCTTAGTTGATTCTGTTTTCCCATTAGCCATTTCCACCGTGAAGGCTTCATTAAGCTTCTGGGGTTGTTGTTTTAGCAAATGTTTGAACTTATTACTCACAAAACTTCATTCTACCCCACTATCAAACAAGATGCACACATATGTGTTTGTAACGCCCGTAAATCCGGGCTAGTCAATTTAGAGACAATAAGCGTTTAAAACAACTATTTGATAGAAGATTATTTATAAGGAATAGTCTTAATAAAAGTTGTAGCATATGTTACAAGGATTCTGTACATATAAAGAACGCCAAAATCCGAGTTATAATGAAGAAGTTATGACCCGTCGAAGTTTCGCGACGGAACCGGCACAACACCAGGAAGCGTAAATAGTGAATTTACAATAAATCGTATTTTAGCCTTAGCGATCTAAACAAAAGTCGTAGAATACGTTAAACCGAGAGCTTCCATAAAAAGAACCCCAAAATCTGACTTCGTATGAGGATGTTATGATTTTTCGAAGTTTCGGCTTAGCCATGTACAACCTGGAGTTCGAATATTAGATCGAGTGGTTTTTAGCCAACACAACCTAAACGAGAAGCGAAGATCTCGTTAATAGTAGCATATCGATAAAAAGACAGACAAAAACGGACGTCGGAGGAAGAAGTTACAAATTTTTAACAGAACAACCCTATCCCGGCCTGTTAGTAAGATAACTTTTAAAATAAAGTCAAAATTAGCCGACAGAGTCTAAACGAAAGTTGTAGAGTACGTTCCACCTATGCGTGGATATAAAGAACGTCGAAAAACGAGGTTGTATTCCAAAGTTATGGTTTTTAGAAGTCGGAAGGTGAAATTGCGAGACCTGGTGCGAAGATGATGACGTGGCCGAACCACAACCGTTTGATGGTGATCACAAGGCTCGCTTCGGATGAAGACACGTTACCCTCGCTACGCCCAGCGTCCGAACTCAGAACGCGCTGCGTACAAGAGCTCTTACTCGGTCCAGCTTCGCCCACGTCGCCCAACCGAGACCTCGCCACGTGTAGTCCTTATCCGATCTATGCCCAACGTAGTAAGTCCGAACGCCCAGCGTTCCGAGGTGTTGAGTACCTATAAAAGGGCTGCGGGGGTCTGCCGATTTCTCACACCTTTTCAACCCCTCTTTCTCTCTTTACACTCTCTCACTACCTCCCTAACCCCTCTAAGCCTAGGTAAACCCCCTAGCACCCGAAGGAAGCCCCGAGGCTCCTAGAGTCCCGAGAAAAAGGGTCTTTTGGTTCGGAAACACTGCTCTAAGCAAAGCCCGATTTTCTATAAAACTCGATCTAAGTGAGCTACGCCTACGCTATTTTTAATATAGATTTTATTTAATTATAGTAACATTATTAGGACTTTATAATAATAATTTGGGCTATTATTATGGGTTATATAAGTGTCGTCATAGTATCTTTTTATCCACTCACGGTACATGGAATCTGGTTTGGAGGGTCGCTTGGGTTGCTGGATTCAGAAGTGCTTATATGCCAAAATGATCATACCCTCCGGTGTTTCATGTTTAGCCCCTGTCTGTACATAGTGGGTGAAGAGTATTGTGTCACGCTTATATAATATTAATAATAGCTAGACTATTAATTAGTCTTGGTTAACGTTGGACTAAACCCTGGTGATATTGATACTAGGTTTTGTCGAGGAAAATTGTTTTAAGAGTAATGAAGCGTTGTCCAAGTGCTGAGTCACCACCTTATCAGGTGAGTGCATAGTTACTTTCATCTTACACATAGATATGAAGTATTTTATATAAATTACGTGCTACGTGTGCATATTATCTGTATACTTTCTATCTATGTTGGATGAATGATTTTATACAAGTTTTAAATGATTTAAAATGTATATGTATTTATATCTACATAATATGTTGGGTAAAACATGGGTAGATGAAATGTGAGTCGGATGATGAGATGAGGGATGATATACAACATGAGATAAGGGTGAGAGGTGAACGATGTGAGAAGCCTTTTTCCCAAATGATGGCTCTGTCATCTAGCAGAGTATGGATGACAACCATGGACTACTCTAGACAGTCTAGTGGAACACTAGCAGGCTCACAACCTGTAGGTGTTGTGAACGATGTGTTCACCCGGGGTACTCTAAACACGGGCGACTATGCAGACTTAGTGCTCGAATCTGGGCAATCATGCAGACTTGGTGCCTAAACCTTGGCGACTATGCAGACTTAGTGCCTAAACCCTAGTGATCATGCAGACTTGGTGCCTAAACCCTGGCGATCATGCAAACTTGGTGCCTAAACCCTGGCGACTATGCAGACTTAGTGCCAGTTGTGTAAACCGTGGCAACAATGGACTTCGTGCTGATTCCTTAGGATGATCCTTAAGAATGAATGAACGAGGAATACCTGATGCTTAGGCTAGACCCTTAAGAATAAGGAAGATAATGGGGATGGGTAATTGGGTTAATTGTTTGATGATTAAATATAATAATTATATTATTGGGTGTTGAAAACCCTATGTACTCACCTGGTTTCCCAACCTGACCCACTCCAGCTTATTTGTATCATAGGTGTCACTATGAAGCTACTTTGCACTGAGAGATTTAAAAAAGATGTAGATCACTAGTGTAAATGTAAGTTCTGTTTATGCATATGTTTATGTATTGATGATGACATCCCAAATGTTTTAAAATGAATAAAAATTACATTTCTTGAGAAATGCTTTGATAATGTATTTATCATGTTTTACTGGGAACAAATTCTGCAACATTTTTATTAAAAGAAGTACTCTGATTTTTATAAAGCATAAACAAAATCGGTCTTTTCTGGCCGTAAAAATGGGGATGTCGCAATGTTGTTAAGTAGGAACGTACCGGTGACAACAGTGGGGTCCTGGACTGCTTCTCCTTGTCCCAAAGTCAAAACCCTTCCCAATCCTCTGTTTCCTTGGTTATTAACGTTGGGGCAATTCCGACGGAAATGTCCAGTTCTCACACACCCATACCATAGCAGGTGTGGCTGGCCCCAACGTTGTTGTTGTTGTTGTAGTTATAGTTGTTGTTGTTGTTGTTGTTGTTGTTGGTTTTGTGGGGGATAAGTCCTACAGTATCTTGTTGTATGACCTTTTCGGTTGCAACTGGTGCCATGCATCTCCCTACATTCACCGTGGTGATGGAGATTGCATTTGTTGCACTTTGGGAGGTTCCCGGAGTACTGCCTAGGGGCACTTGGGGTGGATGAGACTGGAGCATGTGGTGTGGAAGGGATTGAGTAGTAGCAGCATGAACTGCTACCATTTTCTGTTTCTTTGACGACTCTGAGCTTTGTCGTCCTTTCCGTTTGTTATTCTTACCCTTCTTGTTATCACTTTCCTTCTTGCCTTCGATTTCCCTTGCTTTGTCACCCTTCTTGTTGTCGTAGTCGTATAACTTCTTAGCCAACCTCTTGGCACTGTCAACAGTTTCCAAATTCGCGGCTATCACATTTCCTTGAACCAGGGAGGTTAATCCCCAAACGAATTGTTCAATCTTCTTTCCTTCAAAGTATCATTTCCGTGCATAAAAGCGATAATTCACTGAACCTTGAAATGTAGGTATCAATATCGGAGTTGCGGACTGTGAGGTTCCACAATTCCTGCTCCATTTTCTGAACTTCGCCTCTTGGGCAGTATTCCGCCCTTAGCATTTCCTTCAGTTCCTCCCACGGCATAGTGTTTGCCATCAGGAGTGTCATGGCCTCCACATGCCCATTCCACCATGAAAGAGCTTGATCAACAAATGTGCATGCTGCAAATTTGACTTTGCACTCTTCTGGACATCTGCATATTTCAAAGACTGATTCAACCTTCTCAATCCATCTTTTTAGGGTTATTACGCCTCCAGTTCCATTAAAGGTTCGCGGTTTGGTGTTGATGAAATCTTTGTAAGTACAGACCTTGATAGGCCCTTGATTCATTCCTTGATTGGAACTTCCGTCTCCATTCCCGTTGCCTTCACCGTTGTTTCCGTTGTGGATGTGAGTCAGAGCTGCTGCAACTGCAGCTGAAACTGTTACTTGATAAGCACCTGAGTTTAGGGGTGAGCAAAAATCGCACCGCAACTAAAATTAATTGCATAAACCGCAACCGCAATAGAAACCGATGGTGAGGTTTTCTGTTTTTCAAAAACCACATATTTGCGGTGCGGTGCGGTTATTGGTTTTTAAAAACTGCAAAAAAAAAAAAAGCGCAACGCACCGCATATATTATATACACATTTTTTATTAAGTATTAATATATTAAATATTAAAGATACGATAAGTTTCATGGATGAAAGAAAGATAAAATTCTAGGAGACAACAGTGTTGATTTTTTTTGTTATGTTTAACTTTGGAATATGGTGAATTTTGACAAATTTAAGATGTTTATTGTTAATTGTCTTATATCTTATAGGTTTTTATTATTACAAGTAATATATTTGAACTCTTAAAATCGATTAAACTCTAAACTACGGTTAAAAACTACAAAAAATAATCGCACCAAATCCATGCGGTTAATAACCGAAACACAAAAAAAATAAACCGCACTGCAAAAATAACCGCGTAACCGCACCGCAAAAATAACCGCCTAACCGCACTAAACGGTTTTGAAAATGGATTAACCGCATTTGCGGTTAGTGGTGAGGTTTTGGCCAATAACTGCACCGAACCGCACCGCACTCACCCCTAGTTGAGTTCATATTTGGAGTAAGTGGTGGCGGCGGTGGTGGTGGAGTTGCATCGTTGTTCACTCGCGGGTTCCTTCGAGGCATCTTCTGTCATAGAGTAGATAGATAATGAGCGCATAGTGTATATTGGATTTAAAGTACTACTACCTCAATAATTTGATTTATGCATATAATTGATTTCAAAATTTATCATATCACAAAGAAATAAGTCACATAGCAGATAACCACATCACGATAAAACACGTAATATTTCTACTAATAATATCCATTTTCGTACATGAAAATTTTTCCTTGAAGGCATACAATACATAGGGAAAGAGTGTAAATTCGGACAATATAACGACCACATGAATAATGTAATCACTTAGACATATGGTCGATAGTACATAAAGTAGCATACACGTAAGAAACCTAACACTAATAAGGGATACTACTGATCCTGATCATACTGAGAAGTTCCTAACAGTGATAGCGAATTCATATCCCAAAATGTTGTGCCAATAAATTGGCCATCTCGGTCATTTCTCAGATGACCTCATCCCTCTTCTGTTCGGCTTGCACGGCTCGTGCCTCCATAGCTAATAGATGCTGCTGAAGAGCGGCAACTTCTTCTTCCAAGGAGCGAGTTCCATCAACGGCGTCCACTGATGGTACGGAATGATCTGGATGCGCCTCAGTGGTAGGTGGTTCACCGGGGGCTTCATCAGTGTCCCTACCATTCTCCATGTCTTCATCGGTTTCATCAAACGTGTAGTCTGTATCCATATACTCATCGGGCTCAATGCCATGGGATTCCTCTTGTTCTTCCTCGGGGTCTTCTTTAATCATCTCGTGGGCCACTAGGGCCTGATGAAATTGGATACCTTGTTGTGCCTCATCCATGGTGACTGTGAGAGAAACTGGGGGTGAGAAATGTGTAAAGAGAGTAGGTTTATAGTACTTTTAATTATTTTATGTTTGGTTTGATATTCTCCTTTTTGGGTATTAAAAGGGTATACTTTTGGTTCATTGATTATTGCAATCATTGCTGGACATATGTTGGTCATACTTTGAAGGAATGTAGTTGATCAGGCTACACTCATTTTTAATACGATTACATGTTGTTCGGGTTTAATCACAACGTCGAATTTCCCTAAAGACTTATGTTGGATATTTTTATGTTGATTTTCTAAAATGCATAGATAAGTGTGTATTTTATTTATTTTGTTTAGAGTTATTTAGCCTCATTGTGTTTATAGTTGCATATCATGTATCGTTAGATATGCTAGTTCACTATAAACAAAACTATGATACCAACCTGTCACACCCCCGAACCAGACGACGGAAACGTCCGAGGGCTCGTGTGACTTTAAATTGAAATATCATCACAATGATTATACATGAAACATAACATAAAAATCACCATGCATTACATATTACAACTAACATTGTTCGCATCAAGTACATTGTTTAATATTACATATTCAAAAACATAAAATGTACGAAGGCTGACATTTCACAAAAGATATTTCCCAAATACACTTGAAGGTTCTTCAGCTTAATGGCTACCTGAGAATATAAGTTATTTTGAAAATGGTCAACATATATAATGTTGCTGAGTTCATAAGCATGTTTGATTGAAATGTTTTGTAATGTTTGTATAACCCTGAAAACCTGATATTTTCTGTAAATTGTCTGAAAATGATTGTAATGGTCAAGTATAAATGTATGTGTGATTTCCATTGCAAAACCATGCATAAGTAAAAGATCCAAAATTTCCTTGTTTTATGTCTGATGTAAGTAGAATGTACTGAATGATAGTATTTTCCCAGAAAATCCGATATTTTCTGATTTATAAAAAAAACATTGTAATCCTTGCATTATCGTATGAATTGTTCTGTATCAATATGATTTTCGTGATGTTTAGATGGTAATGGATCTCTATGTGAGTCGTTATAACCATGCATGATAGCGACTAATTCGCCTGTCTTGGCATTTTTTTTTTCAAATGCCGGTTTGATCAAGATTTTGTCACGCTAGACTGACCTAGTCTAACTGTAGCGAACAACTCATGTGTGGGGGAGTCACCCCCGTATAGATCTATACACAAACTCTCTCTCTCCCTCCAGGAGACTCTGATTATAACTACAGGCTATGGCCATACACTCAGTGGTGTGAACCGATAGGTCTCACTAGATCCCAATTATTATCCCATGAATATGTATAACGTTATATGTATTTTGATTATAGTCCACCAGATGGTTCTTGAATGTGAAAGGTTAAAGCCCAGCAAACATGAAAAAGGACAATTGTGGCCCACTAGTCATGTATGTTATTTCCAGGCTTATTAAATATGCGACGGATACGTTATAGCCCATCAAACATTTGATGAAATTCCAGGCCAATCAGCAATCCAAATGGGCCAATAAGGCCAAATAGCATGTAAAGGCTAATTTAGGCCCATTAGGCATGTAATTAGGTTACTAAGGCCCAATAGACATGTAATGATTATATTGGGCCCAATAAACGTGCAAATGGATCACGAAGGCCCAATAAGCATGTATAGGGAGTACTGAGCCTAATAGTCGTAACGTTGTTGTATTTTGTATGTTTATTATAGCTTGGTACTTTTAGTCGAAACATTTACTGGTAATGTTATGAAAAATCCAATGTTTGGTTATAACGATATTTTTAGTTTATTTCAGTTTAAAAATACCATTTTAACCTTTAACTTATAAAGATTTATATCTTCGGCCCAAATGTTTAATAAATGATAAATTTGGCCCAAAGTATATATATTTGATAATTTCAGCTCCTTTTTCACAGAAAAAATCATTTTCAACCCCTATTTGAATAAAATGACATTTTTGGTCCTTTTTTGTGAAAACTAACATTTTTAGCCATTAAATCATTAAAATTAGCATTTTCAGCCTGATTGTAAATTTATTTTACAATTTCGGTCCAAAATACATTTATTAACATTTCCAGTCCTTATTTCATAAAAATTTACATTTTCAGCCCTTATTTAAATAAAATGACAATTTTGGCCCAAATTTTTATAAAATTAACATCTTTGGCCCAATTTTGAAATAAGTGTCATTTTCAGCCCTTATTTTTGTTTACTTTCATTTCTGGCTCATGTTTTGGTTAAATAACATTTTAATCCCTAAAAATTGATATTTTTGCAATTTGGGCCCAAAAAGTCGTAAAGCCTAAATTCAGGCCCATAATGCTAAATTTTACACTTTTGGGCCTTTGAAAAGTGTGATTATCATAAAAACTCAGTTTTATGCAAATATGACCGTTTTGGTCCTTATAAAACCGAAAATGTCACATTTGTCCCAAACTTTACTTTGTTTGTCAAAATTATCCTTATATAAGATTCTTGTTTTGTTTTGCACATATTAAACTTATAAAACACTTCTAGCTTTGTAGTATGGTGACTAGTGTGTTTTAGTTTATGAGTATCATCCGTTTTTGTTAGAGATTTCGAGATATATCAAGTTTTACCACATATTCATAACAATAAACGAAGAAAATCACACATAACATACATAAATACATAGATCTACACATAAACACTTGTATTATCCTGCAAAAACATGTAAAAACCGAAAACAAGGGGTTATGAACTCACCTTGCTTGTTGTTTCTCGGTTTGATGAAGATATGGAAGGAAGTGATGTGATTTTCGCCCCTAGCAAGCTCCTTGGAATGATTTTTGAATTTATATGGTCCTGGTGAAGTATGATTCACGGTTTGGAGCAAATTAGTAACAAGTTTTAACAAAATTGTGAAGTTAAACTTGTTAGAGTAAGAGTAGATTACCAATTATGGATGAGGACTTAATGCAACTGCTTAAAAACACCTACCAAAGGTCACGAAATTTATGAGAAGTAGAGAGGAGTTCTTGAGAGAATATTGAAAGTGTTTGAAAGAAAATGAGAGGTGGTGGGAGGGTGTGTTTCGGCCGAGAGGTAGAAGAAAAGATAGAGAATAGATAAGGAGCTTTGCATGAAGGGTAATAAGAGTCTAGATGTATGTGATTATCTAGATACATGCTATATAATCATGTGTTAGCAATGTTTAAATCAACCTCCTTCCATTCATTATATATATATATATATATATATATATATATTATCTTGGGCCGAGAATTTGAGCTAAAGAAAGTGGTGATGAAATGATTTGGGCCCTTTCTTGGTTTAGTTCGAATTTATGGAGCCCAATAATGATTTTTGGCCCATTGGGCCCTTGTAAGTGTTCACAGCCCAATATGGTATAAAGGAATGGGTTTATCACCCATTAGGTCTTATTAATTCATTTACGGTCCAACAAGGCCCATTAGAATTAAGATAAACCATTTTATGAATATAGGTCCATTTAGAGCCCATTTAAGGGTTCTAAGCCCAAAATAGTCAAGTTGAGTGCTTATTGTTCATTAGGCCCAATAAGAAAATCCTAGTTCATTTGAACATGAACCGGGATTCTTAGAATTTTCAACTCCCAATTGACTTTCTGAAATGTTTAGTATAGAGTTTTGAACTTTACTTGAAGAACCTTGATTGAATTTGTTGTCATTGATTGAGCACAGTGTTTGATATCAATAAAAATTACATGTATCAAAACGGATGATGTTTACAAGAGTACAAAATTTCCTAGCTAGATCGCTAGTTGTGACATTTTAACTTAGTAAGTATACTCGATTTGGTTTTCACTTAGTAAATATATCGTCCCTAATAACATTTCTTCCCTCCATTAGTGTTTTACCATCCTTGTTTTCTTTCTTCCATTATCATTTATTAGTTCACCCTAGTGAAGTATATTGTTTTCCACCGTCACCAAGGTCAAAGATAATCAATGTTATTGTTTCCTTATTGTGACAACCGTCAATTTCCGGTCAAGTCAGAGTCAACTAAAGTTAACAAGTCAAACCGGTCGACTCAATTAACCCTTGTGTACTAGGGCTTACGTTAGGTAATTACTATACAACTCGCTATTCTAATGAGAAATCATCAATTGAAAAGTTCGTATATCTAGATTTTCCTTAACCTAAAATTATGGTAAGTAATGAACTAAACCGATAAAACAATGTTGCATACTCATCGGGAGTGTGTAAGATCCTTAAATATAGCTTAAAGGGGTTTACGGACCTTGCATTGCGAAGCCAAACACTCAAAAAGTTCACAAAAGATGCCTCTCCCAATCTCTTTCACTATATCTCTCTTTATTTAAAATCTCTCTCTAATCTCTCCCAAATCTCTCAAAGAATGTAAAATCTCTCCCAAATTTCTCTAAGTATGAGAAATCTCTCCAAGTATGTGAAATCTCTCCCAAATCTCTCCAAGTATGTGAAATCTCTCCCAAATCTCTCTAAGTATGAGAAATCTCTCCAAGTATGTGAAATCTCTCCCAAATCTCTCTCAAAAGTTCCTTTAACTTTTTATAGACTTTCAGGTTATCCTGACCCTTAACCGGGTCAAAAACCACTTGAAACGGGGTAAAAACGGGTAAAATAACCTTAAGGAACCGAAACCCTCCTATTAGAAGCAAAGCCTCTTAGGACCGAAGGTCCCCTATACGGACCGAACTCTGCTGAGGACCGAAGCCGAGACCAGTAGGACCGAGCTGAGGAGGAGAACCGAACCTCGCATAGACCGAACCCGAAGGTCCTCTCGGACCGAACCCTACCTTCGCCTTCGCTTCTAACCCCTTTCGCTCCTTTTCGCCTTCGGGCCCAGCAGCATTAGGGACCGAACCTTGGCCCAGAACCGAGACGTCTTGCAGGTAGGCTAAATTCACCCAGTTTTCGACTAGTTTTGCATCGGGAGTGTGTAAGATCCTTAAACATGGCTTAACGGGGCTTACGGATCTTGCGTTGCGGAGCCAAGCAATCAAAAAGGTCACAAAAGAAGCCTCTCCCGATCTCTTTCACTCTATCTCACTCTATTTAAAATCTCTCCCAAATCTCTCTAAGTATGAGAAATCTCTCCAATTATGTGAAATCTCTCCCAAATCTCTCTAAGTATGAGAAATCTCTCCAAGTATGTGAAATCTCTCCCAAATCTCTCTAAATATGAGAAATCTCTCCAAGTATGTAAATCTCTCCCAAATCTCTCTAAGTATGAGAAATCTCTCCAAGTATGTGAAATCTCTTCCAAATCTCTCTCAAAATTTCCTTTAACTTTATGTAATCATTCGGGTCATCCCGAACCTTAATCGGGTCAAAAACTGCTTAAAACAGGGTAAAAACGGGTAAAATAGCCTTAAGGACCCGAAACCCACTCTCTAGGGGCGAACCCTCTTAGAACTAAAGGTCCCTATAGGGACCCAACTGCTGAAGAACCGAAACCATCAGGACCGAACCCGAACCTTGCACCAGGGACCGAACCAAGCTTCTAGCCTTCGGACCGAACCTCCTCTCGCCTTCGGTTTATTTCACTTCTCGCCCAAGTTCGCTCCTAACCACCTTCGCCTTCGGTTCCCACCAAGCAACTGAACCCTCGCACCTTTAGTTCCCCATGCGAGAAGCCTCGCAGACTTCGCCTTTCTTCCTGATTTTCGACCACTACTTCGTGTTAGGCTCGTTTTTCATCATTTTAACGTGAGATTTTCACCCAAAACTTTATTTTAACAATTAAAGCCTCAAATTTCATTAATCCCCACGTTTTTAGTGCCAATCATATCCAAGATTTAGTGGTTGAAGTACATGGGGGTGGAGTGTTGACTTTTCTTTTATTTATGACACAAGCAACCACCCATACCCACTCTATGACCAACCCACACCCCTCCCCACCATACCTAGTCGCTTCCTTGTATTTTTCCATCAATCTCCATCCAATCCCACGTACTAAGAGCTGGAAAACTTACCCTCTCTCCTCATTCTCACTCATTTCTCTCATTTCCACCCAAAGAGCAAACATCTTTTCTCTCAAATTCTCTCTCACAATTTCGAGATTTCCAAGGCATTTTCAAGCTTTTCATCTACTCTTGGTAAGTATTATCATCCTCCATTTGATTATTTCACTCCTTCTTCACTCAAATCATGAGTTCCTTACACAAATATCGTCATATTTGTTGTTAGATCTTCGAAATCTTCAAGCATCATCTAAGTGTTCTTGAGTTGAACACTTCTTTACTTCATCATCCATCTAATGAAATCACTCAAGTTGAGTTCATACCCCTATCTTTTCATGTTTTTCTTAAGTTTAAGGGTGGGGGGGTGGGGGGGGGGGGGGGAGTACAAGTTAAAACACCAAGAACACAACTAAACTCAAACAACAACTTTCATTAGAAAAGTTGAGTCTTATTCACAGACTGTTTTGACTATCTTAAACTTAATATCTTTCAAAAATGTATTAGGTGCAAATAGTTCAGGTTCACACCTTTAAAATGACTGCTTGCACATCTCCATACGATTTTTCTACAATTTATGGTGATTTTTACAAAACTGCCTATCATTTCAGAAACAAATTCGGACTAGTCTGTGAATATGAACATTTTAACACAAGTTAAAGACTTCCAAAAATCATAATAAAAATTATGAATAAACTAGATATATTTTATGAACTCTCAAAGTTTACGGATTCAGTTTTCGACTTTGTAAGATTTTTGTGTGCTTTTTCTAAAACAGTGCAAAGCGGTTAAAAACTAGTAACAACTTATAACTTTCATAACACTTTGTATTATGTTGAGCAAAGTGTATAACAATAAGTTCTAAATATTGAATGTATTTTCTTGTTAGTTTATCATCATAAACTGAAATTTAGTCATTCATGATAGGGATTCTTCATTCATTCAAACACATATAATAAGCTATAATAAGCATAGTTTATGGATTTTTACTACATGAGAAAGGTTTTACTCTCAAAAAAAATGGGTTTTTCATATACTACATAATAGTAATAGTTTATGGACTCATAGCATTAATGTATTTTCATAAATGGGATTCTTTTACATTACAAACGTTTTGTATAAACTATAATAGGTATAATTTATGTATCATTTACATTTCAAACTTATTTACCAAAGGTTTTCAGTTCAGTTCACGTAAATCTGTTAATGAATAAATTTGTGAGACGTTCGCTTCGTGTTATCTTCATGGTAAAAAGGTCAAAAGTCCTATAAATTGTAACCAGAGTCTCTTTCACTACTAGAAAAAAGGCCTTTTACGACGCTCATTGCGCGTCATAAAACGCTCAGACGACGCGCAAATGCGTGTCAAGGAAGGCCCTGTCATAAAGAGAGACGACGCGCTTTTGTGCGTCGTCTATAGACGACGCGCATTTACGACGCGCATTTATGACGCGCAGTTACGACACGCAATGCGTATCAAGGAAGGCCCTGTCATAAAGGAAGACGATACGCATTCGCGTGTCGTAACCTTACGACGCGCGTGTTAATGACACGCAATGCGTATCAAGAAAGCCTCTGTCAAGAAAGGCCATGTCATAAATGAAGATGACACGCATGTTTGCGTATCATAATTTTAAATGTTAAAAAAAATTTATTTTTTATAGATTTACTAATTTTCAAATTAAATTTGCATTTAATGCCTCACAATATAAAATAAAATATCATATACAAAAAATATAATCCATTTCATAAAATTTAATATCATACAAATAAAATACCATAAACAACAAAGATAATTCATTTCACTAATATGTCAAATACAAATAATTCATTTTAATTAAAAAAAATTACAAATTAATATCACCGGTAACAATGTCAGGCTGCAAAACATTAAAAAAGTTATTCTACAATCTATATATACATGAAGGAAAAGATCATACTATCCATACCAATGCATAATCCTTCATGAAGCATCTATACACCAAGCCAACCAGATAAGAATTAAAGACACAGTGATGCATTATGAAATCATAAGTTAAAATGATGAACAATGAGAGTTCAAGTTAAAAAACTTAGTCAAATAGTAAAATGATTGATGAAAAGTACCTTGAATTTCATCTGCTTCCTCTTTTTCTGATATGATCAAGCCATAAGCTTCTTATATAAATGTAGTAAATTTTGTCCCTACTATCGAAAATATCCTCCCCCACAAAAAGATTTGAAAATCTTTCTTTCATCATTTCAAGCTCTGATATAACAAATTAAAATAAAAAATGATCAAAATTATGTGAATAAATTAATTGAATTGTAATAAAAACTCACCAAAATCAGTAGGTTTCTGATCTTGTCTGTGGTTATGCCTAATTTCACAAAATCTTGAAAAGACTTGGTTGATAAGGTGATCTTCCTGAAGTTGGCCCTTTCTGATTAAGAAATATCTCCTCTGCCAAATAGCTTCCCTATTTCCCACACCCTACACCAAAATAACGATAAACAAAAAATTCCAAAAGTTTAAGAAATCACAATGCTGATTGGATTGGATGAAAGCATGAGTGGTTCTAGGAATCAAACCAAGCTTCCAATTAAGAACATCTAACCAACCCTCAGAGTCAGCTTGATCCCAAGGGCGGACAAGACCTTCGTTATCATTATCCTCTCCCTGAAAGATCTTTGCAACTTGCATCAGTCAATGATAACGCGCAGGGGGAAACTGAAATCCAAGGAAAGGAAGCCGCACGACCAATCTTTTTGTGGGGAAAGATGGATTCTCTGATTGGATCTAGATGGAGAGATGAAGTGTTATCAACTGACAACATATAATTATAATAATCATGTTTCAAACATGAAATGAATATACCTGTTGAAGCTTACAAGTCACACCACACTTATCAATAATAGGCAAGAAACTAACGATACTAGACTGCGAAGAACCGCCAAATCCTCCTATCAACGAACGTTGACTCCAATGATAGTTACCATCAACAAAAAAAGCAGATACATCACTTAATACTACACCAAATTGGAGATAAATATCCTTCTTGTGAGAAACGTCATCATCATCATCATCATCATCATCATCATCATCCTGTGCATGTTTGAGAAATTTTATGAAAAATTTATCAATCAAGGATATTTGGGTTGATCAAAGAGAAATCACTATGGACCAAACTGAGTACGGATTATCAAGAAAAAACAGATGGTATAATTAGAAAGAGAAATGGACACGCCTATCATCACCTGATGCAGCAGCTGCAGATGCCATTACTGCAAGAATGTTGGCAGTTTTTTTACCCTTCCAACCGCCCAGATGCAAAGAATGCTCGGTATCAAGCGACTATTAAGCAAGGGGATTTCTTGCTCAATCGTATTCAGAATCTCTCTCGTGTTATTGATCTTTAAGTGTTTCTTTCTTTAAGTCTATCTGTAACCTCTCCTTCTTTCCTTCCTTCTTTCCATTTTCCCCAATTCAAGACTCCTCCTAGTAACAGCAAGACTTTTCAAATGTAATAGTTTGTTTTAAGTATTATGATTTTTATTGTGTATCATGATTCTTATGCAACATGAAAATTTTATGTACCATTAGATTAGTATTTAGTAATATTGATTTTGAATTGCTGATTAGTGAGGTTAACAATGATTTCCATCAGCAATTCCATTTTTTTCATACCAAACCAAACCACTACTTAAGTTTTCATTAGGCTGACCTGTGTTGATTTTCCATGTGTTGTGAAAATTATGTTTCGTTTCCATCTTAACCGTGTAACCTTTCAAATTTTTTAAAGTATCAAACTACAAAATTTATTTGCTTTGCTGTAAAAAGAACAGTTCCTTTGCTTTTCAACTTGGTCTTGTAAGAAAAGCGTCTTTAATCTTATTGTATTTGGTATCTTTTTCATCTGTTTGTGGTAAAGGTTAAGACATTAGACATATATAGAAGAGTTAGGTTCTAATTCATCCTCTAGGCATTTTACAGAGCTCACAACCTGATAAAAAAATAAATTCCGAAAATTCATGTTTTTGGTTTTGCACATTTTACAGTTTTCACAGAAGCAGAGTAATGGCCACCACTAGAGATAGTGATGGTTTTTTTATCGATTCCAAGAAGGGAATAACAAAAAATCTTGGATTGGAACAAGAACAACTTAAATTAGAATGAATAATTAAAATGAAATACAAAAACTTTGCAACACAAGGAATATAATGGACTCTGTAGTTTTGATCAGCATCATTTTGAGCTTACTCAAAATACAACAGTCCTGTTGTGTTGATAAGGTAGAACGCGTAACTCACAATATGACTTGATTGCCTTAATAAGGCATTGTTTTTCAAGATTCTCAGATTTCTGAATAAAACTCAGCAAATTATCCTTGTGCGAGACTCTCTCAACCTGCAAACCCAAACAGAAACTATTTGACTTTTCACCTTAGCATATATATACTGCATACTACTGATACTGAGAAACTTAAAACTCTTTGATTACCATCTGCTCAATGATTGGGCCCCCATCAAGCTCTTCCGTGACAAAATGGGTTGTAGCACCAATCAAATTGACCCCAGCTTCAAAAGCCTGTCATTCTCCAGTAAAAAACATAAAAACATAAAAAACTTAAAACAGAATTTGGAAATTGGAACACAGAACCTGCATGCCTAGATGGATTTCCTCCCTTGAATGATGGCAATAAGCCATGATGTATGTTGATCACATCCTTCCCATATCTTTTCAAAAAGTTTCCAGACAACACCTGTCCTAGGTAAATAAACAAATAAGACCTTTTTCCCAATCCTGCTGCTATACTACTACTAGAAAAACATTTACCTGCATGTATCTAGCAAGGACCAAGAAATCTGTATCTTCAACCAACCCCAATATCTCATCTTCTACATTCTTCTCCTTTGACTTGGACAGATAATGATATGGAATCTCATGTCTTTCAAGGAACCGCATCACATGGGTATTCCCCACCCTATCATGATTGTTGTTCAAAATACAGACATATTATACACATCATTTACTGGTCAAAGATAACAAATAAAAAAAAAAGTTCCATGCTTTACCTGATTACAGAGCTTATCTGAACCGGAAGTTTTCCATCTTGCCAAGCATGCAGTAGATCAACAAGACAATGGTCCTGCACCAGCAACCTCCTTACTAATGTAATACTATTTTTGGTTTTCACTAACAATTTTTTCTAGAAAGAAGAAGAAGAACCTGCTTAGAAGCAAGAAGAGCAATTTTATATTTGGGGTCTACAGAAGGCACTCGAACAAGCGATTTAACTGCATTGAACATCTTTGATAGGTCAAGGAAGTCCTCGTTCATTTGCTTCCGCTGCCATTTAATTGGGTCGAACACAAACTCACTGAAACACAATTTATTCTTACTTGTTACTTATCAACTTCATGTCAAGTTGGGATTATTAGTAGATTAATATACTTGCACTTGTAAAACCAACATACAGGGGAAAAAATCCATTCATTGACTGGGATAAAAAAAAGAAAGATGCCCAACGTATACAGGGGAAAAAATCCATTCATTGATTGGGATAAAAAAACATACAAAAGAAATACGAACCTCCTTTGAAGTCATTCAATCTGGCTAATGCAGAAAACGGATCGTCGTCGGTATCAGCAAGTGATGACTATATTCCTTTTTCTCTATTTCTTCACATCACCATGGCACCTCCGATCCACCACGACCGTCGATGAACACCAACAGCAATCCCTTAAAATGTTATGAAATTGAGGCTGACCCGCCACCGACTGAATCGCCACAGTAGCATATCGCCTGGAGAATCCAAATAAGAAAGAAGAGGTGGGGAAAGGAAGCAGATGGCAGAAGGAAAGGAAAAGAAAGAAAATAAAATAAAAGGAGTCAAGACGAAACCTGAAAGTATTCCACTGGACCAAGAAAAAACCCTAAATCTTCTCATTTTCTGCAATCGATTGTAATAATCACATCAACATGGCACCTCCGACTCACCACCACCGTCGATGAAGACCAATCGGGAAATCGAAGCAGATCTTTACCATTTGCGTTCACAAGAGGTCGGAGTGGATATTAGCGAAAGCAGCGATGGTGGAGAAAATGAGAAAGAGTTAGGGAATCGATGCCCTCTACCAATTAGATCACACAGGACCAACAGTTTTTCCTTCCTCCCAACCCCGAAAGACGTGGAATCAATGCCCTCTATTTTTGGAAGTTGGATCGATGGATACTCGTCCTTGTTAGATTTTTTTAGGCTTCAAAATTGATAGATTTTTTTTTTCGATTCTTTCAAGTTTGAATCAGAAAATGAGAAAGAGTTAGGGAAATCAAGAGTGCAATGCTCGTCCTCCTTGTTAGGTTGAAGATGAAAGATAGATAGAAGATAGAAAAAAAAAAGGCGGGTTTTCAAAATTTTGGGGATTTCATTTCCCCCCTTGTCTACTAAAAGCGCGTTTCATTAAAATTATAAAGCGACAGGTACAGACGACGCGCGTTTAAGATAAAGCGCCCTCCGTGTTTTTAATTTTTTTTCTTGAGACACCAAATTAAGGGCACGCAATAAAGCGTGACGTAAATCCTTAAATTTTTTGGAGAGATGACACTATTTTAAGGGCACGTCCTTTTGCGTATCGTTAATTATCGCGTGTCGTAAAAAGCGCGTCATTAAAGGTCTTTTTTCTAGTAGTGTTTTAGGGAGAGCGTGATAGTTGTGTATAGATCTATATTGCGTCTGACAAGCCCGCACCTGAGCTGTTTGCAACAGCTAGACAAGCAGGTCTGAGGTGACAAGTGTCATTTAACGTGCGACGCCTGAAGAACGTCGTATTACGAGGCCGTCTGAGTCTTAGCATGGTTATAATAACTCACATGTGGTATTAACAAAACATAAGATTTACGAGTTCTTACTTTTAAATTAAACGAGTTTATGTCAATTTAAACTTGCATAAATTACTTTATGTATGGAAAAATACTTGTTTATTTTCGGTCCTCGGATTTAGGACTACCTAACTCTTATAAGGAAAATATTGGATTTTCTTTGGAAACATATTTCTGTTAAAACTACATTCATCTAGAATTGTTAGGCTTCGGCTATAATTGCTAAGTGTATATGTTAGAGTTATATAAGAATCTATTCATAATCGACTTAGAATTGGTGGGCTCGTCTTTCTTCCTGTTCCTTGTTTGGTTGTGGACCTACGATAGACCCATTATATTCGACGGTTTATTTAATTTAAATTTTATATAACTTATATGCACTGGGCGGTTATAGAAGGAATCTGCGGGTCTTTCTAGGGTTCATTATCGCATAACATAGAAGCATTCATTTCACACTTAACAAAGAAAATATTGGGTTCTCTGGAAACATACTTTGTCGCTTTTACAAAGAAAATGGTTTCTTTCACAAACAAAACTCTTATGAACTCACCAACTTAATTGTTGACACTTTTCAAAACTACTTGTATTCTCAGGAAATTAGTGAAACAGGAAAACAACAGCATTTTGAGGATGGGACGTTAAATCGTCAAACGGTTCATTTTGTCATCATAATGTAATTGATTTTGAAACATGTAAACTTACTATGATGTAACTTTTTCAATTATATTTATGATGGTTGTATTTACTTTGAGCACTATTATACTCATTGTTGTGATACTATACATGAAGTCCTCCACCCTCGGACGTTTCCGCCATCCTTGGTTTGGGGAATGTACACTTATCAAAACTATTGTGTACATCATGAATCTACATCTTCAAGTGTTAATCGTGAATCCCCTAATCGCAATCTTTATATAGTAAAACAATGTATTTTCATGAGGTTTAGTACCTAACTTTAGGTGGGGTTGTAATGTATATTCACGTTTCTATATAGGAGTAGGATCAAATGAGAACACCTAAAAGGTTGAGAACGCGAGAACATATCTAAACCATTTAAACAACTAAATCTAAGGTTATTATTGAATGGGCCATTTATGTAAATTCTTAAAATTATAGGAATTAAAGTGTAACTTTAAAATTGTCATAAGGGTATAACAGTAATTAACACTTTAGCTAACTCCTAAAATTTCTCTAACTCTCGTCTATTTCCTTTCATATTCTCGTCTCTTTCTTTTTTTCCCTTGGATACCTAGGGTTTCATCAATAGTTCAATCCTCGTTAGTTTAATCCTCGTTCGTTTTTTAGCCCTTCTTCTCATCAACTTCAGTCGACATTTACTTCAATCTACACTTTCAATCACCACTACCTGGTCTTCTATCATCATAGCCAATCGCCGCCTCCTGATCTTGAAACGAAACTGGAACACCGCTACCAATCTTCTGTCACCACCGCTACTTGTTGCCTTCAGACATTCAATCGATACCGGAGCCACCATCAACCTACATGTTTACTATTTATTTCGTTATTTAATATTTTGAACTGCCTTCTGATCTTCAATCGATACCGGAGCCTCCTATTCCACCGTCTCTCTCCCCTGTTTTCTTCTTCTTTTTATATCGCACTCTGCTAGATGCACTGGCAGAACGCAAACAAATCCGCCACCGCCGCCTCCCCAATATGATCCTGTCATGTTCCAAGGTGCGGTCACAGCCGCGGTGGCAGCTGCTATGTCCCAAATCAGCACTGACGGTACCAGAAGGACATGGAGTGGTATTAATAACTCCACTCAAGTAGAAAGCCAAGGGCGCTCGAGAGAGTGTTCCTTTAAGGACTTCTCCAATGGCAAACCCAATTCTTTCAATGGTTGCGGGGGAGTGATCACACTGATGCAATGGTTCGAGAAGACCGAATCGGTCTTCAAAATTTGTGCATGCCCCGAAGCAAGCAAGGTCAAATTTGCAGCTTGCACTTTCTCTGGCCGAGCCCTTACTTGGTGGAACAGCCATGTTAAGTCACTGACGCTTGTAGTGGCTAACTCGTTAAGCTGGGAAGACTTAAAGACGATGATGTTGAAAGAGTACTGCCCAAGGGGCGAAGTGCAAAAAGTAGAGCAAGAACTATGGAATCTCAAAATGACAGGCTCTGGCCTTGCAACTTACACCGACCGATTCTGTGATCTAGCACTCCTTTGTCCCGCGATGGTCACTCCTGAGGAAAAGAAGGTGGAACGATACCTCTGGGGATTGTCTCCCCAAATTCAAAACAGTGTGTTGGCCTCAAGACCAACTACCTTTGACAGTGCCAAGGAGTTGGCACAACAACTCATCGACCATAGGGCCAGCCATAACACTGTAACAACCACCCCTGAGCAAGATGGAGGGAGAAGCAACAAAAGAAAGTTCTGGAACAACAAGAAGGACCAACCAGCCCAGGACTCCACCAAGAAGCAACGGATTGTTGTTGTTCATGCTGCCGCAACTCCTGCCACTCCAGCACCCATAAATCGATACGCTGGAACCCTTCCGAAATGCAACAAGTGTAACTTCCATCATACTGGGGTTTGTCGGGAGATGCATTGCAAGAATTGCAATATGAAAGGGCACATTATCCGTTTCTGTAGAGCACCAGCACAACCCATCAACCAGGTTCCCGACATTGGAGCCAGCCCAACTTGTTACGAGTGCGGTGAAGCAGGACACTTTAAGAGAGACTGTCCAAGGACAAGGAATGCTGGTGACGGTGGAAGGGTGCTTATGATCACTGCAGGAGAAACTCCCTCGGAACCACCCGTGAATAGCGCTACGTGCTTCTAACCGCCACATGTAGGTCTTAAATCCTTACTGAGACTAGTGTCAACTTAGGGTTTATCAACCATAGATCTAGAGAACATGACAAATCCAAGTAAGTTTTATCACATATATAAAAACACAGGGTTTTTACTAGCGAATCTATGATGGCTAGTGTAAACATTATGATCATATATCATTAAGATTCTAAGGACTTAGAATGTATAATTCCGCCTTATTTCATGTTCCTTGTTTGGTTGTGGGCTTAAGGCGGAGTCACTCATTCGACTGCCCTTGCAACCTTAATGATATACGACTGGTTTACAGTAAGCAATTATAAAAGAACTGGTAGGGCTTATACTACCAACTTTTTCATTAATTGTCGAAAACCTCTTTGTGCTAATACTCACTAACTACAACCTGAAATATTCATAGTGGTAATAACGAGAATAAAACGGAGAGTATAAAGGCATGCGTAGAATACACTATCATTCCAAAACAATAACTCCTTTAAATCGACATAGCTCAAGTTACAATAAGAAATTCCAAGGTCGTCATTTAACATCAGGCGGATTGGTCCCCGCCATACCAATTTCTTGTACTCCGAAAAGTACCCTATCCTTCCCCAACTCTCGAAGTCCCGGTCAAAGTGCTAATTTCGGGACGAAATTCCCTCTAACGGGGGGATGATGTAACAACCGTCAATTTCCAGTCAAGTCAAAGTCAACTAAAGTCAACAAGTCAAACCGGTCGATTCAATTAACCCTTGTGTACTAGGGCTTACGTTAGGTAATTACTATACAACTTGCTATTCTAATCAGAAATCATCAATTTAAAAGTTCGCATATCTAGATTTCATTAACCTATAACTATGGTAAGTAACGAACCAAACTGATAAAACAATGTTGTATACTCATCGGGAGTGTGTAAGATCCTTAAACATGGCTTAATGGGGCTTACGGACCTTGCATTGCGGAGCCAAGCACTCAAAAAGGTCACAAAAGAAGCCTCTCCCGATCTATCTCACTCTATTTAAAATCTCTCCCAAATCTCTCTAAGTATGAGAAATCTCTCCAAGTATGTGAAATCTCTCCCAAATCTTTCTATGTATGAGAAATCTCTCCAAGTATGTGAAATCTCTCCCAAATCTCTCTAAATATGAGAAATCTCTCCAAGTATGTAAATCTCTCCGAAATCTGTCTAAGTATGAGAAATCTCTCCAAGTATGTTAAATCTCTTCCAAATCTCTCTCAAAAGTTCCTTTAACTTTATGTAATCATTCGGGTCATCCCGAACCTTAATCGGGTCAAAAACTGCTTAAAACAGGGTAAAAACGGGTAAAATAGCCTTAAGGACCCGAAACCCACTCTCTAGGGGCGAACCCTCTTAGAACTAAAGGTCCCTATAGGGACCCAACTGCTGAAGAACCGAAACCATCAGGACCGAACCCGAACCTTGCACCAGGGACCGAACCAAGCTTCTAGCCTTCGGACCGAACCTCCTCTCGCCTTCGGTTTATTTCACTTCTCGCCCAAGTTCTCTCCTAACCACCTTCGCCTTCGGTTCCCACCAAGCAACTGAACCCTCGCACCTTTAGTTCCCCATGCGAGAAGCCTCGCAGACTTCGCCTTTCTTCCTGATTTTCGACCACTACTTCGTGTTAGGCTCGTTTTTCATCATTTTAACGTGAGATTTTCACCCAAAACTTTATTTTAACAATTAAAGCCTCAAATTTCATTAATCCCCACGTTTTTAGTGCCAATCATATCCAAGATTTAGTGGTTGAAGTACAAGGGGGTGGAGTGTTGACTTTTCTTTGATTTATGACACAAGCAACCACCCATACCCACTGTATGACCAACCCACACCCCTCCCCACCATATCTAGTCACTTCCTTGTATTTTTCCATCAATCTCCAGCCTTCCCACGTACTAAGAGCTGGAAAACTTACCCTCTCTCCTCATTCTCACTCATTTCTCTCATTTCCACCCAAAGAGCAAACATCTTTTCTCTCAAATTCTCTCTCACAATTTCGAGATTTCCAAGGCATTTTCAAGCTTTTCTTCTACTCTTAGTAAGTATTATCATCCTCCATATGATTATTTCACTCCTTCTTCACTAAAATCATGAGTTCCTTACACAAATATCGTCATATTTGTTGTTAGATCTTCAAAATCTTCAAGCATCATCTAAGTGTTCTTGAGTTGAACACTTCTTTATTTCATCATCCATCTAATGAAATCACTTAAGTTGAGTTCATACCCCTATCTTTTCATGTTTTTCATAAGTTTAAGGGTGGGGGGGGGGGGGGGGGAATACAAGTTAAAACACCAAGAACACAACTAAACTCAAACAACAACTTTCATTAGAAAAGTTGAGTCTTATTCACAGACTGTTTTGACTATCTTAAACTTAATATCTTTCAAAAATGTATTAGGTGCAAATAGTTCAGGTTCACACATTTAAAATGACTACTTGCACATCTCCATACGATTTTTCTACAATTTATGGTGATTTTTACAAAACTGCCTATCATTTCATAAACAAATTCGGACCAGTCTGTGAATATGAACATTTTAACACAAGTTAAAGACTTCCAAAAATCATAATAAAAATTATGAATAAACTAGATATATTTTATGAACTCTCAAAGTTTACGGATTCAGTTTTCGACTTTGTAAGATTTTTGTGTGCTTTTTCTAAAACAGTGCAGAACGGTTAAAAACTAGTAACAACTTATAACTTTCATAACACTTTGTATTATGTTGAGCAAAGTGTATAACAATAAGTTCTAAATATTGAATGTATTTTCTTGTTAGTTTATCATCATAAACTGAAATTTAGTCATTCATGATAGGGATTCTTCATTCATTCAAACACATATAATAAGCTATAATAAGCATAGTTTATGGATTTTTACTATATGAGAAAGGTTTTACTCTCAAAACAAATGGGTTTTTCATATACTACATAATAGTAATAGTTTATGGACTCATAGCCATTAATGTATTTTCATAAAAGGGATTCTTTTACATTACAAACGTTTTGTATAAACTATAATAGGTATAGTTTATGTATCATTTACATTTCAAACTTATTTACCAAAGGTTTTCAGTTCAGTTCACGTAAATCTGTTAATGAATAAATTTGTGAGACATTCGATTCGTGTTATCTTCAAGGTAAAAAGGTCAAAAGTCCTGTAAATTGTAACCAGACTCTCTTTTAGGGAGAGCGTGATAGTTGTGTATAGATCTATATTGGGTCTGACAAGCCCGCACCTGAGCTGTTTGCAACAGCTAGACCAGCAGGTCTGAGGTGACAAGTGTCATTTAACGTGCGGCGCCTGAAGAACGTCGTATTACGAGGCCGTCTGAGTCTTAGCATGGTTATAATAACTCACATGTGGTATTAACAAAACATAAGATTTACGAGTTCTTACTTTTAAATTAAACGAGTTTATGTCAATTTAAACTTGCATAAATTACTTTATGTATGGAAAAATACTTGTTTATTTTCGGTCCTCGGATTTAGGACTACCTAACTCTTATAAGGAAAATATTGGATTTTCTTTGGAAACATATTTCTGTTAAAACTACATTCATCTAGAATTGTTAGGCTTTGGCTATAATTGCTAAGTGTATATGTTAGAGTTATATAAGAATCTATTCATAATCGACTTAGAATTGGTGGGCCCGTCTTTCTTCCTGTTCCTTGTTTGGTTGTGGACCTAGGACAGACCCATTATATTCGACGGTTTATTTAATTTAAATTTTATATAACTTATATACACTGGGCGGTTATAGAAGGAATCCACGAGTCTTTCTAGGGTTCATTATCGCATAACATAGAAGCATTCATTTCACACTTAACAAAGAAAATATTGGGTTTTCTGGAAACGTACTTTGTCGCTTTTACAAAGAAAATGGTTTCTTTCACAAACAAAACTCTTATGAACTCACCAACTTAATTGTTGATACTTTTCAAAACTACTTGTATTCTCAGGAAATTAGTGAAACAGGAAAACAACAACATTTTGAGGATGGGACGTTAAATCGTCAAACGGTTCATTTTGTCATCATATTGTAATTGATTTTGAAACATGTAAACTTACTAAGATGTAACTTTTTCAATTATATTTATGATGGTTGTATTTACTTTGAGCACTATTATACTCATTGTTGTGATACTATACATGAAGTCCTCCACCCCCGGACGTTTCCGTCATCCTTGGTTTGGGGGTGTGACACTTATCAAAACTATTGTGTACATCATGAATCTACATCTTCAAGTGTTAATCGTGAATCCCCTAATCACAATCTTTATATAGTAAAACAACATATTTTCATGAGGTTTAGTACCTAAGTTTAGGTGGGGTTGTAATGTATATTCACTTTTCTATATAGGAGTATGATCAAATGAGAACACCTAAAAGGTTGAGAACGCGATAACAGATCTAAACCATTTAAACAACTAAATCTAAGGTTATTATTGAATGGGCCATTTATGTAAATTCTTAAAATTATAGGAATTAAAGTGTAACTTTAAAATTGTCGTAAGGGTATAACAGTAATTAACACTTTAGCTAACTCCTAAAATTTCTCTAATTCTCATCTATTTCCTTTCATATTCTCGTCTCTTTCTTTTTTTTCCCTTGGATACCTAGGGTTTCATCAATAGTTCAATCCTCGTTAGTTTAATCCTCGTTCATTTTTTAGCCCTTCTTCTCATCAACTTCAGTCGACATCTACTTCAATCTACACTTTCAATCGCCACTACCTGGTCTTCTATCGTCATAGCCAATCGCCGCCTCCTGATCTTGAAATGACACTGGAACACCGCTACCAATCTTCTGTCACCACCACCACTTGCTGCCTTCGGACATTCAATCGATACCGGAGCCACCATCAACCTACATGTTTACTATCGATTTCGTTATTTAATATTTGGAACTGCCTTCTGATCTTCAGTCGATAGCGGAGCCTCCTATTCCACTGCTTCTCTCCCTTGTTTTCTCCTTCTTTTTATATCGCACTCTCTACAAAAACCTAATCGGGTTTTTAACTTAGAACCAGGTTCTAACCTTGCTTTGAAATAATATCAGGTGATATGAAAATAATTGTTGTGCATAGTAAGTGTTTGATGAAATTCCTAACTATGATTCTCTTTGAATTTGCATAATTTTGAAGTATTCCGTTTTATGATTAATCATTTTCTTGTTTTATGGGCTTATGGTGTTTTGTTTAACTGTTCTATTGGCTTCGAATCATTGCTTTAGCAGGCAAGTTTTTTTTTTTTTTTTTTCCTTCACTTCTTTTTAGTTGTTTCTTGATTGATATAAAGATTTAAGGGAATCAAACAGTTTTAGAGCCTAATGTAATTTAAACTATGATATTAATTTATGATTAGAAGTGTATTCATTTTTTATTAATGATATATATATATATATATATATATATATATATATATATATATATATATATATATATATATATATATATATATATTCATGTATGAATATAATTACAATTATAGGAACTCATATGTATTTTATTTTTTGTTCATGTCTCTTCATTCATAATTTAACATCATATGTGTTTTTCTAAATCCTTTTCATTTAATTGATTGTTAATTGTATTTTTTTTTTTTTGAGCGTGTGTAGAGGAAATCGAGATGTTTCTACAAAAGGGATGTTGGAATGCTAATATACAGCCAAACAATACAAAGTGGAAAAGATATCGTTTTATTCATTTATGATTATATAATAATAGCTAATTATTTTTATTCGAATTTTTGTTTATGTTGTATTCATACGTGATTATAGAAAAATAGATATGTATTACATTGTAACTTTTTGTGTTATTATTTATGAATAGATGTATAATCTATATATATATATATATATATATATATATATATATATATATATATATATATATATATATATATATATATATATCCAATATGTTTTATTTATTTATGATCATAGTTGTATTATAATTTTTTTTGTATAAATTGTGTTATATTCGTTTATTATTACAACTTAATTCATCTATTCATTCACGACTACAACAGATTCATATAAGATTACAAATATATTTTATTTTTGCATGATTACACATATTCGGTTAAATGATAAATTCAACAATCTTTTTGATACTGGTAAAAAAAGTTTTTAAAAAAAAACGTTTTTTAATCATGGTATTTTTTTTAAATAATCTATTTGACTAAAAATAGATTAAATTAATTTCTAGTATTTAGGTAAAAAATCAATTAATTAGACAAATTAATTATCTATGTTTAATTACATTGTAAAATTCTTTTTACGTCCTTATGAAATGATTGGTCTACAATTGTTCTTGCGATTTCAACCTTTTAGGTGTTCTAATTTGAACTTCTCCCTTTCCATATATATATATATATATATATATATATATATATATATATATATATATATATATATATATATATATATATATATATAGGGTTAGGTTCATTTGAGACCACCTATATTTTGTGAGACCGTGAGACGCATTTTTTGATTTTTTTTGATTTTTTTTGATTTTTTTTATTTTTTTTTTAGTTAATTCATGTTCCGAAAATAATATTTAAAAAAAGAATTTTTTGATTTTTCCATTTATTTTGCATTTTAAAATTATTTTTAGAATATGTACAGTGTAATATTCTATTTAGAATATTTCACGTATTTTTCAAAAAAAATAGAATTTTTTTTTATTTTTTTTAGTTAATTCAAGTTCCGAAAATAATATTTAAAAAAAGAATTTTTAGATTTTTCCATTTATTTTGCATTTTAAAATTATTTTTTAGAATATGTCAGTGTAATATTCTATTTAGAATATTTCACGTATTTTTTCAAAAAAAAAAAGGAATTTTTTTTATTTTTTTTTATTTTTTTTATATTTTTTTTAGTTAATTCAAGTTCCGAAAATAATATTTAAAAAAAGAATTTTTGGATTTTTTCATTTATTTTGCATTTTAAAATTATTTTTAGATTTGGTCTCACGGTCTCACAAAATTAGAATGGTCTCAAATGAACTTACACCTATATATATATATATATATATATATATATATATATATATATATATATATATATATATATATATATATATATATATATATATATATATATATATATTCCTTTTAGTATGTTACGAAATCTATTTAATCATGTATTTCGATTAGGTAATTTCCGTTATGATGACTTTTAAAAAGAAAAAAATATATGTAATGAGAGAAGTAAATTTCATATTTAAATGGCAATGAGATGACATCATGACAACTTGTTCCACTCTATTTGTAGTTTGATACGGTTCTCTTGATGCTAATACATATCCATATTACTAAATTTAGATATTAGAATAAACTATTGGTTTGTTGCACCATTGACGGTCTCACTCACATGCCAATTACTTTATATGCAAATTTTTACACTAAAAAAATAGGTAAAATTCAATTATTAATATTATGAATCTCCTAATTATACATTCATATTTTTATATGTATATTAGCTAAATTATATGTGAAACCCGTGTATTACACGAGTTGATTTAAAAAAATATTAAATATTAAATTGTAAACAAAAAATATTTTTTAATATAAAACTTTAAAATAAAAAAACGTATTTATTGCAATTTAATATCATATAATATTTT